>NC_064621.1:300189378-300814378 GCF_023898315.1 Schistocerca nitens | reverse complement strand
GATCAGCAGTCCTTGTTGGCATTCGGCTGCGGATTATAGGCGGCACAAGTAGATCCAAACGAAAAAAGAATAATAAAAAGAAAAATATAAGAGCAAATAAAAAAGATGGTGATGAAAAGACACAATAAGGGATTCAAACAAAAAAAAATTACATTTGAACCAATTAACTGAACAAAAATAAGAATCAAATAATTTTGATAAAGATTTAAAAACAAAATTACGTATCATCTGGTGACATTCGAATTCATAACCTTCTGCACAGGAGGACTTTATCTTAACCATTGCACTGCACCATCACTTCACGTTATACTGGAAATCAAGAAAGGACGCTGGACAAGGAACTCAGAGTTAACTGATCATTTTTTGTGGCTGTCTGGTACTGACGAGCAGTTCAGACGTGACACTGAGCACACTGGTTGTAGGAAACCAGCTCCAATGAATGAAATGTTAACTAACAAGTAATTTTAACCAGATTTCAGGAGCTTAGGGAAAGGACATGTTGGGTTGGGAGCCAGCAGAAGTGAGAACGAGCTTGCATCAGCTCGGCACTCTGCTGCCAGCTCACGAGACCTCAAGTGGGCAGTTTCCTGCGCTCCGATTTGTTGAGGGTTGTAGGCAACGTTTACGAAGCGTCCGTTCGTCCGCAACCCGCAACAGTGACAACAACGCCAACCTAGCCACACAACCGGCACCACGACCGAGCTGTGGAAACTGTCTTCCAGCAAAGATTAACCTTAACCAAACAAATTTTTTAAAAAATTAATAAATTATTCTCATTCCCTCCAAACTAGTGACCATCTGCACATTCTTATATGTGCAGCCGTGTTACTTGCTACACGTGTATATGCATATGCTCTCTATAGCACAACAAACTTTTGTTTGAGAGTAGTCCTCAAACCTTATCAAATGGTTCTGAGCACTATGGGACTTAACTTCTGAGGTCATCAGTTCCCTAGAACTTAGAACTACTTAAACCTAACTAACCTAAGGACATCACACACATCCATGCCCGAGGCAGGATTCGAACCTGCGATCAAATCTTATCAACACATCTCATAAAGTCAGTGGGATTTTGTTTATTCTTCTCTGTTTCCACCCCACTATGCATTATGCCCCTCCAGTTGTACTTCGCACGTATGGACTTTCTCAACTTTAAAGGTTTGCCCTCGCGTCCCGTCATTATTGCCATCTTCTCATCACCGATAAATTAATGACGTTGTGGCTACCCACCAAATTATTTTTCGCGATCACATTCCGAACATACACTGTGAGCTAACAGCACGGAGTTCGGAAAATTGGTCGGGGATGCACCCGTAGGCGATCGTAAGTTGTTTCTCGAGTACAGACTTTTTACTCATTAGAGAATTCCATATTCAGATAGCTGTTTGACTGATAATTGTAGTAGAGATTCCTCTCAACCTCTCGTTTACCTAACTGTAGCACAATCTAGCACATAGCAGTGAGACAAAACCACAATTTCAACAGTTGTATGAGTGCGTGGTGTCCGCAGCTTTGAAATATTGCAAGTAAATGGAGGGGGGGGGGGGGGGGAATCATTGCTGTCATCTGCAGCAGGACATTAAGAGGAATCAGCGGCGGCGAGAGAAAATGTGTACCCGACTGGGATTCGAACCCGGGGTCTCCTGCTTACTAGACAGGTGGGGTAACGATTGCGCCATGCAGGAGACAGCGTTACCGCCGCTTCCCCTACTATTCCGACACGCGTCACGGCCGATCCACACTCCCAGCGAGCGCCACCTATTCCGCTTAATGCCCCGCTGCAGCTGACATCGGTGATCCCTTTTCAATTTACATACAATGCTTCAGCAACTGCTGTGTAACTTGCGTTTGGCTGTCACAATGTTCATGGAAAATTATGCCAATTCTTTCGACACAGCTGCGACTTTGCGCTGACAAATAAAATTCAGGCGTTTGTAGGATAGTGCTGTAAAAGAGCCCCCTCCTAGTCCATTTCCTGTCGATTCCTCTTACCTGTCCTTTTCAGGGTACAGACAAGGAACAGTCCAACACAGCGACAGGCCACCACGAAATCCTGGAATGAAACCTTCCTCTTTTCAATACCGCGCTACGTAAAGATGGTAGTAGCGTACTTGGCAGGTGCCCGTCACCAGTTCTCAGGTCACTTTAACTCTCTCTGACAACGTAGCATTTAACCTTTCGTCCGTGCACAAACTATGCTTGTGGTAGCTTGCTGAGACTGCATTTAGTTTTACACGAAGAAAGCAACTGTGCTATACAACAGGTGTGTCTGTTTCAATCGTAACAAGGCAATCACTTTCGAGGAAGATGGTGAAAGGCACCTTGTTAAGTGACTCTTTCGTTTATGAGCAACAGTATTTTCTCATTTCTGACTTTTTCATTCTTCACACTTATCATATTCAGTACCAATCTAATGTTATTGCAATATGAACAAAAATATCTTTCCTAAATATTTTACTGTTTCATTTCCTAACTTACTGATCATTGTGTTTGATATATCTCACATTTAATTCCATTAAGATATAACTTCAGAACAATTTCAAAAATGTGCCATGTCCATGATCATTTTAGTAACACAAAATAGACTTACCTTTTAAGTATCAAGGTAATCCACCTATAACAAATATTATATGGGTTACCATCAATTGTCAGTGATATAATACCGGTAACTCTTTTGTGTCACCCATGAAATTCAGTTCTTGTGATGTGACACGTCTTGAAAGTGACCAGTTCATTTATACTCCTTTCAAAAATGGTACTTTTAGAGTCTTGACCCTCTCCGTGAGATAAATTTCTGTTGGTGCACATGGCTATATCTAATGAGATGACCAACCTCTTTCACACTACTCAGCTGTCGAGTAACCTACTGGTCAGTAATGCTAAACAAATATTGTACACAATAATACATTCTGCTGTGAATGGTACCTATCTTCTTACTAGCATAAAACAATGGGACAGTGAACAGAAGTTTGGTACATAACTGACATTCCTCATATGATGGAATAGGATGCGAGCCATATCCTATACAGGGAGATTTTTTCCACCGTGTACAAACACTAGGGATTGATCGATGAGAGGATACGGGACCAAAAAGGTCTAACGAATTTATGTTCTCACATTCTGCGTGGTGTCTGTTTGTTCTAAGTCGTGTCTCCCTACCACTTTCGCGCAACGACGCTCTGAGCGTGTTTTTTAGGGAATTGACTAGTTTGAAACTGGGACCTGTTGCTGGTAAGGAGACGCCAGACCACACATGACATGTACAGTTCAGAAGAGTTCAGTGAGACTAGCGATGATATAACCAAATACTTAATGATTTCAGCGTCAGCTCCACTGCACTCCCTGTAAAAGAATCTTAATACTAACTAAATTTAGTGGAAGGGGTTCAAAGCTTTCCTATTTTTAGTTAGCTGGTAAAATAACGTCGAAAAAGCAGTTAAGTTTACCATTGGAAATTTTATTCTACTCACAAAATATTGTTTATATAGTGCACTATTGATAAAAGGAAATATTTTACTACAGGATGATAAAAACCAACTGCGTTCAACAAAAATGTGAACGAATATTCCCTGAGCGGGCTTCCAAGTTCTACAATGGATCGAAGGATGACCTATGCCATATCACATCTATAATCTAGGTTTAAATTAAATTTCACAAAAGAGAAAACTATCAAAATGGTCTACAGTGACCCTCAATTATCTTTAATTACTTATCTAACTTGTCGTAAATTAACAGTGGCTGATGTGGCTTCTCAATAATTATATATCAGAAAAATCATCGCGTTTCAGATTTTAACTTACGTAGCAAATGTGAATACCATGAGCTTTAATTGACGATCGACACTGGTATTACGCAAAAAGGGGTTGTAACAGATGAGGCTTCTGCAGTTCTGAGTGAAGCTTTATGTGTTGTTATACGGCATCGCGTGCGTTCATTACCTTGTCGTTGGTTAGGCAGTGTCAGGGGGCGGCGGGCGGCGCAGCTCCATACAGCTCGCCGCCTCGGAAGCAACTCTCTCCTAACTTCTCCTTACTACAATTTACCGAAGTTGGTTTAAAAAAAAACTATCTGGCTGTGTTTTCATCTGACCAATCAGGGTCTCAATGTTAACGTTAGGCTCCGCCTACAAAAATTCTGTCTATCCAATGAGAAACGTTATACTTTTCGTGGTGGGGCAATGTTTTTAACGTTTGCAACGTAACAGAAACGCGAAAAAGTCTCACGCTAAAACTTGCAGCTGGTGTGGACCTTTTAGTGTTATCGTAAGATCTATACTGTTCTTCTGGAGGGCTCTATCTTTTAACATGGGCTGGGAGGTGGTCCTGGCGGTTACTTTTCATGGGGCCTTCAAGCTGAACACGGTTCTGCTCTCGGCTTCTGTTCTCGTTTCTCCCCTCGGAACTGCGTCTGTCTCACGGAGGGAAGGTATGACATGCAGTTAGGCATTCTTGTGTTAGTCTGTGGTATTCCATTTGCTCATTCGTTACTCGTATTACTTTGGTTAATTTAATGTCACGATTTATTCGGAGCTATGTGACATACAGCTGGATTTGCTTATCATGCCAGGGTTTTCATGGAAGGTGTTGGATTTGCCTGACACCTTGCAATGTCCGGAAATGCATGGTTTCCATGCTAGAGACCATTTACTCAATCATATTTTTTTTACAGAGACAGCCGTATAATACGCGCTGTACCATGCACCCACAATTACAGTATGCATGGTTTCCTCCTAGGAGTGGTACTGTTCCTCATACGTCATGCCCTAGTGCCCTCTCCTACCATAGTAATTGGTAATGTTTTGTCCAATTCACTTCTCTTGCTGACTCACCTTGTAGTGGATATGATATAGCGTTGTACACAGTGGTTACATATTCAAATCGAGAGCTTGGGGGGCACGGTGTTTACTTACAGAAAGGCAAATGGCAATGGGCGGCGGGGAGGGAGGCTGTATCAGGAGATCTATCCCCGCCGACAACCACCACAGTATTCAATGTTTGCAACAGTGTTACGCCGTTTGTCTAATACATGGTCGTTTCACGAAGCAAGAAATCATGAAAGACGTGCCCGAAATGTTAGGACATGAGACTTGAAGCAAAATGTGATTAAGCAAAATGTGATTAACACTGTGGAAGGCGACCGCCGTGTCAGTACCAGGCAGTTGGCCCTCCAGTACAGCGTAAGCCAAATGACCGTGTGGAACATTCTCCATGACAACTGTTACGTCCCTTATCACTGACAGCGTGTCCAGGGCTTACTAGTGACAGACTTTCGACCTCGGGAACATTATGGTCACTGGTTTCTTCACCAGGCGACCACGATTCCAGGATTTGTGTCATACTTCCTATCACAGCTGAGGTCACCTTTACGCGGAGTGGAATCTTCAACTTTCATAACAGTCATATGTGGGATAGTATGCAGAACCCCCATGGTATGGTGACAGCGAATCATCAGTATTGGTGGAGCCGTAATGTGTGTGCCGGTATAATTGATGGCCATATTTTGGGACCGTTCTCCCTTCCTTCTTCGCCTGCTGGAAGAAGTGCCATGGATGATTCGAAGGGTTATGGGGATGCTACATGATGGAGTTCCAGCCCTCTTCACTGTTAACGTATGGACGCATCTCAATCGTGTCTCCCCTGGTCGATGGATCGGACGAGCGGGTCCAGTTGCATGGCCTGCTCGTTCATCGGATCTCAACCCGTGCTATTTCTGGTAATAGGGCCATCGCAAAAGTATCGTGTATGCAGAGCCCAATGCATATGTTGAAACACTGGAACAGCGTATTGGTGCTACCTTTGACACTAGTCGGATGTAGCCTGGCTGATGTGAACGTGTGAGACACAAAATGCTACGGCGCGTACACGCATGTGTTGAGGCACATGGTAACCATATTCAACACATACTGGCCGCGCGGGTTAGCTGCGTGGTCTTAGGTGACTTGTCCCGGTTCGGGCGGCTCCTCCCCCCCCCCCCTCCTCCCCCGCCGCGCCCCCAAAATATGTTAGTTTAAGTTAGATTAAGTAGTGTGTAAGCCTAGGGACCGATGATCTCAGCAGTTTGGTCCCGCAGGAACTTACCACAAATTTACAAATTTTTTTCAACACGTACTGTAACTGTGGCTGCATGCTACAGATCGTATTAGACCGCAGTCTCTGTAACAAAGTATGGTTGAATAAATGGTCTCTAGCATGGAAACCGTGCACCTCCAGACGTAAGTCCATTAGACCTTTTTTGTTCCGCATCCTCTCATCCTGCGCAAACGCTTTCTCACAGCGTCTTGTGTCTGCTTAAATGTAAGGCCACCAAACGGTTTGCTCTGTTACAGGGAACAGAGTGGCGAGAAGAGGAGTGACTTCGTGGAGCTGCTGATCCAGCTGAAGAACAAGGGCGTCATCTCGCCAGCTGGGGAGGAGAAGGACGGCAGCAATGTGGAGGGCAAGGACAAGGGATTATTCGGTAAGCCTCCACCTGAGTCCTCCTACAAGGAGATTTCTTGCAAAATACGGTGTCACCGGCGCAGAAACGCATCCTTGTTGTGACAGCGGGGCGAGTCCATCCCACTGTTCCGAAAGGGTGGCCCACCTGACCTGTCTGTCGCCTGCTGACCCGCGCACTTCGAACATTCTAGTTGCTATCATTTTGCCGCAAAGCACGACACAGCAGTCATGGGAGCAGGAGAAATTCTTCATAATCAGACAGCTACGATTATATGCAATACTTTTACATTTTTGCTGCAAGTGACAAACGAGGAGGGAAAAGTATCATTAAAAAGCGTGTTTGAGAGGATTACATGAATCATTAGCTATTCCAATGGCTCAATAAAGAAGGAGGTTGAAAACATAGCCACAAGTGCTTTTCAAGACTTCACTATATCAGAAAGGAGCGAAAAAATTAGAAGAAAATTTTATTTTTGGGTAATATTGAAGAAAAGATTTTAATGGGAGTAACACACAATTTCATGTGCCTCATGTCCTTTATTTTTCATTATCACTACTGCAGTAAGTGACGTTGTTCACTACACTCAATTTCTTACTTCTTTGTTATGACATTTCCATAAGACAGGATGTGGTCGATCTTGTTTTGCTTTGGTTGATGCTTTGTTAAGGTGAGCATTTCTATTTTGGTACTCTACACAGTACGTCCCAGGAATGTTGCGACGAACTTCGAGGAGTTATAGAGATTGTCTTGAGGAATAAATCGAGGCGACGAAAAACCGTGCCCGGAAACGTCATCCAACGACGCTACAAAGTGTAGAAGTGGTAGGCGCCGGCGCCTGCCATAGGCCATCCCCTCGGCAGCAGACGCCCCTGTGTACGCTGACGGACCGCTGGTGAATCATCTCGCAATGTTGTTTGTTATTCAGTGATCGCGACTGATTGCCCCATCACCAGTGGAGAAGATGGAGCTAGCTGCTGCGTAGACAGGCCTTGTCTCCTATCAATGCGACGCTCTATTGCCTTTTGGGATGATGGTTTCAGACATAGATTTCCATGTGTAGTTTATTTTTCTCCTGGACACCGAAATACACTGGAGAATTTCGAGGTTTCCACGAAAGCTTGTAGAGAATACAGTGTACGATTTCCGAACTGCAGATAACCAAATTGAAGGGTGATACCTGGTGTTTCCAGTACGCTATATGAGACTGTTGCAGCGGGTAGCAGGGCTGTTTCATCTGAACTTGCAAATAAACAAGGTGTGAATGAAGTTGAAGGCATTATTCAGTTGGTGGAGCATATTCCACGTGTAGAATTTCTGCATGTATTGGTATTCCACAGACGAGAATGTCGCGAACGTTACGTATCTATCCTAATCAACTGTAGCAGATTCAGCACATTCCAGACGAAGGCAGAGGATTGGAACTTTGCCATTGGCTAGTTGCAAATCGTAGAGTAATTCATTAATTTATTATGACGTTTTTGGAGAACGACAATCTCCTCTATAAAAATCGATATGGATTCTGCAAACAGGTATCTTGCAAATCTCAGCTTGCCCTTTTCCTGCATGAGATCCATAGCACTCCGGTTGATGCCGTGTTCCCCGATTTCAGGAAGGCATTTGACACCGTCTCGCACTGTCGTTTAGTGAAAAAAAACACGAGTTTATCGAGACTTGGATCACATTTGCGACTGGATTCAAGAATTCCTTGCAGACACATCTCTTAACGGAGCAAAATCGACAGATGTACAGATAATTACCGGAGTACCCGAGGGAAACGTGATACGACCGCTACTATTGACAGTATATATAAATGATTAGAATAAAGCATCGGAAAATCTTAAGAGTGTTCACAGATGGTACTTTTGTCTATAAGAAAGCCAGAAGACAGAATCGATTTGTAGAATGAGCTGCAGAGGATTGATGAATCGTGCACATTCTGGCAGATGACCCTGATCATAAATAAATGTAACATATTGCGCATATACAAAACAAGAAATCCACTACTGTAGAACTACACTATTGATGACAAAATGCTGGAAACATTATCTACTGTAAAATATCTAGGAATAACTATCCAGAGAGATATTGAGTGGAAGGGTCACATAAAGCAGATAGTAGGAAAAGTAGATGCTAGATTAAGATTCTTAGGTAGAATCCTAAGGAAATGTAACTCATCCACGAAGGAAGCGGCATATAAAGCGCTTGTTCGATCGATTCTTGAATACTGTTCATCCTCTCTGGGGAGGACTAATAAAAGAGATAGAGAAGGTCCAAAGAAGAGCAGCGAGTTTCGTCATGGGATTGTTTAGGCGGCTCAAGAGCGTTACAGAGGTGCTCAACAAACTGCAGTGGCAGACACTATAAGAGAGTCATTATGCATGAGAGAGAGGCTTAATTTTTCAATTTCAAGAGACCACTTCCTCTCACATACATCTAGCGAAAAGACGACGACGAGAAAATTCGAGAATTTAGAGCTCATAAAGACGCTTACGAACAATCATTCTCCCCAAGCACCGATCGCTAGTGGAACAGTGAAGGGGTGATCAGTTAGTGGCACCAGAAGTGCCCTCTGCTACATACCATTAGGTGGCTTGCAGAGTATGATGTAGATGTAGGTGTAATAGTGTTTACTGATGAAGCCATTTTCACTCGTGATAATCTCGGTAAAACTCGTAACTCACAATGATGGTCCAACGGAAACCCTCATGGCTTTGTGGGGACACATTTTGAAGAATGCTTCTCTGTAAATATGTGGTGTGGTATGACAGTCAATCACTTGGATGGGAGCGTTGTGCTACCGCATCGTCTTAAATCGCCCCATTATCTATGCAATGGTAGAAATTTTCATAGTGCTTGGTCACCAACGCCGCCGTTTAGTTTACATTCCAATAGCTGTGTCTAGGTTACAAATATATATGGGACTCAACGGTATACAGAGTTGGCAAAGTAAAACTGCTCCAGAAAATATTTCACGCACCTGAAGATAGGCAACCCCACTTACACCATCTGCCCCGAGTGCAAAAGTTGGGTTGTCTATCTTAAGGAGCGTGAAATACTTTATGGAAATGTTTTACTTTCTCCACCGAGTATGACTCGTTTTATTCGTATTAGTCTACGTCTACATCTGTGCTCCACAAGTCACTTCACGGTGTGTGGCGAAGAGTACTTTGTGCACCAGTGCACTTCCTCCATTTCCTGTTCCAGTCGCATATGGTTCGCAGGAAGAACGACTCACGGTAACCTTCCTTGTGGGCTCGAACCTCTCTCATTTTATCTCCATGGTCTTTTCGCAAGATATACATAGGAGGAAGCAACATACTGATTATCTTTTCTAGGAAGGTACACTCCTGGTATTTTAAGAGTAGACCATAATCTAAATCTGCGACCCCATGACTACTCTGTTCAAATGGTTCTGAGCACTATGGGACTTAAATGCTGAGGTCATCAGTCCCCTAGAACGTAGAACTTCTTAAACCGAACTAACCCAAGGACATCACACACATCCATGCCCGAGGCAGGATTCGAACCTGCGACCGTAGCGGTCGCGCGGTTCCAGACTGAAGCGCCTAGAACCGCTCGGCCACACCGTCCGGCGATTACTATGTAATTCACTATTAAGTGCCACCTTTAAGCTGCTTCGCTGCAGTTCCACTTTCGAACAACGCGCGGGAAAAACGAACATTTAAATCTTTCCGTGTGAGTTCAGATTTCTCTTATTTTATTATGATGATCACTTCTTCCCATGTAGGTTGGGGCCAACAAAATATTTGCAGACTTTGAGGAGAAAATTGGTGATTGAAATTTTATGTGAAGGTTCTGCCGGAGCGAAAAATTTGACACTCTCTCCTCTGTTTCGCGACAATACAAAACGAACTGCCCTTTTTGGAACTTTTTCGATGTCTTCCGTCAGTCCTGTCTGATACTGATCCCATATCGCACAGCAGTACTCCAGAACAGGGGGCACAAGTGTACTGTAAGCAGCCTTTTTAAAAAACTTGTTACATTTTCTAAGTGTTCTGCCAATAAATGGCAGTCTTTGGTTTGCTTTCCCTACATCATTATCCATGTGATTGTTCCAGTTCAAGTTATTCGTAATTGTAATCCCTAAGTATTTAGTTGAGTTTTCGGCCTATAAAATTGTGTGATTTGTCGTGTAACTGAGATTTAGCGAATTCTTTTAGTGCTCATATGGACGACTTCACACTTTTCATGATTTATAGTCAACTGCCAATTTTTGCAGCATACGGAAATTTGTCTACATCATTTTGCAACTCGTTTTGATCATCTGATGACTTTACATGATGGTGAATGACAGCATCATCCGCAAACAATCTGAGAGGACTACTGTGAATGATGCAGAAGGCCTGTCTTTCAGAGTCCGCCACTAGACTGGCTTGAGCATCTCTGTGACGTTTTCGCGCTCACTAAATGAACCTGTAACGAAACTTGGCACTCTTCTTTGGATCTCTTCTATTTCCTGTATCAGTCCTTCCCAGTACGGATCCCATACCGACGAGCAATATTCAAGTATTGGTCGAACTTGTGTTTTGTAAGCTATTTACTCTGTTGATGGACTACATTTCCTGAGGATTATTCCACTTAATCTCAGTCTAGCATCTGCCTCACTCGCTAATAATTCTATGTAGTCGTTCCACTTCAAATCACTCAGTAAGCTTACTTCCAGATATTTTATGAAAGCAGCTGCTTCAAGTGACTGTTCTGCAATTTTGTAACCACACAAAAAAGAGTCTTTCTGTTTATGTGTTAGCAATGCGTTACGTTTGTTTTTGTTGAGGGTCAACTGTCAATCTTTGTTCCAAGCGTGGATCCTCTTCAGGTCTTCCCGCATTTCACTACAATTTTCTAGCGTCACAACTTCTCTGTACACAACACTATCCACAGAAAGCCCCATGAAACGTCTGACGTAATGGTCCTATGACAATCCCCTGTGTCACACCAAAGCTACTTTTACGTCTTGAGGCTTCCTTGCGTTCAGAATGACATACTGTGTTCTGGAATTTCAGAGACTTTACTGGTCTCATGCAGATGTGATTTTATGCGTAAAGACTGAAGCGGTGAGCTAATATTTGCATGAGTACCTTCACCTGGGTTTCAGACTGGATCCCACATTTACTTTCGGTGTTGAAGTGCTATTCCAGAACATGGTGAGCCTCGACAATTCTGTTCGTGTGTAAGGGCAATTTAAAGTAGGCTGGAGCGGCAGTAACAACTTGGACCGAGGAGGGAGGCGTGCCAGGGTAATATGTGCAGTTTGTTGGAACAGCTGTGCTGAGGTGGCCTAGTGGCGCCGGCGCGGTGGCTCGGCGTGTTCGGGCAGAAGGTTAGCTGCCCTCTGTAATAGAAAACTAAGTTAATGGCTGAACAAAGAACTTGAACAATCATCAAGGGACGTCCGCCACGAACAAATACAACGAACAAAATGAGATAAAAAAGCTGGCACGGTAGCTTAGCGTGTTCAGTCCGAGGGTTAGATGCCGTCTGAAATTTATAAAAACCGAGGGAATGTATCGTTGATGAACTTCAATGGGTGTCATGGGATATCCGCCACGAACAAATGCAACGAACAATACCGAAAAAATGAGATATAAGAAAAAAGAGATTAAAAAAATAGTGGCTAGCGCACCTGACTAATTAGCAGGATACCCGGGTTCGATTCACGTCCATGGTGCAAATTTTTACTCGCCGGTTCAGTCTGTATACATAAAATACTGTGTTCTGATTGCTAGAAACTCTTCAGTCCAGTCACCCGGTTAGACGCTTGTACTTTGTTCATTAGGTTATGCTAACGCCTCCTGAAATATTTACTGATTTTCCCGAAACGCCCTTTAGATTCACTGGATACCGAGTTCTTGTATATACCGGATGATCAAAAAGTCAGTATAAATTTGAAAACTTAATAAACCGCGGAATAATGTAGATAGAGAGGTAAAAATTGACACACATGCTTGGAATGACATGGGGTTTTATTAGAACCGAAAAAAAAGAAAGTTCACAAAATGTCCAACAGATGGCGCTGGACAGTAAAACGTCACTAACTGCTACCGAGACGGGTGAGAGGTACGCCGATATGTTACAGAATCGCATCATCCCTAGCCTGGCTGATAAACACCTGCTGGAACGTACGATGTTTATGCAGGATGACGCTCCACCCCATATTGCTAGACGCGTGAAAGATCTCTTGCGCGCCTCGTTTGGTGATGATCGTGTACTCAGCCGCCACTTTCGTCATGCTTGGCCTCCCAGGTCCCCAGACCTCAGTCCGTGCGATTATTGGCTTTAGGGTTACCTGAAGTCGCAAGTGCATCGTGATCGACCGACATCTCTAGGGATGCTGAAAGACAACATCCGACGCCAATGCCCCACCATAACTCCGGACATGCTTTACAGTGTTGTTCACAACATTATTCCTCGACTACAGCTATTGTTGACGAATGATGGTGGACATATTGAGCATTCCCTGTAAAGAACATCATCTTTGCTTTGTCTTCCTTTGTTATGCTAATTATTGCTATTCTGATCAGATGAAGCGCCATCTGTCGGAAATTTTTGAACTGTTGTATTTTTTTGGTTCTAATAAAACCCCAAGTCATTCCAAGCATGTGTGCCAATTTGTACCTCTGTATCTACATTATTCCGTGATTTATTCAGTTTTCAAATTTATACTGTCTTTTTCATCACCCGGTACATACTATGGTACACAATATACTGTTTTGCTCTAGGGATATATGAAATCTTCGGACACACTCTAGTATGTGGACGACACCGAGCGAGGTGGCCCAGTGGCTAGCACACTGGACTCGTATTCTGAAGGACGACGGTTAAAACCCGCGTCCGGCATGCTGATTTAGGTTTTCCGTGACTTCCCTAATTCCCCTCAGGCAAATCCCGTTGTGGTTCCTTGGAAAGGGTATGACTGGCTTCCTTCCCCATCCTTCCTTTCCTAATCAGATGGTACCGAAGACCTCGCTGTTTGGTCCCCTCCCCCAAATCAACCAACCAACCTGTGGGACCACAAATAAGAGGTGGCGCTTACTTGTTTTATTTTCCACTGCAGACTTCGAGGGCGACGACCTGGTGGCGCAGGCGTCGGTGTTCTTCTCAGCGGGCTTCGAGACGACGGGCTCGGCGCTGACGTTCATGATGTACGAGCTGGCGCACAACCCGGAAGTGCAGGAGCGCCTCAGGGCGGAGGTGCTGGAGGCGCTGGCCAAGGCGCCTCGGGGGCCGCTCACCTACGACACGGTCGCCGACATCCGCTACCTCAACATGTGCATCGCAGGTCGGTGCACCCACTCGCCTCACTTTCATCCGTACAGTGTGCGCCAAACGCTGAGAATAGGAATTATACAAATGGTGGAGGATCCTAAAGCATCTTCGTAACTCATAGCTTGTGAGGTAACGGGCGAGTCGTCGCGCCCTGAAAATATTCTAACTTCGGGGGAAGCAGTGGGCGCACGGACCGCCTGGCGGACGCGGGCCGCTTGGTAGGCCGACCACGTGGTGCCAGACGCTGGCCGAAGCAAGAGGGGTCCAGCCGCGTGGCTGGGAATTCCATGGTGACACTATGTTGATGACGGAGACACGCCGGGAGGGCCAAAGATGGTGGACTTTGTGAAACTTTAATGGCACACATTTCGCAGTTCGTATAGAAATTAAGAGTAGCCAGACGAATCATGATACCTCAGAAACAAACAGTATTTGCACGACGATTCTGATGGTGTAATCAGATTTTCAATATCTTTATTAGTTTAAAGTTTAGTATCTGACGGTAAATTATACATGTAACACCCAGGAACGAATTTCCAAAATTTAAACGCTTCATCCGATTTCGTCGATCGACGTGTCTTTACAGAGCTATTAGTGCAACCCTAAATTGGTATAAATTACAGGCATGTAACTTGAATAGTTCATGAGTTATTGGAGGTCAAAGTGGCCGTTTACTATCGATCGTGTCAGGCAATTAGAACTCCACAGATACATGAAAAAACGGTAGCAGCATACTTATAAATATATTTATTCATCTCTGTCTATGTTTATATCCGATATATACTATTCATGAAGAAATTGGTTAAATATTTACTGCGTTTTAGAAAGCACAGAGACATTAGGCTACTGGCCTACCTTTTGTTGCTATTCCTTTGATATATGTTTATTTAATTTGTTTATGTATTTAATAATGTGTGTTAGAGCTTTTTATGGTCCAGCCGTAGGAATATTTATTTAATTTCAAGTATTTAAATGTAGATCCAGTATTTCGTATGTGCTTAAATATGTTTGTGGGTGCGTCCGCTTGATGACATGGCGCGAACGCTCTAGCCAATCACAGCACTCGTGAATGGGGAAACTGGATGGAAGCGGGAGAAGGGCATCGTTTCCAGAGAGGACAGGGGAGTTCGGGAGAGTGCGGAGTACGGGAGAGGAGCGCTGGACGCGACGGCGCGGCGGACGCACGGTCGCTAGAGAGACTTGGAGAGCGGAGCGGTTTGCGCGAGGTCGCGGCAGAGAGAAATACTTCGGAGGCCGAATTATGCACTTGTGAGATTTCCGTGGCTTCTACAGTGAAGACGTAGTGTCCGTTTAGAAGTGAATATCTCGCCAGCTATGTTGTTGTTCATAACTAATTACGTACAGTAGGAATCTATTGTTTCCCTGTTATTCAGCTTATATTTTATTTAATTGCTAGACCATCGACACCAATAAGTGTTTTGCAGAAATATACCGCATTCTCAAAAGGACTTCTACTATCGTACCCACCATTTAAAGTCGTTAAGATAGTACCTGCAGATTTTATTTAACTGCAATTTTTCATTTATGAATTTATATGTTACTTTCATAATTCGCAATCGCCGAGTGATAGAAACCTTCGACCATTCGCTTCATGTGTGTATTCTTATCGTATACTGTAGACTCAGCAGTATTTGGCCTGTAATGCGGCAACTACGTATCCCAGCCCCTAGACAGCGAAAGCAGCCAAAACTTTTCATATTTCAACCATGAGTCGGAGGGAACGTAGTTGATGGCCACCTCATTTCATTTCATTTTATTTTAAAGCCCGCAAACTTCAGGCGTGTTAGCAGACTTAATTGTGAAAACTTAGATCCGTCAATTACGCAGAGCCGGCCGGTGTGGCCGTGCGGTTCTAGGCGCTGCAGTCTGGAACCGCGAGACCGCTACGGTCGTAAGTTCGAATCCTGCCTCGGGCATGGATGTGTGTGATGTCCTTAGGTTAGTTAGGTTTAACTAGTTCTAAGTTCTAGGGGACTAATGACCTCAGAAGTTGAGTCCCATAGTGCTCAGAACCATTTGAACCATTTGAATTGCTCAGACATCTACGGCGTGTCTCAAACTTTTTAGGTCAAATTGAAAGAGGTGATAGTTGATCCGCAACCGATTATATTGAGACAGGAAATGGTCGGAAATGCATAATTATTGTGTTACAGACATATACAGCGTACACCGCATGACAGCAACGTACCTCAAATTAGTTGTTCAATGTGACGACGGCCAGTGTGACGACCACCGTGTTGCAACGGCGCATTAATTTCTGCCGCACTCTCTCACCAGGAGACAGGCAGATTGGACACTATCAATCAGTTCTTCATCCCTTTCTACGGGGAATTCGTACACCAATGTCTTGACGTAACCCCAGAGGTAAAAGTCCAGAGGTGTGAGATTCTCTAAGGATTCAGGTAACGTTGTACGTGCTTAGAGAAGTTCCCTAAGCACGCCCGACGTTACCTGAATGACACAATTCCAGGATGTTGGAATGGAAGAGGACAAGCAGAAGATGAACTTCATTGCCGGCAGCCTCCCAGGTCTCCAGACCTCACACCTTGTGACTTTTATCTGTGGAGTTATGTAAAAGCCGATCTCGGAAACTGACATACGGCCGGGAGAGCGGTGTACTGACCACATGCCCCTCCATACCCGCATCCAGTGACGCCTATGGGCTGAGGATGACACGGCGGCCGGTCGGTACCGTTGGGCCTTCGTGGCCTGTTCGGGAGGAGTTTAATTTAGTTTAATTACGTAAAAGACTGCGTTCTTATCCCCCCTATGTCTGACACACTTGAAAGTCGGCGATATCGGATTGTTGAAGCTGTGAATTCGATAACGAGAGATCAGCTGCTTCGTGTGTGGCAGGAAATGAGCCACTGTGTTGATACATGGTGTTTACACTGAATGCATAAAAATTTGAACTTTTCTCTTTCCAGGAACGTTGGAATTGTGTTGACAGCAATAAATGTTTGAAATGCGTTCCTTCTTTTTGAATAGCCCTGTATATACACGGTGTCACTCCTAAGAGTCGTCAGGCGCATCTTCTCTGGTGTTTCGGCAGATGTTTACAATTTCTTTTTTTCAATGTGTAGCTACAGTCACTCCACACAAATACTGCTCACCACGTCTTTCACGAGACGTTCAGTGTCGACAGAAAGTGTCGGTTTGTATACCGTTATGAGCAAAATGATTTTTAAATCGGAATTTTACGTGCCTACTTGATTGGGCGGTCCCGAATTAGTCTGTTGCGATATGTGCTCTATCGATATTTATTAACGTGGACAGTAAAAACACGAAGAATAACCAGTACTCCAACAGTGACTATGCAGCGCCGTTGAGTGGGGGTAGCAGTCGGCATGGGCCGGGGCGGTGCCGTCGCCGTTGGAGTACTGGGTACTCTTCGTGTTTTTATTGTCCACGTTAATAAATATCGATAGAGCACATATCGCAACAGACTAATTTAGGACCGCCCAATCGAATGGGCACGTAAATCTCCGCTTCAAAAAACACTTTGCTTGTAACGGGAAACAAACAGACGGTTTTCGTCAATATTGGGTGTCGCAAAAATTCCGCAGAGTACATTCCGGGAAAGACCAGACAACATATTACTTCCCCTACACGCGTATTGCGCAATGAGCACAAGGACAAAATTCAAGTCGAGAAATTGGAGCTAACACGGTGGTTTACCGACAATCGATCTTCCCACGCGCCATTCGCGAAGGGAACAGGGAAGGGGGGATCATTTAGTGTCACTGGAAGTACCCCCCACCACGCACCGTCAACTGGCTTGCGGAGTTTAAATTTAGATGTATTATTTCTGAAGCCTTCTGGTATCTCCCAGTCGTATGTACTTCCGACAACTCCAAGCATTTTTGCCTGTTTTTGATACAGAGTCCGGAAAGATATCGGTCTCGGGAATTCCAAGACCGTATCAGAATCTCTACTCATACTACCCCGGCCTTCCAAAAAAAGGGAGCAGAAGATTTTAGTTTATATACCGGTATGTATGGATGCAGTAATTTTGTCCTATCATGCTTTAGACGTATCATGAATGGACTGTACGTTTAATGGCATAAAGACATTTTTATGTGATACAATTACAATTTAACAATGTTCAGATTTTTTTAACTTTACTTGTGCCTGAAACCTTGATCCTTGCCAAATTTCATGATTCTACGTCAACGGGATGTTCCCTGTAGGTTTTGATGAGTGAGTTCGCGAGTATCAAAATATATGACGTAAATGGCTGTATCTTTTGATCGCATTGACTTACAAGCTTGAAATTTTTACACCACCAAGGAACCATAGATTTTTGTACGTGACATAAATTTAAATTTGATACGACAACGTTTCGAGAGAAAAATGGGTCTTTACAGACGGACGGAGAGATGGGCGGATCAAAAATGACAGAAAAACATTTTTTCGTGCTATATAATTACAAATTAACAATTTTTGGGGTTTTTCCTTTACTTTTACCGTAAAACATTGCTTCTTGAAAAATTTCGTTGTTCTTGGTCAACGGAAAGTACCCTATAGGTTTTGTTGAGTGAGTTTGCGAATATCGAAATATGTGACATAAATTTTTTGATTTAACTGATTTAAAAGCTTAAATTTTTACACTGCCAAGGGACCACAGATCTTAATACGTGACATAAAATTGAACTTGATGCGTCTTCCTACTCCTGAGAAAATGGATTCTTAACAGTCGGAAACACAGATTGATAGACACGCGGACAACAAAGCCATCCTATAAGAATTTCGTTTTTACCGATTGCGTTACGGAAACCTAAAAAAAAGGGAAGGTTCTCCACAAATTCAGCAAGCAGAGAGACGTGTGAAATGCTCTGACTAGAAGAAGGAACAGTATCATAGGACACGTGTTAATAAATTAAGGTATAACTTGCATCGTACTTGAGGGAGCTTTATGGGGTTAAAAAGCGGTAGGAGAAGATATATTGAAATATATCCAACAAATCATTAAAGACGTAGAGTGCAAGTACTACTCTTAGACGATGGGGTTGGCACAAAAGCAGAATTCGTATGATAGGACATGTGTTAATACATCGAAGAACAACTTGCATGGTACTTGAGGGAGCTGTAAGGGGTTAAAAAAGCGGTAGGAGACGATATATTGGAATATATATGACGAATAATTAAAGACGTAGAGTGCAAGTGCTACTCTTAGACGATGAGGTTGGCACAAAAGCAGAATTCGTATCATAGGACGTGTGTTAATACATAGAAGAATAACTTGCATGGTACTTGAGGGAGCTGTACAGTGTTAAAAAAAGCGGTAGGAGACGATATATTGGAATATATCTGATGAATAGTTAATGACGTAGGGTGCAAGTGATACTCTTAGATGAAGAGATTGGCGCATAAGAAGAATTCCTGGCGGGCCGCATCTATCCAGCTAGAAGTGATGACAGAGGAAGGGGATAAGTATTACACAAGCGGCTTGTAGTGAAATTGGGTGCTTATGGAATAATTCAGTTATGAGACTGGATTTGTGACTTCCTGTCAAAGAGGTTACAGTTCGTAGTAACTGACAGAAAGTCATCTAATAAAACAGAAGTGATTTCTGCCGTTCCCCAAGATAGTGTTCCTTATCTATATAAACGATTTAGGAGTCAATCCGAGTAGCCGTCTTAGGTTGTTTGCAGATGATGCTGTCGTTTATCGCCTATTAAAGTCATCAGAAGATCAAAATAAATTGCGAAACGATTTAGAGAAGATATGTATATGGTGTAAAAATTGGCTATTGACGCTAAAAACGAAGAGTGTGAGGTTATCCACACGACTGCTAAAAGAAATCAGTTAAACTTGGGTTACACGATAAATCAGTTAAATCTAAAGACCGTGGATTCAACTAAATACCTAGGAATTACAATATCGAACCACTTAAATTGGAAGAACGCATAGAAAATGTTGTGCGGAAGACTAATCAAAGACTGCTTTTTATTGGCAGGATACTTAACAAATGTAACAAATCTACTAAAGAGACTGCCTACACTACGCTTATCCGTCTTTTACTGTACTGCTGCGTGGTGTGGGATCCTTACCAGATGGGATCGACTGAGAACATCGAGAAAGTTCAAAGAAGGGCAGCACTTTTTGTATTATCGCGAAATAGGGGAGTGTCATTGAAATGTTACAGGATTTGGGGTGAATTCATTAAAAGAAGGCGTTTTTCGTTGCGGCAGAATCTTCTCACGAAATTTGAATCACTAGTTTTCTCCTCCGAATGCGAAAATATTTTGTTAACGCCGACCAACACAGGTAGAAGCGATCATCATAATAAAATAAGGGAAATCAGAGCTCCCACGGAAAGATATAGGTGTTCGTTTTCCCCGCGCGCTATACGAGATTGGAATAATATTATTATTATTAGAATTATTGTGAAGATGGTTGGATGAACCCTCTGCCAGGCACATAGATGTGATTTGCAGAGTATCCATGAAGATGTAGATGTACTGGAGATAACGCCTGCCACACACCGAAGAGTGTTTCGCGGAGTATAGGTGTAGATGTACATTTAGCTAGTCTCTATCTTCACGCTGTCAGTAGGGGGTAAGGCAGCTAATAAGGCGGACTCTGCCTCTGGTGGTCGGCCGCTGTTAGCTGGCCAGAGCGTCACGGTGCCGTGGTCGGTGTTGCAGAGACGCTGCGCAAGTACCCGCCGCTGCCGCAGCTGGACCGCGAGTGCGTGCGCACGTGCGACTCGCTGGTACCCGGTCTACGCATCGAGAAGGGCACGCCGATCGTGGTGCCCGTCATGGCCATGCACTACGACCCCGAGCTCTTTCCGGAACCCGACCGCTTCGACCCGGAGAGGTTCGCTCCGGAGGTGGTCGGCAAGGGACCCAAGGGCTACTTGCCCTTCGGCGACGGACCTCGCATCTGCATTGGTAACCATTTTACACTCTTTTCATTTATTTAGTTAAGGAAAGTCAAAATTTTTCATACGATCCAAAACAACAAACATAACAACAGCACCTTAGGCCGGTATTATAATATATTTCTTTGTCAAAGTTGATATGTCAAATAATTATGTCAAAGAAATTTGACATTGTATTAGAGAACTCTGGCAAATCTCGCCTTTCGTCAAAGAAATGTGTTCAGATCTACGGCCTCGCCGTAGACTTGATCATAAAAGTCGTTCGCCTTTTGTTCACTGTGTGTGTGTGTGTGTGTGTGTGTGTGTGTGTGTTATTTTGTTGACGAGCTGCGCAACGGATTGATCTGGCAAGAACCCTTTGGCTCCTGCAAGAAGTAATTTCCCTCCCGCACTACTTCACCCCACACTACTACAGAAGTCAGACAGACGCTCGACGCTCCTAACGTACCGAAAAGAATTGCCTGAAAAACTTTCAGCAATAAATTTTTCTGGAGTCGACCGCTGTAAGGAACAGACACAAAAATATTATATTTTCTTATGTAACTAGTAGGATACTTGGGTACTGGAGTATTGCTAGTTAGTGTAAGCCCGGGTTCCCGGGTTCGATTCCCGGCTGGGTCAGGGATTTTCTCTGCCTCGTGATGGCTGGGTGTTGTGTGATGTCCTTAGGTTAGTTAGGTTTAAGTAGTTCTAAGTTCTAGGGGACTGATGACCATGGATGCTAAGTCCCATAGTCCTCAGAGCCATTTGAACCATTTTAGTTAGTATAAGAAAAACATTAAACGAATGGAAAAAATTATTTATTGAAAAATCTGAGAAAATAAAGTGAAACTTTTATTTATAAACTGATACACAAATTTCTGGGTTTTTTCGGAATAGGAGGTTACCTCTTATGGATAGGAACCCTGTTAATGAAATTTACATACAAAGTGTGGGAAAGCTCTGTTATCCCTTTTCTTTAAGAATGTTATTTTCTCGGCAGAATGGCTGAGAACTATGCCTACTCAACTTGAATAATTATCCGACTGAATTTTTCTAAGTACAGTCGAGGCTGTTGCGTGAGAAATGTAATGCAGTGACGTGAACGAAGTATTTTATTTCTAATGGAGGAAAGATGGGGCTCACCTACGCTGTAGCACACAATACTGTGAGCTGCGACGACTTCTGTCTGCGTCGTTCATCCCTGAAAAATAACAAAATTACCTCTTTCTATCTGGATTGACCTTCACCAATCGAACTCTCACTACGCCTTGACGAAGTCAAGGACTCCTATCTGCCCCTAGTCTAACTATTGGTACACCGGTCAGATAACCAGTCCACTGCGATGCCACTCAATTTTCGCTCGCAGGCGCTAACTAATACTATGTCTGTGTTCACAGCGCACATTAAGTGTCGCGGCCAACACAGTGAACAAATGCTTAATGGCGAGCAACTCAGTATAGGGTATCATTCCGATTCGCTAGCGACAGAGGTGCTCTCTCAGTGCAGTGCCGAGTAGAGACTTTGTTCCTCGCTCTCTGTGTACACGCAAGAGTGCAGTCGCTCCAACTATATGTTCCCGCTTCAAGAGCGTCACTGGAACGACTTCCCTCCACGCAAAAAGCGAAAGGGTATATCATCTGCTGTCTTTCCCTCACTCCTCCGGCTCATTGTGTCAGAAATAGTCTGCCAATCACCATTACTCTTACAAACGGAAGAATGGCGCTCCGTTTAAGCCGACCAATCCAGAAATATATAGCATCTGCGTTAGGCGTTTACTGTCCACCTGAGAGAATAACTTTGCTTGATAGCTAATGTGTGGGTAACCTCTCTCTATAATTTCTCCATGGTATTACTTTTCTCATGTTTTGAAGTTTATTTGTACTGATTGACTGTTCTGTCGGTTATTGGTGGAATATTTTATACATTATGAATGAGAACACACACAACACTGATGTAATATTCTACAATATTTGTTATTTGTTTCACAAAGCTGTTTTTGGCTACTACGCAATCATCAGGTACAAAGGTACTTATATGGTGGGATGAAATTTTATTAGCTCAAAGATTTTAAACTAGTGTATCTACAGAGTATCTCCATTTCCAGAGATGGAAAATGTTAACGTTAGGTTTTGGAATAAAACAAGAGGGGTAATTTCACTGTTAATCCTATGTAAGATTATTTAACAAACAGAAAATATATGTCATACTAACTAATGAACTATATACAAATTACAACAGTTGTTCATCGAAGCAAATAAAGTGAGTAATAAACTTTGGTGTTATGTTCCAAAGATCTGGCTGAACAAAATAATCTTGTCTTTAAGGAACACCACAGAAGTTGGACACTTAGGAAATGAGAGACTACTATTACAGACCACTTGCTTAAAGAAGGCTATAGTTACAATGTGAAACATAAAGTATTACATCACATTCATATAGAAAGGAAAATGGGCTATCTTGACGTAATGGAAATTAATAAACATATGGCCGTCAACCAAACCTTAGTCCTGAATGGCCAGACACAGTTCTCTTACTCGCCAATTCTAACTGCAGATATTATTCATAATCACATCCAGATCATGTTGTAAATTACCCCTCTTATTCACAAGTCTCATTTTGTTTTATTGTATTTACTTTAAATTCTCTTATCGTGTTAAAAAAAATACTTTGGATAATCACACCAGCTTCAGTTATTATCTGCATGTAATTTAGGACCTATTAAAGGCAAGATTATTTTGTTCAGTCATATTTTTGGAACACATGATCAGAGTTCATTGTTCACTTTATTTTCTTCTATGAACAACCGTTGTAATTTGTATATAGTTCATTAGTTAATGTTTCACATATTTTATCTCAGTTAAACAATCTTACACCGCTTTTACATTGAAATAATCCCTCCTGTTTTATTCCTAAACCTAATGATAACATTTTTTATCTCTGGGAATGGAGATACTCTGTAGATCCACTGGTTTAAAATCATTGATCGAACAAAATTTCATTGCACTATATGTTGTTGTTGTTGTTGTTGTGGTCTTCAGTCCTGAGACTGGTTTGATGCAGCTCTCTATGCTTCTCTATCCTGTGCAAGCTTCTTCATCTCCCAGTACTTACTGCAACCTACATCTTTCTGAATCTTCTTAGTGTATTCATCTCTTGGTCTCCCTCTACGACTTTTACCCTCCACGCTGCCCTCCAATACTAAATTGGAGATCGCTAGATGTCTCAGAACATGTCCTACCAAACGATCGCTTCTTCGAGTCAAGTTGTGCCACAAGCTCCTCTTCTCCCCAATGCTATTCAATACCTCCTCATTAGTTATGTGATCTACCCATCTAATCTTCAGCATTCTTCTGTAGCACCACATTTCTAAAGCTTCTATTCTCTTCTTGTCTAAACTATTTATCGTCCATGTTTCACTTCAATACAAGGCTACACTCCATACAAATACTTTCAGAAACGACTTCCTGACACTTAAATCTTTACTCAATGTTAACAAATTTCTCTTCTTCAGAAACGCTTTCCTTGCCATTGCCAGTCTACATTTTATATCCTCTCTACTTCGACCGTCATCAGTTATTTTGCTCCCCAAGTAGCAAAAGTCCTTTACTACTTTAAGTGTCTCACTTCCTAATCTAATTCCCTCGGCTCCGCCCGACTTAATTCGACTACATTCCATTACCCTCGTTTTGCTTTTGTTGATGTTCATCTTATATCCTCCTTTCAAGACACTGTCCATTCCGTTCAACTGCTCTTCCAAGTCCTTTGCTGTCTCTGAATTACAATGTCATCGGCGAGCCTCAAAGTTTTTATTTCTTCTCCATGGATTGTAATACCTACTCCAAATTTTTCTTTTGTTTCCTTTACTGCTTGCTCAATACACAGATTGAATAACATTGGGGAGAGGCTACAACCCTGTCTCGCTCCCTTCCCAACCACTGCTTCCCTTTCGTGCCCCTCGACTCTTATAACTGCCATCTGGTTTCTGTAAAAATTGTAAATAGCTTTTCGCTCCTTGTATTTTACCCCTGCCACCTTTAGAATTTGAAAGAGAGAATTCCAGTCAACATTGTCAAAAGCTTTCTTTAAGTCTATAAATGCTAGAAACGTAGGTTTGCCTTTCCTTAATCTTTCTTCTAAGATAAGTCGTAAGGTCAGTATTGCCTCACGTGTTCCAACATTTCTACGGAATCCAAACTGATCTCCCCCGATGTCGGCTTCTACCAGTTTTTCCATTTGTCTGTAATGAATTCGCGTTAGTATTTTGCAGCTGTGACGTATTAAACTGATAGTTCGGTAATTTTCACATCTGTCAACACCTACTTATCTTTATATCTGATGATGGCGTAACAGCCAAAATTCTTTTTGTGAAATAAATAATAAATATTGTACAATATTACATTAGTGCTACGTGTGTTATCATTCATTTTGAAGTTCAACCATCTGCCAAGTGCAGTATTCCTCGTCACAGTGGCGGATTTCTTGATTGCAGGCACCCGGTTCGCTCACATGGTGATGCGTCTGGCACTGGTGAAGATCATATCCAGCGGGGTGCAGGTGGTGCCGGCCGAGAACACGCCCACGCCACCGCTGCGCTTCAACAAGTACTCCTTCATGACTGGAACAGTGGGCGGGATCCCGCTCTGTTTCAAGAGCGCGCCCGACGCTGCGTAGGCACTCGAACGCCTGGACGCTATCCGCGCGGTCCGCACTTGGGAAACTGCGTACAGATCACCGATGGTGGCCTGCTATCCTTGGGCCCTCTTCAGAGGAGGTTCCTCCTCTGTATTCTGGATCGGACGCGCCAGGTGATGATCCATTGTACGCAGGAGGGAAAGCTGGCTTAGGATTACAGGCGGCTGGGCACTTCCCACGCATCTGGAGTTGGAGAACTACTTACAGTCACCCGACGATCAACCACAGCCCTCAGGTCCTCTTTGGAGGAGGTTACACTTTTGTATTCAGGATCCACTGTACATAGAGATCTGACTTCCAGGTGGTTGAATGCAGAGCACGCGTCAAGACTTGGGGAAGTGCATGCAGTCCACCAACGGTGACCCGTTGTCCTCGGACCACCTTTGGAGGAGCTAACCTTACTGTATTTTGGATCTGCCGATCTAGGTGACGATCCACTCTACACATTAGGGGGAGCTAGCAATGTGGTCGCCGTGAATGCACAACGGCGCTTGGGGTTGGCAGATATCAGGTTGCTTGTGAATATGTTACAGCGTCGCAGAGTTTCACTGTAATTAAGTTTACGGCTGATGGACGAATTCACTTCGCAAATACAGTGTCCTTAGGCATGCCTATGCTGATAACAACTGTATTTAGTCAATAATATGGATAATGTGTAGTGGTTTAGTAGGTGAATATTTAGCACACATTAATTCATAGAACTATCGACGTAATAGTTATGTACTGAATAGCTTAACTGCACCAAAATTCGGTAGATGTTAGATCTTCAGATGCTTCGAATTTGTGCTTGGTGGTGGGCACAACAGCATCACTTTAATCATACAAAGAATCTGCACTTCAAACTTACTTGTCAGTTTCGAAGCATATAGCCATTAGTAGGATCGCAAATATGAAGTATAAAGAGTGAGAAATAAAAGTTTTATACTAGGTACACATACTTAATATAGTCTAAAGTCACTAAATAACAAGTATACACTTGTTATACTCGTAAATGCTTTGTTGACGCGGTCCGAGCATGGGCAATCTCAACGATATCAGGATCAAACTTCGTACAACGTATCGTGTCAAGTGCTGATGCTACTTTGTTAGTAGCTTCATCACTTTACACGATACTTTGAACAATGTTTGTTTCTGTTTCTGTCAAAAAAGCATTTATACTCGTAACAAGTGGATATTTGTTATTTAGCGAAACGAGACAATCTTAAAGGGATGCTGTGCCTCCTTCGCGACATTGTGTCTCAATTTAAACCAATTTCCGTTCTTTTAAGTCCTAATGCTCTGTTTCGATGCCGCAATCGAAGGGCTGTTTCAACAGTTCACCTCTGGCAGGACTGATGATTTTGTTAACCGCCAATGACCTTTCGCTGTAGTCCTCCAGCCAGCGGAGGCCAAGATCTTAGTGAGATTGTGTAGTCAGGGAAGGGAAGCGTGGAGACTGAGTTGCAACCGCTGACGAGCCATAGGCCCCCCTCTGGGCGTCATGGAGGTTGATATCTCTTTCTCGCCGCTAATTCCTCCACCATTGCACGTTTCACCGTCCGTTATATGGGAAGAGAATGATTCTAACCGTCGGATATCTGTCAGCACTTGCCATTTCATGTGATATCAACTGTTATTGTATGATGTTAAAATAAATATTTGTCAAAAATAAATAAGGTCTTCTTTTACACAGACTTGCACACCAAAAAGGCACTACAGAAACTTTCCCAATCAATGTGTGCACTTACTACGAGGGCTCTTCTTCGCCCCTTTAAGTGCAACTCGGGATTAAGTAAGTAATACATTTTTAGTTTGTTGTTCGAACAAGAACTAGCAGAAGTACTATATTTCAGTTAAGGAAGCTGTACGAACTAGTTCATTTTGTACAAGAGAAAACACATATCGTATCTACTCTTAAATAATTTATGGGATTGATTTGTAAAAATTTTGGTGGATCCAAAAAATAGTTATAAAGGAAATTTGATAAAATCATATCCTGGGAAAAAAGTGAAGAAACTGATATACAATACGCATCCGATATATTTATGAGGCACTGACGCAGCTTTTATATATTTCATTTATTCCCCTTTCAGTACCGATGTAGCATAGTACAAAATTCTAATTAAACCAGACTTATAGATCAATGATCTGTATACATCAGTTTAATTTATAATTTCTTCGAAATACTAGTGAAATGGCCTCTAGCTTGGAGCTAGGAGTGATAAATTTCTGAACTCAACAAATTCAGAAAGAAGAGAGACTTTATTAGAACTGTTAATCGCCTCATCGGAATTCAGACAGTACTCAGAAAGAAACACAGGAAACACACAATTATTTTGCCTTCTTCCAAAAGAGGTGTTATAGGAACCACCATAAAGCTATTAATGAATAACACAATGAGAATGACACTTCAAGATATTCTCTTAAACAATGAAAGAAAATTTTAAAATAGTGCACTTCCGAACTTAAAAACCCCACAAAAAATTACAGAATCAGTAACAACAGAATTTACAAGTTTCACGACTATTTACCGTTGTCCAACAGGTGAGATAAAAAAATGTTTAAATCACACGTAAACAATGAAAATATTAGTAGTATTAAATCACAATTCAAGAAGCTGAGCCGGGCGCTATGACAGAGCTGTTCTAGGCGCTTCAGTCCGTAACCGCGTTGCTGCTACGGTCGCAGGTTCGAATCCTGCCTCAGGCATGGATATGTGATGTCCTTAGGTTCGTTAGGTTTAAGTAGTTCTAGGTCTAGGGGACTGACGACCTCAGATGTTCAGTCTCATAGTGCTTAGAGCCAAGAAGCTGAAAACAAATACACTTGGATAAAAAGCGTAGACATAAGCTTGACAGCAGAAATTAATTACAGATCGCACGCCGAAAGGTATCATAAGGCCCCTTCAGACCTTGACTGTTAACAAAATACGTTTTAGTAATTGGCTCAGTAATCTTGAAAATAATTGTGGCAGCTTAACATGTTAGCCTTTAAAAGGGAACAAACACTTCAAAAGATTAATTTTTCTCGGCAATTGTAACTCATGGGTCTTTAAAAGGAAAGACTAAATTTAAAAATGATTGATTCCTCTCATGCCCAGCCATATTGCACCAAATAGTAAAAGGGTCTCAGTTTGCCAAGGCACTACATTTTACAAATGGGCATAAGCATAACTTTAGCATTTTCTGGTCATTCGGAATGTTGATCCACACTGAGGCCTTAGACAAATATGAAAGTCACTAATCAAAGCTGGACAGCATTACGTTCGAGAACCCAAGTAAAATTTCTATAACAAGGCCTCGCTCAAAGAATAAGCGTTTTCGCTAATCACAGCAAGTACTTTTGTCATACTTAACAAAAGACGATCACAGATTTCGTTCTGTGTCAGTCCTTGGTTGTACAGTATAAGGGGCAATCAAAAAACTTCCGTTCGAATCCCACACCAACCTCTTGCCAATATGACGGTACTTACATACCCGCATCGGAGTTGAGCAGGGTTCCAGCAACGCCCTCAAACGGAAACTTTTTGGTCGTCCCGATAAATACTGGCAGTTCAGCATCCACAAGCCGAAGCAGTAGAAATGACAAACGTGCCCACTATGGAGTTGTGGACCTGCAAGCACAAAGGCAGTGGGAAGCAGTAATTCCTCGAATGTCATAGGCCCACTTTTCACTATTAAAGATCACCATTCTTAACATCCTCGATGAACAACGCTAGTCATCACGGAGGACAACAGAAACATTGAGAGCAGGAGAGGGCGCACTTGCAGCTAAATCTGCTCACCGAGCGCTTATGCTGCCTCTGATGGTACACCGGCGAACCCATCGCTATAACACGAAGTACAGAGAAGCTTTATGAGCGGCAGGTATCGATACTAACGCATGCACGTCTCCATTGCCCTCCCCTTAAAAAGAAGCGTAGCGGATAGACAGAGGTATAATTAAGGTATTGATTGTGGTTCAGCATCACAGTTATCAGGCCCAACCTTAAGCTGTCTTATATACGAGGGGTATTTGAAAGGTCCGTGCAAAGTCCGAGAGATGGCGCCACCGGCGTGTATCAAGGTCATGTTTAGTTAGTAGCATCTTTGGAAAGAACGCACACCAGATTTCAGCCATATTGATGTATTTCTTTGTGTTTGGCATTCGTGTGAATCAAGGAAGTCGAGTGTTGTCAAAAAATGGACGAAAAAGAATTTCGTGTGGTGATTAAACATTACTTTATGAAACGCAAAACGCCTCAGGAGACTAAAGAGAAGCTTGATAAACATTACGGCGACTCTGCACCTTCGATTAGAACAGTTTATAAGTGGTTTCAAAGTTTTCGGAGAGGCCATATGGGCACAAGTGATGCTCAACGTTCTGGACGCCATGTGGGGGTTAGGACTCTAGAAACCATTGATAAAATCCATGATATGGTGATGGATGACAGAAGAGTTTAGGTGCATGAGATTGCTAGTGCTGTGGGCATCTTGAATGAACGGGTACATAATATTTTGCATACACATTTGAACATGAGAGAGCCATCTGCAAGATGGGTTCCGCGATTGCTCACGCTTGACCAAAAACGGAATTGTGTGAAGTGTTGCAAGGATGGTTTGCAGCTGTTCAGGAAGAATGTGCAGGACTTTAAGCGTCGTTTCGTCACTGTGGATGAAACATGGATACAGTACTATACTCTTGAGACCAAATAACAATCTAAACAATGGGTTACCAAGGGAGAATCTGCACCAAAACAGGCGGAAAGGTTTTGGCGACTGTCTTTTGGGATTCGCAACGGATAAACCTCATCGACTATCTGGAAAAGGGTAAAACTATTACAGGTGCATATTATTCATCGTTATTGGACCGTTTGAAAACCGAGCTGCAAGAAAAACGCCGGCAATTGGACCGCAAAAAAGTCCTTTTTCATCACGACAATGCACAAGCACACACCTCAGCAGTTGTGGTCGCAAAATTAATGGAAATAGGATTCCAACTCGTTTTATATCCTCCCTATTCTCCAGACTTGGCTCCCTCGGGCTACTATTTGTTTCCCAATTTGAAGAAACGGCTGGCGGGACAAAGATTTTATTCAAACGAGGAGGTGATTGCAGCAAGTAATAGCTATTTTGCAGACTTAGACAATTCCTATTATTTGGAAGGGATCAAGAAATTAGAACAGCGTTGGACGAAGTGTATAAGTCTAAAAGAAGACTATGCTGAAAAATAAAAAAGGTTTACCCCAAACACGTAAGTAGTTTTTATTTTTGAACGGACTTTTCAAACGCCCATCGTATGTCCTAACTGTTTTCTTGGTGGCTCATTTCTGGACATGAAAGCTGAATGTCAATGTAACCTTGATGGAATCGAACTGACCAACAAATTGTGGGAGCATCTTGACTGAAATCATCTGATCACCCTTATTATGTGACCATAATTTTTTTAAAAAGGCCACACCACCGACTTTTAACAAGATAGGGCTAGCGATACGAACTTATACAGATAGTGGCAGTACCGCGTACACAAGGTATAAAAGAACAGTGCACTGGCGGAGCTGTCATTTGTACTCAGGTGATTCATGTTCACGTGGAAAGGTTTCCGACTTGATTACGGCAGCGCGACGGGAACCAAGAGACTTTGAACGCGGAATGGTAGTTGGAGCTAGACGCACGGTACATTCCATTCCGGAAATCGTTAGGGAATTCAATATTCCGAGATCCACAGTGTCAAGAGTGTGCCGAGAATACCAAATTTCAGGCATTACCTCTCACCACGTACAACGCAGTGGCCGACGGCTTTCGCTTAGCGACCGAGAGCAGCGGGGTTTGCATAGCGTTGTCCGTGCCAACAGACAAGCGACGGTGCGTGAAATAACCGCAGAAATCAATGTGGGGCGTACAACGAACATATCGGTTAGGACAGTGGGGTGAAATTTGGCGTTAATGGGCTACGGCAGCAGACGACCGACGCAAGTGCCTTTGCTAACAACATAACATCGTCTGCACGACTCGTGCCGGTATCGGTAGGACCCTAGATCACAGGAAAACCGTGGCCTTGTCAGATGAGTCCCGATTTCAGTTGGTAAGAGCTGATGATAGGGTTTGAGTGTGGCGCATAGTTGACCCAAGCTGTCAACTAGGTATTGTGCCAGCTGGTGGTGACTCCATAACGGTGTGGCTAGTGTTTACGGGAATGAACTGCGTCCTCTGTTCCAACTGAACCGATCATTGAGTGGAAATGGTAATGTTCGGCTACATGGAGACAATTTCCAACCATTAATGGACTTCATGTTCCCAAACTACAATGGAATTTTTGTGGGTGCCAATGCGCCACGTCATTAGGCCACAGTTGTTTGTGATTGGTTTGAAGAATATTCTGGACAGTTCGAGCGAATGATTTGGGCACCCGAATTGTCCGACATGAATCCCATCGAACATTTATGGGACATAACCGAGAGGTCAGTTAGTTTACAAAATTCTGCACCAACAATACTTTCGCAATTATGGACGACTATAGAGACAGCATGGCTCAGTATTTCTGCAGGGTACTTCCAAAGACTTGTCGACTGCACGTCAAGTCGAGCTGCTGTCGCCAGGCTAAAGAAGGTCCTACACGATATGAGGTATGCCATGACTTTTGTCACCTCAGTGCAACATGTGGTCGCGATTTGAGAAACTGCATTACTAAAGCAAAATTTCTTAAATTACTGTGACAAAAACGTATGTGTATTATAATTTACCAGAACCTTCGGCATTCTAAAAACAGAAAACAGTATTGCCAGACGCCTGACTGCTGTGGTTGTCATAGCTTTACCAGGAACTAGCCGAACAAACGAGTAAACGCGCCAACCACAACAAATGTATACCTATTACCGTCTTTTGTACGTGGAAGAGGCCCCAGAAAATGGACAAAGACCTAGTCCTTCGGCTTTTCTTCTCAGTTGGAGTGCAAGAAAGCTTCACAGGTGTCTGAATTAGGCTTAGCCGTCCTACAGTCCTGACACTGGTCACCTAATTTCCTTACATCATGTTTCGAATTCTCGCAAGTTGGATGCTACTTAATTCTTATGTTTGTTGCGTATGCACCCAAACTGTCCCCAAGTAAGGATTCGTGAAAATGCTTAAGAATAGCTTTAACCAGTTTTTTTGCGAGACAAATCTTAAATTTACCATCATAGCAGGTATGGTAACACAAAACGCCCTTGTTAGTAGAATACCCTGACATCAGTTGACTGCCATTAGGTGCTGTTTGGTGTTACTTAACTTAGTATCTTGATTCTGTCTTTTTCTCAAGTTATCAAATAACGATGATATTTCACTCAGGATTGTAGAATCACATACAGGTTCCTGGATGACTTGTGGCTGTCCGGTTATTTCTGGCTTACACTGGAACATACGACTAAGAGCAGCAGCGAATTGATTTTCGGAGCCGCGCTGGATTAGCCGAGCGGTCTCAGGCGCTGCAGTCATGGACTGTGCGGCTGATCCCGGCGGAGGTTCGAGTCCTCCCTCGGGCAGGGGTGTGTGTGTTTTTCGTTAAGATAATTTGGGTTAAGTAGTGTGTAAGCTTACGGACTGATGACCTTAACAGTTAAGTCCCATAAGATTACACACACATTTGAACATTTTTTTTTTTTATTTTCGGTACCCCTAATATTTCTAACTTGAAAACAGAGAGCAGTATTCCTGACATGCCACTGGGTAATCCCACGCATTTTGCGGGCGTGGCCTATAGCCAGCTCAGCGCCCGGTTATCCGTTTCTAGTTGGAATTGTTTATGATCTAGGTAGAACTTAAATTTCTTAGGAGTGAACACGACAACCAAAGCAGTGAACCAGTACACTGAATATTTAATTACTGCAAATGATAAGGCCTTTGATGCACAGGCTACCGGTGTCCGTTCACCATTACAGTGCCAAAGTAACACTGTGACTATTCTGGAATTAGTTACGTCAGTCTGAAGAACAAACTCATGCTAAAAATCAGGAACAGCCCAGATAGGCGTGCTATTTAAAGCCATTTACAAGACATCGAAGGCTGATTGCTGGGTGTCAGTCCACTGTAATTTTTCTCCCTTCAGGCGGAATTGATTTAAAGGAGCATCCAATGGGGCAAAGTTAGAAATTAATTTTCTAACAGAATTTACCGTACTTGTAAACCTAGCCATACTTTTCTTCTACACTGATCATCCAGAAAATTATAACCACCTTTGACACGGATAACAGCGGCCACACGTCGTGGCGTGGATGCAATGAGGCCTTGGTAGCTCGCTGGAGGGAGTTGGCAGCAAATCTGCATATACAAGACACCTAATGCCCGTAAATTACGGGGAGATGGCGATAAGCTCTGATACCCGTTCACTCACGTCCCAGGGATGTACGTGCTCTGTGTATGATACGTCTTGGGAGTCATAGTGCCTTGCATGAGCTCCACTGGACCCATGGGTGTCCACTAGAGATGGGGGATCCGCTCTTGAACTAATTCATAGAGTTCAATCTTTCAAAGGAGTGAACAATCAGTGATTCAGAAAAAAAGAACGGTAGCTCCAAACGTTTCCCAGGCAGAGAGAGAGAGAGAGACGGAGCATATCAGCAGCGCCTCTGCTGGTCAGAGCACAGTGCACGCCACACAACACAGCCAGCGCCGGCCTCTGCCCTGCTTCTACCTTGGCTGCCTGCATTGTGCAGTGCCCCATTGGATTTTGTGTTTCACATATGCCGGGCCGTCTCTGTGCGTCGTCTGCCGTGTGCACTGTGCAGTGTCTGGCGCAGCTTAACTTCGCATCGCACTCTGTCGGCGATCGTTTCAGTCGCACGTCCTGCCCTCTGGGCAGTTGATGCCAGCAACAGGACAGAGAGCCACCTAGCGGATAACATAGGAACTACTTGCAAAAACCTGCTCGCAAGGGAGCGGACGATTTGTCTCGGAGCGGGTGAGCTCCCCCCACCCTCGGAACTCGCCCGCTCAACGCTCACCCCACCGTCTCGACTCTAGCCAGAGCGTGGAGCAAAGCGACTCTGGTGTCACTCTGGTCTCTGCGGTCTCAGCTCACGCAGTAATACAGCTCGCGGCTCGACCTGCTCGACTCAGCGCCTCTGCATCGGAGTTTGTCCCCACTGGATATTATTCTTCATAGTAATAACGCTATGTATATTACATTATTATGCTATGTATACATCAATTGTTTTATTTTATTTTTATTTGTTTAAACTGATTAGATTAGGTTCCTGATGACTACTCTTACTATAGGATTTTTATTATGGACACTCGAATTTACGCTTTAATTACGAGCGAACCGATAAACGTATCGCAAAATGTGATACACCAATATTTTCCTTGTTTTATTCTGCGTAAGGCTATATGCAGCACTTTCGTTTTACAGTCAAATTTATATTTTTTTTTCTTATTCTGGTACGGATTTTGCGATTTTAGGCGTCTTCGAAAGGAAAAATATATGGCTTGCGATGTATTTGTATGAGGTTAATGAAATTTTAATACATTATAGCCAAATATATTGTTAATGTAAATCTCAAGTTACAACATTTTCCGATCACCCAAAAAACCACGCTAGTGCAAAATAAATCAATAATCAAAAACTTTGTCATATCGTGGAAATTTCAATAAACAATACAAAATTCTTACTCATTATCTATGTTACTTCAAAATAGGATCAAATAAGATCATAATACAGGTATAGTACTGGAATAAACCAAGTTTAAAGGGCAATGTGCCTTTCATTTATTTTCTTTTGTAAATGAGTGGTGAGTCATGAAAAACAGCTAATTCATTTCAGGGAGTGAACAGTTCTGATCCAATCTCTGAAAAGAACAGTTTTGCCCATCTCTAGTGTCCACGTGAATGATTCCTAGAGCACAATGGAGGCGCCCCCAGCTTGTCTCCGTCCCGCAGTACAGCTGTCAAGAAGCTGTTCCCTGGAACACGATGGATTCGCGCCCTCCCGTCGGCATGGTGGAGAAGGTATCGGGATTCATCAGACCATGTAATGCTCTGCCACTGCGCCAACGTCCAGTGCCGATAGTCATGCGCCCATTTTAGTCCTAGTTGCCGACGTTGTGGTGTTAACATTGGCACATGCATGGGTCGTCGCCTCCGAATGCACATCGTTAGGAGCCGGCCGGTGTGGCCGAGCGGTTCTAGGTGCTACAGTCTTGAACTGCGCGGCCGCTACGGTCGCACGTTCGAATCCTGCCTCAGGCATGGATGTGTGTGACGTCCTTAGGTTAGTTAGGTTTAAGTAGTTGGGGTTGGGTTGTTTCGGCGAGAAGACCAGACAGCGAGGTCATCGGTCCCATCGGATTGGGGAAGGACGGGGAAGGAGGTCGGCCGTGCTCTTTCAAAGATACCATCCCGGTATTTGCCTAGAGCGATTTAGGGGAATCACGGAAAACCTAAATCAGGATGACTGGACGCGGGATTGAACCGTCGTCCTCCCGAATGCGTTTAAGTAGTTCTAAGTTCTAGGGGACTGATGACCTCAGATGTTAAGTCCCATAGTGCTCAGAGCCATTTGAACCACATCGTTAGGAGTATTCGGTGCACTATGTATTCAGACTCACTCATACTCTCCCCAACATTAAAGTCTGATTTTAGTTCGGCCACAGTTCGCCGCATGTCCTATTTCACCAGTATGCTTCTAACATTCTGCGTGGTGTCTGTTTGTTATATATCGTGTCTCCCTACCACTTTCGCGCAACGACGCTCTGAGCGTGTGTTTTAGGGAATTGACTAGTTTGAACCTGGGACCTGTTGCTGGTAAGGAGACGCCAGACCACACATGACATGTAGAATTCAGAAGAGTTCAGTGAGACTAGCGATGATGTAACCAAATACTTAATGATTTCAGCGTCAGCTCCACTGCACTCCCTGTAAAAGAATCTTAATACTAACTAAATTTAGTGGAAGGGGTTCAAGGCTTTTCTATTTTTAGTTAGTTGGTAAAATAACATCGAAAAAGCAGTTAAGTTTACCATTGGAAATTTTATTCTACTCACAAAACATTCTTTATAAATTGCACTATTGATAAAAGGAAATGTTTTAATACAGGATGGTAAAAACCAACTGCGTTCAACAAAAATGTGAACGAATATTCCCTGAGTGGGTTTCCAAGTTCTACAATGGATCGAAGGATGACCTATGCCATATCACATCTATAATCCAGGTTTAAATTAAGTTTCACAAAAGAGAAAACTATCAAAATGGTCTACAGTGACCCTCAATTATCTTTTTAATTACTTATCTAACTTGTCGTAAATTACAGTGGCTGATGTGGCTTCTCAATAACTATATAACATAAAAATCATCGCGTTTCAGATTTTTACTTCAAGTGGCAAATGTGAACACCATGAGCTTAAATTGACGATCGACACTAGTATTACGCAAAAAGGGGATGTAACAGATGAGACTTCTGCAGTTCTGAGTGAAGCCTTATGCGCTCAAAAATGCGGCATCGCGTGCGTTCATTACCTTGTCGGTGTTCGTCAGGGGGCGGCGGGCAGCACAGCTCCGCTCACCTCACTGTCTCGGAAGCAACTCCCTCCTAACTTCTCCTTACTACAATTTACCGAAGTTGGTTTTAAAAAAAAACTATCTGGCTGTGTTTTCATCTGACCAATCAGGGTCTCAATGTTAACCTTAAGCTCCGCCTACAAAAATTCTGTCTATCCAATGAGAAACGTTATACTTTTCGTGGTGGGGCAATGTTTTTAAAGTTTGCAACGTAACAGAGACGCGAAAAAGTCTCACGCTAAAACTTGCGGGTGGTGTAGCCCTTTTTGTGTCATCGTAAGATCTATACTATTCTTCTGGAGGGCTCTAGCTTTCAACATTGGCTGGGGGGTGGTCTTGACGTAACAGAGACGCGAAGAAGTCTCACGCTAAAACTTGCGGGTGGTGTAGCACTTTTTGTGTTATCGTAAGATCTATACTGTTCTTCTGGTGGGCTCTAGCTTTTAACATTGGCTGGGGGGTGGTCTTGACGTAACAGAGACGTGAAAAAGTCTCACGCTAAAACTTGCGGGTGGTGTGGTCCTAGCGGTTAGCTGGCGACGTGGGTGTCCGTCCGTCCCTTATCGTAGGGCCTTCCAGTTTAACACGGTTCTGCTCTCGGCTTCTGTTCTCGTTTCTCCCCTCGGAGCTGCGTCTGTCCCATGGTGGGAAGGTATGACATGCATTTAGGCATTCTCGTGTTAGTCTGTGGGATTCCATTTGCTCACTCGTTACTCGTATTACTTTGGTTAATTTAATGTCACGATTTATTCGGAGGTATGTGACATACTACTGGATTTGCTTATCATGTCAGCGTTTTCATGGAAGGCGTTGGATTTGCCTGGCACCTTACATGCTCAACCTACGACGTCCGACGTCTGTCATAAGGGGTGGTTGCCCAATCCCACGACTACTGGACACGCTCTCACCTTGCTTTCGCCATGTACTGAAGACATCATAGCATTCCTCGAGTACCCGAGAAGTCGTACTTTTTCCGAAATGCTCATGCCAAGCCTCCAGGCCATCACAATCTACATCTCGGTCAAACTCAGATGGATCGCGCGCCTACCCCGTTCTACACACGGACAGCACGCTCGCTGATACTACATGCACCGTGCGTGTTTCTGAGTAGCTGTCATTCCTCGTCAGGTGACGCTGCTATCGACTGGACGGGTTTATATCTATAGTATGTTCGTGGTCATAATGTTCTGGCTGATCAGTGTACTAAGGTGGAGGAAACTGATACGTATCCTTAGTACTATCCTGATCAATTTTACAAATCTTTAACATAACGCAGCGCTTGAGCAACCGTGAATTGTTCAGAAAATATGAAATTCGGCCTTCAGTTGCAAGGTAAAATTTTATTAGTTTACCTAGGTTTCGATACCAATGATGGTATCTTCTTCACAACCTATAAATTAACCTGTGGTGTCACCGCCAGACACCACACTTGCTAGGTGGTAGCCTTTAAATCGGCCGCGGTCCGTTTGTATACGTCGGACCCGCGTGTCGCCACTATCAGTGATTGCAGACCGAGCGCCGCCACACGGCAGGTCTAGTCTAGAGAGACTCCCTAGCACTCGCCCCAGTTGTACAGCCGACTTTGCTGGCGATGGTTCACTGTCTACGTACGCTCTCATTTGCCGAGACGACAGTTTAGCACAGCCTTCAACTACGTCATTTGCTACGACCTAGCAAGGCGCCATATTCAGTAACTATTCTGAAAAGATAATATTGTGAATCATGTACCGTCAAGAGCGACGTTCATCATTAATGGATTAAAGTATCACACTAATTACGTCCGCTTTCTGAATTCTAATTCCTTGTCATGTTCCAGACCTCACGTCAGTATAGTTCTTCCCTCCTCACGCCAGCCTGCGTGAGCTAAAACGCGTGCATTTCGGCCTCCATTAGTAACACGGTGTTGGCTCTTCAGCCAACACAACATAACCCATAGGGACATATGTTACACATTGAAATACATCATCAATCTAATGATTTCATAATAAAGAAAATCGTGATACTTACAAAAATTAAATTATTTTGAGGGCCAAACGTTGGCCATGTTACAGAATAAAATTAAAACATAATAAAGACGCATAGTCATAAGGTTATGTCTGTCAAAACTAAAAACATTAAGACAAACGTACGTGGAGCTACGCCGGGCCAGGAATGAGGGTCACACGCCGGCCGCGGTGGTCTCGCGGTTCTAGGCGCGCAGTCCGGAACCGTGCGACTGCTACGGTCGCAGGTTCGAATCCTGCCTCGGGCATGGATGTGTATGATGTCCTTAGGTTAGTTAGGTTTAAGTAGTTCTAAGTTCTAGGGGACTAATAACCACAGCAGTTGAGTCCCATAGTGCTCAGAGCCATTTGAGGGTCACACGTAAGCAACAAGGAAACTAAGCGTCGCGAGCAGCTCCGCGGCGAGGCTGGGCCAATGGTCAAGCTCATGCGCGAGCGCATGCTCAAGCGCTAGAGACAAGCTGTGTCAAAATTACTTATCGCAACGTAAATTGTAAACAAAATGTGACAGGAGACAGTCTTGAAAATGGACAAATGCCTACCTATGGTACAGTACGTTAAACAATTTTCCTAAGAACTTGCTACTAAGTCAGAACAAGAAAATTTACATTGAAATATTTTAATAAGAGGGCGAAACTCCACTGCAGTAACTAATTAATTAGTATGGAAAACACAAGTGTGCGAAGCATAAAACATCTTGATCAATCTTCCTACCATCACACGAGACAATGTGTCCCAAAACGGAGATATCGGGACGAGCTAAATTAAACTAAAAACTTTGACAGGTATCCCGGCTCCCCGCGAAAAGCGCAAACTCTGGCCAAGATCATCAACGAAATCAGGAAAGACTGTACTGTATACAACAACATCCACATAGTTGTAAATGCAGGAAACGTATTCGCAGTAGGGCATAGGAAGAACCATAAGCTGTATAATGGATTGACGACAGTAAAAATTTTTCGGGCCGGGACTCGAACCCGGATTTCCTGCTTATGGCGAGCGGGCGTCTTGACTTTATTTATTTTTCCTAACCACTTTTTTTATCTCATTTTGTTCTATATTGCTCCTTGAATTTGCTCGTGGCGGACGTCCTATGACACTCGTTCAGGTTGCTCGTTGATCGGCCGCGTGGGCTTAGCCGAGCGGTCTAAGGCGCTGCAGTCATGGACTGTGCGGCTGATCCCGGCGGAGGTTCGAGTCCTCCCTCGGACATGGGCGTGTGTGTTTGTCCTTAGGATAATTTAGGTTAAGTAGTGTGTAAGCTTAGGGACTGATGACCTTAGCAGTTAAGTCCCATAAGATTTCACACACATTTGAACATTTTTTTTGTTCGTTGATCCGTTCACTCAGGTTTTTATTACAGAGGGTACTCAACCCTCTGACCAAACACGCTGAGCTACCATGCCGGCAACATTAGGTTATCTGAGCAAGACCCATGGCCAGACTCTAACTTGCAAATGTCATCAACCATGTGTCAACAAACTATACTCGTACACCCATTACGTACATTCCCATACAGGGGAAGACATCGCTTGCCCGGTGTCGGCAGATAAATACGATATTGCCAGTGTTATTCCGAATTAAGATGCAATGATCCTCTGAACGTGCATGCATGCCTGTCCGACGGACTATTGTAATTGTAAATCGGAATAACACAGCCACTGCAATATAATAGTTGTAAATGCACATAACTTTTCGTTTAAATCAGAATCCAGTAAACGTGATAACACGGCTATCCTCGTGGATAAACCGCAAAAGATGAAGTTATATTCGACCAATGCTTTGAGAGGCTTAAATTCTTGGATCACTACCGCCAGATGTCCTGATAAATATCAAGAATGGCAAATAAAATGAAACAGTTGGGAAATCGGGCAAGGGGATCGATTCAAATACCTTTTAGTTCAGTTCCCAGTAATACACCAAACGCCGACAACCCATACCATTAGGTTTTGGCACTAAAAAAGAAATAGGTGAAACTGCCAGCCTTATCACCCTCTCAGCCAAAAGTTGACCCATGATCTCACGTAGTTCATTCATTTTATGAGACAAATGACAGGAGGCCTGATGAACGGGAATTTGACAGTAATCTGAATTTGATACATCGTTTTGTTTATGGTAAAACGTGTATAACTCTCAAATACAATGCATCTGAAAAAAATCTACGAACATGAAACCTCTAGGCGTATATGTTATATCATAACGAAGAAGAAACATAAGTCTCAGTAGCATTAAAAACCGTGAAAAATGACATATCCTATAGTCATATGGACGATCAAGCTATTTATCTGCTACTTTAACGGAAGTAGGGGTCTGAAACTATCCAGAAAATTTTTATTTTTGAGTTGCAGTTGTTCATTTAAAATGGATCGATCTCTGTGTGCAAAATATTTAAAAATCTCTCATTCTTTTAGCAGGTCAAGCCTGTAACCTTAAATCTTCTGGTCCCCGTGGCGTGTGTTGCAGAAGAGGCAGATGTTCAGCATTTCTGCCATCTTTAATTAGCAGGTGCTCTTTAAATATTACTTTAAACGGTCTCCCTTTTCGTCCTATGTAATACTTAGGGCAGTCATTACATGTAATTTTATAAACGCTAGAGTTTCTGAAACGATCTTCTAGTGTTCTGATAGAATGGGTTAATTTTTGTTTTAGGCAAGTGTTTACAGAGAAACTAACTTTGCTGCCATATTTACTTTTGACATATTTCCTTGAAAAGCTATAGAAATAATCTTATTACTCTCACTTTGTGTCTTCAATCTGCTGTTGCCCAAAGTTGAACAACACTCAACAACTGTTTGTTTCTTTACGATATGGTCAAACAACCTATGGTCATATCCATTGTTCATTGTAATGGATTTAATTACAGATATTTCTTTTTGGAAACAAAGCGGTTCTAAAGGCTGTTGTGCACTGTGCGACGTATTACGGAAGGGAAAAAAGTGGTTTTATGGGTTTGTGGGTCAGATGAGTCAACTGGAATGATATTATCTGCAAAGGCAGGTTTACAGAAAATGTCAAAGCTGATTTTTTCGTTAAGTAACATTAGTTAGTGCCCGCCCGGTTAGACGTGCAGTCTCACGCACGGCTTTCCGGAGTGGGAAGGAGCGCCTGGTCCCCGGCACGAATCCGCCCGGCGGATTTGTGTCGAGGTCCGGTGAGCCGGCCAGTCTGTGGATGGTTTTTAGGCGGTTTTCCATCTTGCTCGGCGAATGCGGGCTGGTTCCCCTTCTTCCACCTCAGCTACACTATGTCGGCGATTGCTGCGCTAACAAGTTCTCCACGTACGCCTGTACCACCATTACTCTACCACGCAAACATGGGGATTACACTCGTCTGGTGTGAGACGTTCCCTGGGCGGGCCCACCGGGGGCCCAACCGCACAAGAAACCTGAAAGAGTGGTTCGGCGTAGGGCGGCGGAGGGGTGAAGTCGACTGCGGCAATCGTCGTGGGGTTGTGGACCAATGCGGCTGCGGCGGGGCGGAGCCTCTCCGTCGTTTCTAGGCCCCCGGTTGACATACAATACAATAGAACCTTAGTTACAAATCGAAAAAAATGAGTTCTCTGGTACCATTTTATATTTATTTTCTGAAACAGATTTTCTTCTGACAGTTGTTAAAAGCATGGAACATTTATTGTAGAGCTTGTTCACTGCCGTTAAACACTCTAAATAAGTATGACGTTTACGTAATGAGCGTAGAAAGGAATCATACTCTTGAAAAAATTTTCTTCTATCCCCATTCTTTTCCCCTTTCCCCCCTCCCGCTACCCCCCCCTCCCCCCACCTTGGTTCTTTTCGCTAGTGTTTCTATTTGCACTATTCACAGTTTTACTTATTGCTATTTTATTAATTTTAAATATGTACACAGCTAAATATGAACTGGTTTTTCATATCATAATTTTAATTTTAACCTTTGAAGCAAGTTTAGCATGATAAAATCACTATCGCGCACCCTCCTTCCGCATGCTACTAGTGCCCTCTCTTGCCAGAAACCTTCCTTAGAGCAAGCATTTCATATGCGACGCTAGTGCACTAGCTGTGCATTGATGAGGAACACATAACAAGCACCATGTTGTGCAAGTTTTATAAATACACAGGGTGTTCATTTTAAATGAAGACATTGAAATATCTCGAAAACTACACATTGGATCAAAAAAAGTTATAATTTCTATTTGTTTGTCTTGGAAGGGACATCCAACGATATCACACTCGACCTGCCACCCCACCCCGTGCGTGGGTGGCGGGGAGCAACTTTGAAATATTCACTGGGAGCCCCCGTTTTTTATTGCAGATTACGATTCTACGGCAAAATCTACACACGTTTTGTCGGAAGCATTTTCTTCATTTCGCCACATATGACGCTGTAATCGGAGGAACAGAAATGGATGCACAGTCGTAATTTACGATATGCTACTCAATTCTTCTCGAATATTCATTGGCACATGGGACCGCACTTCCATGCTGCGAGGGTAGGACAGGCCAGTATTTGATAACTTCTAATTGCAAACCCCATATATCCAACATATCGAACAGGAGACTACTGAACGCGCCACCGTGGTCGTGTAGCGAACTACGACGTATAATTAGAGGCAGTACATAGCGACCGGAACCAACACCGACTCAAAGGAAGGCCTCGGCGCTTGTTGGTGACGTCACGTCAGCTAGGCATGGCGAACGCCAGGCCTGTTGCAGGCAGAAACGCCTGGGCGTGCTTATCACTATAAATCTCTTATTTTCGGACAAAATGTTTGGTATTGTTTTGGATTCTGCAGTTTTACTTAGATGAAAGATTTTCTTACTATCGTAAAGCTACAAATGAAGTTCATAGTTCTGTATTACTGAATCCTGTCGAAACAAACGTAGGTCAATAAGAGATGACGCTTTGCCCCATTGCAAGCTTCGGAAATTTTACATTCAAATAACTATATTTACTTGATCCATTTTGCTATCGATACTTACCCCAACCCCCTTACAATTAACTCGGTTCTTGTATTTATTTATTTATTTATTTTCGTTTGACATCGTCACTGGAAAAGTGAACTAATTTACATGTGTAAATGTCCAACTGTTGCCAGTCATTAGATTACAGTCGTTTTCAACGAAAGGAATTTTAAACAGGAAACAAAATAGCTTCATACATCGAAAATACTGTTGAGCTTAAACTTTTTTAAACATGCACATTAGAAAAGATAAATATTCCCCTCTTGCAACTGAAAGGAGAAATTTTATAAGACAAAAAAATTTTATTTGATAAAACAAGTATCTCTCTTTTGCCTCTTCTTCTGTCCCCCACCCCCTCCCCCAACGTGTACAATCGCAAGATATTTCATTAACATTCAGTGCTCCTCACCCCATAGTCAACCAAGATACCTAAAGAAGAGCACCAATATGTACACAGTTTCTTGTAAAAGGAACGCAGTACAAACGTAACTTCCTCAGATTTACAAATAAGGTGAAGAAGCACGAATTCTGTTGCTGCTGGACCATGAAGTTGTTTTTGTATGTCAATCCTTAAAACAGGTGGAAATTTAAGTTCAGGAGTACACTATTTGTTAAGAAGTGTAATGAATTGCACAATTAATTGATTGCAGAAATCTCTCAGAACAATGTGTGTTGGTCAACTACCGCCAATAGCTTCACATTTTCCTGTGTCAGAGAGGGAGACACCACCATTATGAGTATGGCTGCAACAAACCTGGCGTTCGCCGTGCCTAGCTGACGTGACGTCACGAACAAGCGCCGAGGCCTTCCTTTGAGTCGGTGTTGCCGGAACTCATGTATCGTGCAGGCGTAGAGCAGATAACGGCTCTAGGCATTGTAATGCTTGCACAGCAGCCCCGGATCTGCGATGTTTCTGAACTGGGGTAGGGGCTTGATAGTGGCGCCCGCCCCCAGGACAGCGGAAATTAAAATGTCTTGTGGTAGCCTCTCCTGTTCCCAGTCGGCCAGTCTCTCCTTACAAAAAATTCACAATTTATACCGTGTGGCATTATTTGTGACCGATAGAATAAGAACTCTTCAGAAAATCTGCACTCTTTATTATCTATTATGTAATAACTTTCTCTCTTGTGAGACATAAAATTAAATACAGAAAGCATAAAACCAGTAAAGACAAGAGAGAATCAAGACAGTACACATTTCTTTAATCCATAGGTCCCAGCATATTTTCCTCTCTAATCTTGCTACAGCTTTACAAGGCGTGCCTTCCTTTCTGTCAAAGAATCTATTACCTCATCAAAGTTCGTCAAATGTTTTGCTACAGGAAAAATCAAAATTTCGTTGTCTAATACTGAAAAAACTATTAATACGAATAGTAACTAAGAGTGGTGTGGTTTCTTTATTTGATTACGTTTATTTTGTCACTGTGTGCTACGTAAAATGAAACAGGCCTTTCTAATATTGCAGCAGTTGTAACACACGCCAAATAAGCAAGACTGTTTTGGCACAAATGGTCATTTTTACCTATCTCATTTACATAACTAACACGACAGAAAATAATTCACGAAGTACCAATATCAAATGCACATTAAGCCTATTATAAGTAAAAAGTTTTATGTTAGGAAATAGTTTCTCATTTCATTCATATGCTCCCGTTTCTCAAGCATGAGATCGAAAAGTTCAAATGGATCTGAGCACTATGGGACTCAACATCTTAGGTCATAAGTCCCCTAGAACTTAGAACTACTTAAACCTAACTAACCTAAGGACATCACACACACCCATGCCCGAGGCAGGATTCGAACCTGCGACCGTAGCAGTCCCGCGGTTCCGGACTGCAGCGCCAGAACCGCTAGACCACCGCGGCAGGCGATCGAAAAGTGATAGCAGTAGTAGTACGAAATTGTTATATAAATTTGGAATCGACATATTCTTCCATATAATTTCTGTTATGTCCCCGTTTTTTCTCTTTCCTCGTTCTAACATTCTCCTCATCACTGATTCGCCGGTTAACTACAATAACCCTGCCAAGATCACCGGCTTTTCCCCGTGTTTATTCTCTGGTTAGGAGTTATTACGCTTTCGTACAACGCGTTTTCCGCTCTATTCCGAGAATAGAACTTAACCGGCTGCTAACCAGGGTCGGTCGTGGTGGCCGAGCGGTTCTAGGCGCTTCAGTCCGGAACCGCGCGACAGCTACGGTCGCAGGTTCGAATCCTGCCTTGGGCATGGATGTGTGTGATGTCCTTAGGTTAGTTAGGTTTAAGTAGTTCTTAGTCTAGGGGACTGATGACCTCATATGTTAAGTCCCATAGTGCTCAGAGCCATTTTGCTAACCAGGGGTTGTACAACTGGCCTTAGTAGTATAGTCATTAAGCAAAAATATTCTTTCAAAATTTCATTTTCTTGGATACACTGAGAAGATGCATGTTATCTTTCTTACCTGTTATTCCTGTTAATCATTTATTTTCATTCTGTTGGTCTGAATCTGTGTATTTCTCTATAATTATAACCCAATCAACTACATAAAAAGACAGCGATTGGTATTCACCCATTCGGGTTTATTCAGCTCAGCTCGTATAGCCCAGTACCCTTTTGTCTGCGGTTAAAGTTCCTTATTTCTTGATGCGACGGGGATTCCCCTGGCAGAGACATCAGTTATACTATGCACGCATTCAAAAACCAACTTACAATTCGTTCAGAAATCAAGTTAGAATGTGTTCAAGAATGTTCAAAAACTAATAGGAATGCGTTTCAAAATCATATGAATAATCTATAGACCAACGTGCACTGGATGCTAGGTGCTTTGTGAAACAAGAGTTTTTCTTCAAGAATACGAATTTGGCGCGCCCTGAAAGTGCCGCCCGTCAAATCCGGCCCTGTCGCGCAGCGTTTATTGTTTTGCACACCTTCCTATCATCTGGATAACAGTCGTACAAGTGGACAATGGATGTTGCAACTACGTAAGAAAAAATTGAAATGATCCTGATTTACGGAGAGTGTAATAGAAATGTTGAAGCTGCTGTTGCCTTGTATGCCGAAGTTTTCCAGAGAAAGTTCGAAGTTCGCTCTCGTTTGTTCTTTTACAAGGCTGTTGGCGCCTTTATGTCTGATGGCAGCGTACAGACCGGCAAAAAGAAACGAGGCAACCATGTTACAGCGAAAGCTGCACTAGTGGCAATGCACCACAGCCCGCGGATAAGGGCCCCGCAATTACACTGCGATTACGGTGTGTCCGTAGGTAGTATTGTCAGGATACCGCATCGCAACAAGTATGAGACATACCACGTATCACTGCATCAAGAACTTCATGGCACCGATTTTCATAATCGGTGTATTCTGAATGGGCACGTCAACAAATGCAAACGATCCCCATGTTCTTCGCCGAGGTACTGTTTTCCGATGAGTCTACATTCACAAACCATGGTAGCGTCAAACGGCATAACAGGCATTACTGAACTGTAGACAATTCCCAGTGGTTACGGCAAGTTGACCATCAACGTCCTTGGTCGGTTGACGTATCGTGGGGCACCATGGGGAAAAAACTCATTGGCCCGTATTTTATCGACGGCCCGTTGAATGGAAGGAAATATCGGACGTTTTGGAACTGGAACTACCGGTACTACTGCAGGATGTTGGACGTTAGACAACGTAATGTGGTTTCAACAATGCGGTTGCCCAGCGTATTACGCAATTGAAGCACGGGGGATATTTAGGCTGCGCTCACAGTGGCTCTGGCAACGGTTGTCAGACGCCGTCGCAAAAGATAGATAGATAACATCAGCCGACAGCTTGGTCACTCTGCGTCCGATTTCATTCGTCAATTTTTGACGGCCCCGAGGAGGTTAGGTTAGATTAGAATCTATTTTATGTATAAAGTAGGTTGTATTTTATCCACCAAGGATGGGATGAATACCACGTTTCTTCTGTGCTTGGAGATGATGAGTGCTGTAGTGCTGCTTTTGCTTTTAAAAGATGGGGTCAAGGGAAGTGTTCGATTCCAATTTTGATTTTCTAGGTTTTTTTTCCCTTGTAGGCTTAAGTGTGGCGGTTGCGAAAATTTTGAGATTTATAGTGTGGTATCGGTTGTTTCTGTTGATCTTTATTGGTCAAGGGAAGTGATCGATTCCAGTGAATTTGTGTGTGTGTGTGTGTGTGTGTGTGTGTGTAGTGGAATTTGGGAAGGTTGTGTGGTCTTGTTATTTTAGTGTTTTTTGTCATTTAGTGTAGTGGCGTGTGTTTATATTTAGTTTGTCCCCACCCAAAAACCCCCAATATACCCTGCTTGTTCCATTAGTTTCATTATATATTTGGAGGAATATCTGTGGTTTTTCGATCTATTTTCGTGTTTGTTGTCATATTTACGTGATGACGTCATAGGAGCGGTATGGAGTTGAGGTGACGTCATTGGTCAAAGCAGAGGGGTGGAATCGGACGCTTCTGTTATCCCAAAAGTTGCATGTAAATGAGCTACATCTGTTTCGAAAAGAACGTTTTGAGTGCTGTACATGCTGTCCTCAGATACTGGAAACACCAGACAAGTTTTACGAATATACGTGATGAAGGGAAAAACACCATGCCACAAAAGTTAAAAACGCTTTAACTTTGTGACGCCACTTTCCTTCTCTCACCTGCGATTAGTGTCTGTAGGGAACACCATCTTAGAAACTAACAGGCTGTAAATGATGTTTTTCATATTTCTACGCGTGTATTATGAAAATATGTAGTTTCAGTGATACACTGCACTAATTATCTCCCCAAAACACGTTGTACAGAGAGTGGTTCATTATGCCACAGTGGTAGGATGTGCGACTACAGTGTGTCAAGTTCTTGGCAATGTGGTTGTGAGCACATAATGTCTACTTTACGTGGCAAAAGTACAGGGCTATTACAAATGATTGAAGCGATTTCATAAATTCACTGTAGCTCCATTCATTGACATATGGTCACGACACACTACAGATACGTAGAAAAACTCATAAAGTTTTGTTCGGCTGAAGCCGCACTTCAGGTTTCTGCCGCCAGAGCGCTCGAGAGCGCAGTGAGACAAAATGGCGACAGGAGCCGAGAAAGCGTATGTCGTGCTTGAAATGCACTCACATCAGTCAGTCATAACAGTGCAACGACACTTCAGGACGAAGTTCAACAAAGATCCACCAACTGCTAACGCCATTCGGCGATGGTATGCACAGTTTAAAGCTTCTGGATGTATCTGTAAGGGGAAATCAATGGGTCGGCCTGCCGTGAGCAAAGAAACGGTTTAACGCGTGCGGGCAAGTTTCACGTGTAGCCCGCGGAAGTCGACGAATAAAGCAAGCAGGGAGCTAAACGTACCACAGCCGACAGTTTGGAAAATCTTACGGAAAAGGCTAAAGCAGAAGCCTTACCGTTTACAATTGCTACAAGCCCTGACACCCGATGACAAAGTCAAACGCTTTGAATTTTCGGCGCGGTTGCAACAGCTCATGGAAGAGGATGCATTCAGTGCAAAACTTGTTTTCAGTGATGAAGCAACATTTTTTCTTAATGGTGAAGTGAACAGACACAATGTGCGAATCTGGGCGGTAGAGAATCCTCACGCATTCGTGCAGCAAATTCGCAATTCACCAAAAGTTAACGTGTTTCGAGCAATCTCACAGTTTAAAGTTTACGGCCCCTTTTTCTTCTGCAAAAAAAACGTTACAGGATACGTGTATCTGGACATGCTGGAAAATTGGCTCATGCCACAACTGGAGACCGACAGCGCCAACTTCATCTTTCAACAGGATGGTGCTCCACCGCACTTCCATCATGATGTTCGGCATTTCTTAAACAGGAGATTGGAAAACTGATGGATCGGTCGTGGTGGAGATCATGATCAGCAATTCATGTCATGGCCTCCACGCTCTCCCGACTTAACCCCATGCGATTTCTTTCTGTGGGATTATGTGAAAGATTCAGTGTTTAAACCTCCTCTACCAAGAAACGTGCCAGAACTGTGAGCTCGCATCAACGATGCTTTCAAACTCATTGATGGGGATATGCTGCGCCGAGTATAGGAGGAACTTGATTATCGGCTTGATGTCTGCCGAATCACTAAAGGGGCACATATCAAACATTTGTGAATGCCTAAAAAAACTTTTTGAGTTTTTGTATGTGTGTGCAAAGCATTGTGAAAATATCTCAAATAATAAAGTTATTGTAGAGCTGTGAAATCGCTTCAATCATTTGTAATAACCCTGTAAATGTTTCTGTTATATGATGCATGGATAAAATATGTGTGTAAGTAAGAGAATATTATCTAATTAATGGAAGGTAAATTTGCTGTTTTGCAGCTGCTCACTTCATTCTGAAAATGGTGAAAATAAATGCAGTACTGGCAGGATATTCACATAATCAGAATCTAGTTCACTTCACTGCTCTCTAAAAACACTTACCCAGTGGATTTGAGAAAGGAAGTAACAATATTCCTGGGCACAGTATTATTTCATACTGAGTGTTGCTTTTAATACAAAAAAATCAACAATATGAGTATTACAGTGTCTTTTAGTGCACTTGCACAACTTCCAAATTCAATATAGAATAAATTTAAAAAATTTGTACCATAGTACAGGCATCTGAGGTGCAAGAGTGCCGGCCGGAGTGGCCGTGCGGTTCTAGGCACTACAGTCTGGAGCTGAGCAACCGCTATGGTCGCAGGTTCGAATCCTGCCTCGGGCATGGATGTGTGTGATGTCCTTAGGTTAGTTAGGTTTAATTAGTTCTAAGTTCTAGGTGACTGATGACCTCAGAAGTTAAGTCGCATAGTGCTCAGAGCCATTTGAACTATTTTTTTGCAAGATTGAAAACATTAGATTGTAAATTAGTATTTAGAACGTCATAAATAACATCCAACTTACCACACAAAAACTTTGAAACTGTAGTTTTCAGAATGTGGTATAGATCTAATTATGAAAATGATGTAATCGAAATGTGTCAAATATCAAACCGTCACTTTTAGTTTTACTTGAACCAGAACTGCATCTTTAATGTGAGAATCGGACTTTTTAATAGACGTCGAATCACACCTCTACAAGCAGGGGCCTGCTTGAAATCTGTATTGCTGAATTTATTTAACATTCTACAGGCACACATCAATTAACCTCCAATGACTGTCATTCAGTATACTTGTGAAAGGTAAACATAAAGTTTAGTGTAAGATACTCTGAACTCCTAAAGGAGTGAAAAATGGGAACACATACGTACACCACATTTGCAAACCACTTCATGTAACAGAATCATCACCCTACTGCTAAAAAAATGACGGCAGTAAGCAGTAATAATAATTTGTAGGCAGCTGATGTCCACCTACCACTACCCAAAAAGATCCACTGCAGTAGCTTTAAGCAAAAGATAATCCATCCTTGTCACTTGAACAAATTATTTTTCCAAGTTAAAATCCACACCTAAAATTTCCGATAAAGATTTTGCCCACTTGTGGTTTCCAATAAACCTCCAATTTCAGTCCATAGATTCTGAACTAGGTCTCAGTTAAGATATTTTTTATGCTCAGGATGCCACAAACTCCACATTTGACTAAACTTATCAGTTACTCACAGTTCATGTTTCGTGTCATGTTGGCCATTGTGAACAAAAAAAAATTGATTTGAATATCACCAATTGTCATCCGAAATATGTACGTTCGGATGATGACGTTAGCTACACTGTGATCGCAGAGTACTGTCTGAGCTAACTGCACTGATCGCTGGTGTGGAACTGTATAAGTGTCCACAGCACATCATGTTTTGAGCCTGTCAGTGGAAGAATATCCACATCTGCCAGTAAAGATGGAAGCTAAGTAGTCTGCACTTGGCAGCAGTCCCTATTGGCTATCCACACTAATGGTAGACATGCACAGTGCACCACAGGATATGACACAGAAGCAGGAAGAGGCCCATGTTTGCTTGCACCATCTGGAGGCTGCTCCACAGAATAGAGAGACACCAAGTAAGTGGTTGACCCTGTGTGGTCCAAAGACTACCTTCCAACATAGCAGTCACTATTTGGGAGAACTAGGACCAGTAACAGAATGAATGTCTGTAAATATTACTATCAGTGATACTTACAATGTATAGAAAGCCAAGAGAGAGCAAAGTTAATCAAATATCTTGGTATTACATTTATTCAAGTACAATTTTGTAACAGAATTTTAATAAACGTTATTTGTCATTTCTCATTGTGTTGCCTCATCTTTGTTGCAGTGACACTCTATCAGATACGTGTTTAATAATATTAATACTTTGTACATGATTGGAGCATCAAGCTTATAATGTTTATAAAATTGTCTTCTCTCATGATTATTTGTTGTGTACCTCTTGCTAGCTGCACTACATCTTCTCATGGCCAGCTCTATGAACTTCATAAATTGCTCCACTGTTTGACTGTATCACTATCATGAGGATTTCATACAAGGGGGCAAGGTGCCCTATTAATGTTGTAATGAGGATGATGTCCTCTTTATAAGCAAAGAAGCCATTGCTCACACCATGACAGAGCATCTGTTTTTAGTTATACAACTGCCAGCTGAGATGTAGCTATAGATTGTTACTGGAACTTTAGTTTGCTAATTTCTACTTGGCCTGTGAGGATTAATAACTCTGTCTTGAAGCTCAGAAATCTGTTGTCACGAGTTACAACAATGTGTGCCCATGAAGTGCTTTTTAATTGTCTAAGGGAAACCACACACATCTGCTATATGTCACAGTAATCAAACCAGGTGGTAGAAGTAGCTGTATTAAGTTTATATAGCTTAGAAAAGTGCTATTAATGATCAAAATAATATTCTCCAAAGTGCTAATTAACTTGAAAAACTGTTTATTTAATCAAGAAGCTTTCAAAAATAGCTGAATTTGGTTGAAACAATACAATTAGGAAAGATGGCCTCAGGCATCATCGAGAAAGCAACCAACTGAACTGCCATAAACTTTTATTAAGTCTTTAGGATATACTACTTGATTAAGTCCAGTGACTGCTCTCCTAAAATTACCAAAGTCTTGAAACTGAACACTTTTGGTGGAGTGCTAACTCTTCAGAACAATGCAGCCAACACTCAGACTGAAATCATGTCTATCCATTATGTCATTGTTATGGAATCTGATATGCTCTTTCACATGATGTAGCTAGAATTATTGTATCTAGTGGAAGGAGTAAAGGTTATCACTCACCTTACAGTTAAGGTATTGAATAGTCAATAGACACATAAATAAGATTGAAAACGATGTTGAGCTCCTGGCCAATGCCCTCCTTCAGAACTGGAACAAAACACACACACACACACACACACACACACACACACACAAAATAGTTGAGCAGGACAATGCAGCTGTGTGTGTGTGTGTGTGTGTGTGTGTGTGTGTGTGTGTGTGTGTGTGTGTGTGTGTGTGTATTTTCTGAAGCAAGGCATTGGGCATTATCTGAGACCTCAACAATGTTTCCAGTTTTGTTTATGTATCTATGGACCTCTTAATGTCTTAACTATACACTAAGTGGTCCTTCCATTATTTGTATTCCAACCATGACTTTCCATTATCACATTATTCAAACTAGCACTATTTATGAGATACCAGCCAAATTAACTTAAGATCTAATTAACTAGGGACAAATCTAATCACTGTGCCCTACAATATTATCTCATGCATTGGAAACTCTAGTTAAGCATGAGCTCCTACACTTCATTGTTTGTATGGATTCACTAAAGGTGAAAGTCATTAAGTAATTCTAATGCCAGTTTCCTGAAAATTGTTTTACAATGTTGGAATGTAACTTAGGCATCAGCACTGCTCAGTGACTAGCAGTTAACACCAAATTTATCAGTATAGCTGTCTGCAATAATAGTCCCTAATAATTTGACAGTGAGTGCACTAATTATTTGCCATTAGGTATATTACTCTTTAAGCAAAATACACACAAAGTAGAGCAATACCCCAGTAATATTATTCTATAAAGAATTTTCTTATAATATAGCTGTCACATTCATTGTGTGTGTGTGGTTATATCAGTCCTTTACTGATCATAAGTGACTGTCTGAGATTTTGTCCACCGCACCTAGAATAGCTTTTTGTCACCCTCCCAATCTTCGCAGTATGCTTTTCAGACCCTATGCTCCTTCTGCACCCATCACCCTATGGCTCTTACCCATGGGACTGTACCCACTGAAAAACTTGCCCTATGCGCCCTCCTACCACCACCTATTCCATCCCTGTAAGTGGCAAAACAAATGCTATCAAAGGGAGAGACACCTGGGAAATGACACGTCATATACCAGCTGTTATGTAAACATTGTTCACCCTTTTATATCGGCATGACTACCACACAGCTATCAGTCATGATGACTGGGAATAGGCAGAGTATGCTGTACGACATGACCATCATGACCTCAGTGCCTGTTTCACCGCATGCGCTATCTGGATTCTTCCCCCAGACACCAGTTTCTCAGAACTCCACTGGTGGGAACTAGTACTACTGCATGTCCTTGTTTCTCGCCACCCACTTGGCCTTAATTTACGTTAATTCTTTCTATCTCAGCATTTATTCACAGTAATTACTCCTTTCTTCACTCCATTTTAGTTTTCTACATCTTTCATTTACTGATTTGTCTATTTTTTGCCGTTCCCCCCTCCCACCTCTGTTACATACAATGCACTTAGCTTTTCAGTATTATTAACTTGAACACGATGTTTTAATAGTAATCTCTGTCTTGCATATTACCCTGTCTTCCACCTTTAATCTCTCAGATTTTCAAATCTCATCTGGTGCAGTCGCTAACAATCAGTCTTTCATTCTCATACCATCTGGTAAGTCTCCCCTGACATGGGGTTCTGAGTGACTTTTCTGAACTGTACCCCTTTACCTAAACCTCTCCAGTCCTTTTCCTTCACCTCTCTCCCTTTCCCTTCAGCTCTTCTGCCAGAAGAAGGAGCCACTGGCTCTGAAAACTTGTAAACATTAAATCCTTTTGTGTGTGTGTTCCCCTACTGCCACTTGGTGAGTAGATTTACATTGTATTATCAATAAGTGATATTCAGTATTTTAGGCACCGCTGTACACCAGTGATAAGTTCACCATTGCCAACATATGAAATTGTATTTCTCTGACCTCCAAGGTTGTGAATTTTCACCTACTGCAGACAGCTATCCACCTGTCCATGACTGACAGTCAGACTCAATCGCTGTTGAAATAGGTTATTTTCATTATGTCCACCTATCCTGTATTCCACACTGCCGTCTCACAAGTTCTACCAACAGTGAAGTTTACAACCAACATTCCTCCATCTATAAATTGTATTCTGCATTTTCTGTGACGTCTAACATGTCTTGAGGCTACTATCAATACAATATCATTTATAATATATAATCAGAACTGTTTATGATCCCAAGAGCACTGTAAAAAGTCAGACATGAACAAATGAGAAATTTTCTCATTTGTTCCATCTCCCTCAGTGCCCTCCAACTGATTAGACAAATGTATATAGCAGAAAAACTGATTCAAATAATATGTGACTCCCTTATACTGCTACAGACACAGTAGAAGGTTGTAACATTCTGATGCATACCAATTGATCACAAAAAAGTGATGAAATTCAGTGTATTTAGTATTCTGGCAAGGAGTCAGGAGTAAACTTAAGTGTGAACCTACTGCTGAATATATGTAGTATGTGTTTAAAAAAGCTTTTTGTTTTCTTGAGGCCTCCTACCTAGACTTTTGGATTGGAGATTTCATAGCATTACAGTGTTTCTGAAGTTATCATTTTTAGTTCAGTGACCAGACAGCCCCAAGTATTAGCTGAGATTTCAGTCTTTTTTTCCATCAATATCTGTCCTTATTTCTACCCAGAGTTTTTAGAACTGATAAAATCACAAGTTTGTGTGTGTGTGTGTGTGTGTGTGTGTGTGTGTGTGTGTGTGTGCATTCATTTTAGGGAAGCTTTTTCTATTTGTTTGAGTTGGTACATGTAATGTTTTATCATTTAATCATTCTCATTCTAAATGTTCTTGTATTGGTATCAAGTGCTATAAAGCCCTTCCATTCATTCAGTCAGTTATTTGCTTATATTCCACAAATTCCATCATGAAGGAGAGACTTTGGGGTGTGAAATGAGTCAAGTTATACAATAAGAGGTAAAAGCAAATACTACTTGGCACACCAGTGAATTAATAACATACTATGTCTAGTGCTAATGAAATGACACTGAAAATTATGGGAATAATTTCTGTATTACTTTATGCATCTTTTGATGATAGTCACCCTCCAACCTTACAAATCTACACTTTTCAAATATGCTTAAAAAGTCTAAATCTCACAATACTCCAAAGACACAAAAATACAAATAAACAATCAAATTAAATTATTATAACACATAGTGCCACCTCAATTTGTGCAGCTTTTTCAGCCACACCCATTCATGCCACCATTTGTGTTCTAAGTGGCACCAAATTTCAATAATTGGTGGCACTGTTATTGCCCAGTTAATAATTAATTCATTTTTTAATAATATTAACTTAGAGCTTGTAGTTTAACGTATCATTTTGGTGAAGTGATCTGTTGCACGGCATCTCCTGAACCAACAAATGGTGATTGCCAACATAAAAGTTTTGTTTAAGTTTTGAGTTCAGTATAATATACTGTTCAGAAATTGATTAAATGTATTCACAATAATTGCAGATAATGAAAATCATCAGCTGCAGAACAGAATGATGACAATGCAAATTTGTGATGGACCTGGGCGCGAACCCAGATTTCCCGCTTATTGCAAGTGTTTGCCTTACCATTTGCTATCTGTGCACGACTCATGGCCAGACCCAAACTTCCATATGGTGTCAAAATATCCGGGTTCATGACCCGGTCCGGCACAAATTTTCATTGTCGTCATTCCATTCTACAGATGATGGTTGTCATTATCTGCAATTGTGAGTACATTTAATGTATTACATAATGGCTGTCCAAAGGAATTTTCCATCATAATCAAAGTAAAACAGGCACTGCAATATCATATGTTCAGAAATTTGTTTTTGGTATGTGCATGAAATCTGGTGTGGATCTACTGAACCAACAAATGGTGATTGCCACCATAAAAGTTTTGTTTATGTAATGAGTTTAGTATAATATACTGTTCAGAAGTTTGTTTTTTGCATTTTCATGAAATCTGGAGTGGATTGATCCAGTGTATCTGCAAACGAAAATGATGGTAGCACTCTTACTACATTTTGTCGTACCTGCTGTTTGGGCAGTTTATTCAGTGTTATTGGCTCCTGCCTTGACAATATGGCGCACACCATGGAGAAGAAGGACACATGACAATTACTGCAAAGTCCTGTAGAAGAATGAGAGAGAAACTGTTATCTGTCAAAATCAGTCCACTTATGTTATCTGGAATAGTCAGTACTGACATTCTCCACGTCGATGTATTTGTGGTGTTCCAAGTAATGAGAACTTATTATGGATGGCCATTGTACATGAGAGTACAATATACATCACATTATTTGTGAGAAGAGCCATATTTATTTTGAGAATTTGGATATTGGATTGCACTCCTGACGTCTAGTGGTAACAGCTGAAATTTGAGACAATAAATTCAACTAAGACGTTTTCATTAGTGTTAAGAAATAACAAGGTGAGCAAATTAATGACAGAGAATCACAGCTCATGACAAACTTTACATCACCACCCAATAATGACAGAACACCGCAAGCTATTTAGATACAGTAGGATGAAGGTTAGGCTCAGGGCATTACTGATCTGCTTTCATACTATATTCTGATCACTGTATATGCATGATCTGGCATGATTAATTGATTCCATACTGATTAAAATAGCTCTCATGCTGAAATTAGACTTGCTGAAAGTATGTGACTTCTGCCAACCATTGCTGCAACTGTCTACTACCAATTACAGTTTAGATTTGTTTGTAGTTGTTCATGTTTGTATTCAGCAATGCTTTAAGTGCTTCTTCCTAACTTTTTTAGGAATCAAAAGCAAAGTCCAGTTTCCACAACATTGGTTGTAAAAGAGAATTCAAAGGTGTAATGAACTGTCTCATTGACACAATGAGTGTTTGGGGCTTAGTTTTATGTAGATCATCAGGAAAATGTACATCAAATTTTGGTCAATACTCTGCTATTCTCATAAGGCAGTTGGCTGGAAGTTCCAGCAAAGAAGCCAGGGGCTAATCCCAGCCCATTACAACTAGCTGGACTGTCTGAGGTACCATGCACCAACAACTGCCAAAGCTTGCCACCTCTTATACATTCCTGCAGCCTTCAAATCTCTATGTGGCCAGCTCAACATTCCCTCTTCTGTCAAAATTATGTTAAATAGTGACTAACAAATGGCAGAATGTGTGCAGGCATGTAATCATCCAAAATTTTGTAGTGGGGCTTGTGGTTTCACCATCTTAGCAGCACATCTGGTCATACAATCAAAATTTTGCTAAAACAGACATGAATGTGGGGTCTAGTAGTGCTATGTAAAAGTAGCAGATGCGTTTTTTGTTTTGGTGCCAAAATAAGTGACTATCATCAGAGTAAAGGAGATATAAAATGCAGAGTGGCAATAGCTAGGAAAGCATTTCTGAAAAAGTGAGGTTGGTTGACATTGAATATGAACTTAAATGTGTGGACATCTTTTGTGACGATATTTGGTTGGAGTATAGCCTCATGCAGAAGTGAAATGTGGATAATAAACAGTTCAGACAAGAAGATAATAGAAGCTTTTGAAATTTGTTGCAACAATAGGGGAATGCTGAGGATTACATTGATATATCAGATAGTTAATGAAGAAGAAATGGATCAAAATTGAGAGGAATGAAATTTATGGCACAGAGGGAGAGAGTGTGTGTGGGTAAGTAAGTGTGGCCATGTGGGCAACAGGGAGAGGGGAGGGGTTAAAACTGTAGATGGTGACCAGTGCTTGATTACACTAACCAGGTTCAAATAGATGTAGATTGCAGCAGTTATTCAGAGATGACTGACAATGTTTGACAGATTAGACTATCATGGAGAGTTGCATCAAAACATTTGAACCAGTCTTCAGACTGAAGACCTCAACAGCAACATAACAATCTCTTATCAACAGCTGAATGTTACAAAAGCACATTCATACTACATCCCATATGGTTCAGCACTTTGTAACACATACTACCTCACTGCACGATGCAATTGTGCCAATGTCAGGCAGAGGAACTATTAATCAGCAGACCTGGATCAACTATCTGCCTTGTAATACTAGTGAAATATTATTTGATAGGAGTTTCAATGTCACCTTAATATGTAGGATGAGGTTAGGGAGTTAAAAATTCCTGATCACTGCCCAATACTATTACAGTTGCACGAACAAGGACTCCTTGACTGCTAGGTTGCAAAAGGCCAGTGATGTTTACGGTGTTCAACACCCCACATATTGTCTACTTAGACCCACAATATTGGCTGCTAATGGTAACAGGGGGTGGAGCTGGAGGTATCCAATGGTGAGCACTGCTTGAGGCTACAGACCATAGTTGAACTGCCTAGTCGATGAGTAACTCAAAGCAGTGCTACAGTGCTGGTGGTGATGACACAAAGTAGAGCAATGGCAATGATAAACAAAGCAAACATTGCATTATATCTACAATAACAATTGCTGAAGTTGACATTTTGTCAGAAAGGAACCCAAAGAACTTTGCAGAGTGAGAAAGAAATAGAAGCAAAATATTACAATTTCAGTAAGGTGAGTCAGTGGAATGCATGAAGTCGTAGATGCTAAACTGTGCTGACAATGTACATTAGGAGTACAATGATGATGATATGTGCATAACAAGTGAAAGTGATATTGAAATGGGGACTGTTGACCTCAGATGTTAAGTCCCATAGTACTTAGAGCCATTTAAACCATTTTTTTTATATTGAAACAGGTGTTCAGCCATGTAGTTCATCATAGTTGTTTGACAGAGAGCCACAAATCACAGCTCCAGTAAATTTAGTAAGGGACTATTGCTGTTCAAGGAGCATATTTAAACATAATTAAGTACACAGAAGATTATCCGCAGCTTAGTAAAAAACCAATAAGGAACAGATTTCGAATACGTCCACAGCAATATGACCATGTAGAGCATAAGAAAAACTATGGATATGCAAGGGAGGACAAGGTGCAAATTGCATGCACCACAGATTACAGTTATTTCAAGGGTAGCAATGGATGGTTGCATAACTTCAAACAGTGCTACTGAACTGCAAGCAGTAAGATAACAAAATTTCCAACAAAGTGGCATCTTGACAATGTATAGCAAATTGTATAATTGACCCAACAATTTGTAGATGAGATAAACAAATTTATCCCATTGTTCAGTAAGGAATTTGTTTTCATCTCCAATGAATCGGAATTTGAAGAGGAAATGCATACGAATGGAACCTTGGAAATTAGAGGTACCAAGAGAGCTGTATCAAGATCAACTAACACCAATACCTTAATGCATTTGCATACAATTATGCTGACTACTAATATGGATGGTAAATTGACTGGAAAGTTATTTATTGTGCTATGAAGAAGTTGGAAGTGCTCTGCCCCTATGATTCTTTTTCATGTGCATGATATTGCAAAGGTAGCAGGGAATATTTACATCACAGTAGGCAAGAGCGGGAAAATAGGTGCAATAGAACAACTATGGTATGAGCACTGCTTTTGACCAATGGCTCATCAGAATAACTTGTTTTTGCCTAATTCCTGGTCTGCATATAGAAATCATACTCTTTTAGAGCAAACCATGCCTCCTGAAAAATGTGTGACATTGCAATTCGTACCACCTGGAACTACTGGACAAATTCAGTCTCTGGATTTTTGTTTTTCTGTGCCTATAAAATATATTATCACATTATCTGCAGATAAACCTTAAATGATAGCCAGTTTCACCACAGGCTCCATACAGACTGTTCCACATTTGGTTGCATGCCATCACATTCCATCAGTTCTCATCACCCCATTACACCAATCTGATTCTATATGCATTCTTTAAGAGTGGATACCTAGCTGAACATACTGCATGGTTTGTAACTGCCACAGAATTCACCTTCAATCTTGATAGTGCGAACCTTTGTGATCACTGTGGTGCACCCCTTTTTATACAGTGTTCATGGTGCAAGTTAATGGTTTGTTGTGAACATTTTTTGAGTGCCAATAATGCCAATTTTGTGAAGTGTAATACACACATCCCATAGGGGGCTGATCTCTCTGCACTTCCTGGACACTCATTTTCTGTCACCCTCCTGATGCACATGGTGGGTCATTAGCAGCTAATATTTTTCCAGATATAACTGTTAACACCACACTTTCAAATGAGGCTCACTAAAGATTCAACTTTCAACCTCGAACTCAAGAGGTTCCTTGTAAAATAAGTTCCAGGATTTGGCAAGTGGACTGGAAACTTACAGTACTTGCAGTCACTATTTAATCCCCAACAAGGTCCTTACAAATTCATCAGCCATCTTGACAAATGAACAGTCTCAGAATGAGAGTTCAGTTATATGAAGGTCACAAAGTCATTCCAAAATCAAACAATTCAGATTTCACAGAAACAATACAGTTTATTTCCACTTTAATAATTGTAACCAAGTCTGGTATTGTACCAACACCTTACCTTATTATTTTTTGCAGCTTGCTATCAGTATCACTACAGCAAAGCTACTGTCATTAAGTTATGCATGCTTACTCAAAAATGACAAATTTCATCTATGAAAGTTAGAGCTGCTAATAACAGTTGATGGATCATCAGATCTGCTTTCTCCCCCATTCAAGGTCCCATGTCCGACTTCCCATTTTGCCAAATTCCAATCAACTCTGAAAATTTGTTGTATGCTTGAGACATTTTAGACAGTCTGTATTGAGACTGTAGAATATAAAATAAAATTACTCTTTGGGTTGATATCTGGATCAAATAATTACACCCACTGGCAACTTATCCCTATAGGCCTACAGTAGATACATTACATCCTTGGAATACTGAAGGTATTTTCAAGGACTTTTCCCCTGGGTTCAATTATTTATGCATTTTACTTGTTTTATTGAAAAGTCTGATCCATGTTTCATAATTTTAATGCATTTTTTGTTCCAGTTTATTTGACAAAAATACTTTGTCAAAATGATCATTATTTAGCAAATATTTTTTCTTACCATGTCTGACACAAAGCCAGGAGTACTGTGTTTGTATCACTTTGCATCCCAGTAACTGCAGTCAGTGCCCAGAAAACAACATCATAGTTTCACAACTGAGCTTTCATGCCAGCACCCATGCAGAATGTGCAACAGGAATGAACACTGCACAGTAAATTTTATGCATGGCTTTATGGCAGGTCCTGTGGTTCTCATATTTGACAAAATGCAGAATGCACAACAGCAGCACCATTGCTTCTATTATGTACACCATCTTATATAAGCTTTTTGACAGGTACTGTAGTTGTTCACACTTAATGAAAGACATCATTGTGTAGTCTTGATATCTCAGCATTTCAAAGTATAATATCCACAGCTGTCTGATTGTTTCATTAAGAATTTAATTTTTGGAGCATAGTGAAAAGCCCATTCTGGAAACAATCACAGAAATAAAGTTTTTAGAGCACATTATGGATCACACCTGGAAGGCTCATTTGGTAAAAAGCATTGCCCACGAAAGGCAAGAGTTCAGGTTTGTGTCCCCATTTGGTCCATAATTTAAATCCGCCAGGATGTTTCATCTCTGATATCTGGGTTGAGCAAAAAAAATGAGATGAAATTATTCTGTTCTTTTCTGTTCATCATTTGATGGGTTAAAATTATATGGTAGACTGGGACTCTTTAAGTTGAGCATGTTTCTTGCTGTATTGAGCACGTATAAAATATTACATAAGTTATAAGTAAAAGTTCAGAACATTTATTACTAAGTACAGTATATACAGTACTCGACTCTTTTCTGAAGTGCACCAGCACTAGACACAATATTTGACTAATCATCAGATATCAAAGTCCTAATCAAATTCTATCCATTCACTGAGTGATGAATATGGTCTATGAGTGGCACTTGTCATACTTGCTGCCAATGGCGTATCAACTGGGGGAGGGAGGTGGGGGGGAGGGCAGTCCCCCCTCCTCCCACCACCACCACCCACCACCACTTCAAACACTGAGGTGGGGGTACGGGGTGAGATACGATTTTCAACCCCCCCCCCCCCCCAACACACACACACACATTCACTTGGAGTTTTATTTTATATGAACTATAGGCAGTGCCAGCGGATAAACTGTGCTGCCATCAAGAAATAAAATATAGGATCAGTATTTTTGTTGGCAGCGATTTTTGCTTTTGACTGAAGCATCTTACAACACCTACAACATTCTGTCCTCTTCCTTTGTCCCATTTTTCAGTCTGTGACTCCTAATTGGGGACAGCCACTGTATGCATGTGTAACAAATTCTGCATAGCACTTTCGAACAGTAGTTGAGATTTATTGGGTCCTGATGGCCGGCTATGTCATATAGGCGAACTGCAGAGTAGCCAGTGTGCCGAATTTGGGGCTGGGGTACCAGACTTATGGTAGAAATCTTGACTGTAAAAAATTGGTTTTGCTGTCCCTTTACATTGTTAACAGTCATCCTCTGCACCTGCATGATAATATACTTCCCAAAACAAGTATTGCCATCACCATTATTACTTACTGTTCAGTTCCTCTTGAACCTAAGTCCACACACGTTCCCAGATCTGCAGGTGGTGCAAAACTTTTGAGTTTAGTTTTGCAGTCACACAGGCACAAACCATGTGCAGTCCTTTTCAAACTGACAAACACCGGCCAACAGTGCCCAAGCAGCAGTCGGTACACCTGACCTGGCTCATCACTGCGACTATGTCCACCACACTCTACCGACAACCAAACATTTAAGAAAATAAAAACAACTTGATAACCTACATGTGAGGAGAGGCAGTATCCTAACACTCCCCCCTTGTTTCTTCCTTCTTGACCATCATGCCTTCACATCATTAGCTACATTGCTATGCATTGTTGCAAGGTAACCAATGTGAAACATATACTGTGTAGCCAGTGATTTTTCTCCAGTTTTCTATACATAGATAAAAACACACACATTTCATTTGCAGTTTTGAGGTGATATGAATGAACCCTAGTGGTGAAAGGTACATAGTTATTTTATGTCATTGATTTGTCATAAATCACCTAGCTCAGTACTGATTGTTCTCAGTTGCTCATTGAAGAACATAAATGTAATTATGTTCCCATTCTTCTCAGTGAGACTTTTATGGAAAGGAGGGGCGGGGGGGGGGAGGAGGGGGGGGAAGATGTGGTGTATCCAAAAGATGTCAGTTATTTCTGACAGAGTTGAAATACTTTTGAGTAAAGGGGGCACCAAATCTCACAGTAGCAAACAGGTCAGCCCCAAGGATTCAAGCAGGAAAAATAAAAAAAATTGCCCAGAACCTTCAACAACGGGCTGCAAATAAGCCTTCCATTACCACTAAAACAAAGCAAGTACAGGTTCAATCAACAAAGGTGTCAATAACCACTATGTAACAATATAAGTTAAACTCATACAGAAAGGCATGAATTACATACATACAACATCGTATCATGAACTAAGACAGAATAATGCTTGTAAGTTGCAACAAAACTAGTATTTGGATGAATGGGTTTGAGCTAGGTGTAGTACTGCAAGACAATCTCTCCATAACCCATTGTAGCTTGTCCTGAATTTAGGCATCATGACAGTGTACTCAGATCATTCCACAGCAAGGCAAAGTTGCAGGATCAGAAAAGTGAGATGTATGTTCTGAAACATTACTGTAGAGCAAGTTCATAGTGCATGTATAGCAAGTTCATAGTTCATGACACACACTACATTCACATTTCAGTATGAAAATTTTAATTAATTTGACTAGTTATAAATATCTGCTTTGTTTAGGGGCCACATTTCTCACAGTCAACCCTGTGATAGTAGTTAAGCAATACAGTCAAACAGTTGTGGCAATTATTGCTTAGGTAATGTCTTTCCTGCTGAAAACAGTCTTCTATTTACTAAGGCATTATAGATAATTTTATCCTCAAGTCTAGTATGCTCTGATTTTTTATCCAGACTCATTATCGCAATTTGTTGGCCCTGGCTATACACACGGTGTTATTATTGTGGACTGTTTGTAGAAAACTCTCTCTCACCCTGCAACATAAAAGAACTGAAGCAGGAACCAAATTTTCTGTCATACAGATCATTGTTTTATACAAACGAGGAAAAGCTACATTCTTTTCTGAAATTAGTTTGTTCAGAAAACCTTTTACTTTTTGTACACAAAAATTTAGAAAATACTGTTTTTGGATTTTTGTTGGTTTTTTTTTTCTTTTTGCTATGCAACATTTCTCATGTGACTTCATAAAAAAATTTACATACACTGAGCAGCACGAAAAACACAACATTTCAATATCTTACAGATATATCCTGACAATGAACCATATCCCATTTTACCAGGAGGGCATTCCGTAGGTCCTACGGTCTCTGGATAGTGCTAATGGGCTCTTGCCCCCAGCTGGTCCTAAATTAAATATTTTCAATAGGATTCAGAGCAGAGCTTCAAGCAGGTCAAATCATAGCATGAACCCCTGTTTCATTCAAGAACTCTTGTACAATTCTCGCGACATGTGGTGCGCATCATCATACATTAGTGTAAAATTGTCACCAATAAATGAAGTGAAAGGCACAACATGCTCCAGAAGGATTTCCTCCACATACCAATGTGAGGTCAGGCTCTCATGCTCCACAAAGACCAAATCCGCCCTTGCAGCTGTATTAACCCCATCCCACACCATCACAGAACCACACTGGAAAGGCATCCTGTATTAAAATGTTCAAGGGGATCACCTTTCTCCTGGCCTTCTCCAGATCCTCTCTCTTCCATCAGGTGATCAGAGGCCAAATTGTGACACATTGGTGAACAATACTTGATCCCATTGTTGTACTGTCCAGCCAAGATGTTCCCTTATACGAAACGTAGTTGAGATGTGCAATGCTCTCTGGTGGATTCTGGACATGTAGCAGGTCTTCTGCACTGAATATTGGTATCTTCCAGTCTTCTTCGAATAGTTCTCTCACTAACATTGAACCCTCGGACCTGGTGGAGTCAATTTTGTGCTCCAATAGCAGAGAACTTGAAATTTTAAGAAGTGGTTGTTTCTCTTATGTTGTTCTTTTTGGGCCTATTCCTGGTCTCCTTACAAAGCCCCCAGTTTCCTATGCTTTCATACGATTCTGGAAATCGTGGAAAGTTTAGTCCCCAACACTTCTGCAACGTAATGCATGCTGTAGCCATCTTCCACCAAGGCAACAGCTTTTGTAGCATATTCAGGGCTTAATCACATGATTACTCCAGAAAGCTGATTACAATGATCACAGAAAGGCCCTACAAACACATATATTTGAAAGGGGAACAAACCAAGGCACAACAATAAGTGCTACAAAAGCAGGAAAACATTATTTGCTCACATTCTGTGATGTGTTTTCCATGTTGCATGGGGAACAAGAATTAAGGCAATTAAGGATAGTGCAATAAACAATCAACTCTTCATTGTTTGCTCACAAAGCAATGCCAATAACATACTCCATCTCAAAAAATTGGTTGAAGTGCTTCACTTTGATGAAACAGATAGATTCACAAAGATTACACATCTTTTGTAGGGTATTACGTTTGTCATGCCAGTCAGTTGGAATTCATGCTTGGCAGTGAAGTGACTACCTTTCTGTTATTAATTACAGTTTTTATGGTGTTTATAAATGAAGTACCATAACTCATCGAATGTAAGTTGAAGAATTTGCAGTGAAGAATGACCTCACTGGCTATTTCATGTTTTGTGCACTTTAAGTCATGTATTGCAATGTACCAACTGAAGCTAATGTACCAAAGTAATTTTTTTATCATGGTAGAAAAGCTGTATCTTTCCAGTGATGAGTAAATGAATTGTATATGTTGATGATACATTGCACATGATAAGTTTCTGCATGCCATGCAGAGTACAGTGTGACAAATCACTATACATAAACAGTTGAAGATACTGAAACAAGGTTTTCAGCAAGTAACAGTGAGGAAAGAGATGAGTAGTTCTCCGTACAATAAATACTGAGATGTTTTTATCTATCATAATGTGGAAATATATTAATGCCAATCATTACCTTATAAAAGGAAAAGTACAGTGCTAAAATGCTAGTCAATGATTACAATAAAACTTGTCAAAAAACAGCAGCAATTAAAAATATACAGTTGCTTCTGGCAAGAAGTTTTAGTATGCTGTGGGTATGGCTTCATTCTTGCTTGTTATACATTCATTGAGAAAAGCATTCATACACAGAAAACAAGGTTTGAGTTCCTTGTATTTCATATTAGTTCCATTACAAATGTTACATGTAATGGTACAAACATCGTCTAATCTACATAAATTTATTTAACAACTGAAAGTTGAATGTCAAATAAACACAGAAACGCAGTGCCTTACACTGCAGTTCATCGTTGAACAAATATGGTAGTTACACATTATCTTTACAGCTGAATTTTTTTTTTTTTTAACTATAGGAGTTTCCTTCTAATAAATCATCCGTCGCAATCTATTTGGTATGAATTGTGCAAGTTTGTTTGCTGTGTGTGATGTTAATGTACTTCCATTTACACTACAGTATTGCTTTAAGATCATATTTGCATGCTCTTTTGTAATTCACTATATAGATGTTCAATAATATTTAGAGTGATTCCCCTTATTTGTGGCACATTCGATTGGTGAGTTATATCATTTTTAAATTTCAGTATCTAACTTTTCGTTCCCTTTTTATGTGTGCATTGATCCACGGGTCCTGGCTGATATTTATATATGATTATTACTATTTTATTATGTAATATTTTATTATGTGGTACTGCACAATGTCACAAAAATCTACTAAGGTATTTTTTTGGAGGTGGTAGTAGCACTAAAAATCTCAGATCATTTGTATTAACATTACCCACAACAGTGGGCAGTCTCAGTCTGATAGCAGTAATACTAGTCAAAGCTGCTGCATGTAGACTAAATATTTCATGGTCAACTATGACAGATTCTTCTTATGCTTGTGCTATTACACTATGTGCTCACCATTAACATACTTTGCTTGTTGAAAGCTATTTTTATGTTAGTGTGATATGTGTGAGATACATCATGTTGCATATTTCTATCTGTAACAATTTCAGTTACAGACAATGGACATAAAAGTTGTGTCATAGGACTGTCAAAGTATGCAGTCTCCCCATTCCCAAATGAAAACAAAATGGACTCTACTTCAAGTGTAACTGTTTTTGAAACAAAATTTCATCCATCAAAGGGCATAAGTTTCCATGAAGGAGTGGAAGATCTTGTAAATTGGAAAGGTTTGTGGCTTTTCCATGGCTATTTTATGAAGGAAGGAGTAGAGTGTTTTCTGCTATGTCTGCATTCGTTCCATTCACTTATTGAACAATAGAAGACCACAAAAAGAGACGGCTTTTCTTAGAGAAGGTTTCTGTAACTAGAAAAAAGTTACAGAAAAGTTCAAGATACACAAGAAGAGTCTTTTCCATTGAGAATCTCTCACAATCATTCAGCAATAGGAAAATAGCACACCTATGTTTGCCCAAGTCGCGCGACTTCTGCCGACAGGTCAGGAGAAAGCTAGAGCCACTTTACTAGTAATTGTCAGTTCATTCAGGTTCCTGGGTCGAATGGGAAATGCACTGTGAGGTCATGAAATGGTCTCTGGGAACCTCACAACACTTCTCTGTGAGAGGAATAATGATGTGTCAAAACTGAAGATATGGCTGAAACACCATGACACATGGTTGGCGCCAGTGATACAAAATGAAGTTCTGGAAATTATGGCTCACATGAACCAGTGAGAAATCATGGCAGCAAAGAAAAAGTTTCCCCATTTTATGGAATTATAACAGATTCAATGATGGATGTGGCTGGCCGGGAGCAGTTCACTCTTTGTGTACTTGTGTTGACCCTGAACGCTCTAAATAAAAGAACTTTTCTGGGTTCATGTAGTCTGCTGGACTCAAAGGTACGAATGCTGGCAGCTACCATTAAACACATCCTTCCAAGACTGTCACTACAAGTTAAGTTTCTATGCACCCACTGCTTCAATAGTATAGTTAATATGTCTGGGCGGAACAATCATGTGAAGGAAATCCTTGTTCAAGAACAGCCAAAGAGCAATTTCATCTACTGCAGCAATCATTGTTTGGATCTGGCACTACAGGGAGTTTCAAGAAGCTGTGATCCATTGTGCAGTGTACTATTAACTGTGAAAAATGTCTCAAATATAATTCTAGAATCCAAAAAAAGAAAAAAAACATGTCTGCAGATGTTGTGCTACCATCTGGTGTCAATAAGATGAATTAAAACTCACCTGATGGGTTGCAAGGGTAATATATTTTACACGTTTCAGGGAAACTATGAGCGGGTCCAGAAAACGGTGACCAAAATATTGATTGTACCAAACTCAAAATTATTTTTTACATAACAATAGCAACTGAAGTGTTTGGACCGTGTGAGGATGTGGCCATAGCCCGACAGAATCTAAATTTCAATGCAGCCAGAGTGAAACATTCTGTAGAGGTTCTAAAAGTAGCTCTTGCAAATCTTAGGACTATGTAAGTATTTGTATGCTGTTAGAGAAATCCAAAGATTATTCTAAAAGCCTAAATATGAAAGATCCAAATATCTCACACCCAAGAAAAATACCAGCAAAATTGCAACACGCAGAAACACCATCTGTTCCCAAGGATTTATCTCCAGAATAAAAGTTTAAGAAAGATTTGTTGGAAATTCTTGATATCCTTCTGAATGAGATTGATCGACTAAGAGGATATAAAGCAGCTATCCCATGTTGAAGAGATACTTATTATGTCCTCCCAAACACATCCTCCATCCATACAACATTTGAAAGAGTTGCTAGGAGCACATACAACAAACTCTTACCTAGAGAAACTACATGCACAGCTGAAAATGCTGTGGACCATCATGACTGTTGTATAACCATGTAATGTATTCTCTGTTGGAAGAAAACTTATTGCTGAACTGGTAGGGTTAAAGAACTGTTTCAGAAAGTTATTCACATCATTCTGATTCTGACAGTTCCGGTATCACCATCATCCTCTGAGAGATCATTCAGCACCTTGAGACAACCTAAAACTTGCCTCAGTTTTACAATGATTCGGTGAAGAGTCACCCATCTACTCCTCCTCCATGATCATCAAGACAAAGCTGGAAAATTAATCTTATGGATGTCATGAAAGAATTTGTTTCCTGCACTGACAAAAGGAAAACTACATTTGGAAATTGTAGGTAAAATTTTTAGTCTATATAAAAACAAAATAAATGCCTTCTTTTTCAATCAAATAATGTTTTTCTTTTTTTTGTTATGATGTAATGCACAGTGTTTGTAAAATAGTAATAACAACAAAAGGTTTCTGTCTGGCCAATAGACATTGTGGTCTACTGCTTTTAATAAATGGTCTCAAAACAAAGGAGGACCACTGTCTTCCCAGATAAATGATGTCTTCTTAAAAATTAAAGCAACAGAATTGTTTTCAAGAGCACAAGCTATAAAATTGGGTCCATATTAGTATTAATTAGTTGTATTAATTTGTTGTTTCACTCTGTAGAAGAGCATAGCACTGATTATCTAACACACTTCCCACACTATTGGTATGCATGTATTCTTAGCAGTTCTGCTGAAAGACAAACTCAGTATACGGGTTTGTTTGCTCCCCCCCTATAAAGAAACACTTCATATGCCACTGCTAGCTGGCAGAAAACCCACTAACTCTCAGCTGAACTCCAGTGGGCTTTCCACTGTTCTCTACTGTCATTGGACTGTGTAGCCTCCTAATACTCAGCAGGCAGAAGGACACTGAGCAAAACTCTTGTCCTTCCCAGTGGGGCAAAATAGGTTTGGCAAACGCGATGCCCTCTACCTCTCCACTGCGCCCTCTGTAAGCTAGGTCAAAACTAATGTGTCATCCCACCACATGCACCTGCTGTACAGGCAACCTCGCTGGCTTTGCTGTAACACCTTGAGCCTGTGTGCCCCAAGGCTGCAGCATTATTCAAGGTCTGTGTTGTTCTCGTTGAACTACAGGAGCATGCTGTGTGGTCCCCACTGATTCAACTTGCCACTACCCTTTCCAATCCTGAGCTCCACAGTTTCTTGCTTGCTACTATGTAATTATCACTTGCAGGGCTTGTGCCCAGGTTTGACTTACACAGTTGCAACTTGTCACAAATGACCAGAGAAATTCATTGTTCATTAAAATTGTTTCACTTTGCTTAGACTGGTCCTGTGTATACTATATGAGCATGCATGAAAGCCTGAGTGACAGCTTGAACCTACCACGTAATACTTTTTATGGAAAGCTGGTTGCAACCTGAAATTTATAGCAATGAGATTTTTCAGGAAAATTTAAGTGTATTTTGAAATGATATGCAAATGGGAAATGGAGGTGGCGTATGTGGGAAAATTACAATTTTGTTAGTGGTAGGCATAATAAAACATCCTGTAAAACTTTACTAATGGCCTTCTCTGAAAACTACCAAGAAAAGATAGTTAGGAACCCCACTCATGATGAAAATATATTGGATCTAATGGCAACAAACAGACTTGACCTCTTTGAGGATGTCCACATCGAAACTGGTATAAGTGACCGTGACTTGGTTGTGGTAACAATGATTACCAAAAGCACAAAGGACAGCTAAAACAAGCAGAAAGATATACATGTTCAGTGAACTAGATAAAAATCAGTGATGCAGATAGTGAGGAACTTGAAACTTTCAGCACAGGTCAGGAGCATGTAGAGGAACTCTGGCTCAAGTTCAAAAGAATAATTTACCACACACTGGATACAAATGTACCCAGTAGAACAGTTCATAATGGGAAGGAACCTCCATGGTATACTGCCACTGTAAAAAAAAAAACTTCTAAAGAGAGAGAGATTACTGCATAATAGGTGTAAAACCAAGTGTAGGGCTATAGGTAGAGAGATGCTGAATGAAACACATTTGGCTGTCAAGAAAACAGTACAGATGCCATAGCAGAATATTGTCAAATGATCTTTCACAGAACCAAAAGAAATTCTGATCATATGTAAAGGCTGTTAGTGGGACCAAGGTTAGTGTCCAGTCCCTAGCAAATGAGACAGGAATTGAAATTGAGGGTAGCAAAGCAAAAACTGAAATGCTTAACTCCATTTTCAAATGTTCATTTGCAAAGGAAAATGCAGGAGATTTAATCCTCATACCACTGAAAAGATGAATGAAATAAGTAATAATGTCACCAGTGTTGAAAAACAGTTGAAATTGTTAAAACTGAACAGAGCTCCAGGCCCCAATGGAATCCCTGTCAGATTCTATACTGAATTTGCAGTTGAGGTATCCCCGCTTTTCACTATAATCTATCACTGATACCTCAAACAAAAAACTGTGCCCAGTTCTTGGAAAAAGGCACAGGTCACACCCATCTGTAAGAAGGGCAGTAGAAATGATCTGCAAAACTACCATTCAGTATCCTTGTCATCCATGTGTTGTAGAATCTTAGAACTCATTCTGACTCAAACATAATGAGGTATCTTGAACAGAATGCCCTCATTAATACCAACCAGCATGGTTTTTGAAAACATCGATCATGTGAAATGCAACTCACACTTTTCTCACATGACATACTGAAGGCTTTGGATCAAGGCAACCTGATAGATACAGTGTTTCTTCATGTGCTAAATGCATTTGACTCAGTACAGCATGTTATCTTGGTTGGAGAGTCATTGTCAGATGTGGAAGTAACTTCTGGTGTGCCCCAGGGGAGTATTTTGGGACCCTTACTGTTCATGTTGCATATTAATGACCTAGAAAACAACATTGATGTTAAAATCACGGTTTTTGCCGATGACACAGTTAACTATAATGAAGTACTATCTGAGAGAAGCTGCATTAATATTCCATCAGATCGTGATAAGATTTCAACATGGTGCAGAGATTGCCAACTTGCTGTAAATGTTCAGAAATGTAAAACTGCACACTTCACAAGACAAAAAAATGTGGTATCCTATGACTATATTATCATGAGTCACTGTTGGAATCGGCCAACTCATAGAGATACCTGGGTATAACACTTTATAGAGATATGGAATGGAATGATCACATAGGTTCAGTCATGGGTAAAGCATGTAGTAGAGTTTGATTTATTGGTAGAATGCTGGGGAAGTGCAATCAGTCTATAAAAGAGATTGCTTAAAAATCACTCATGCAACCCATCTTAGAATATTGCTCAAGTGTGCGAGATCCATACCAGATAAGAGTAACAGGGGATATTGAACGTATACAGAGGAGGGCAGCATGAATGGTCACAAATTTGTTTAATCCATGGGACAGTGTCACAGAGATACTGAAGGAACTGAAATGGCAAACTCTTGAAGACAGACATAAACTATCTCGAGAAAGTCTATTAAGAAAGTTTCAAAAACCAGCTTTAAATGATTACTCCAAGGATATACTACAATCCCCTACATACTGCTCACACAGGGATCTTTAGGATAAGATTGGAATTATTACTGCATGAACAGAGGCAATCAATCATTCTTCCTGAACTCCATACATGAATGGAACAGAAAGAAACCCTAATAATTGGTACAATGGGATGTACCCTCTGCCATGCACCTCACGGTAGTTTGCAGAATATAAATGTAGATGTTATTCTTCTACAGTTTATGACCTCATCACATAGTACTGATGAGCCTTAGGGTGTTGTAATAGCAAAGTAAATTCTCATTCCTGATAAGTAAATTATTTTCTTTCTTAATTTATTGTAAACTTTGGATTGAACTATCATAGTATATGTGTCAATGTACAGTCAAATTAGCAATCAAGAGCCACTGTGAATGGCATTAAAAACTATCCAATATTGAGTGTAATCTATAAAAAATAATTTTCTTCTTTTTCTCAGTAGTGTATGGTAATGAAAATAGACATGCTCCATTAAATTTTGGGTGTGTAGCTCCATAAATTCAGTTTCTTCTGACTCTGCAGATGGCTGAACAATGTACAGCCAAAATACTAGAAGACTGACTCTGAAGATGGCTGGAAGTTGAAGCCGCGTGCCTGGAATTTAATGCAGTAGCCATTGCAGTGAGAAAACATGAATATGCACCTAAAAAAACATTGCTGTTACATTTCTAGTAGACTGTTCAAAGTGAACACCAAAACAGTTTGTGAAATTTGTACAAACATTTGTGGGATGTCTTGCATGGAGGAAGCTACTTAATTGCATGGATTGTTAATAACTGCAGAGCTGTTGATAATGCTGTGAGTGAGTCATCTGACAGTTTGCCAACAGAAACCTGGCATTTTACGTTGTTGTTTTAAGCAGTTAAATCTTCTTGTTTCCATCCATAATTTTGCAGAAAAAGAGCAAGTGTGTTCAGTGCATACCATAATAATGAATCTATTGGTACAAAGCAAATTGCAATGAACAGCCTCATTACAGGCAAACAAGTAACAAGATTATTTTACAAGAAAATGCTCATCCAGGAAAGGTGGCTAAAAGTAATAGTAATTTTGTGTGAAGTCAGTTCAGATTGCATTGATTAAGGCCTCAGTGATTATTCAGTAACTCTGAAATTTTAACTGCTGAAAGTTGAGAATATATTTTTTACAAATTTAGCAAAATGGTGAATAAAAATACTGAGTAGACACTCTGGTGTTACAATGACTGACACTTAAGGAGCCACTGGTTTCATTTTATGTAAAGATATTCAATTTGTATCTGAAGACCACCATCACTAATTTGTAACTCTTCATTGCCCTTTGCTCATAAATATTGGGGTTTTGTATTTTTGTAGAATGGTAATGATCATGTAGTGTGTGTATGCTGGTCTGTAACAGTGCCACTTTATATCCTTTGCAGTATTATGTAAGCAGGTCTGACATATTTCATTGCAAATCAAACTTCCATGAACCCCACTCAATTACTCTTCTGCCTGCTTTCTATCCAAATCTCTGATATCTTGGAGCACTTTGACTTCTTTTTGCTTCTTACATTTAAACACACACTGAAAGAAACGCAATTCAGCACCACTGAAGATATGAACCAACATTCCACACATTCCAGAGATGGGTTAAGGGCTGAACTGGAAATTGGTGTGGGAGTCAGAAAGTGTGAAAATGAGGGGAAGGGCAATACTTCACATACTTCTTTAAAGATTTCGTTATGGGATGAAATTTTTTTAAAAAAGCCAGTACAGCAAAATACTGAACAGACTTTTCCATGTGTTCATATTAATGGTTCAAGTGTTAATTTTTAAAGATAACTTTATTTTCAAATTTTCAGTGTTCTTATGTACAGTTTCTGCTATGGGTATGTCTGTGACATTGTGTTTAAAACTTGAATGAGATATACAAAATCTGTTTCTTTAAGTTCATAGCTAAAAGTCTGTGTCTTCCATCTACAAAACTTTGTGATTTAAGTTGACAGATTGAACAATTTATTTGTTAATTCCATGTTCTTAAACTTTAAGTGTTAAATGGTGAAAAGAAACAGTGTTAGGACATTTTAAAAACTACAAATATATTTCTCAACAGTTTCACACTATCAAAAGTAGATAGCAAAGAAATACAGAATTCTTTTCTGGTAAATTATGATTTATCACAAATGTCCACAGTTTTTTAAGCAATCACAGACTTTTTTTGTTATTTGTATTTCATGATGTATGTATTCTCAAAGCAGTACATAATTTAGAAAAGTAATGAAAAATGTTTTTCTGTGAGAGAAGTTAGGTATACAATATTTTTTGTGTGTTTTCACACTGTAACGGTATTAAAATATCAACACATCTCTGTGCTCCTAGGAGATTTATCACATAAAAATATAAAATATTTACATCCTCTTCAGTATATAGTTACAATGGGGAACAGTAACTGGTATATCCTTATATGTCTAACATTAATTCATTCTGTTAGATACCTAAGATGCTTATCAATTGTTAATTAGGCTTTCAGTGATCAACAGTGCACTCCTGTTTGCACTGTTATCACTTTAGTGCTTCTTTTCAACACTCCATATATTACTTATTGTGTAGAAATAAATGGTCTCTGCATTTATTTCCAAGTGTATAATAACATGGGTGGGAAAAGTCAAACACATTTCACTTTTGCATATAACAGTTCTTTTGTTTTAAGCCTTTGAATGTCAAAGGATTTGTAAAGGGGAAGAACTGTAAATGCAGAAGTTTTTAGTACTCCAGCCATACTCAAAATCCATGTGAATCAATGTTCATAGCATACACGCAGCACTGGATGTTACTAAATGCAGGTTCTTATGACTGTGGTGATACTCAAATGTTTTAACATTTGGTGAAGAAAGACTAATGTAACATCACATGCTCTAATTCAGTGCTTCTTAAGGGCTCAACTTTTATGACTCCTTGTAATCTGTAATGTTCCACTCAAATAGTTTCCACAAAAGAGTCAGTCAGGGCATTACATCTTTCCTGAGTAGTGTGAATCCATATGGGAGGGAGGGCCACGGTGTTGTGGGTGTGACAAAGTTGCAGCCTTCTGAGAGAACCGTGAACCTGGCCGGGAGTGCACAATTGCATAGTGGTCACTGTTTGTTGACATTGATCTTGTTGAATTCATGGTTGAACCTCCTGAAGTGTACCCTTGTTTGCCACCATTGAGAGAGTACCTGCAAAAGTTGAAAGTTCTTTTTAATATGATCAGCTCTACAATATGTTATTCTATAAGATTATGGAGGTGTGAATGTTTATGTACAGAACTAGAAAACAGATAGTAACTAAAAGGCAAAAGTCATCTCTCTCACATACATCCTAACTACTTAGCATTTTGGGTAGTAGTGGCCTTTCATCATGGCCATGGTGGATTCCTTTTCCAATCACCATCCAACAGAGCTAGTTCTCTATTCTTAAGACTACATAACACATAGGATATTAACTTTGGAAAAAGAAAAGAAGTGACATCAATCTAATATAGCAACACAAATGTGAAGAACAAATTAAAAAAAAAAAGATAATCATTGATTTCACACTAAATGTACCTACAAAGTGGTGTTTTTGAGCTGAATTTGCTTCTCTTCAGATTTGCGTGCAAAAGAAAGGAAAAATATTGATACCAGATGTTCATGTCACTGATCAGTTTGAAGGCTGTAGCATAGCTGAACTCATTCATTTATCCTTGGTGTTCTAAAAAGATGACTGAGATCTTCATAAACTAGAAGATGTTGCTCTAAGCCTTGTACATTTACTCACTCATCAGCACTCCAGTCCTTGTAGAACGTTGGCCTTTGTTATCACCTGTCTCCATTTTTCTCTGTTCATTGCTTTCCTTCTCCATTGCTTTGAGGTCCTCTTTTACATCTTCAAGTCACCTTTCCCTTGGTCTTTCTCTTCTCCTTCTCCCTTCAGCTTTTCCTATAAACACTTTTTCAGAACTTTGAGTTTCTGGCATTTTCTGTTCATGAACAGCTCATTTCATTCATCCTTGCTTGATTTTTCACTGTGATATTCATCTATCCACAAAGGGTTTGTAGTTCTGTGTCTGTCCTTATTCTCCACCTTTCTTGCTTTCCCACTGCCCCATGTATATTTCTCAAAATCATCCTTTCCCATCTCAAGAACCAACCTCTTTCCTTTGTAGAGATCACCCAGCCTTTCAATACACACATCTCCTGAGATATTAACATAGTCAAATTGTGGTGTCACCGCCAGACACCACACTTGCTAGGTGGTTGCCTTTAAATCGGCCGCGGTCCGCTAGTATACGTCGGACCCGCGTGTCGCCACTATCAGTGATTGCAGACCGAGTGCCGCCACACGGCAGGTCTAGAGAGACTTCCTAGCACTTGCCCAGTTGTACAACCGACTTTGCTAGCGATGGTTCACTGACAAAATATGCTCTCATTTGCCGAGACGATAGTTAGCATAGCCTTCATCTACATCATTTGCTACGACCTAGCAAGGCGCCATGTTCAGTTACTATTGATATTGTAAATAATGTACAGACAAGAGCTACGTTCAACATTAATGGATTAAAGTTAAGTATTCCACCACCTGCGTCCGTTTTTCTAAGTTCTAAATTCCTTGTCCTGTTCCAGACCTCACGCCAGCCTGCGTGAGCTAAACGCGTGCCTTCCGGCTTCCTCTAACATTCGTGGGTTGGCTCACCTGCCAATCCACAACACAAATATATTTTGATTTCTGTATTCCTTCTAACATTCGTGGACTTCACTGTATTCTGTGAAGAATAATGGTATCTGTTTCTGCTTGCTATCCTTTCCTGAATTTTTATTGCTGTCCTGTTATCTTCTGACATTATCAAACCTAGGCATTTAAACTTTTCCATCCTTCGATATTCTTTCCCATTTACTTTTATTGAAATGTCTCCTCTATCCTTACCAGGATCTCCCATCATCACGTTCTTTGTTTTTCTTATATTCACTTAAGACCTAACTTCTACACCACTCATTCTAATGCAGCATAACTAGTCTTCAAAGCTCTGACATTCCCTGCAGTTAATGCTACATCATCTGCTTATGTGACCACCTGGACCTACCAGCTTTGTCATTTGCTGAATTACGTTCCTCAGTGTTCAACTCAAGAGTAGTCACAGTCACAGTCACCATCCCCTCTTTACAGTCGTCTGCAGCTCGTGGTCTTGCGGTAGCGTTCTCACTTCCCACGCCCAGGTTCCCGGGTTCGATTCCCGGCGGGGTCAGGGATTTTCTCTGCCTCTTGATGACTGGGTGTTGTGTGCTGTCCTTAGGTTAGTTAGGTTTAAGTAGTTCTAAGTTCTAGGGGACTGATGACCATAGATGTTAAGTCCCATAGTGCTCAGAGCCCTCTTTACAGTAAACTCTCATGACAGCTCTCAGCAGACTGTTGTTTTCATTGTAATCTCGATCAGCCTCACTAATTTTAGCATGATTCTAAGCTCTTTCATAATTTAGAGAATCTTTTTCCTGTCTAGACTAATTTATGCTTGTTTAAAATCAATATTCAGCTCATGCAGTTTGTTGTCATATTCATAAAATTTATCTAGCACTTCCACAATGAGATTTTCACTCTGCAGTGGAGTGTGTGCTGATATGAAACTTCCTGGCAGATTAAAACTGCCGGACTGAAACTCAAACTCGGGCCCTTTGCCTTTCGCGGGCAAGGCAAAGGTCCCGAGTTCAAGTCTCAGTCTGGCAGACAGTTTTAATCTGCCAGGAAGTTTCTTCCCTAGCACTTGACTCAATAAAAATATTTGATCCATTGTGGATCTCTTTCTCCTAAATACAGCCTGATAATCTCCCAATATCCTTCCCGCCTGGCATTCTAGCCAAGAGGCTAAAATCTTATTGAACACCTTACACATTGTATCTAAGAGAGCAATCCCACAGTAGATGCTACATTCTGACTTAATGCCATCTTATGTACTGGGAAGACTATTCCCATACTTCACTCCTTCGAAATTTCTTCTATAATCCATATTTTCTTTATTAATTCATTAACAGCTGTCTCTATCTTCTTCCCATCAAATTTTAATAATTTGACCTCTACCTTCTCCTGCTGCTTTATCTTTCTTTAAATTTTTAATTGCATTCTTCACTTCCTCTAAGTCTAGTGGTTCAACTTCCTGCTCCACCACTTCTAATTCTAACCCAGATTCCATATCTGGTTCCTCCACTTCTTCATTCAATATTTACTTTTTGCTACTTTCCTAATTTCCATTAAGTAACTCAATAAAATACTCTTGCCATTTCATCAAAGCTTTACTTTGATCTCCAATTAGGTTTCCATCTTCATCCTTATAGAACACTACTCTCAGTTGTTGTCCTCTTTTTCAGTTCTCTAGATCTTTCCTAGAACTGTTGTATCTCATGACTGTCCTTCATTTCATTCAGTTGCTCCATCTTCCTCCTTCCATGCTGCCTTTTCTTCACCCTACATGATCCACTCTTTTCTTCTCTCTGTTGTCTTCCACTGCAAGTCTTGCTTTCCTTTGCAGCATTCTTTGTGTGCTTTATTTCTCTCTTGGATTGCCAGTGAGCCCTCCTTGTCAAACTTGTTCTTTTGTATTCTTCCCTCCCAAATAATCCATCTGCAGCTACACTGATAGCTGTTTTCAGTACCTCCCATTTAGTTTCCATGTCCCCTTCCTTTCCTGTGTTCTTTCAAGTCTTGAGAATTCATCTAATTACTTCTCACATTTCTTTAATTTGGAGACTTTCTATATTGTGTTTCACTTTTGTGCTACTCTTTGTTTCCTGCTGTGTCTATGTTCTGTCTATATCTCATCCACACTAAGTAATGGTCTGTGTCTGTCTACCTCTCTACAGCTACTAACTTTTATAAGATTTGATGTGTGCTGTTTATCTATAATTACATGGTCTATTTATACATTTAGTGATGTAAAAGAAGAAAGGTTAGGGTTTAACATCCTGTCAGTGATGCGCAGATATTAGAGACAGGTACAAACTCAGAGTATGCAAGAATGGGTAAATAAATTAGCCATTCCCCATTCAATGGAATTACCTGTCATCCCTGCATTGCATTTAACTGTTAAGCAAATCACAAAAAAAAACATAAATCCCAGTGGCCAGACACATACACTCCTGAAAATTGAAATAAGAACACCGTGAATTCATTGTCCCAGGAAGGGGAAACTTTATTGACACATTCCTGGGGTCAGATACATCACATGATCACACTGACTGAACCACAGGCACATAGACACAGGCAACAGAGCATGCACAATGTCGGCACTAGTACAGTGTATATCCACCTTTCGCAGCAATGCAGGCTGCTATTCTCCCATGGAGACGATCGTAGAGATGCTGGATGTAGTCCTGTGGAACGACTTGCCATGCCATTTCCACCTGGCGCCTCAGTTGGACCAGCGTTCGTGCTGGACGTGCAGACCGCGTGAGACGACGCTTCATCCAGTCCCAAACATGCTCAATTGGGGACAGATCCGGAGATCTTGCTGGCCAGGGTAGTTGACTTACACCTTCTAGAGCACGTTGGGTGGCACGGGATACATGCGGACGTGCATTGTCCTGTTGGAACAGCAAGTTCCCTTGCCGGTCTAGGAATGGTAGAACGATGGGTTCGATGACGGTTTGGATGTACCATGCACTATTCAGTGTCCCCTCGACGATCACCAGTGGTGTACGGCCAGTGTAGGAGATCGCTCCCCACACCATGATGCCGGGTGTTGGCCCTGTGTACCTCAGTCGTATGCAGTCCTGATTGTAGCGCTCACCTGCACGGCGCCAAACACGCATACGACCATCATTGGCACCAAGGCAGAAGCGACTCTCATCGCTGAAGACGACACGTCTCCATTCGTCCCTCCATTCACGCCTGTTGCGACACCACTGGAGGCGGGCTGCACGATGTTGGGGCGTGAGCGGAAGACGGCCTAACGGTGTGCGGGACCGTAGCCCAGCTTCATGGAGACGGTTGCGAATGGTCCTCGCCGATACCCCAGGAGCAACAGTGTCCCTAATTTGCTGGGAAGTGGCGGTGCGGTCCCCTATGGCACTGCGTAGGATCCTACGGTCCGGTCCCAGGTCGACGGGTACGTGCACCTTCCGCCGACCACTGGCAATAACATCGATGTACGGTGGAGACCTCACGCCCCACGTGTTGAGCAATTCGGTGGTACGTCCACCCGGCCGCCCGCATGCCCACTATACGCCCTCGCTCAAAGTCCGTCAACTGCACATACGGTTCACGTCCACGCTGTCGCGGCATGCTACCAGTGTTAAAGACTGCGATGGAGCTCCGTATGCCACGGCAAACTGGCTGACACTGACGGCGGCGGTGCACAAATGCTGCGCAGCTAGCGCCATTCGACGGCCAACACCGCGGTTACTGGTGTGTCCGCTGTGCCGTGCGTGTGATCATTGCTTGTACAGCCCTCTCGCAGTGTCCGGAGCAAGTATGGTGGGTCTGACACACCGGTGTCAATGTGTTCTTTTTTCCATTTCCAGGAGTGTATGTGATCCTCACTCTGTCTGAATGAGAGTCCAACCGGGGCCATGTTAGATATCTACAAACATGTGACTAGTTTCTTTCAGTGACATTACTGTTGAATTTTCCAAGAGTGTAGCTCAGACAAGGCTTTAATTAGGCACTTATGTACCTTTCCCAACCCCCATCTCCATCATCATTACAGACTTACCTTGATCCATACTGTGATCCATGCCAACTGCGGTAAGGATCGTACTCTTCTATGATACTTGGTTCCTTCTCAATAACTTCAGTTCGAGCACAGCTGCAGGTCATGGCAGAGCAAAGGAAGACGTTGATAATCAACATTATTAGAAACATTATTCCAAATGCTATACAGAGGTACAGCAGCCAAGGAGGATTTATTGAATTGTCACAAATACTCTCCAGTTCTGGAAAAAAAAGAAATGAGTTACTTTTTTGGGTATTTCATAAGAGCAGTATAACACACTACAATTATAGGAATGACATACTATAGGTATCTATTCCAGACATAAAGGATCTCATATGATTTGCATATATGTTAATGTGAATTTTTAGGAAGTTTGGTATAGTGTTAAAAAATACGCATCAAAATCAAAATTACTTAAATAAATTGGGTAGGTAAATGTAAATGTCATGTGACTAGGGCCTCCCGTTGGGTAGACCATTCGTCGGATGCAAGTCTTTTGATCTGGCGCCACTTTGGCGACTTGCATGTCGATGGGGATGAAATAATGATGATTAGGACAACACAACACCCAGTCCATGAGTGGAGAAAGTCTCAGACACAGACCAGGAATCGAACCCGGGCCCTTAGGATTGACATTCTGTCACACTGACCGCTCAGCTACAGGGGGCGGACAATTGGGTAGGTATGAAGCACATAGTCTTGTAATAGTGCACAGACTGCACTAACAAATTACTGTGAGACATCATTATCCCCACTGTTGGTTACAAATGTTTCAGCAACAGTTTATTACCTAAGCAGCATATGTCTATGGAAATGATACCATTTTGTGTTGTTAACTGACATCCCAAAGTAAACTATTTTCCATCTGAAGTTATCATCACAACTGTAACTGGAACTCTATAGACAACACAGAATATACCATAAATATGCAGGAAAGCTATGGTAGAATGTAAATAATTTAGGAGTAAAGGAAAGTATTCCATACCTTAGCTAAAACCCAGTGCCACACACTGTTCCTTAAGTGCTGGCTAAGCCGACTTGGCTTCAACGTTCTTCCCCAGTTGTCTAACTCCTCCATCTAGAAGTTTTGTCATTGTGATGCCATACCAGAGGTCCCAATTACTTCCAAACCCTACTGAAATCCTTAGGCCCATCCCAGAACCTCTCCCTTGAATTCATCTCTACTCTTATCCCAACAATATCCTGTACATCCACCTTCTACATGTTTTCCAAAATCCACAAACTCAGCAATCCTGGATGATCCATTGCAGTTGTTTGGTGTGCTCTACTGAAAGAATTTCAGCTCCTTTTGATCAATGCCTCCAATCTATTGCCTGAAACATAGCCTCTCACATCAAAGAGACTAACCACTTTCTTTATGGACTCTCCATCATCCCCACCCATTTACCTCCTGGATCCCTTTTCATCACTGTCGACACCACATTCTTATACACCAACATCTCTCAACCACAGCTTTGCCTCTGTTGAAAACTATCTTTCCTGACATCCATCAGATTCCAGACCCATTATTTCATTCCCCACACACTTTGCTAACTATATCCTGACAGATACTTCTCATTTGATTTGAAAGTATATAAAACCTTCCTAGCCTCTCAAACCCCAGACCCCCTGCCTGTTTCTGTTCCATTGCTGAGATCTTTATGATATGGATTCAGTGCAAAGACATCCTACCCTCATTCCTCCACAACCTTAACACCTTCTCTCCCATCCGCTTCAGCGGGTCCTCCTCAACCCAATGTGCCACCTTCACAGACATTAACCTCCACCTCTCTGATGGCTCCCTCCACACTTCTGTCCATATTAAACCACTTATCACCAGCAGTACCTCCATTTGGACAGCTGTCATCTCTTACACAAAAAAATCCCTCTCATACAACTTGGCCCCTCATGGTCAGCATATCTGCACTGACAAGAACTACCTTGCCCAGTATGCTGAAGATCTCACAAGGGACCTCACAGGCAGGCGCCACCCCAAAAACCTAGACCGCAAACAGATTTTCATGCCATATCCTCACACACCCCTAATCCCCCATGACCCTCAAGAATCAGCTGCAAAGAAGCACCCTCCTCATCACCCATTATCACCATGGACTGGAACAACTGAACCATATCATTTGCCAGGGCTGTGATTATCTATTATCTTGCCCTTAAATGATGGACATCCTATCCAAGATCCCTTCCATCTCTCTTAAAGCGGTATTCTATCACCCACCCAACCTACACAACAACCTAGTCCATCCGTAAGCCACTCTCCACTCCCAACCTTTTGCCTCAGGTATCGTATCTCTGTGGAAGACCTAGGTGCAAGGCCTGCCCAATCCACTCACTCAGTACTTCCTACCCTAGTCCTGTAACAGGCTTATCCTATCCCAACAGAAGCAGGGCTATATGTGAAAACAGTCATTCATATGCTAACTTTGCTGCAATGATGGCACAGCTTTTTATGTTGCTATCACAAGCAACCAGCTGTCCACCAGAATGAATGGTCACTGCCGAACTGTGGTGAAGAACAAAGTTGACCAAAGTGGCACAACATGCAGCTTAGCACAGAATGCTCCAAACCATGATTGCTTCACAACCCACACCATCTGGATCCTGCCCTTCACCACCAGCTTTTATAAACTACCCAGAAAGCAGTTATCCTTGCAACTCATCTTTCACTCCCATAGCCCTCCTAACCTCCGTCTCCATTAATCCACTCTTCCCACACCCTTCACCCAACAGTTTTCCCTTGCTCTATCCTATCACCTCCTCCCAATTCACATCTCCACATCACCTTCATTGCGTTCTACTCAAAAGTGCCCCAGCACTTGTGCATTTCATGCCTGTCCGAAGCACCTGCCCCCCCCCCCCCCCCCCCCCGCCCCTCCGTCCCGCCACTTCCTAGCCGCAAACCGGCTGCCTCGCTCCAAGCTGCTAACTACCCATCCTCAACCACTCTTCCTACCTTCTGCCTCTCTCTCCCTCTACCTAACTCACCCAACACAGTCCCTACCCAAGACTAGTCCAGCTGCTGTACTGTGATCCAGGCACTGTGCATACAGCCAGCACTATGTAGGGGCATGGCACAGGCAAAGGCATGTGTGTACAAGTATGTGGTTATGTGTGTGAACATGGGAGTGAGTGTGCATGCATATTCATATGCACATGTTTGTGTGGGTATTTGTATTCTCACTCATTAACTGCTTTATTCCAAAAGCCAGCAAGTTATCTTTCTTTTTTCTGTGTGCCTGCTGTTGACTATGTTTCTACTGTTTGGTGAGTGGTCTCCTTTACTCCTAAATTACTCATAATATAAGTATCCCATAAAAACATTTTAAAGGGAAGCAAATATCAGGACATAGAAAATTTTCTGATGGATTAAAACAGTGTGTTGGATTGGGACTCAAACTTTGGATCTTTGCCTTTCACGTGAAAGTGCTCTGTCAACTGAGCTATCCAAGCATATTGCCCAGTCCACTATCACAACCTTACTCCCACCAGTACCTCATCTCCTACTTTGGTGCATTCTAGGATCAGTTCCATGAGTCTAAATTTTCATTAACAACTTTTCTGTGACATATTTTAGAGAGTTTAAAACACTGATGGAACTTCTGAAGCATCATATCTATAATCTGGCGTGCTTTTAACAACCGACTTTGAAATCAAATAGAAAACAAGTGGAAGTAAGATGTAGAACGTCAACTATTTTTTGCAATATTGTAATGTAGGAATGTAAAATAAGGTAGTGATGTTACACATTTCTCCCAAATTTTATGATAAAATTTACATGATAATGCAAAATTGCCACTACACATAGATAAATATGCCACAGTTTTTCTTCCAGGATTATTTATTGGAAGGTAATGATTTTGTGCATGAAAATGACACGAAATGAACTATATCCATCATGCAAAGATTGTAGGCCAATTGAATGTTAGCAAGCCAAAAAGTGTAACCAAACCTTTTATTCTGATATAAATTCACAAGATGACTAACTACCATACTTTGAGGAACAGCAAGTCAATAATTATACAGAGAAGGATGGAATAACATCAGATTTAGGGGTGTGGGTTCTTTCTACAAAAGGGACCTCCTTGTATATATCTTGTTCTTTTCTGCATTTTATTTCATTGGAGTTTTTGCTTTCTTTGTAAGACTATTGATAATCTGTTGCTTCTCAGTCTACTAACTACACAATTTTGTTACTGTATCTCAATGTGACTGTATCTTTAACTTGATTAATCCTCTCCGGTGGAAGTATAAGTTAGAACTGAAACTTTTATGAAGACTCAGAGACACTTTTTGATGGCAACCTCAGAGAACACAGTGCTTTTGATATCTTCATTTATGGTCTCAGTAGATAAAATCATTGTGAAGTTTTATGATACATTGATCATAATCTAGTAAGCTTGTGAACTGCAAAGGGGAGCCTAAGTGTAAGTGTAATTGTAATTTTTCACTCCTCACAATTTAACTTGTGGTATTATAACGTTACAAGAATGCTTAACAGTTAAATAAAGAGATATCAAGTTATGATAACATTAAAATAGACAAAAAGAAGGAAAAGTTATCCATTTGTATTCATCAATTACTGAGGTAGCCATGTTTACTACAACAAATAATTAAACTGCAACCATGATTAAGGGTCAATATCTAACGAAACAATACAGTAGAAGTAACTGGTTAGCTTTCATTAGAACTCTAGCACACTGGGTTATATCTATATCCATTACTGTTTGATAGTAATGAATAAGTGTCTACAACACGTACGGGGAGCGTCTCCAGCATCCAGTACAAAGACACTGGTACTAGCCATCAAGACACCATCCTCAGGAGCTGCTTCTGTGTAGATATCCTTTGTCACAGTTCTTGCGAGTGGTTCCAGATCATCTGGACATGCTGGTTCAGAACATGTACCAGCTGTAACATAATAATTACAATGTGAAAATTTATTTGATAATTTTATTTCGAATGCAATAAAAATATATATTGTCTAATTTACAGGAGTATCTAAATCAAGATCAAGAGGCATAACAATAACTTTACAAAAGTAGTTAAGCCATATGTTTCATGAATGAAGACTCCTACAGGATTTTATTTTATTTTAGCTCTTTTTCAGAAAATCAAGAGAATAGTGAAACATTTACAGTCAATCATAATTTTACTTATCCGTACATAGTTATGCTATTCTTTTAATGTAACCCTTTACTCTTCCACATCTGCAAATTTTCTCCTTGATGACGAATCAGTAGAACACAATGGATAAATTAATTAAATAAACAAAAATTCTTCCAGGTACATGTGTGCAATCTCTAAAATCTCTTAAAAACTGTCTTATGACAGTGGTAATGACAATTAAAAAGAAACAAATTTGTATTATTGGCAATCACTTGTCATCAAGGAGAAAATGTACAGTGGACTGACTGACAAAATTCCAAGAGTTTTGAAGATGACTCTGCAAGGTATTTGATTTTGTACTTTACACAGTACTTTCAGTGCTCACTTCTGCTAAATGGATACTTAATTTAATTCAACTAAATTATCTCAGAAGATAATTACATAAGCAACAGGAGTTGAAAATAAGCAAAATGAGCCAGCACATTAGACTTCAACACAATTACAGATACTTTTAAAATGCAGAACTGACCAAACTTTACTTTTTAATGTGTTGAATCTATTTTAAATCACTAGTCAGTTGGACTGCAAGGAATTATACACACATTTTCATTCGATGTGTACCACTGACGTCTATCTGAAGAATCAGCAAGTTGTTTATATTTTTTAAAAGACACCATATTCGCCATTGACTGTTGACTATGATATATTTCAAGAAGTTCTACGTGAATGTGAATCCCATCCATGAAAAGCAAAACATTTTTATTTGTCTGAAATGACATAATATAGGTCTTTGTGATATTAATATTCAGAACAGTAGCTGCGAAACAGCTGCAGTCCTCTTTAGCTATCAAAACAGCTGTAGTCCTCTTTAGCTATCATCTGGGCCATGTCTGATGCAGCTGCATCATCAGCAAACATGACATGTTCTGAATGACACTTTCAAGTCCCTGAAACTTCATTTACATAAATTAGGAATAGGACAATAAACACTACCATACTTTGTGGGAATATTTTATGTGCCCTGATTTCAGGTCTAGTTTCATAGTTATGACACATTTAGTTGGTGTGAGCCACTGCTTTCTGTTGCAGATTCCTTCCATGCAAGAGGGTTAGGATTAATCCTGTAATATACACTGTTTTCCCAAGTACAGTTTAATAGGCCATACAGACAAAGACTTTGGTGAGGTGACAGAACATACCAACAGAATAGTTGTTGATTAATTCTTTTCCACTTAGAACAGCATTTGCTGTCATGATTGTTCATAGTGAAAGTTAAAACTGTGGAATTCAATCTTGGGTCCTTGGCCTTTGTGGACAGTGCATTATCATTATGTTATTCTAGCATGCCTTCCCACAATTCCTGCAAGAGTCATGGGTTTCCCCACTTTCCTTTTACAATCTGCAGAGGCTCCCACAATGCTGTGGGGCTAGTACCCCCAAGAGAAAGGACAGCAGTCTGTTTGGCTTATCCACAGCTTCAGGACTGGAGTTGAGGATTAATTTTTTTACTCTAGGCAAAGTAATTGTTGTTTTGTTCTGAAAGGTTTCTTTGTAGTGAATGATTTGCAAAAGCCAATTTGAGTGATGGTTAAAAGGTCTGGCTGTCAAAAATGCCTCACTATTCTAACAAAGGCTAATTTCTCAAAACGGAGAAATAAAACAGCAACCAACAAACTAATCTTTGCTGAGAACAAAACAATTTGTAGCTAAAATAGTGTTACATTTGCAAAATAGCTTCCAATAGTCTATGTCTTTACCACTAAGTACTGCTCTGGTACAGATATATAGATGATTGTGTGTCTGTTGTGACCCAAAAGTTACTCAAAACTCATCTTACTGTAATCACAATCTGTGACCAGTATTGCAGTTGACATCTTACAGTCCTTAAGAAGTTAGTAAGACCGTTACATGCTGATGCTGTTCAGTCTACACATATTGTTACTAATGCTACTGTCTCACCATCTGTTTCAAGCAGGACAAGCCTCCAATACAAGCATTAATAAAGTTAATAAAGGTGCCAAAATTGGTGCATAACACAATAAATTTGCTCACCTACACTGTTCTTCTGGACCTGATACCAGTATCACCAAAAACATAGTTTACAACAAAACAGACGGGGTCAGGAAACAGATCTGAATCTATACAAAGAGCTCAAGATGACCTTTGGAGTGTTATCACTTTTGACAGTGAGAAAGTGAAACAAAACTAATGATTTAGTGTTCTTTTCATTGGTCCCCTTCCTAAGGGATGCTCCTGTCCACTCTCTTTGAGTGCTGTTGAATGGGTTTTGACCAAAATTTATATTATGAATTTTTGCCTTGTTTCACAAAACTTTATTATTTTGTATAGAAATAATAAAGTTTTGTGAAATGAGGCAAAACGTTTATCATTTAGTTAATATAAAATACAATGTTTCCCCAGCAATCCACAGTTGAACCTATTAAAATGACCAAAAATGTCTCTTTATTCTAGTGAGGTACATTAATGTGGTAATTTGTAAATTTCACACAGGGTGGAATTTGAACTTACGACACTACCACACAGAAACACTTTTGTCTGTTGATTAACACACTATGCTATGGATTGTAACACTAGGCTCACAGTTATGTCCTTGATCACAACTATCTACAGGTATGCCTTTTTGACATTTACGAGTCTTGGAATAAAGTGGTGCAGATTTTCTTTTACATTTATCAAGAGGAGTAGCTCCTTTGGATCACATACTCTAACACAAACACTGTAAATAGATTTTTGGAGCGATATACACACATTATAAGATAAGCGTTAGGATCCTACTTTTTTTTCATGTTGTGCATGTGCTACGTACCTTTGCAGACTGCAATGTCACATTGCAAATTGACTTGTGTGCTGTCTGGAAACCTGAACATGGAGTAAATGGTGGCCTCTGCCCATCCTTCCTTTTGGTTGTACTTGAGTGGTGATATCACCTGACGTGACACAGGACACCTGCAGAAAAAGATTACAACTGACATAAGCCATACAAATTAGTCTTTAGAGCCTAAACAGTAATGTACTTCCATTATTAAATGTTCCTTTGATTCTCATTATATGTCATTAATTAAAGTTCAGTGCTTAAATCTTACAGAAAATTTTCTTCATGGTATAGAAATTTAAAAACATCAGTGATGATATCATCCTGAAGAAGCTAGGCTCACTTGTGTAAAATGGAAAGTGACACCATAAACAGTAAACCCATTTGATTATAATTTTATTCACATAATAAGGACATTAGAAGTATAAGCACACAAATACTGCATAACACCACATCTAGCTTTGATAAATACCTCAATTCAGCAAGAAAGAGAGTTCACAAGTTCTTAGGAATGTCGTATACAGCTGAAGCCGTCATTCACGATCAGACCCTGTTAAGCTACTAAACAGAGGGGATGTTGACATCTGTGTTTCACATGTTGTTCCAAATAGTCACACTGATTTTCCACAGGGAGAAGACCGGGTGATTTAATGCACAAGATGAGATCTGATAGTGTGCCTGACTGTTCAACAAACCAGGAACATATGTGTGCATCTAACGACACAGCTGTTGTCACCTTGGAAGCCAGGAGTGTCCACAGCAAGCACATCATGGATGTATAGAAAAAAGTGGTGTTTAAATAAGTATCTGTGTCTATTTTTGTCGTAACTTGAATGATCAAGCCCAAGTCATGATAAGAAAAACATGGTCCATCAGTGTTCTCTAAGACTTGCAGAATTTGATATGAGGCAAAACTGTGACTCATTGGGTCACATTAGGCCTACACACCCTCAGTCAGCTACTATAAAATTTCTCTGTTTCCTTTTTTATGGAGTAGTTTGAGGAAAGAGCATTAAATATGGCTCCGTTTCAGCCATCTTTGTTTCACTGATACATTGACAACATATTTTTGGTGTGGCCATATGATGCCGGAGCTCTAGAGTAATAGATCCATAACAGGACTAGCATGTATCCGAACATCTGATTAAATGTTGAGACAGAGACAGAGGGAAAGCTATCATTTTTAGATTTCTTGGTTGAACAAAAATTGAATGGGTGGCTTGATCGCTGAGTATACCAAAAGCCAACACATGCTATTTTGTACTCAGTACACAGAGCTCTCACTACTCAGTCCAGAAGAGAACTATTTTGATTATATTAACGTATATAGCTGCAGCCGTCTGTGAAAGGACCACCTGGGTTCTGAGATTAATCAGCTGAAGCACGTGTTCTGAAACTACAGTTATGGGGCTCGAAATAGAAAGTTACTGTTCTCCAAGAACTGAAAAGCTGAAAACACAAAAATGTTGAATGATCATATGATGATATGCTTATTGCGCTTCTTACTTTCTACCGAGCTATAACTAGCAAAATAGGTAGGATTCTGGCAGGAAGAGGCACAAGACCTATTTTCCAACCATCTAAAAATATGAAGGAGATGTTGCACCTGGTTAAGGGTAGTTCTGGACTGAGGATAACTGGAATTTATAAGATTCTTCATGAAGAATGTGGAAGGAACTCCATCAATTAGTCTAGCCTTACTGGTACTCCTATGCAGAACATGAGAGGTACATCAAAAATCAAGAACTTGCAAATTCAGCAGTTGCTGAGCACAGTCTCACAAATAAATGCATAATAATAGTAGCTAAAAACAAAGATGATGTGACTTACCAAATGAAAGTGCTGGCAGGTCGACACACACACAAACGAACACAAACATACACACAAAATTCAAGCTTTCGCAACAAACTGTTGCCTCATCAGGAAAGAGGGAAGGAGAGGGAAAGACGAAAGGATGTGGTTTTTAAGGGAGAAGGTAAGGAGTCATTCCAATCCCGGGAGCGGAAAGACTTACCTTAGGGGGGAAAAAGGACGGGTATACACTCGCACACACACACATATCCATCCACACATATACAGACACAAGCAGACATCTCACAAGCAGACATATTTAAAGACAAAGAGTAAGTCTTTCCGCTCCCGGGATTGGAATGACTCCTTACCTTCTCCCTTAAAACCCACATCCTTTCGTCTTTCCCTCTCCTTCCCTCTTTCCTGATGAGGCAACAGTTTGTTGAGAAAGCTTGAATTTTGTGTGTATGTTTGTGTTCGTTTGTGTGTCTGTCAACCTGCCAGCACTTTCATTTGGTAAGTCACATCATCTTTGTTTTTAGATATATTTTTCCTACGTGGAATGTTTCCCTCTATTATAACCATAATAATAGTAGGGTGGCTGGACGTTTTCTGGTGAAGCTGCATTGTTGCTAGATTTCTAATAACACCATAGATGATGTCACCATGCACTGTTCCAAATTTTATCCCTTAACTATTTCCTCCACCTCTCAGACATCATGTCGGACCTACTAAGTACCAGCATAGAAAATGAGGGAAACAAAAAAATTTTGGGAATTCAAAATAGCCACACTATGCTGGAGTATTTCACCCATTCTTCTGGTGGCCCATGCCATTTGCGTTAATCAAGAAATACAAAAACCTAGTATGGGCAATTTTCCTGTTTGTGGAAAACCTAGACTGCAAATCTGGGGCACTGGCACAGCCAGCAGGGTTGACAAGTTTCTCCCACCCTATACCATCACAACCAAAGACAGTGGACCTCAGGCAAATAACACAGCCTGCCAAATTTTTGACGAGATCCCAATGATGTGACAATCCAAGATGGTGATCCAATATAGCACCTCTGTTGACACTGACACAACCTGCAAGGTTGCCAGATTTTCCAATCACTGGCACAGCCTGTTTGGTTGCCAGGTCAATAATGCAAAGTTTGGAATCCTGGCCTAAATTTAAAATGTGGAAAATTCAAATACCCCCTCTGGATTTCCCCGTCTGTGTGCCAACATCGATGAGATCCCATGTGAGTCAAAGTGTCCAGTAGCCTTGCCAAGTCCAGTATACTGTCTGACAAGGAGTGTTGAAAGTGCTTATCTATCTCCTACATCACCAAAGAGCACATCTGCCCTAAGTTAAATGTTGCAGCAAAATTCAAAAAATCCAAGACTGTAGCTCCGATCACTATCACTAGCTTGTTATTTGTGATGGTGCCAGAGTCGCCCTGTGATGCCACAAAAGATGTGTTTTAAATTAAAATGGCAGGGAAATTTGAAAATACATGAAGCACACTTATGCTTCATTGCATATTGAAAAATGCAGGGAAATACAAAATTGTCCTAATTTTAAAATGTCAGCAGCTGTGCAATGGCTCTCACATACATTCTTCAGCACTGCATTATTTCATGTGCCCGGGAGGGAATTTCAAAAATTGGATAGGATTTATGAAATGGTTCAAGAGTTGAAAGGTCCATGTACTGTGTTTTTAAAATACATTACAAAAAAATTATGTGTGGCATGGGTGGCAGCTAGTAAACAAGACAGCCTAGTCAATAGCCAGGCAGCACAGCGCCATCATAATATGGGAACTTAAACATGCATCAGGAATGTATTAACTTCATTTGAAACATAAAAACTTTTATGTAAAATGGTAAGTTGAATCATGACCATCATGCAGATATCGGTTTGTGGGAATTTTTTCTTTTTATGAGACTAGTGACCAACAGCCTAGTTGTGTACACTATTTTGAGAAAAAAAACCAATGCTACAACCAGTGGTAGATGTCAGACTCCAACACCTAGCGGTCAAGGGCCACATCAATTAGTTGACTCACACAGCAGAGTACCTATCTGACTTCTCACACAAGAGTGTACAGCCTACATAGCAGAGACATGCATCACACAGTTCGGTCAGCGCCAAACTATGCCGCAGCTGATAGTCAGGCTAGCCACTGGACACTCGAGTTAGCAGTCGTAGGACTACAGATGAATGTTGGGCAACCAGCTACCAGTGTGTGAGGCTAGCAGCTCTGTGAGTAGAATTGTAGTTGCAGTTGCAGTCCTTGCTGCTGACAGAGTTAAGATGCAGTGATATAATTGTTTGCTAATATTTTCTGCAAAGGAAATTTTAGGGAAAAAAAGACGGAAAATGTTAAAATGTGACATCCAAGCAACAATTCTACAGCTACCAAAATGCAAATATAACGTATAGGTTTTCTAGCGAGGCCCTGGGAGAGAAGGAATACATTAGAGTAATTCAGAGACATGCAGATTTATTTATTTATTTATTTATTTGAGAAATATTGTTGAGAAAATTAAGATAACATGCATTTGCAACAGTCTGCATTCGATTGCAGACAAAGATTTTTCCAGCCTAAACCAGTTGTCGAAACGGTCCACAAAGTCGACTTTCTAAGGCCACAGTGTGTAACTTGACAGAGTTATCATGAAAATCTTGTAGTTTCAATTGATGTAAATTTTTCTATTTGTGATAGAGAAACCCCTTTTTTGTGACAGTTGTGCATTGCTATATACTATATGATGTCTGTCCCCGGTAGCTGAGCGGTCAGCGTGACGGAATGTCAATCCTAAGGGCCCGAGTTTGATTCCCGGCTAGGTCGGAGACTTTCTCCACTCAGGGACTGGGTGTTGTGTTATCCTAATCATTCTCCCTTCATCCCCATCAACGCGCAAGTCACCAAAGTGGCGTCAAATTGAAATACTTGCACCCGGAGCAAGGTCTACCCGATGGGAGGCCCTAGTCACATGACTTTTTTTTTTTACTATATGACCAGTGACAAGTGCCACAGGTTTGCTATCAAGGATGATTGACCATACACCCATGCAAGAGCATCACAGAATACATGCAGTTGGTGTCACAAATTCATCAAGGGGTCTGGACCTCACAGAAAATCTCAAGGTCTGAGCAACAGAGTCAAAAATTAAGTTTATTGCCTGTGTGTGGGGTGGATGAGGGGGGGGGGGGGGGGGGGAGGTGGTGGTTGATGGAGGTGTCATCTGTCACTGGAAGGACTCGGACCATCATCAGCATGCTAACAGTAGTCATATGCTAACATTACAGATGTGAGAGTGATTGCATGTGTCTAATAGTGTCCCAGACATGATGTTCAGCACAGATGAAATTGGCTGCAGCAGCTGCTTGCAGACAGGTACAGGGGTGCTGAAGAGGCACTCCTGCCACTGCATTTGTTTAAATAAAGATGCAATTGTTCCTTTCATATTCCTGCCACAGGCATGAGTGCGCACACGTACATTCACACACACACACACACACACACACACACACACACACACACACCACAATTGATCTACCCATAGTTTTAACCTCAGGACAACCTGGCTTGGGGAAATCCAGTGGGGTTTCTGAATTTCCCACCATTTTAAGCTTAGAATATGATTCCAAACTTAGCACAAATGGCCCAGCAACAATGCAGGTGATGCTAGTGAGCTGGTAAACCTGGCAACCATGCAGTCTGCGCCATTACCCACAGATTTGCCATTGTGGATTCTAACATCATTCGGACATCATTGGAACCCTGGAAGTTGTGACAGTATCCTTAGGTTCACCATCTTGGATTGTGATGTTATAGGTCTTGGGAAATCTTATGAAACCTGGCAGCCATAATTGTGCATCACAATCTTTGATTTAAGTTACCTGGCAACCGTGCAAGCTGCACCAGTATCCTCAGATCCGACCTCTTTGATTTTCTAGCAATAGGACAAATGCTTATCCTGGATTTTTAAATTTCACACCATTTTGTAGATAGCACAAGTGGCGTGCGATATAAGAGGGGTGGGGAGTAAATGCCACAATTTCGCGATTTTTGGGCTCCCATCAGGTTAACAAAGGATTTCCTAAGTCAAGAACTTTGATTATACACTGCAGACCACCCACATACAACATACTAAAATTTCATAAAATTCGGATTTTTTTTATCGCCCAATCTACCCGCCGAGTGGACCCAATTGGGCAGGCATTTAACAAAGATGCCAATTATCCTGCAGAAGCTGTATTAAGAGAAGAATCTTAAAATATTCTTCAGCCATTACGTACTTGTACCGTAGAGTATACAAAGACAAGACAGGTACAGTGCGCATACAGGCACTTCAACGGTTATTTTTCCTGTACTCCATAATCGATTGGAAAGGAATGAAACCTTCCCCCAATGCAGTGCTATGTATCCTCTGCCAAGGACTTGCAATGGTTTTCAGAGTGTATCTACAGATGTAAATTTAGGTAAGCGAGGGCTAGTCAAGTTATATTGTTGTGATTCGTCAGTTTCTTTCAGCGTTATTTATTAGTCGAGCAGTCCATGGTTGTACTGCCAATCCACAGCGTCTAACGGACACAATATTTGGCGATGAAACACGTCGCCATCGTTACGTGCGCTGACGAACTGAGCTCCTGGGGGCGCGTTGCCGACTTCAAAAATGGTTCAAATGGCTCTGAGCACTATGGGACTCAACTGCTGAGGTCATAAGTCCCCTAGAACTTAGAACTACTTAAACCTAACTAACCTAAGGACATCACACACATCCATGCCCGAGGCAGGATTCGAACCTGCGACCGTAGCGGTCGCGCGGTTCCAGACTGTAGCGCCAGAACCGCTCGGCCACCAGCGGCCGGTTTGCCGACTTCAACTGATCATTGTGACCACCTGCCTAATAGCCGGTATGTTCATCTTTGGCACGGATAACAGAGGCGAAAAATCGTGACATGGAAGCAATGTGGCCTAGGTAGGTCTCTGCAGGGAGTTGGCACCACATCTGTACACGCAAGTCACCTAATTCCCGTAAATTCTGGGGAATGGGGCAATGAGCTCTGACACCACATTCAGTCACATCCCATGTGTGTTCCATTAGGTGCAGACCTAGCGAGTTGGGGGCCCAGCACATCAAACGGAGCCGGCCGGGGTGGCCGAGAGGTTCTAGGCGCTTGAGTCTGGAACCGCGCGACCGCTACGGTCGCAGGTTCGAATCCTGCCTCGGGCATGGGCATGTGTGATGTCCTTAGGTCAGTTAGGTTAACGTAGTTCTAAGTTCTAGGGGACTGATGACCTCAGAAGTTAAGTCCCATAGTCCTTAGAGCCATTTGAACCATTTGAACATCAAACGGAACTCGCCACTGTTTTCCTCGAACCACTCCATCACACTCCTGGCGTTGTGACATGACACATTACAGTAGAGTCTCGATAGTTCGAGTCTCGATAATTCGAGTTTGCAATAATCCGAGCCTCTTTTTTAAAAGAAAAGGTTGTAACGATCTACTTTCTTTTTTTTACTGACATGATAAATAATGTAAAAATCATTGCAAAAGATAGGTAGGGAGAGCACAGCTCAGAGACAAAGCAGACAACAATGCAATCAACACCGACGATTAGCTCGGTGCCCTGTTGCACGAACATCTGTTGTCAGTATGGCAAGAAATACTCCGACTGCTGCCGGCTGCTACCGATCAAAACTGGGGAGTTTATACGCTGCTGTAGTTCCCAGTAACTGTACTGTACAGTGTTGTGTGTCGTTTTGTTTGTTGTTTGTGTGTTCCGTTGAACACCTTACAAAGATGAGTGCTGTAACAAAAAAGAGGAAATTTGTGCCTTTGTATCTAAAATTAGAAGCACTAAGACCACTTGACAAAGTAGAAACAATAAAAAAACGTGCTCTCGAATATGATGTCGGTGAAGTTACTGTTGGTGACTGGCGAAGAAACCGACTTAAATTGGAACAGTTTTCTTCACAGAAATGCTCACACGAATCTCTCAGTCGAAGAAGTATAAAGAAGTCAGACTTCGAAAAAACAAGTGAGGCATTGTTCATGTGGTTTACCCAACAGAGACAGAAGGGTGTTCCGATTTCTGGTCCAATCTTGCAAGAAAAAGCTTCGTTTTTCAGAAACCAGCGGCAGGACATGACAATTTCGCTGCTACTGTGGACTCGCTCGACAAGTGAAAGAAGAGGTATGGAGTGCGTCAACTAGACGTATATGGAGAAAAACTCTCTGGTGACGCTCAGGCCGTTTCAAAATTTATCGTCGAGTTTAAAAAACTCCTAACTGACGAAAATTTGTCTAATGAACAAACATATAACTGACGAAACTGCGCTAAATTTTAAAATGTTACCAGCGAGAACACATGCTTCTTGTGAAGAAAAAAGTGCTCCTGGCCACAAAAAAAGCAAAGAGCGGCTCACAGTTATGGCAGCTTCAAATGCAACTGGAAACCACAAACTAAAACTTGTTGTGATTGGGAGGTCTGCCAAGCCAAGAGCATTCAAGAATGTATCCATCTCAGCTCTTCCGGTTGTCTATATACATCAGAATAATGCCTGGATGAATCAGGAAATCTTCAAGAACTGGTTTTTTAACTCATTTGTACCTGACAGCAAGAATTTTTTAAAAGAAAGGGGACTGCCATGCAAAGCAATTTTGCTCATGGATAATGCGTCCTCACATCCAAGTGCAGGAGAACTGCAGTGCGACGGTATCCGCGCCTTGTTCTTCCCACCAAACGTTACTTGTCTTATTCAGCCTATGGATCAGGGCGTTCTGGAATGTCTAAAAAAAAAAAAAAAGTATCGACGGCGATTGCTACAGTCAATCCTACATTCCGAAGACAACGAAAGCATTGTAGGAGCTTTGAAGAAAGTGACTTTGAAGGACGTCGTGTACTGGATGTACTGGATTAGCGAATTTCTAAGTCGTGGAGGAAAATTCTACAGGAAAGTATGCCAGACATAGAAACTGAAGATTTAGCAGATGAGGACGATCAACCACTGTGTAATTTAATCAGAAGATTGCCAGGGTGTGAAGAGGCAGGAGAGGTGGAAGTAGGCGACTGTTTAAATTCGGACGAACAGTTGGGAGTGACAGACTCTTCTATAATTGACATGGTTAACATTCCATCGCAGTGTGAGAGTGACGAGGATGACGAGGCAGAGGCTGCACCGATGATGAGTCACACCGATGGCTACGCTGCTCTCGAGGGCCGGCCGTGGTGGCCGTGCGGTTCTAGGCGCTGCAGTCCGGAACCGCGGGACTGCTACGGTCGCAGGTTTGAATCCTGCCTCGGGCATGGATGTGTGTGATGTCCTTAGGTTAGTTAGGTTTAAGTAGTTCTAAGTTCTAGGGGACTGATGACCTCAGATGTTAAGTCCCATAGTGCTCACAAGGGAACCTCCCCATCGCACCCCCTCATATTTAGTTATAAGTTGGCACAGTGGACAGGCCTTGAAAAACTGAACACAGATCAATCGAGAAAACAGGAAGAAGTTGTGTGGAACTATGGAAAAAATTAGTAAAATATACAAACTGAGTAGTCCATGTGCAAGATAAGCAACATCAAGAATATCGTCAGTTCAAGAGCGCCATGGTCCCGTGGTTAGCGTGAACAACTGCGGAACGAGAGGTCCTTGGTTCAAGTCTTCCCTCGGGTGAAAATTTTACTTTATTTATTTTCGCAAAGTTATGATCTGTAAGTTCGTTCATTGACGTCTGTGTTCACTGTAATAAGTTTAGTGTCTGTGTTTTGCGACCGCACCGCAAAACCGTGCGATTAGTAGACGAAAGTACGTTCCTCTCCAATGGGAGCCGAAAACATTTGATCGCAAGGTCATAGGACAACCGATTCCTCCACAGGAAAACACGTCTGATATATTCTATACGACACTGGTGACGGCATGTGCGTCACATGACAGGAATATGTTGTCGACCCACCTAACTTGTACATTTGGCGAGTGGGTAAAAAGATTCTTCTACCTTGCCCGATTTAGGTTTTCTTGTGGATGTGATAATAACTTCCAAAAAAGTGATGAAAACATAAGAGTTTGTCACATAAACTGCAACAAATGAATGCAACAGTTTCACAGTCAGACAGATTTCCCTGTGCTGTGTCAAAACATATGTTTTTAACGTTTTCCAATTTTTTCCGTGTGGTTCAAATGGTTCAAATGGCTCTGAGCACTATGGGACTCAACTGCTGAGGTCATTAGTCCCCTAGAACTTAGAACTAGTTAAACCTAACTAACCTAAGGACATCACAAACATCCATGCCCGAGGCAGGATTCGAACCTGCGACCGTAGCGGTCTTGCGGTTCCAGACTGCAGCGCCTTTAACCGCACGGCCACTTCGGCCGGCCTTTCCGTGTGTAGACCGTCAATTCCTGCATATGTCCAAGCAAATCTGAACATGTCCTGGAATTTTCGAGAGCGAAGTTGATTGTGTGAGTGCCTGAACTTTGATAATTGACACACGTCAATTGCTAGAAAATAAAAAAGTTAAAATTATTACTCAAGGGAAGACTTAAACCAAGGTCCTCTCGTCCCGCAGTTGTTTACGCTAACCACGAGACCACGGTCCTCCTCAGATCATATTGTCCTTGATGTGGCTTATGTTCCACATCGACTACTCAATTTGTATATTTTCCTTATTTTTTTCATAGTTAGACAAAACTTCTTCCTGTTTTCTTGATTGATCTGTGTTCAGTTTTTGAAGGCCTATCCACTGTGCCAACTTATAACTAAATCTGAGGGGGTTCGATGGGGAGGTTCCCTTGTCAGAGCCAACAGCCAACAGCTCTTGAGGCCGCCATATGCTACGTGGAACAACAGCCTGAGGCGACACCAACTGACCTACTGCTCCTGAGACGGGGGCGTGACATTGCCGTGAGGAAACGTTACAGCTTCGCCAAACAAAAGACACTTCACTATTACTTGTCTAAATAAATAATTATTGTTATTCTGCCAATGCAAATGCATGTGTAAATACTTTTATTTTAACGATGTTCATATTTTGATCTGTATTACTTACAAGATCGTAATATTTCTTTTTCCAATTTAAATTTCGATAGTCCGAGTTTTCGATAGTTCGAGGTGGTTCCGGTTCCGTCCACCTCGAACTATCGAGACTCTACAGTATCTTGCTGAAAAATGCTACTACCGGCGGGAAACATGATTATCATGAAGGGGTGTACGTGGTCTGCAACCAGCGTGCGACACTCCTTTGCCATCATGGTGCCTTGAATGAGTTCCACTACGCCCCTGGACACCCACGGGGAATGTTCCCCAGAGTATAAAAGAGCAGCCACTAGATTGTCTCCGCCCCGTCCCGGGATTCGCACCTTCGATTGGCATGGTGAAGAAGGTATCGGGATTCATCATACGATACAACGCTCTGCCAGTCCACCAATGTCCAATGTCGATCATCACGTGCCCATTTCAGTCGTAGTAGCCGATGTTGGGGTGTTATCATTGGCAAATGAGTGGGTCGTCAGCCGCAGAGGCCCATCTTTAGGAGTGTTCGGTGCACTAAGTGTTCACATACACACACTTGTACTCAGCCCAGCATTAAATTCTGATGTTAGTTCATCCACGGTTAGCTGCCTGTCCTGTTTTACCAGCATGCCCAGCCTACGATGTCCGCCATCTGTAATGAGGGATGCCCGCCCAACCCCACGACGCCTGGACGCGATTTCGCCTCGGTTTCGCTACGTTTTTAAGACCTCCACCACAGCTCTCCTCGACCATCCGACAATTCTTGCCGCTTCCGAAATGCTCGTGCAGAATCTCCGGGCCATTACAATCTGCCCGCGGTGAGATTCAGATAGATCGTGCGCCTCCTCCATTCTACGCACGGACAGCACTCTCACTGATACTACATGCACCGTGCGTGTGTCTGGCTAATATCATTCCTCGCCAGGAGACGCTGCAATCGCTTGAACGTTTTTATTTCGACAGTAGGTCATTATGTTCTGGCTGATCAGTGTACCCTCCGCGATCTGCGCTCGAGGACTCTTGCCTTGGCGCCTATGATAGCGTCGACGTAGTTGCTATGTCCGCCTTGATCGCCAGATCGTTGTGTTCATTGAGCGTCTTTTTTTTAGACCCAGTGCTGGTTTCCAAGCCCTGTTGGCATTAAGCCGTATTTCCGACTGATAAGACTGTTCCTGGCGCGAATTTCAGTGGCTTCTCGAACGACACTGTACCAATATCTGGGAGTCTGCGCTAAAATCCTGGACGTTCGTGTTCCATATCATGACCCTCTGACAAACAGTGCTCTGCTACCGCTAAGTTGGGGTACGTTAGTCGCTCGCTGGTGTTCTCAGCACTGTTTGTCCAATATATGTCTTGCCACATTGGCACGAAATCTGATATACCCCGCCCTTCTGCAAACCGATGTCATCTTTGACACTCCCCAATAACGCCTGTCTTTAATGGACGGTCAAAAGACAGTTTGGACGCTGTGCTTTTTCAGTATGCGCCTGACTTTCCCTGATAGCGCGCCAGTGTACGGTATAAAGACTGTGGCTATCTCTTCCTCCGTGATCTCTTCCGTCCCCACGGATTGCACTGTAGTGGTGGGGCAAATAGTGCACTTAATCTGCCATTCTGAGTATCTTTCATTTATTCTTTTTTTCTCGCAACACAGTTCTAAGGCGTTCCAGTTCCTGGCGCACATGTTCTGCGTCAGATGACATGCGCCCGCCCTATGTAGTAGTGTTTTTAGTACCGCAGCAACTATGCTGTGTGTTTTCTTCCGATACACACTGTGGCCCTCGGTGCCATCAGCTCTTCTGTTGACCGTGACGCCCAGGAATGGTAGTCTTCTTGTTTCTTCAGTCTCCACAGCGAATTTCATTTTGGTATGTATGGTGTCTAGATGTACAAGTTAGTCAAGGGGTTAGTCCCTTCCATGGTGCCAATGAAGAACGTGTCATCAACTTACGGGAAAAAGCAGGTGGGTTTCATTTGCATGACCTCAGGGTCTCTTTCTCGAAGTGCTCCACATACAAATTCACGACCTTTGACGAGAGTAGGCTGACCGTTGTGACTCCCTCGGTTTGCTCATAGTATTCTCCATGAAATGGAAGGTACGTGGAGATTAGGATACGCCTGAAAAGATTGGTGGTCTTCTCGACAAATTTCTGAGCAGTGAGTTCTAGTGACTCACGTAGAAGCACCCTGGTGAATAACGAAACTATGTCTTAGCTCGCCGTGATATCTTAGCCCCGGAAAAACAGTGCCGTCGTCGTAATGCGGAAACGGAGAGATTCATCTGACGCCCAAAAGGGCTTGATCATTGGCTTCCGGGCCAAAAGTGGAGTCATTTCTGAATTGGCTAAGTTTGTAAGCTGTGCGCATGCCACCTTGGTTAACGTATACCGTGCATGGCAAAATGGCGCTATCCAAAACCAGTGCCGAGGGAAATATGGTATACCACGGGCCATAGATGATAGGGAAGAATGACGGCTGCAGAGATTCGTACAGGCGAGCTGAAGTGCAACTGTTGAGCAATTTATGGCCCACATGAACGAATGGGCTACCAACAGTGTCTTCTCAACGACCTTTTAGCGAAGGTTGTGCTATGGACCTCCGCAGAAGGCGCATGGTTCATGCAGTCATGCTCAGGGGTTCATCGGCGACGAAGGCTGGAATTTTCACACCAATACTGCAACTGGATGTATAATGAGTGGCGACAGGTGGTCTTTCCGGATGAATCATGTTTCATGCTCCATCGGACAGATGGCCGCTGGGGTATAAGGCTTGAAACGTCTGAAAGCAAACAACCTGTAACAATCGTCGGAAGGGTCCAGACTGGAGGAGGGAGTGTTATGGTCTTGGGAATGTTTTCTTGGCTTTCCCTGGTTGATCTTGTCATTGTGGAAGGCACAATGCATCAAGACAAGTATGCATCTATCCTTACGGACCATATGTGGCTTTTGACAGGTAGTCAGACTAATATGACTCGACAGTGTACTTATCTTACATTATCCATCTAAATAACGTACAACGTTTAGATATGTTTTGTTGTGGCAGTGGTTTACGAATGTGCCCATTTGGAAATGCGGGCGGGGATAGTAAGAAGATCGCCAATTACGTTACTCTTCTATGCTGGTCGTAACAGCAACATAGAAACACCCTGTATAGGTCCTTAACACAGCAGGTCGAATGGAGCTCTTCATTCCACATGTGAGCCATCATCTTTGTTTCGCAAGCTGCTGTAGCTGCTTTCAATTTCGGATAAAGGGAACGCTGTTCATTCTCGTTCGTCTCTATAACGCGATTGGCCGCCCAGATTAGCCAGCCGAAAAGTTGCTTCTTGTCTGCACGTGGGCGGTTTAGGGTTTAATGGAGGTACGTGACGATTTCAATTAACTGATACTGCAGAGGCGGCAGAATATTGACGGGAGGTAAATTAGTAACCGGTTGGGTTGTGGAAGTGCGCATAAAGGAAGCACGGCCAGCAGCACAAAAGGAACCAATGAGGTGGGCTGGCCACGTGTCAACGGCTCCCTTGGCCTTGACTTTCACTTTCCACGCGTATGTGCAGCCAATCAGAACGGCGGTTCGGATACGCGTCGAATCACCGGCGAAAACGACCGGTCGATACAAACGGCTATTACAGCGATCAATCATACCCCGACGGCCCTCATCGGGCGGTCGCCATTATCTCGATGTTGTGGCGGGGAAGAAGCAAAGATGGGAAGAGAGCGACAGAGAATCAATAATACGGCGGGATGAGTCTCGGGCTATTAACTGAGAAGCGAGACGGGGAACGCGACGCGAGGGGCTGCTACATTGTGTTGCTTTTTCTTGCTAGTCTTCCCGCCGGCTGCGAACACGATACGGTGATTGTTTACACACTAGCGTCCCGTTTTCCTTGCGCTGACACCTTCTTCGCCATTCGCCATATAGATGCGCATTTGTGACGCGTTGTCCAAGATAGCGCTGAAGGTGCCATTTTTTTCTGATCGCTGCCAGTGCTCGCATTTGCTTTACTCTCCACTAAGCAATTGCAAGAAGTTTCCGTGAATTTCTTGATGTCAAATGTTTTGCCTCTTTGATCGCTTGGTAATTTACGCACGGTTCTTGGAATCGTAAAACGTAAGGTTACAAGTTTAACGACCCGTCGACTTGGGGGTCATTACAAGAAGAGCATTACTTCACTCCGCCAATGACAGGGGAGCAAATATTCGTAATACTGTTTTGATAAAGTAACCATTAATGTTGAAATTTCAACGCGCCACCCTTATGGAAGACTGGGACGATTTCGACAGCACTATACGCTGCGAAAGTCTACATTCGTAAACAAAATTGTTACAATTAAGCTTTCGTTACGTGAGCCAGTGTAGATGGAAAACTACAGAGACGGAAAAAATCGCAACCAAAAAATAATTATTGTAGAGTAGTGAAATTTTGGATAAGTCATCGTAAATGTGAAATGCTTGTACATTAATAACCGGCGTAACTGCCAGAATGTCGAGTGCAAGCACAAAAACGTGCATGCATTGTGTTGTACAGATGCCGGATGCCAGTCAGTTGGATGGAGTTCCATGCCTGTTGCACTTAGTCGGTCAATACATGGATGCTTAATGCTGTTTGTGGATGACGCCGGAGTTATCGTCCGATGATGTCCCTTTTTTTATGCGTCACCAGTCTTCCGCTTGGTGTGATGCGGCCCCCCACGAATTTCTCTCCTGTGCCAGCCCCTTCATCTCAAGGTAGCACTTGCAACCTGCCCTCAGTTGTTTGCTGGACGTATTCCAGTCTGTTTTTCTCTGCAGTTTTTACCTTCTGCAGCTCCCTCTGTAACCGTGGAAGTTATTCCCTGATGTCTTAACTGATGTCCTATCGTCCCGTCACTTCTTCTTGTCAGTGTTTCCCACATTTTGCTTCTTCATCGATTCTACGCAGGACCCCCTCATTCTTTACCTTACGAGTCAAAGTAATTTTCAACGTTCGACTGTAGCACCACATCTCAAATGCTTCGATTCTCCTGTGTTCTGGTTTTCCAACGGTACATGTTTCATATCCATACAATGCTATGCTCGAGACGTACATTCTCAGAAATTTCTTCCTGAAAGTAAGGCCTATGTTTGATGCCAGTAGACTTCTCTTGGTCAGTAATGCCTTTTTTCCAGTGCTAGCCTGCTTTTGATGTCTGCGTTGCTGCGTCCGACATTGGTTATTTTGCTCCATAGGTAGTAAAATTTCTTAACTTCGTCGACTTCGTGGCCATCAGTCCTAACTTTAAGTTTACCTATGTTCTCATTTCTGCTGCGTCTTATTATTTTCGTTTTTCTTCGATTTACTCCCAATCCATATTCTGGACTCATTAGGCTCTTCATTCACTCAGCAGATCATTAATTCTTCTTCTCTTTTACTCGGGATAGCAATGTCATCAGCGAATCGTATAACTGACATCCTTTCAAGTTGAATTTTAATTCCACTCCTGAAGGGGCGAAAGATTACATCCCTGTTTTACACCCTTTTTATCTTCGTTTTTGGTCTTCCACTCTTATTACTCTCTCTTGGTTCTTGTACATATTGTATATTACCCGATAGCTTACCCCTATTTTACCCGGAATTTCGAACATCTTGCACCATTTGACATTGTCGGACGCTTTTTCCAGGTAGACAAATCCTATGAACCTGTATTGATTTTGCTTTAGCCTTGCTTCCATTATGAACTGCAATGTCAGAATTGTCTCTCTGGTGCCTTTACCTATACTAAAGTCAAATTGGTCGTCATCTAACATATCCTCAATTTTCTTTTCCATTCTTCTGTATCTTATTCTGCCAGCAACTTGGATGCATGAGCTGTTAAGCTGATTGTGCGACAATTCTCGCACTTGTCAGCCCTGGCAGTCTTAGGGATTGTGTGGATGATATTTTTCCGAAAGTCAGATGGTAGGCCGCCAGACTCATACATTCTACACACCAACGTGAATAGTCGGTTTGTTTCCACTTGCCCCCGTGAGTTTAGAAATTCGGATGGAATGTTGTCTATCACTTCTGCGTTATTTGATCTTAAGCCCTCCAAAGCTCTCTTCAATTCTGGTTCTAATACTGGATCCCGCATCTCTTCTAAATCGACTCCTGGTTCTTCTTCTATCACATCAGACAAATCTCCCACCTCAGAGGCCTTCAATTCATTCTTTCCATCTATGCGCTCTCTCCTCTGCATTTAACAGTGGAATTCCCGTTGCACTCCTAGTGTTAACACCCTTGCTTTTAATTTCACTGAAGGTAATTTTGACTTTCCTAAATGGTGAATCAGTCCTCCCGACAACCATTTCTTTTTCGATTTCTTCACTTTTTCATGCAGCAATTTCGTTTTAGCTTCCCTGCACTTCCTCAACGACTTTTATTTCTGTACTCCTGAATTTCGCTGAACATATTTGTACTTTCTTCTTTAATCGATCAACTGAAGTATTTCTTCTGTAACTCTGGTTTCTTCGCACTACCTTCTTTGTACCTATGTTTTTCTTTCCAACTTCTGTGATTACCCTTTTTAGAGATGTCCATTCCTCTTCAACTGTACTGCCAACTGAGTTATTCCTTGTCGCAGTATCTATAGCCTTAGAGATCTTCAAGCGCATCCCTTCATTCCTTAGTATTTCCAAATCCCACTTTGCGTACTGATTCTTCCTGACTAGTCTCAAACTTCAGCTTACTCTTCATTACCACTAAATTGTGATCCGAGTATGTGTCGAGTCCTGGGGTACGCCTTACAATCCAGTTTCTTATTTCGGAATTTCTGCCTGATCATGATGTAATCCAACCGAAATATTCCCGTATCTCCCAGCCTTTTCCAAGTATATCTCCTCCTCTTGTGATCCTTGAACAGAATATTCGCTATGGCTAGCTGAAATTTGCTGCTGAACTCAATTAGTCTTTCTCCTCTCTCGTTCCTAGTACCAAGTCCATATGCTCCTGTAATCCTTTCTTCTACCCTTGCCCCAACAACTGCATTCCAGTCCCATATGAGTACTAGATTTTCATCTCTCTTTAAGCACTGTATTATCATTTCAGTATCTTCATTACTTTATCTCTTCATCTTCAGCTTGCGACGTCGGCATGTAACCTGAACTATGGTTGTCTGTGTTGGTTAGCTGTCGATTGTGATGAGAACAACCACATCGATGAACTGTTAGCAGTAACACACTCTGTGTCGTACTTCCTATTCATAACGAATCATACTCCCGTTATACCATTCACTGTTTCTGTTGACATTACCCTAGACTCATCTGACCAGAAATCTTTGCCTTCTTTCCATTTCACTTCACTGACCCCTAGTATATATAGTTGAGCCTTACCATTTTCCTTTTTCAGATTTTTCTAGCTTCCCAACACGTCCAAACTTCTGAAATTCCACACCCCGACTCTTAGAACGTTATCCTTTCGTTGATTATTCAGTCTCTTTCTTACGGTCACCTCCCGTTGTCATTACCCTCCAGGAGTTCCGAATGGGGGACTATTCCGGAATATTTTGCCAATGGAGAGATCATCATGACACTTTTTCAATTACAGGCCACATGTCTTGTGGATACGCGTTATGTGTCTTCAATCTAGTGGTTTCTATTGCCTTTTGCATCCTCATGCCGTTGATCATTGCTGATTCTTCCGCCTTTAGGGGGAGTTCCCCACCCCAAGGGCAAGAGAGTGCCCTGAACCTCCGTCCGCTCCTCCGCCCTCTACGACAAGGCCGTTGGCAGTATGAGGGTGACTTCTTTTGACGGAGGTCTTCGGTCGCCATAGCTAATGATCTGCTTACTAATCAAAGATGCTTTCCCTAGACCACAGGTGCAATTATGTGCTCGACTGCAGGAAGATCTGCTCACTGAGCAGGCTAATGCAACATGTTGACACTCTGTATAGCATGTTGGTTTATCATAGCGGTTTGTGACCGAGCGTTATCCTGTTGGAAAACACCCTCTGGAATGCTGTTCATGAATGGCGGCACAACAGGTCTGATCATCTGATTGACGTATAAATTTGCAATCAGGGTGCGTGGGACAAGCACGAGAGTGCTCCTGTCTTCACACGAAATCACACCCGAGACCATAACTCCAGATGTAGGTCCTGTACGTCTAGCACTCAGAAAGGTTGAATGCAGGTCCTCAGCTGGCCTCGTCCTAACCTACACGTACTTCACTGGCACCGAAGTAAATCCCGCTTCCATCAGAAAACACAACAACCTCCACCCTGCCCTCCAATAAGCTCTCGCTTGATACAATGGAAGTCGCAATGGCAATGGTTTGGGATCAGAGGGATGCGCGCTACAGGGTGGCTGGCTCGGAGTTGTCTTTGAAGTAACCTATTTGTAACAGTTCGTTGTGTCACTGTGGTGTCAACTGCTGCCCAAATTGCTGCTGCAGATGCAGTACAATGTGGAGAGCCATACATCGAACACGATGGTCTTCCCTCTGGGTAGTGCCACGTGGCCGTCCGGAGCCCGGTCTTTTTACGATCGTACATTTTCGTGACCACCGCTGGCAGAAACCAGTATCGCAAAAGGAACAGCCAGCCTCTCGTAGCCCTATTACACGACCTCATTCAAACTTAGTGACGTGTTGATAGTGGCGTCTTTATCGCTTTAAAGGCGTTTTCGACTAACATCAACTCACCACGCCCAATCTCAAAGGTAACTAACGTTCACGACCGTTATAGCGTGTATTTAATGCAAATCTGATTTGCATCCTCATAATGGCTCTAATAGCGCTACTATTACGCGACTGGCCCAAAGTACGAATAGACATAATCTTTCAGATGCAGAAACACGCCTACCAACTTTCGTTTATTTCACACAACTCCATCTTGGTGTTGCGATTTTTTTCCGTCAATGTATTTACCGTATGGTGACCGAACGTTATAGGAATTATGTTCAGACTGTCTGCTGAAGGATTTCCGTCGACAGAAGTGTTAGTGTCATGATTTTCCGTTAAGCGCCGGTACTGGTACGTCGACGATATTGGTACCGCGACATAGGGTTGAAACAGAAGCACCTGTGTGCATTACGCTTGCAGCCAATCAACATGGATCTGGACAATGTGAGGAGGGCCTTACTCGTAAAGTTATTTTACCAAAACAACAGCGATAATGCTGGTGCTCTTGACGAGTATAGACGCATTAAAGCAATACGGAGAGGTCCACTTTCTGCAACTGGATTAAGGAACATGGTTTGAAAGTTCTAATTCACAGGCGATTTTGGAATTGCTTCTGGGAGAGGCCGAGGGCCAGATGCGCCACAAAATGTTGAATACGTTACTGTTGTCGTGGATGAGGATGTGGACGCAATGTACGATCTTGAAACAGTGTATGAGATGTGCCACGACAGCTGAACATTCCATGGTGCACCGATCGAAAAGTGCTGGAAAGAATGGTGAAATGGTATCTCTACTGCGGTTCCAGGCTGTCATGGGTGCAAATCTTCGTCACATTCAGCAAAGTTCGTAACCTGGAAAGTAAACATAGTACACAATTAACAAATGTTACCCTCTCATATGGAAATTAAAATGTGCTCCTTTCAGTGGTTTATTTCTGTTCCATATGTCCTCGCAGACGTTGCCACGAAGTTTTATTGTCCTACGATCACTCGTTTTTCTCTGTGGCCCTCTCAAGTATCAAAAGTTTAATTACAACCGTGTAAAGCCATTAAGCTATTCGCCACAAGAAATTTCCGGGAGACCGCGGGATATCCTGATTAGACGGGTCTGGATTAGAACACGGCAGCTCCCTTACAAGAACCTGGTGTGGCGTCTCCTGCACCACCTCACTCTAAATAATAAACAGTGCGTAACGGGCAACACTTTTCTCCCAGTGTTTGCCACTTGACTTCGAGGACGTGCGTCTCTCGTAAGTCCAACCTCAGCAGGAACTGCGCTCTTCTTCGAACACCCTATAATCTCGACAATTCTTCCTGCTTCATAAGGGTACAATAAGTATGGACAGGATCTATTTAAATGTTTCAGACGTGTACTTGCAAGTGAGCTCTTTTGAATATGCGTATTAATACAGTTTGCCTTTAAACAGCACTCTGGTACTTGCCTACTACGTCATATAATCTTTCCATTATTATAAGTATTTCATACAACGAACGTCAGTGATACGAATTAGCACCTTTACTGAATTCTACATTTTCTTCAAGTCCGATCATGGACACTGAATTGCACATGTTAAGATGATTTACTAGTCACTGCGCCATGTACTGGTACATGGATTCTGCAGTCAATTTTACAGGCAGTGGCTATTTATTAATGAATGACTTGCCGGAAAACAGCTTAGGATACGTTGGATATTATCCATGAACTAATTTACGTACGTTGAGAATAGAAATGATAGCATCACACTTTCCGAGGAAATAGAAATGTTTTACACAGATTCCAACTCGCAAATGAGACACACGTCAACTTACTTTAAAGAATATTAGTAACCAAAACAGTATTTATGCACTGCGGAAATCACACAGAAGCATCTATTGATGCTGTGCAAAACTTGAGGACCTTTACAGACGTTTTAGACCACGAGACACAGTTGATAGAATAACAAGACAAACACCTGCAGCAAATGCATTCGTCCAGTGATACAGCCACTGGCTCAAGGAGTAATCCTCTTTGACACTTTCATTTAAAATGTTCTCTGCGATGTCTGCTTTATTGTAGTGGTCATCTCAAGTTCGCTAGAAACTCTGTTATCGAGTTTCAACGTGATTTGTGAAAAAGTTACCTTGAAAAACATTCACAGCAGGAGAAAATAGTCAAATTACTTCAATGACGGCCTAACAGGCATTATGGAAATTATGAAGGTGCTCCAACTCGAGACCAGACCAGTCTGTTGCGACTACTGCACAAAATCGGACGAAAAACGTGTCGAGCGATCAGAATGGCGGATGACAGAAGCTGCCAAAGGGGGCCGCAGGATCACCACGGCTACGAAGAAAGTGAGGGAGGAGCTCCTTCTGGAAGATGTTTCGCAGCCGATAAACATGAAAGCATCCATGTGCCCTGTGTAGCGTTTCTGAAAAGTTCTTCCTCATTATCCTACGATGTAGGCTGGGAAACAATTGGTATATCAGCTGAACATCGTAACGTCTGTATTTATTTATCTACCTTTGTCTGTGGCTTCCTTTCCTCGCTACGTTATATCATAGATGACAATTTGTATTTATTGCAAGTGACGACTCACTTTGTTGCTCTTGGAGAAGGATAACATTACATTACATTAGTACATAGCAATATGAGGGCAATTTTTGTGCGACTCGATGATGATATATGACAAGCTTTTGGAGATTTTCACTGTTCCGTAGTTTTTTTCTGCATCTTTTAAGTACTGAAGTGTATTCTGTTGCTCATTCTGTCAATTTCTTTTGATAAATATTAAGTGTTTATTGCAGTTATTTTAATAGTGTTAATTTCTTGCGTGCCTTCCATTTTCAAGGTAATGAGCGTGCTCTTTAAAATACTGATCTGAATGCAACATGTTATGTGATGAGTCATGTATTTTGAGAGCGGTGTACTACATGAAACAGATCAAAAGATTAATTTCTAATATCCAGCAGCCGGCCGGAGTGGCCGAGCGGTTAAAGGCGCTACAGTCTGGAACCGCACGACCGCTACGGTCGCAGGTTCGAATCCTGCCTAGGGCATGGATGTGTGTGATGTCCTTAGGTTAGTTAGGTTTAAGTAGTTCTAAGTTCTAGGGGACTTATGACCACAGCAGTTGAGTCCCATAGTGCTCAGAGCCATTTGAACCATTTCTAATATCCAGCTGTTGTTGATGAAGAATAGGAGCTTTGCTTTTACATCTATCGGAGACTAACCTACGCCGACGTAACAAAACACTACTTACCACACCATCTAAGCTCACATAAAAATGCTGCGCTCAAGTTTGAGATCAGAAAGTTAGTTGCAAATTATCTGTGCCGCAAATTTTGTACAGCAGCCACTAGATCTTGCTAGCAGATTTTGTAAAAATAGAAGTTTTAATAATAAGTAGGCACACACTATAACATCATCCTTTCTGGGACGGCACTATGAAATGAGGAAACAAAAAGAATAAAATATTTTTCTAAATACAATTTTTAACAACCATTGTGATATCAGCATGTTTTTTTACTATATTAGAACACATCAACGCTTATTCATCCAAAGTACGGGGAAGTTGTGTTAGGTAGCGAACTTAAGCATTGGGTAATTTTGCTGATCTTTATATTTGTTACTGAGGGCTAGACTTCTACAGAATTTCCTTATAATGTGGTTTACAGTAGTATTGACAGAAATTCATTTCCCATGTTTGGGACTAAAAAACTGCAGTTGTCACAAAAAAGTGGTTTTCGTAATCGAAATGCAACGTGTGGTAAGCTGATTAACAGTATTGCCTACGGCGACGATTTAAGATAACAATAGCAACTAATATTAATTTTTCAGTTGTGTTAAGTTTGGATGTCTACGAAAACTAATAATAAAAATTTGTGACTTGGAATATAAACCTGCTAATGTGTCAACAATATTACACCGCTATGAATAGTTTCTTTACTACAACGCATGTAGGACCCAATCCTTCAAACTGGAATACGCCTCACTACAATAGGGACGTTGGGACTCAATTTCAACCTTAATGAAAAATCTGTGTACTTTCTCTTCGCAAGCCGTTCTAACGTCTTACCTCATGTTTCTTCTCAGATTTGGCTCTTTTTTTTTATTTGCAATATAATTTACTTCTGCTTTACTTTTCACAACTTCAGCTGTCCCCTCAGTTTTGGGTTGCTTTCCCGGACATTGCCTACTTACTTTTCTTTCGTATGTTCTTCCCATTCTACCGAAATAAAGATTTATTTAGGTATTCGAGATTTTAATTACAACGTGCTAAATATTCCAATAAGTCTGTATCAAAAAACTCTTAAGTATTCAAATAATTGTCCGGTAAGTTGATGAACTTGTGAAACAAATTTTAGAAGAAAATTGACGTTCATCATATTATCCTCGGTCCAGTTCGTTATCGTAGTAAACATCCATTGGTAATCAGCAGTCTTCAAGAGTAGTTTCCTGATTTTTTTTGCAACAGTTCGTGAATCAAAATTGAAAGTCTTCCACCCCTCCGTGCACCGCAAACATTTGTTCTGCCTCCAGTAAATTCCCAACGCCGTTTAAACGCACTCGCTGTGTGCCCGACCGAGACTCGAACTCGGGACCTTTGCCTTTCGCGGGCAAGTGCTCTACCATCTGAGCTACCGAATCACGACTCACGCCCGGTACTCACAGCTTTACTTCTGCCAGTATCTCGTCTCCTACCTTCCAAACTTTACAGAAGCTCTCCTGGTTCGCAGGAGAGCTTCTGTAAAGTTTGGAAGGTAGGAGACGAGATACTGGCAGAAGTAAAGCTGTGAGTACCGGGCGTGAGTCGTGATTCGGTAGCTCAGATGGTAGAGCACTTGCCCGCGAAAGGCAAAGGTCCCGAGTTCGAGTCTCGGTCGGGCACACAGTTTTAATCTGCCAGGAAGTTTTCATATCAGCTCACACTCCGCTGCAGAGTAAAAATCTCATTCTGGAAACACTCGCTGTATTTAAACACCTTCGCCGTAAGTCGTTTTGATTCGTGAAAAAATTTCGATAGATGTTATTCCTTTCGCGATCAGGAAGCGAATCACATCAGATGACTCGCACTTGGTGGGATTTCTTACATCTTTCACAAAACTGGTCATTAAAACGGGAATTTACGTACTACCGTATTCCTGCGATGCTCACTCTGGTCAGCGGATGGCCCTCTACCATTCAGTGTTGCTAACTCTCAAAAAACAAAACTAAGCCCATTATGGTCACAGTACAATTACTTTTCGAACATGTTTCGTATACGAATGGCAGGATGCAATTTTTTAGGGTAACAGATAGTAACCTCCATCGAAGTCAGTAAAGGATGGTTCTGGGTCCGCCACGACTTGAACGATAACCGTGTTGGCGTGAGGTTTTCGTTAACCATGCGAGACGCCCACAGAAGGTCGCAGCGCTCCATTGTTCTGCTGGATGGCTCGGTGGCGGCAGCACGGCCCACGCGGCCGTGTTAACAACGTCTGAAGGTCCGCTCTGGACTCGCCCGTGCCATCCACAGCCAGTAAGGGACTTTTCACCAACGCTCTCAAGGCTTCTGAGTTTCGCTCTATCAAGAGGACACTAGCTTCAAACTACTAACCGGGAGTCTCTCACAAGTGACTAGAAGGCTGCAGGCCTCTAGGCTGTAGTTTTAGAAACACGAACCTATTCATAATTACCGATTTCATCAAAATTTATGGTATACGAGATGTGAGAGAAAAGTAATGATACTCACAACTATGCGAGCGATCTGGCAACGCTGTGTTGTTCTACTTGTGTAGAGCGGTGTGTTCATCCCCTCCAGATGCTCAGTCCGCAGCTCCGTACATCACGTGAGCTTTGAGAGCGCCATCAGTATAGTTCTGTTTTGGTGGTGTGTTACGAAAATGTAATAGCGTCATTTACAGCAACGTTGTGCCGCCAAATTTTGTATTAGACTTGGGGAATCCGCGAGTGTGACCTTTGAAAAGTTGAAACAAGCCTATAGGAAGGGAGACCTCCAACTTAAAAAACCGACGAAAACGCCAAACGTGTGCGTGCTCTTGAACCTCGCCAAAGGAGACCTCCAACTTCAAAAACCGACGAAAACGCCAAATGTGTGCGTGCTCTTGTGAGATCAGAGCGACGTTTAACAATAAGGATGATGAGTGATCTGTTAAACACTTTCAACGTACATCATATTTTGACCGAATACTTGCATATGTTAAAGGTATGTGCCAAAATGGTGCCGAAGAAATTTCGCAACAGAGCAGAAGGACATCGAAGAAACGTGTGCGTTGATGTTCTTGAGAGGGATGACAATGACCACAAATGGTTCAGTCGTGCGATCACAGGAGATGAATCCTGGACTTTTAAGAACAATCCTACGACAAAGTGAGGACTCGCAAACTCAGACATCTCCTTGACCTAGGAAAGCTCGAATGAGCAAATCAAAAATCAAAACAACGCTGATCCGCATTTTTAAATGTAGGGATATCATGCATACAGAATTAGTTCCTCCAGGACAAACTGTCAAGCAAGTGTTTTACAAAGATGTCCATGAAAGGTTCAGGAAAAGGGTGAACCAACAGAGACCGGAAACTGGAGACAACTGGATGCTGCATCACAACAACGGTCCATGCCACATGGCCACTTTCATCATCACGGAATTTTTGACCTCAAAAGGCATTCCAGTTGTTCAACAGCCATCCCCCCCCCTCCCCCCGACACCGCTATTCACCTAATCTTAATCCTTCTGACTTTCTTTTCCCGGAATTGGAAATTCTCTTAAAGGAGGACGTCATTTTGGCGCTCTGGAGGACAGTCAGAATAATGTGTCCGACATGTTAAAGGCCCTACCAGCCAACCTTTTAACGCTGCTAACGACTTCGCCGGTGTATAACTACCGAAGGTAATTACTTTGAAGGGGACAATATTGCTGTTTGAGAAAATAAAAACTTCGATAAATTAAAAAAGGATAGCGTTTTTGACGCGCGTCGGGCGAGGCATTGGCCACGTTTGTTAGCGTAGTTTCCAAACAGCGTTTGGCGCAGCAGAAACAGTTAAAAACGGCAATCGGAGGATCGTGGGGTCGACTCCCTGTGGAATGATTTTTTAATTTCTATTTTTACATTACTTCACTGCAAATGAACCTAAAAATGCTATTATATTGTATTTACCAATATTTTAATGGCATGGAAAGGAAAGGCAAAGGAAAATTTGGGATTGCAAACTAAGTTCAATAAAGGATTGTACTTACAGCGCCCACGAGGACTCTGCAAATAACTTTCCAAGAAAGAACTGTAATTAAAGCGGACAGGACGTCGTATTCCGTTAGTTTCATTTCAACCTTCGAGTGGCCCACGGCAGCTTTACGCGAATCGCAGGTTCCCGGTGCAGGTACAGTGGCCCATAGAGAGAGAAAAGGAAATCCTGCGAAGACTGCATCAAAATCCATTGTATAGCACATCACCAACTACCCTCGCAAATATTTTTTGAAATGATTCCGTCATTCGTGTTTTGCTCCCAAACTGTGCACCTTTTCTGAATGTAAACCAAGTCTGTATTCTTTAGAGATACTTTAAAACCACCATGTAATTGTAAAAATGCAGCCTGTATAGCGTGTGCAAGATATGAGACAACAACTGTTTTTACGATGAATATCATTCCAGCATGTGCAATAATGTAAAATAATCAAAGTATCTAATTTTGTAAATAAAGTTTTCATATACACCTTACAATCCCTTCCCGTAAATTTGTTTGTAATTCGAAATTTTTCCTTGCCTTTCCTTCTCATGCAATTTATGAAAATATTAATAAACGGAATATCTTGAGCATTATTTCGTTTTGTTCGTAGCGTAACTAAAGTAAAACATGAAAATGAAGTTTGGCGCGCTGAGTGGCCGCGCGGTTAGAGGCGCCAGGTCACTGATTGCGCGGCTCCTCCCGCCGGAGGTTCGAGTCCTCCCTCGGGCTTGTGTGTGTGTGTGTGTGTGTGTGTGTGTGTGTGTTGTTCTTAGCACAAGTTGCTTTACATATGTGTAAGTCTGGGGACCGATGACCTAAGCGATTTGGTCCCTTAGGAACTGACACGCATTTGAACATTTTTGCTGTTTTCCCATAGGGACTCGACTCCACAACTCTCAGATTACCTTTCTGTACTCTTTCCGCTGCACCAACCGCTGATTGGAAACTAAACTAACTTAAGTCGCTCGTGCCTCTGCCTACCTGCGCCAAAAATGCTATTTTTTGGGTTCCGTACCTCAATCGGTAAAAAATGGAACCCCTATAGGATCACTGTCGTACGTCCTTCCGCCTGTATGGCTGTGTGTCCGACTGTTAAACGCGCTTTTTCTCGGAAAAGAGTAGACATATCAAGATGAAATTTATGTCACGTACAAAGTCTACTATCCCATGACAGTTTAAAAAATTGAAGCTTCTAAATCAACCAAAAGACACGGCCACATTTGTATACTAGCAAACGCACTCGTCAAGACCTATAGGGTACTTCCCGTTGACCTCAACTCACCTAATGAATGCTATCTTCACGCTACCACAGCGTTGCTTCCGAAGATTTGGCGGAAAACAGGCATGATTTACATTTAAAAATATTTCTTTTCCGCGAATTACATTTAAGTGTATCACACATACCTGGACGAGATGACGCTACTGAAATGGCAGTAAGAGATCCTCGTGCGTTTACAGTCACGGACCGAATAAAGGGCTTCTTCCCGTAGTCAGAAGATACTCTGGGAACACTAAGAGTAGAGGAACTCTTGCACCTCTCCCGGTTAATTCTTAAACCGTCTATCTATAGTAGCTTTTTTCCCCGATCTGTTTTTGGTCCCCCTTTGTGCGTGTGCCTTTGGTGAGGATATATCCGCCATCCCTCGGTACGACTCTGGTTCAGAGTAAGTTATTGAGTAGTTTTGTTAGGAACTGCCGTCAGTGTAGCCGCAGGCACAAAAACTGGAATTAAAATCAGTTATAAAGTACGTCAGTTATCTTCCTGCAGCTATCACACGCAACCAGTTTATTTTTATTGACCGTATTGTTTGTAATTATTACATGTAATTAACGTAAATGAGATTCCAAGCTGTAAAACATAATAAATCCATCGCCATATAATTAGCTTCCCCACGTGTGACTAATTAATTAACAATAGAGCACAGTATTCAAGTAAGCTTGTTTACGCACATACATACGAAATAATTTATTTTCGGAAGTTCCAGCAAAGGCTGATAAATTGTGTTGAAAAAAAACGTAGAAAAAAGTATGGAGAAATAAAGATTTTAGACCAAAAGCTAGCATCCACAGGGCAACGGAGAAAAATCTTATAGGTAAATGTAGCTTCGGGTGTACCCCATGGGAATGTTATAGAACCATTACTGTTCACAATATCCATAAATATTATAAAAATTGATGTATGTGTGTGTGTGTGTGTGTGTGTGTGTGTGTGTGTGTTTGTTTTTCCATATCTCCTAAACAAGTGGACCAATTTCAACCTCGTATGATGAGGCGCTGCCATAGAGACGTTTACAGAATCATGTTGTACATGCGCGTACAGAAACCGTATGGGGTCATGTATCTTAATTTGTAAGCTATACTTATACATTTGTGCATTACGCATTTTTCTTTGTAAGTCTGTTTCATAATTGTGCAGATGTTTTCACGAATACATGGATTTTTTTTGGAAACTTCACTACAAACAGTTCATTTTTTTGTTTTCGTTTCTAATATAAAATTGGCAAACTGATTATTCGAAAAATGCAGGGTTTGTCAGCTAGTAGTTATATAAATGACTTAAGATGGAAGTTCCATGAGGCTCTTCGCAGCCGAAGCTTCTGTGTATAGAGCAGACACTGCACTAGAAAATTGTAGCAGCAGAGATTCGACAGTTAATACAAGGACTGACAGTTGCTGAGCATAAACAAATGTAACTTACAACACACAAATAGGACGAAAGACCCGGTATTATCTGAATACACGATTGCCAAACAATCACTGGAAATAATTACTTCCATGGAAGTAGTTTTTCTGATTTCACTTGTCACTGTTTTCTAACTATTTGTATGTCACTATATGTGGCTTCCTTCAAATACTATCAGAAAATTTTGGATTGTTATGACAAATTCTTACAGTTGAGTGGAATATACAGTGCGATTAACATACCTGACCGATGTGAGGTTACGGTTGAGCAATCGACATACCTCTGTGGGTGTCAGAATGACGTGCATAGGATGATACTGATAACCATATCGCTCCCCATATGATCACGTAAATTTAATTCCAGGTGTCGTGCAATGAATAAGTCAGTAAACTGAATGAATTAAACAGGGGGGGGGGGGGCACCAACCGTGAAACATGCGTGCTGTAACTCACAAAGCTGGCAGAGGTAAGGTATTAAACTACTGACTGAAATAATGGTCACTATGAAGTCCTATTTACGAGGGTCGTTCAATAAGTAATGCAACACATTTTTTTTCGTGAAACCAGGTTGGTTTTATTCAGGATTCCAATACATCAGATAATTCCCAACACTTCTGCTACAAAACACTATTTTCCAACATAATATCTGTTCAATTCGATGGTCTTATGTCACCTTACTCGGAGGGCCTGTATGCCCGAATGCCTCCACTCTACTGGTCGACGTCGGAATCAACGTCATCCTGCATCAATAACCTCCCCATCATCCAAGAACTCCTTCCCGCGGAGTGCATCTTTAATTGGACCACACAGATTTATTTATTTATTTACTGTTCCGTGGGACCAAATTAAGGAGAAGTCTCCATGGTCATGGAACGAGTCAATATATGAAATTATAACACGATAGTAGAAACAGATAAAATGAAATACAAGCAACGTATTCAGGCGACAATTCGTAAGTTTAAATAAAGAAAATCAACAATGTAACACTGGAATTTGCTTAATTTTTCAGCTCTTCCAGGAGCTCCTCGACAGAATAGAAGGAGTGAGCCATGAGTAAACTCTTCAGTTTGGTCTTAAAAGTGTTTGGGCTACTGCTAAGATTTTTGAGTTCTTGTGGTAGCTTATTGAAAATGGATGCAGCAGAATAGTGCACTCCTTTCTGCACAAGAGTCAAGGTAGTGCATTCCACATGCAGATTTGATTTCTGCCTAGTATTAACTGAGTGAAAGCTGCTAACTCTTGGGAATAAGCTAATATTGATAACAACAAACGACATTAAAGAAAATATATAATGTGAGGGAAATGTCAGAATTCCCAGACTATTGAATAGGGGTCGACAAGAGGTTCTCGAACTTACACCACATATAGCTCGAACAGCCCGTTTTTGAGCCAAAAATGCCCTTTTTGAATCAGAACAATTAACCCAAAAATAATACCATATGACATTAGCGTATGAAAATATGCGAAGAAAACTACTTTTCGTGTTGAACTGTCACTTATTTCAGATACTGTTCTAATGGTAAATAAAGCAGCATTTAGTTTCTGAACAAGATCCTGAACATCGGGTTTCCACAACAGCTTACTACCTATCCGAACGCCTAGGAACTTTAACTGTTCCGTCTCGCTTATAATATGCCCATTCTGTCTGATCAAAATATCAGCTCTTGTTGAATTGTGAGTTAGAAACTGTGAAAACTGAGTCTTACTGTGATTCAGCATCAATTTCTGTAGGGTGGATGAAGTTTTGTGAGGCACTTCAGAGTCGTTCGTTGCACCATGAGGGATGACATCAACCCTTCAGAGCCCCAGAAGATGGTCACCATGACTTTACCGGATGAGGGTGCGGCTTTGAACTACTTCTTCAGAACAGAGGTGCTGTGGCGCCACTCCATGGATTGCCATTTTTTTTTTTTTTTTCCAGTTCGAACTGATGAACCCACGTTTCATTGCCTGTGACGAAGTTCGACAAAAAATTGTCACGACAAGCCTCGTAACGCGCAAGCAATTTCGCACATATGGTCCTTTTAGGCGGTGAGGAACGCAGCGGGCACACACCTTTGAGCACCCCAACTGGTGGACGAGTCTCTCAGTACTACCAACAGAATCAACCAGTTGTGCAGCGACGTGTTTGTTTGCGATCCGTCGATCACCTCGATTGAGACTGTCTGCACGCTCCAACATTAGAGGGGGGCACAGTTGCGTGCAGCCGGTCGACACGAAGATCAGACAGCTTTCACACGACCTTGTTGCGATGACAGACGTCTCGCGCAACGACTTGCAGTTCAGGTCTCAGTAGACATTCTGCAAGCGCTTTTGAATATCTGCGATGCTCTGGTTTTCTGCCAAGAGAAACTCTAGTGACAGCTCTCTGCTTGGAACGCACCTCCATTACAGAAGTCATTTAGAATGTTACGTATAGCGCCGCCGCCTCTCGAAACTACAAGGAAGTATACGGGATGGAACGGGAATATTCCGCGATGCCCCACAAAAACTAGCATTTTTTTTTTCAATTTTATGAATGTGAGCCTTGGGCATGACTCTTATCGGAAATGACAATGCTTGCCGGCCGGAGTGGCCGTGCGGTTCTAGGCGCTACAGTCTGGAGCCGAGCGACCGCTACGGTCGCAGGTTCGAATCCTGCCTCGGGCATGGATGTGTGTGATGTCCTTAGGTTAGCTACGTTTAATTAGTTCTAAGTTCTAGGCGACTGATGACCTCAGAAGTTAAGTCGCATAGTGCTCAGACCCATTTGAACCATTTCTGACAATGCTTCTACCGACTGCCACACCATCAGATACGTTCTACACTGAGGTGGCGATATCCACATATGCATATGGCGATAGTATCGCGTATGAGGTATAAAAGGTCATCGCATTGGCAGAGCTGGTATTTGTACTCAGGTGATGTATGTGAAAAGGTTTCCGTAGTGATTATGGTCGCACGACGGGAAATAACAGACTTTGTACGCGGAATAGTAGTTGGAGCTAGAGGCATGGGACACTCCATTTCCTGAGTCGTTACGTAATTCAATATTCCGAGATCCCGGGAGTCAAGAGTGCCGAGAAAACCACATTTAGGCATTACATCTCAACACGGAAACGCTGTGGCCTACGGCCTTCACATGGCAACCGAGAGCAGCGGCATTTGCGTGGAGTTGTAGGTGCTAACAGACAAGTAACACTTCATGCAATAACCACAGAAATCAATGTGGAACGTACAATGATCGTATGCGTTAGGACAGTGCGGCGAAATATGGAGTTAATAAGCTATGGCAGCAGACGAACGACGCGAGTGCCTTTGCTAACAGCACGACGTCGCCTGCAGCGCTTCAAAATGGTTCAAATGGCTCTGAGCACTATGCGACTTAACTTCTGAGATCATCAGTCGCCTAGAACTTAGAACTACTTAAACCTAACTAACCTAAGGACATTACACACATCCATGCCCGAGGCAAGATTCGAACCTGCGACCGTAGCGGTCGCGCGGTTGCAGACTGAAGCGCCTAGAACCGCTCGGCCGCACCGACCGACTGCAGCGCTTCTCCTGGGCTCATGACTACGCCGGTTGGGCCCTAAACGGCCGGAAAACCGTAGTCAGATCAGATGAGACCCGATTTAATTTGGTAAGAAGTGATGGTACGATTCGAGTGTGTTGCAGACCGCACGAAGCCATGGACCCAGCTTCTCAACGATGCACCGTGCATGGTGGTGGTGGGTCCATAACGGTGTGGGCTGTGTTTACATGGAATGGACAGTGTCCTCTTGTCCAGCTGATCCCATCATCGACTGAAAATTGTATGTTCGCCTAGTTGGAGACCACTTGTAACCATTCAACAACGGAATTTTTAAGAAAGACAATCCGCCATGTAACGGTCGATAATTGCTCTCGACTGGTTTGAAGAACACTCTGGGCAATTCGAGCGAATAATTTGGCCACCCAATAGCCCGACATGAATCCCATCGAACATTTATGGGACACAACCGAGAGATCTGTTTGTGCACAAAATCCTGCACAGCCAACAATTTCGCAGTTATGGACGGCTATAGAGGCAGCATGGCTCAGTATTTCTGCAGGGGACTTCCAACGACTTGTTGAGCCCATGCCACGTCTAGTTGCTGCACTAGTCGTGTGCGAAAGGAAGTCCGACGCGGTATTGGGGGATATCCCACGACTTTTGTCACCTCAATGTAAATAAGGCACTTAACTTCAGTGTGACTTACCAATAGTGGGGATTTTTAGTGCTCGAACTCTTTGGCGGTTTGTGAGTCCCCCCGTCTTTCCTATTTTCTGTTCCAGCCAATAAGGCCTTCTCCACATACGCATACGCGAGCTCTGTTCTCCCAGTCCTGAATTTATTTATGTTAACCAATGGTTGCTGCTCTTACAGTTTCTTAGCAAAAATTAACTGTCTCAACTAGCTTGAAACCAGCCTGATGCCTGCTGGTGCCACGCTCTCAAGTACGAAGGGATAGGATCGCCTCTTCACATTCCACTTCTAAGGTGTTATCTCTAAACTATCCCTCGCCCAGCATTTTCCACAATGCAAGACATTTGGCTCACTCGGTTCTTTACAATTTTGCACGCTCTCTCGGCGTTAGCATGTGGGGGGGAATAAAGTCGCTATGCGCCCCCTGCGCTGTCGGACACGCTACGTTAAATTACACTACTGGCCATTTCGATTGCTACACCAAGAAGAAATGCAGAAGATAAACGGGTATTCATTGGACAAATATATTATACTAGAACTGACATGTGATACCATTTTCACGCAATTTGGGTGCATAGATCCTGAGAAATCAGTACCCAGAACAACCACCTCAGGCCGTAATAACAGCCTTGATACGCCTGGGCATTTAGTCAAACAGAGCTTGGATGCCGTGTACAAGTACAGCTGCCCATGCAGCTTCAACACGATACCACAGTTCATCAAGAGTAGTGACTGGTGTACTGTGACGAGCCAGTTGCTCGGTCACCATTGACCAGACGTTTTCAATTGGTGAGAGATCTGGATAATGTGCTGGCCAGGGCAGCAGTCGAACATTTTCTGTATCCAGAAAGGCCCTTACAGGACCTGCAACATGCGGTCGTGCATTATCCTGCTCAAATGTAGGGTTTCGCAGGGATCGAATGAAGGGTAGAGCCACGGGTCGTAACACATCTGAAATGTAACGTTCACTTGTCAAAGTGCCGTCAATGGGAACAAAAGGTGACCGAGACGTGTTACCAATGGCACCCTATACCGTCACGCCGGGTGATACGCCAGTATGGCGATGACGACTACATCTTCCAATGTGCGTTCACCGCGATGTCGCCAAACACGGATGCGACCATCATGATGCTGTAAACAGAACCGGGATTCATCCGAAAAAATGACGTTTTGCCATTCGTGCACCCAGGTTCGTCGTTGAGTACACCATCGCAGGCGCTCCTGTCTGTGATGCAGCGTCAAGGGTAACCGCAGCCATGGTCTCCGAGCTGATAGTCCATGCTGCTGCAAACGTCGTCGAACTGTTCATGCAGATGGTTTGTGTCTTGCAAACGTCCCCATCTGGTGACTCAGGGATCGAGACGTGGCTGCACGATCCGTTACAGACATGCGGATAAGATGCCTGTCATCTCGTCTGCTAGTGATACGAGGCCGTTGGGATCCATCACGGCGTTCCGTATTACCCTCCTGAAACCACCGATTCCATATTCTGTTAACAGTCATTGGATCTCGACCAACGCGAGCAGAAATGTCGCGATACGATAAATCGCAATCACGATAGGCTACAATCCGACCTTTATCAAAGTCGGAAACGTGATGGTACGCATTTCTCCTCCTTACAAGAGGCATCACAACAACGTTTTACCAGACAACGCCGGTCAGCTGCTGTTTGTGTATGAGAAATGGGCTGGAAACTTTGCTAATGTGAGCACGTTGTAGGTGTCGCCACCGGCGCCAACCTTGAGTGAATGCTCTGAAGAGCTAATCATTTGCATATCACAGAATCTTCTTCCTGTCAGCTAAATTTCGCGTCTTTAGCATGTCATCTTCGTGGTGTAGCAATTTTAATGGCCAGTAGTGTAGTCTTCTATTACTCAATAGCCTCCTGCCACTTAGGGCACAAGCTCTTCTGCCATCCGAGAAACGCAAATACTGCCTGTGTAGCGGCCTCTGATCACAAGGGATACACCGGTCCTAGTGGCTTACAACCCGCTGCGTCGTCTCCCACGGCGGTGACGGCCCGTGCTCTTTGAAAAGGGTCCGTATCCTCTCGCGACTAATGGCTCGACATCGGTCCTCCCATCTCCACTCTGTGAAGCTTCACTCAACAAGCATTCAATGAGACTCTAAACCACTCATTTCAGTAATCCTCCAGAAAAAGAAGTTAATACAGAATTTTACTGCTTAGGTATGGCAATCACTGACATTAACTTTATCAATACTCGTAGTCTCATTTCTCGTCGGAAATTAATTCAGATGAGATGGACTGTTCAGTTTAAGAGTGTGCGACTATGATTCGTAGCAGTTTTAATAAAATGGTCGCATATCAGCGCATTAAAATTGTGAATCACAACTAGAGCATTATCTTTCGTGGCCATTTCGCCACCAGTGGACCAGCAAAAGTTTCGATATGCCACTAGTTCTACTCTACACTTCCTATCACCACACACACTTTTCCTTTAGGCTACAGGGAAGAAGTAACCCCACATGGAGTCGGAATACAGTCGAGTTTGACTTGCACACAACTGTTACTAATACAGCATATCTCTACTCTTTAACAGAGTAAACGATGCAATGAATATATATGACAAGCTACAACCAAGTACTGGGCCCGTCAAGAACAAGGAGTCACCTCATTAACATTCCTAGGGTTTAGGAAGTTGAACATTATGTTATATCCTGGAAGCTACGGATATAGGTTCGAGCTTCAACCTGACACACAGTTTTAATTCGTACCAATCTCCGCTGTCTTAAGTTAATTGATTCTTCGCTCGATTCATGATTATAAATGAGACGCAATATATCGTAGAACGTCCACAACATTGTGCTTTTGATTTACAGCTCCATTGTCTACCTTAATCGGGCATATAGCGCAAAACTTTACATTGGAACTTGCAGTATGTTAGTGATTTAAAGACAACTTGCTTTGCATGGCTGTGAAGTTACGTATGAAAGGAACACAGCGTGAACTGGAAGACTGGGAAACAACATCGCACTACGAGTGTACGCCGTCAGCAAACTGAGAAGAAAGTGCGTACTTACCCTCTGTCGTCGATCAGCGATACGTTGGCGTTCTGCTTGCTGAAGGCGAAGCAGGACCTCACTCGGATGCCGTACATGCCTGCCAAACAGGGATGCAAAACAGACACTTGAATTACGAAGTACAGCCGCATTGAAGACATAAAAAATTTTACAAGTCCTGATTTCACATAAGAAACACAACTACGAGGCATTCCCTATTTAGTGTTCAGAAGGGTCTATGTGTGACAAGAAAGGAAATTTAGTTGATTTAGCTTCTGAAGGCTTCGATGGATGAATAGACTCGACAAATACAATGATATCAATGAAAATTCTGCAAATCGTAAAAATGTGATGTTCCTTAACCCTATGAGTCCCAACAATATAAAAAATATTATCTAAAATTTAAATCTTTCAGTTTTGTTATAGTAGGCAATGGATAAAGTAGAAATATGCAAAAAGTAAACAAGGAGATAGTTTCACTTTGGAACCACTGGAAGATACTGTTTTCAGCCACTCATCATTTGTGTGCTATATTTGAAAACAATTTCGCATTTTGTTTCCTACGCAGCCCCACACCTCGAAACTCTCATGAACTCATAATGCCTAAAACGAATTATGGTCCTAAATAACAAGCAAAAATGGGCCTATAATGTAATAAATCCATGTCAAAATTACATGCTGCTCCTGCTCTTTTATATCTAAACCGTCCATAAAAGCAGTGGTACAAACTCAAATTTACGTTACAATGCAGTTATAAATACTTACTTTCCCTATCACATTTCCTACAGTCATTTGGCACCAACTCCATGCTGAATGTTACTTTGAACGCTGTAAATGACTGCTACAGTGCATTACATTCGTAGATGTACCTAAATGTATCGCAGGTCGTTGGTTCCCATAAGGTTATCTAAAAATGGTTCAAATGGCACTGAGCACTATGGGACTTAACATCTGTGGTCATCAGTCCCCTAGAACTTAGAACTATTTAAACCTAATTAACCTAAGGACATCACACACATCCATGCCCGAGGCAGGATTCGAACCTGCGACCGTAGCGGTCACGCGGTTCCAGACTGAAGCGCCTAGAACTGCACAGCCACACCGGCCGGCGAGTTATCTAAAATTATTACATGGTGACTTAACTACTTACTCGATTATTCAGAGATTTTTCCTTGCTATGTAAATCGAGCTAGTAACAGTCGAAACGGGTAGTTTAATTGTCTTGACTGACACTGATCAGCCAGAACATTACGACCACCTACCTAATATCCGGTATGTCTACTTTTGGCTCGGATAACAGTGGCGACGCGTCGTGACATGGAAGCAATGAGACCTTGGTAGGTCGCTGTCGCGAGTTGGCACCACACACACACACACACACACACACACACACGCGCGCGCGCGCGCGCGCGCGCGCGCGCTCGAGCGCGTGCGCGCGCGTCACCCGGTTTCCGCAAATTTCTGTGAGGGGTGCGATGAGATTTGACACCACGTTCAATGACATCCCCGATGTGTTCATCGGGTTCAGATCTGACGATTTGGGGGCCAGCACTTTGATGGGAACTCGCCACAGTGTTACTCTAACCATTCCATCACACTCCTGTGACATGGTGCGTTATCTTGGTGAAAAATGTCTCTGCCGTCGGGAAACATGATCGGCATAAAGGGGTGTACGTGGTCTGTAACGAGTGTACGATACTCCTTGACCGTCAGGGTGCCTTGCACGAGCTCCACTGGACCCATGGATGCGCACGTAAATGTTTCCAAAGCATTGTGGAGCCGCCGCCAGCTTGTGTCCGTCCCACAGTACAGGTGTCAAGGGGCTGTTCCCCTGGAAGGCGACGGATTCGCACCCTCCCATCGGCAAAAGATCTTGCTGAAAACCCAAGGAAATTCTGGTCTTACGTAAAATCGCTAAGCAGGTCGAAGGCTTCCATCCAGTCACTCACTGATCAGTCTGGCCTGGCAACGGAAGACAGCAAAACGAAAGCTGGAATTTTAAATTTAGCATTTGAGAAATCTTTCGCGCAGGAGGATCGTACAAACATACAGCCGTTTGAGTCTCGTACAGATTCCCGTATGGAAGACATAGTGATAGACATCCCTGGGGTTGTGAAGCAGCTGAATGGGTTGAAAATAAATAAATCGCCAGGTCCTGATGGGATTCCAATTCGGTTTTACAGAGAGTACTCTACGGCATTGGCTCCTTACTTAGCTTTCATTTATCGCGAATCTCTTGCCTAACGTAAAGTCCCGAGCGACTGGAAAAAAAGCGCAGGTGACGCCTGTATATAAGAAGGGTAGAAGGACGGATCCTCAAAATTACAGACCAATATCCTTAACATCGGTTTGTTGCAGGATTCTCGAACATATTCTCAGTTCGAATATAATGAATTTCCTTGAGACAGAGAAGTTGCTGTCCATGCATCAGCACGGCTTTAGAAAGCATCGCTCCTGCAAAACGCAACTTGCCCTTTTTTCGCAAGATATCTTGCGAACCATGGATGAAGGGTATCAGAAAGATGCCATATTCCTTGACTTCCGGAAAGTGTTTGACTCAGTGCCCCACTGCAGACTCCTAACTAAGGTACAAGCATTAGGGATTGGTTCCCAAGTATGTGAGTGGCTCGAAGACTTCTTAAGTAATACAACCCAGTACGTTGTCCTCGATGGTGAGTGTTCATCGGAGGTGAAGGTATCATCTGGAGTACCCCAGGGAAGTGTGGTAGGTCCGCTGTTATTTTCTATCTACATGAATGATCTTTTGGATAGGGTGGATAGCAATGTGCGGCTGTTTGCTGATGATGCTGTAGTGTACGGGAAGGTATCGTCGTTGAGTGACTGTAGGAGGATACAGGATGACTTGGACAGGATTTGTGACTGGTGTAAAGAATGGCAGATAACTCTAAATATGGATAAATGTAAATTAATGCAGATGAATAGGAAAAAGAATCCCGTAATGTTTGAATACTCGATTGGTAGTGTAGTGCTTGACACAGTCACGTCGATTAAATATTTGGGCGTAACATTGCACAGCGATATGAATTGGGACAAGCATGTAATGGCAGTTGTGGGGAAGGCGGATAGTCGTCTTCGGTTCATTGGTAGAATTTTGGGAAGATGTGGATCATCTGTAAAGGAGACCGCTTATAAAACACTAATGCGACCTATCCTTGAGTACTGCTCGAGCGTTTGGGATCTCTATCAGGTCGGCTTGAGGGAGGACATAGAAGCACTTCAGAGGCGGGCTGCTAGATTTGTTACTGGTAGGTTTGATCGTCACGCGAGTGTTACGGAAATGCTTCAGGAACTCGGGTGGGAGTCTCTGGAGGAAAACAAGCGTTCTTTTCGTGAATCGCTACTGAGGAAATTTAGAGAACCAGCATTTGAGGCTGACTGCAGTACAATTTTACTGCCGCCAACTTATATTTCGCGGAAAGACCATAAAGATAAGACAAGAGAGATTAGGGCTCGTACAGAGGCATATAGGCAGTCATTTTTCCCCCGTTCTGTTTTGGAGTGGAACAGGGAGAGAAGATGCTAGTTGTGGGACGAGGTACCCTCCGCCACGTACCGTATGGTGGATTGCGGAGTATATATGTAGATGTAGAAGGTATCGGTATCCATCAGACCATGCAACGCTCTGCCACTGTGCCAACGTCCATTGCCCAAAGCTCACATGGCAATTTCAGCCGTAGTTGCCGATGTCGTGGTGTTACCACTGGCACATGCATTGGTCGTCGGCTGCGGACGCCCATCGTTAGGAGTGTTGAGTTGCACTGTGTGCTCAGACACACTTGTACTCTGACCAGCATTAAAGTCTGATGTTAGTTTTGCCGAAGTTCTCCGCCTTTCCAGTATTCCAGTCTGCCCAGCCTACGAAGTCGACATCTGTAATGAGGGGTAACCGCCCAACCCCACGACATCTGGATGTGGTATCACCTTGGTTCCACCACGAGTTGAACATAATCTGTAGTGGACTGACAAGGCAGCCAGTCCACAGTGACGGGTAACCGAAAGGCACGCGTACACACACGCCGACTGGCGTTAAGTCTGAAACAGGATACGTGATGAAAGCTATAAAGAAAAGAACGGAGCTTCTCGTATGCTTAACTTTAATTCATTGTGGTACATTTCTCTTGATAATACAAGTGAGACTCTCTCCAGATATGGTTAATGCGCCTTGCTAGGTCGTAGCCATGGACTTAGCTGAAGGCTATTCTAACTGTCTCTCGGCAATTGAGAGAAAGGCTTCGTACGTGTAGTCGCTAGCAATGTCGTCCGTACAACTGGGGCGAGTGCTAGTAAGTCTCTCGAGACCTGCCTTGTGGTGGCGCTCGGTCTGCGATCCTGACAGTGGCGACACGCGGGTCCGACATGTACTAATGGACCGCGGCCGATTTAAGCTACCACCTAGCAAGTGTGGTGTCTGGCGGTGACACCACATAATCACCACAGCACTCCTAGAACACCCGACAAGTCGCTCAGTTTCCGAAACGCTCGTGGCGAGCCTCTGAGCCGTCGCAATCTGCCCTCGGTCAAACTCAGATGGATCGCGCGCCTTCCCCATCTTACACACGGACAGCATGCTCACTGATACTACATTGGCCGTGCTTGTGTCTGGCTAGGAGTCATTCCTCGCCAGGTGACGCTGCTGTCGCCTGGACGGGTTTATATCTGCAGTAGCTCGGCGGTAATGGCGTTCTGGCTGACCAGTATATGTTTATTATACTCGCCAAGAAATGGTCCAAAAGTCATAGTACATAGCAACTGCTAGGCCTTAAATTCGTGAAATAAAATTTCGTTTAACGTAAACCTAATGCGATGCAGCAAAGACGCTCATTCTACAGGAGTCAACTGAAGCTATGTTGCCAAAATATCGTACTTCCTAAATGACTAACAAATACAAACAGTTATTTTCCGTGTAAATTTAAGGTCACATATAAATAAAACACGTTTATAAATATGGTGATTTCATGATTTGATGGTTGTGCACTGCTAGCGAATAATAGCTCCTACTGCCAACTACCGATCAGTGAAAACGTGAGCAGTGAAGTAATATAGCAGGAAGTAAGTATGGATTTTCTGTGAGGTTATGAAAAGGCACTGTATGTGTCAGTTTGGTTTGGAGCGTGAGCTGGAAATGTAGTGTAGGAGATAGAACAGTTTGTGGCAGAACCAAGAGTTATGGAGGAGCTGGGAAACGGGAGACTATATCTGATAGCAAAAGTCGCCTTGATACATTATATGTAAATCCTGATTTCTACCAACTGCCCAATATGATATACACCTAAGCTGCTTCTATTATAAACAGACAAGAGATGAATAGCATGCTACCAGTTAGAGCAACACGAGAAGTGATGTTGAAATGTAAGCTGGGAATCTATCTTCCCAAGGTGTAGCATCTCTTCAGTTGCGAGAAACTGTTATAATTTCTTCTTTGTTACAGATTCATCCACCTTTTCTCCACATAACGGAATGGACGCTGTGTGCTTATTGTACTCACTGATCGGATCCGCGTGTATGATTGCTAGAGTGCGGGCCGGATATCACGTACTCAATAAACTTCGAACGGTTTATTTCGCAGCCGAAATGCTGCAAAGGTACTGATAACGATTCTCTTGCCCGCCGGTCGGATTGTGTTTGGTTTTCTGTGGCCAGTTTAAGGCCCAGAGAACACAAGCAGCCGCTCGGGGCACTAAGCCTAAGACGGGTGTCAGAAAAGCCGAAGCCCAAAATTTGAGTCAAGTGCAAGGTCCGATTCCACCCGTCTGCTTTGACCCATGACATCCTGTGTGACGTCATGAGTTTACGGTGCGAAAGATGTATGCGACCTGCTATTAAATGGAACTGAAGGAAACTATATGTTTGTGAACTATGCTGCTTATTCCAGACATGTCATGATTTGCTTCGAGCAGCAGTTTTGCGACAGCACAGTTGTTTCAGACGTCATCAATGTCAGCCAGATGATGCATTATCTGAAGATGACCTACTACTAGAGCCCGAAACCGGTCCTATTTTTAATAAAAGATTGTGCGATCGAGACTGCTGCTTACTAATGTTATTTAAATGACAGATCGTTGCTTCCCATAATGTAATCTAAAAATTATGACATGGTGACATAACTATTTACGCGATTAAATAGAGGTTTTTCCTCGCTATGTGAATCGAGCTAGTAAAAGCCACCTGATACGGATATTTTAACTGTCTTGACTTATGTTTATTATACTGTTCAGAAAATGGTCCAAAAATCATAGTTAATAGCAACTGTTCGGCCTTAAATTAGTGAAATAAAATTTCATTTAGTGTTAACTCCTTTTATGACATAGTTTGGCCAATTTTAGACCGCTTAGAACCCAAGACTATGCAATATTTTACTTCTTATCTTTCCAGCGCTGGCTGATGGTCTGCCTCTGATCATCTGACATCTCTCTCCTAAATTTGTGATTTTTGTTGTTGAAAAGAAAGACAGGTTGCTACATTTATACTGCAACCTAAAATTTTCTGTGTCCTGCATGGTGTCTACTGTAATGTTAAGTGCACTCAGATTCCTTTTTGTGCGTTCCAGCCATCGCTTGGAGTTTTCAAATTTATAAATGAAACTGATAATTTTCTTGGTTAGCCTAATGGCACTCATTCTGTGAATATAACGGTAAAACTTTAATCTCCTCTTCCTTATTGTGTCTGTTATTGTTTGTATGTTACTGTACAAATCTTTATTTCTTCCCTTCGCCCAGTTTTGTGGTTCTACAATGTTTCTGAATATTTTCCTTTCTTTTAAATGGGGCAACTCCTCAAGTCCTCAGTGTGACTGTGGTGATGTGTGTCTGACAAAGCAACCATATTGTGAGTGAGTGCAACGCTGTAGAGTACCCTGGACCAAAAACAGGTCTATACGCTGCAATTTGTTGGTTGAATGGCTTACAATTAGACACTAATATATGAGGATTATGCTTGCCGCCAATGCTGTCTGTGAGTGTCTGTTCGACTAGCGATCTGGTTGTTTTGTCGACGTCCGCTTCTTCCAGTTTTAGAATTACTGTCTGTCTACGGAATCTTAGGCTGTTTCTAAAGTCAATGAAAGTAACGACTGTATTAAGATTCCGTGTTGTTCTTATCCTGAGGATCGTTTTCATGTTAAATATTGCCGGCCGGAGTGGCCGTGCGGTTCTAGGCGTTACAGTCTGGAGCCGAGCGACCGCTACGGTCGCAGGTTCGAATCCTGCCTCGGGCATGGATGTGTGTGATTTCCTTATGTTAGTTAGGTTTAATTAGTTTTAAGTTCTAGGCGACTGATGACCTCAGAAGTTAAGTCGCATAGTGCTCAGAGTCATTTGAACCATGTTAAATATTTGCTCTGGGCACGATCTATTTTTTTTTCTTTTTTAACCCTGCATAGCACTCGCTTGTTGTGTGTTCTGCTTGGTCCTCTTGTTCAGTAGAACTTTGGATATAATTTCGTAGGTGACTGGGAGTAAGGATGTGCCTCGATAATTGTTGGTGTCTGTTCTGTCCCGCTTCTTATGTAGCGGATGGATTATGGTTTTTTCCAATCTTTCTGTATTCTTCCCTTCTCCCAGCAATCTTTAATAACCTCGTAAGTAGTTTCAACTGCCCGCTTCCCTGCCAGTTTCCAGATCTCAGCTGATATCCCGTCTTCACGTGGTGCTCTGTTGTTTTTCACAACTTTTTTATTTGGAAGTTTTTTTTTTGTTGGGGTTTAAGGGCGCTCAACTACTGAGGTCATTAGCGCCCAGTCACAGTTGTTAGAGCACATAGAATCTAGTAAAACTCAAGGGGGAGGGGGGGGGGGGACACCAGAAAGTTCTGACAAAGATGCAGATAAAATAAGTGGAAGAGTTAGACGTCTTTGGACAGGCCAGTCAAAGTAATGAAACGAAGAACACGAGCAGCTGCTCGAGCGTCATCAGCTAAAATATCCTGTAAAGTAGATGGCAGAGACAGGACAACACGTGATTGACTAAACGGGGACACGACAATAAAACATGGCGCACTGTTAATGCATGACCACAAGGGCACTGCGGGGCTGGGTCACCGGAGAGCAGGTAGCGGTGGCTAAACCGGCAATGCCCAATCCACAACCTGGTCAGAAGGACCTCTTCTCGCCGAGATGGTCGGGAGGAGGTTGTCAAAGCAGTTGGGAACGGTTTTACTGCCCGGAGCTTGTTTCCTTGAAGTGATGACCAAGTATCCCACCACAACGACACAAGCCTCTTACAAACAACCCCACTAACGTCAGATGACGGGACACAATGGGAGGCTGGCCGAAGCAGGAGGACTGCAGCCTTGGCTGCGGCATCAGCAGCCTCATTCCCAGGCACTCCCACATGGCCGGGAACCCACAGAAAGCTGACAGGAGAGCCATCTGCAGCAAAAGAATGGAAGGACTGCACCAAGGGATGGACAGGATATGGAGCTCCAAGACTCTGAAGAGCACTGAGTGAATTAGAGCAGAGTACATACGATGAATGGCGGTGGCGGGGGGCATACTGAACGGCCTGATGTAGAGCAAAAAGCTCGGCCGTAAAGCTGGAACATTGGTCGAGGAGCCGGTATTTAAAGGCGACGGCCCCGACGACAAAGGCACAGCCGACACCATCGTCAGTTTTGGAGTCATCAGTGTAAATAAAGGTGTGACTGGCAAGTCGCGCACGAAGTTCGTCAAACCGTGAGCAATACACTGCAGCCGGAGTACCCTCCTTCGGGAGCGAGCTGAGGTCGAGATAAATATGAACCGGAGCCTGGAGCCAAGGTGGTGTCGGGCTCTCACCCTCTCTGAAGGTGGTAGGGAGGGCAAAATCCAATTGTCGAAGCAGGCGACGAAAGCGGACACCAGGGGGCAGCAGGGCAGACACATACAACCCATACTGACGGTCGAGAGAATCGGCGAAGAAGGGCTGATAAGAGGGGTGGTCGGGCATTGACAACAGCCGGCAGGCATACCGACAAAGCAGTACGTCGCGCCGGTAGGGCAACGGTAATTCGGCAGCTTCAGCGTAAAGACTCTCGACGGGACTAGTGTAGAATGCTCCGGTCGCAAGTCGTAACCCCCTATGGTGGATAGAGTTGAGACGGCGTAAGAGGGATGGCCGAGCAGACGAATAGACGAGGCTCCCATAATCCAGCTTTGATCGGACTATGGACCGATACAAGCGAAGCAGGACAGTGCGATCCGCTCCCCAAGATGAACCACTAAGAACTCTGAGGACATTAAGGGAACGTGTACAACGGGCAGCCAAATAAGAGACGTGCGGAGACCAACAAAGTTTCCTGTCCAGTGTGAGCCCTATAAACCTAGTTGTTTCCACGAAGGGGAGAACAATGGGACCGAGATGTAAGGAAGGCGGAAGGAACGCTTTATATCGCCAAAAGTTGATGCAAACCGTCTTCTCTTCAGAGAACCGGAAGCCATTTGCCACACTCCATGAGTATAGGCTGTCTAGACAACGCTGAAGGCAGCACTCCAGGAGACATGTTCTCTGGGCACTGCAGTAGATCGCGAAGTCATCGACAAAAAGAGAGCCCGAGACATTAGGTGGAATGCAATCCATAATTGGATTGATCGCTATGGCAAAAAGGGCTACGCTCAAGACGGAGCCCTGAGGCACTCCGTTCTCCTGGAGGAAGACGTCGGACAATACGGAACCCACACGTACCCTAAACTTTCGATCTGTTAAAAAGGAATCAATAAAAAGGGGCAGGCGACCGCGTAGACCCCACCTGTGCATAGTGCGGAGGATACCTCCTCTCCAACAGGTATCATAAGCCTTCTCCAAATCGAAGAACACGGCTACCGTTTGGCGCTTTCGCAAAAAGTTGTTCATGATGAATGTCGACAAGGTCACAAGGTGGTCAACAGCGGAGCGGCGGCGACGAAAGCCGCATTGAACATTGGTAAGTAGCCGTCGAGATTCAAGAATCCAAACTAACCGAGCGTTAACCATGCGCTCCATCACCTTACAGACACAGCTTGTAAGAGAAATGGGGCGGTAACTAGAAGGAAGGTGTCTATCCTTCCCGGGTTTGGGTATAGGAACAACGACGGCGTCACGCCAACGCATGGGGACTTGACCTTCGGTCCAGACGCGATTGTAGGTACGAAGAAGGAAGCTTTTGCCCGCCGGAGAAAGGTGTGCCAGCATCTGAACGTGAATGGCATCTGGCTCCGGAGCAGAGGACCGGAACAGTGCAAGTGCACGTTCGAGTTCCCGCATAATAAAGGGGGCATTATAATTTTCCAGATTCAGCGAGTGGAAGGAAGGTCGCCGAGCCTCTTCTGCCTCTTTCCTGGGAAGGAAGGCAGGGTGGTAATGGGCGAAGCTTGAAACCTCCGCGAAAAAGCGGCCGAAGGCGTTGGAGACATCCACAGGATCAACAAGGACCTCATTACCTGAAGTCAGGCCAGGTACCGAGGAGTGGGCCTTAATGTCCGACAGCCGGCGCAGGTCACCCCAGACGACAGAAGAGGGAGTAAAACTGTTAAAGGAGCTGGTGAAAGAGGCCCCAACAAGCTTTTTTGCTGTCTTTGATGACTCTACGGCATTACGCTCGGAGTCTTTTGTATCCAATACAATTCGCCAACGTAGGATGGCGGCGAAAGGTGCGTAAAGCACGTCGGCGAGCACGGATAGCGTCTCTACAAGCCTCATTCCACCAGGGGACGGAAACGCGACGTGAAGAAGAGGTAGTACGAGGAATGGAACGTTCGGCAGCATTGATGATAACAGCCGTGAGGTATTCGACCTGACTGTCACAACTGAGAAAATCGTGGTCCGGAAAGGTCGCCAGGGAGGAGTAAAGTCCCCAGTCAGCTTTCGGTATGTTCCAGCTCGAAGGACGTGGGGATGGGGTGTGGTGCAGGAGACGAACGACACAGGGGAAGTGGTCGCTCGAATAGGTGTCGGAAAGGACATACCACTCGAACCGACGGGCAAGAGTGGTAGAACAGATCGAGAGGTCCAAGTGGGAGTAGGTATGAGTAGAGTCCGAGAGGAAAGTCGGGGCGCCAGTATTGAGGCAGACAAGATTGAGATGGTTGAAGACATCCGCCAAGAGGGAGCCTCTCTGACAGGATGCAGGAGAGCCCCAAAGGGGATGATGGGCATTGAAGTCGCCAAACAATAAAAACGGCGGAGGAAGCTGAACAATCAGGTGCATCACGTCAGCCCGACTAACTGCGGATGACGATGGAGTGTAGACGGTACAAACAGAAAAAGTAAAGGCAGGAAGAGTAATATGGACAGCTATTGCTTGGACTGGGGTGGTCAATGGAATGGGATGGTAATAGACATCGTCCCGAACGAGCAACATGACCCCACCGTGAGCTGGAATACCGTCCGCAGGGGTGAGGTCAGACCGCTCTGAGGTATAGTGGGTAAAAGCAATACGGTCAGTTGGGCGCAACTTGGTTTCCTGGAGACCAAGGACGAGCGCACAGTGCAGATGGAGGAGCAGTTGTAATTCCTCCCGATTAGATCGAATACCTCTTATGTTCCAATGTAGCAAAGCCATCACTAGTCAGAAAAAAAAGGGGGGAACGAAACGGGTGAAGAGCGGGTCACCTCGACGGCTGCGGAGGGCCAGGTTTCGAGGGAACAACGCTACAACCGACGGGAGGCGGATCCTGTTCCATCGAGTCGTCGCCAGCTGCAGCCGCTTTCCCGGGTTGCGTAGGATGGGCAGCATCCTTCGCCGACGGAGGCCAGCTGAGCGCCTGGCAGCAGAGCGTCCCGGCGAAACTGAGGACGGCCGGGAGCGGCGACTCGCGGATGGAGCGTCAGACGAAAGACGCCGGGGTGGAGAGGGGGATAAAGATTTCTTCTTGGAGGCCTTCTTGGAAGTCCGATGAGGCACGGGGATGGTGGGCTGGACCCGAAGAAGGTCCTCACGTGCGGGGTCAGTTTTGGAACGCCGGACCTCGGAAGCCGGGGTCCGGAACGTTTCCCCGATGGACGCCTGAGAAGAGGATCGCTTCTCAGGCGGCGGAGGGGGAGGAGGAGGAAGGGTGGCCCCTGGGGCAGGGGCCGCGAGGGAGGAGGATTTGGAAGGGAGGGATTTGGGAGGTGGAGGCATAGACCTCGGACGGGGTGAGGAGGTGGAGGGGGGACAGGATAGGGGTGAGGATACTGTGGATGGAGTGGACACGACTGAGGCAAACGAAGTTGTCCACGTCACGGGATGGAGGCGGTCATATTTCTTCCTGGCCTCAGAATAAGAGAGACGATCCAAAGTTTTTAATTGTTGAATCTTCTTCTCCATCTGATACGCGGGGCAGTCTACAGATCTAGGCGAGTGGATGCCAGGACAATTGACGCACCGAGGTGGTGGGGTGCATGTACGTTCCTCACGAAGAGGACGTCCACAATCGCCACAAAGGGGCTCAGCCTCACACCGTGACGACATGTGCCCAAAGCGCAAACACCGAAAGCAGCGCATAGGAGGCGGGACGTAAGGTCGCACGTCGCACCGGTAGCACATCACCTTTACCTTCTCCGGGAGAACGTCCCCCTCGAAAGCGAGGATAAAGGCCCCGGTGTCGACGCGACGGTCTTTGGGGCCGCGCTGGACTCGCCGAACGAAATGCACGCCTCGGCGCTCCAGGTTGGCCCTGAGCTCCTCATCAGTTTGCAGCAGGAGGTCCCGATGAAAAATAACCCCCTGCGTCCTATTCAGTGCCAGATGCAGGACAATGGACACTGGGATGTACCCTAGTCGGTCGCACGCCTGGAGCGCCGCCGACTGTGTGGAGGAGGTGGTCTTTATAAGAATGGACCCCGAACGCATTTTACTGAGAGCCTCGATTTCCCCGAAGATATCCTCGATGTGCTGGACAAAGAACTTGGGCTTGGCGGTGGCGAACGTCCCCCCATCGGTCCGAGAACAGACTAAATAGCGGGGGAAGTACTTCGCCCCAAGCCGGTGGGCCTGTCCTTCCTCCCAGGGAGTGGCCAAGGGGGAAAGGGCAGGAGAACCAGAACCAGAGACAGTACCTTTCTTTTTAAAAGACTCGGCCGCAGAGCGGTCTGATACATGTTGACGTTTCATCTGCGAAACATCCGCCCCGATACCACCCACTCCGACCAGGGGCTCTCCCCACGGGCGTCACCCAGCCTCAGCAAGGGCCACCTGGCAGGATGACCGTTGCCGGGAGTCCTGATGCCCCAAGGAGACGGGCATCTACTCTTTGGCCGACGTGGGGAGGGTACAGCTCAGGTATCGACAGTACGATCCCTGTGTTGTCAGGGGGCTACAACCTAGAGGGTACATGACGACCCCACCACAACGGGCTGGCTACCGTGCTGGATTTCGGGTGCCATGGAAATTCCATCATGATCGAAGGTGCAGATGGGGACGCACTATGGGCGTAACTTGTGCAACCCATCAGGCGTTTAGGCCCAATTTGAGGAATAGTGGGCGTGGTTACAACGCCGTTACAATGCTGAGTGCCAAGGTCTTAGTGCACTGAGGACAAGTGATACACCACGTAAGGCGTCCTTCCCCAAAAGGCTCGTACTTCTGCAGAATTTTGAAAAATGAAGGTTAAACCCCAAGGGGGACCATCACATGGAAGGCCGAAACGGTTGAAACTCCTTTTAGTCGCCTCTTACGACAGGCAGGAATACCTCGGGCCTATTCTTACCCCGGACCCGCAGGGGGATTTATTTGGAAGTGAAATAATACGCTCAAGAACCAAATGCGAACGGACTGGTGAATAGTGGCCCCGAAGTTCATCTGTGCTGCGAAAGCCGGTGCGAACTTTCAGTTGGGGTCATACACAGTTGGTCGGTTGCCTTAGAGAGTTTGGCGTGTTCACTGGTGTCTGGGGAACAGCCTAGCATTCAGTGATTTACATCTGCCAATTGTGATGGATCACCATTGCGACAAATATGACAGTGTATTTCGAATACCCAAGTTTCTGACGTGGTGCCGCAACATACGAAAAATGCTTTGTGACTGGTTCTGTCAACTGTATTTTCTGACGGTTTCCGCCATGTATAACGTTAGTCAGTTGTCAAAGAATCAGGATGGGGAGGGATAATAGTAACAACATTATTTTGGAGGAAAAAGTAAATGTATTTCGATGGTATCTCGTACTTTTAGGGTTCCGTAGCACAATCGGTAAAAACGGAACCCTTGTACGATCACTTTGTTTTCTGTCCGCTTCTTTGTCCGACTGTTAAAGACCCTTTTTCTCATGATCGGATACACGTATCGAATTGAAATTTACGTCACTTACTGAGGTCTACGGTCCTTCATTGGTGGAAGAAATTGAAGCTTCTATGACAATGCAATCAAAAGATGCGGTAATTTATGTCACATATTTTGACACTCGTAAACTCACTCATCAAAACCTATAAGAAACTTCCAGTTGACATAGGATCATGAAATTTGGCAAGAAGCAAGGTTTCGTAGTACAACTATGGGAAAAAAATGCGAACATAGTTAATTTGCAATTATACCACACGCAAGAATTTCTTTTTCATTTCTTATCGGACTGTCCATCTAAGACACCGTTTTTCTCGGGAACGGACAGACGTATTAAGTTGAAACCTAGGTCACACACTGAGGTCTATTGTCACTCGATGTAATAAACATTAGCTTCTAAGTCAATGCAATCGAAAGATACGGCCATTTATGTCACGTATTTTGATTCAGACTCACTCATCAAAACCTATAGGGTACTTTCCGTTGGTCTAAAAGCATGGAATTTGGCGAAAAGCATGGTTTAAGTGTACAAATAAAGGAAAAATATCCGACAGTGGTGAGCTTGTAATTATATTACAAGAGAAAATATTTCTTTGTCATTTGTTATCTGTTTTCAAACTTGAAACTAAATCTTTCTCGAAAGTGTTGGACCCGCGCTGTTTGAGGCGCCATGTCACAAACTGAGCGGCCCCTCCCGCCGGAAGTTCGAGTCCTCCCTCGGACATGGGTGTGTGTGTTGTTCTTAGCATAAGTTAGTTTAAGTAGGGACCGATGACTTCAGCAGTTTGGTTCCTGAGGAATTCACACATTTGAAAGTGTTGGAATCTCTGGGACATCTTGCGAAGATCAATGTCGATAACAGACAAAAATCATCTAGTTCCTCGACTCCTGGACTGGATGAACTGTATACGTATTTAAGTGTGTAAGGTACCCTTAGGCGCTAGTCCTACGTGGACTTTTTTTTTTTAGCTCACGCAAGCTTTTTAGACGCACACTGGATGTGCGGCTGAAGACGCATACGGGAAAAGGGTACTAGCAACGGCACGGATGTCAGGCAAACGATAGACATTTATAAGTTCACGTCGAAACAGGTAACAAAAAGATAAAAGTAACGCATGGGCACTAGAACGACGACAGACCTAACGATAAGACGATAAACTTTGAAAAAATAAAAAGAAGGCTTAAGCTAATTATTCGTTCTACATAGCCTTTAAAGAGTCAAACGAAGTAGTTATAATAATTAGTAGCTCACCATCGGGGCGTGAGATGTCGGCGCGCAGAGTGTAGGGTCGGCCATACACGACCTCGGTGACCTTGCGATCGTGGTCGAGCAGCTTGAGCGACACCAGCGACGTCTGGTTGTTGGCGTTCCGGAAGCCCGCCTTGCCGCACGTGATGACGTAGAACTTGTCGTTGGCCAGCTCTAGCGTGCGGTGGATGCGCACCGCCACCGGAACCTTCCGTTCCTCCGTCTTCTGCAACACCGCGCCAGCGCTCGCTTAGTTATGCAAGACAGTACTGCTTAACACTGTCACCGGCAGCAGAATGTTCATCGCGTTGAACGCCCTAAATCTAAACAACAATTAGTACCACCACTGCTGTTACTAAAGTGTGTGTATTGAACTGGGGACCTGCAAACGACGGAGAGGCTTCGTCCCATCATCGCACCATCGTGGTCCACAACCCCACAACAGGCTACAGCAGTCCACCCACCCCACCGCCGCCCCACATCGAACCCAGGGGTTATTGAGAGATTCGGCCCCCATGCCCCCCCCCCCCCCCCGCCCCCACGGGAACGCCTCATACCAGACCAGACGAGTGTAACCCCAAATGTTTGCGTGGTAGAGTAATTATGGTGTAAGCATACGGGGAGACAGTGTTTGCACAGCAATCGGCGACATAGTGTAGGGGTACCAGCCCACATTCGCCGAGGCAGATGGAAAACCGCCTCAAAAACCATCCACAGATTGGCCGGCACACCGGGCCTCGACACTAATCCGCCGGGCAGATTCGTGCCGGGGGCCTGCACGCCTTCCCGCTCGGGAAGCAGCGCGTTAGACCGCGCGGCTAGCCGGCCGGGCTTGTTACTAGAGCAGTTTTTGCTATGAAAAAAACAAAGTTACTTGTCTGACGTAACTTTACCGCTGGGCTGTGAGGGTGCTTGTCTTTGTTGACACAGACGGAGTGGGAATGCAGATACACTATTTTCCAACATATCTACATATCTACATGTGCGTGACTTTACATCTACAAGACCGTTCTGCAGCTCGAATGCCCGAGGCGAAGTTCCGAAGATTCAACTGGGAGGTGTTCCCGCATCCTCCACGTTCGCCAATCTTGCCCCCGAGTGATTTTTGCATGTTGCTCCAGCTCAAAGTTCGTCTTGGAAGTAAGCACTTCAACATCGATGATGAATTCAGATCAACAGTGAAAAGCTGGTTAGGAGCACAGGACCCAACAAGCTACAATACTGGTTCGTAAAAACTTTTACAACGTGACAAAAAAGCTTAGAAAAACATTGTGACTATGTAACTTCCCCCGCCTCCCACCCTGCACCCGCACCCGCACTTCCATCTCATCGCTTACTGACTGGCTGCAGCTTCTTATGGCTGATCATTTATTATTGTATTTCCAGTCCATGCGGTGACTGCCCCATCGCGTTTGCCCACTTGTTCGTTTCGTGCTTGCGTTTATAGTGAGAAACAAAACGCGGAGAGCCGGTGACTTTTAGAAGTGTGCACAACGCCCGTCGACACTCAGTTCATTCACTCAGTGGAAATACGACGGGTAAGCAGTTTATAGAATATGTACCTGTTTCAAAACACAGTAGTGAATACAAAAAACTTGAATGAATCTAAAGTTAGTCAGCTATTTTAAATAGCTGTGCATCGATTTGTCTTACGTTATTAAGTTTCATTATTCTTTATTCTAATTGTGTTTCTCCGTTTAAAGCTATAATGTGAGTTGTTTTTTTCTGATCTTTTGTAGACCAGCTGTATAAATGGCAGACAAAAGAAAGCGAGACAAATGAGAAAAATAAAGTAAACTGTCTTATTTCAAAAGTAATTGGCAGCACTGTTAACTCATTTATCCCGCTGTGAGAATTTATCCCGCTGTGAGACAAGAAGGCCAATGCGCGGGTGGGCCCCACATACTGCCAAAGTTGTTTCGACTACGCTGCAGAAGTTTCGCTGGGAAGCCCTGACACACCCTCCATACGGTCCTGATCACTCCCCACGCGAGTTTCACATTTTTGGTGCCGTGAAGGACATTAACAGCCGTCGGTTTGCTTCGAACGAATTGGTGCACCCCTGGCAATAGTCATGGTCCGATTGGCAACTGCAGACATTCCTTCCATTAAGACAATGACCGTCTTTTCTCACAGTGAAATACATGTATTAGCATTTATGCCGAGTACTTTTGAAATAATAAACAGTTTAATTACCAACTTTTCAGCCGGCCGCGGTGGTCTAGCGGTTCTGGCGCTGCAGTCCGGAACCGCGGGACTGCTACGGTCGCAGGTTCGAATCCTGCCTCGGGCATGGGTGTGTGTGATGTCCTTAGGTTGGTTAGGTTTAAGTAGTTCTAAGTTCTAGGGGACTTATGACCTAAGATGTTGAGTCCCATAGTGCTCAGAGCCATTTGAACCATTTGAACCAACTTTTCATACGTCTCGTTCTCATTTGACTGTGTCTTATAGATGTCAGGAAGAGAAATGAAAAATCCAATTTAATTTCTTACAGAATATTGCGCTCTTTGTTTATTCCGCACATCGGCACAGCTAACGTAACAATAACTTTCTTTGGTCTATAACAAATTAGAACAATAAACAAAAAATGGTTCAAATGGCTCTAAGCACTATGGGACTTAACATCTGAGGCCATCCGTCCACTAGACTTAGAACTACTTAAACCTAACTAACCTAAGGACATCACACACATCCATACCCGAGGCAGGATGTACTGTTTCTCCTGGGTAGACTTGGGTTTTAAAAAATGTAAACTAAATACTACGATAAATTTTATAAATAATCGACAAGTACGCCAAAGAAGAAGAGATAGGACTACAATGGACATGTTATTCCATGGACTCTTGCGCATATGTGTATAAACTATCTTTCCTTTGTCATTCGTTCATCTTATCTGCTTGTATTCGGACCTAAGAGGACGTTCTTGTGCAAAGCTCATCTTTCTGTACCAGCTGATAACGTAAGTTGTACGTAAAACCCGAAAAATGTCAATTAATTGATCGTCTGATACCTAGACGGCCTTAGGTAGAGATGGGCCTTACCAAAGAATTTTCATTTTTAGGCGCCATCTTAGAAAAATCTTTAACACTTTTCTTTTAGCGCAACTACGAGGCGTGCCGTCGGTTAGGACAATTAACTTTATTTCAGATCCACGAGACCGGAGGCAGCTACTAATAATTTAACAATTTTATTTGCAGATTTTCTTTATATAACGAGATAACATCCCAGGCAGAAAAGGTCTGGCCACTGGATTCCAGTTCTATTATAGGATTTCATTTGTAGATGCTACTCTTGTTATCTTATACTGGGGAATCGACACGAAACCACGACATTAAGCTACGTACTACAGGAGTGTACATCGAACAGACTTGGCAAATATTCTCTGGTGCAATAAGCACACTACTTCTCACGAGCCTAGTGTTGGATAAATAAGAAAAGGACAATTAATTATAGACGGATACGTAACTACCCTGAGAACTGAGCTAGTCTACTGAGTGCTTATACAAGTCGGCTAAATTAAACAACATATTACACTGTTAACAATATTCCTACATTAGTTATTTCTCTTTTATGCTGAGCCATTGTATTAATGTGTGTTTCTTTTTTGAATAAATCACGGCTCATATTTTATTTTATTACATTACACTATTAGTTACAAAACAAACAAAAAATTTTATTTTATTACATTACAAGGATTCGAACCTGCGACTATAGCAGCGGCGCGGTTCCGGACTGAAGGACCTAGAACCGCTCGGCCACAGCGACCGGCTAACAATAAACGACATGGAGCTTACAATCTTATCATATCTACAATACATTTGTTTCCACAAATATGGAAATGATTTCCTCTTACCACGCCCTATATATCGCACTTAGAAGTGGAGGAGGAAACGAAACGAAACATCACAGGTTGAGAGGGTATTTGACGTTATTTGAGCGATTACAAGAAAAGACAAATTTCCAAAGTATTGTCAATATGAGCTCACGTATCACTATGGTGTTTCATCCTCTCTGGCCTGGATGCATGCATGCAGTGATTCGGTTGGGAAGAGTATCATACAGCCGTTTTAACCTCTCCTGAAGCAAGCTGTCTCACAACTTTTGTAACTGGTCCTAGAAGCCCTGGATACTTAGCACTGAGACGGAGCTGATATCAGAGCTTATATGTTCTATAGGTTAAAAATCTGGGGATCTCGCTGCCAACATAGGGACCTCAACATCAAGCAGACTTCATGGACGTACGTGCCGTGTGTGGGCGGGTATTGCACTGCAAAAAAATGACACCACAGTACATGGTGTCCCAAAAAGAATGACCCGATTTTAAACAGAATTATTTATTAGGAGGAAGGGCTTAACACCAACAAATTGCGTACTAAATTACTCAGAAAAGACAGAAGTTTATAAAAATCCATCATAAATGTTCAATATGTCCTCCACTGGCTCCACGGACGACATCTAGCCGATAGCCGAATTCATACCAAACTGAGCGTCTTCTGTCACTGAAGCTACAGCAGCTGATATTCTGGTTTTTAGTTCATCAATGTCACGAGGTAAGGGAGGAACGTCAACACATTGTTTAACATATCACCACAGGAAGAAATCACATGGTATTAAGTCAGGGGACCTAGGAGGCCAAGAGCGTAAAGCCTGTTCTCGCAGTCCTGTAGGCCCCGAGTCCCACGAGAAAGACAGGTCGCGGCACATACGTCACGATGGTAGTCCTGAACTCGGTCGCTCGCTCGGCTCAGTAGACAAAATGCGTTTCTAAACCTGTTAACTCGCAGCTGGGCGTGTAAGTACTAACTAGAATTGCATCTTCTACTAGGATCTGCTATTATGAATTCTTACTGATTAACAGTACTACAGCAAAATTTAATTTAAGAATCAATACTCAACTCGATATAAATCGTATAACGGCTTGTTTATAGCTTTTGGTCTCTTCTGCTTAACAGTACTCATTAAATGATGGAAGTGGTGCCTCATGCAACTTATAATCATTTTAGCATGATTTTATTTTATTGTACACTAGTACAGCCGTAACAAATTATAAGTAGACCCATGGAATTCCCATCATTATAGGACTAACAACACTAAGATTCCATAATAGCGGATTCCAGTAAAAGATTCACTTTTCGTTTTTACGGACACTCCTAGTTACGAGTTAAAAGGTGTAGAAACGTCGTTTTTCTGCTGATTTGAGCGAGCGAGCGAGCGCAGGACTACCTTCGTGACGTACGCGCCGCGACCTGTCTTTCTCGCAGGCCCCGTGTACGCCCTGTCCAACGTTGAGGCATGTTGGCATTGACGAAACTGCGCACGTTGTTGCCAGTGCGGTGGTGCTCCATCTTGCGGATAGATGAAGGTGTCAGAATCGAGTTTGTGGGAATAACCAGTTACGTACCACTGCAAGATATGATTGTCCTGTTTGTCCTCGAACGCGGGACCGGCCAGGACTTTTGCCTTTATAGTGACACAATATTTCTTCAAACTGTTTATACCACCGTCTAACGTTCATTGGTGATGGTGGTTCAGCACAAAATCGAATATGAAACGCCCACTGAACTGAGATTGAGTACAACTAAATTCGATAACACAATACGCCTTCTGTTGCCAGATTGCGCGAGACTGGCTTCACGCTCCAGGTCAGCGCTCGTAGCGACATCTAGCGGATTTTTTATGAAACCCTAGACCATGCCGATTACATCTAGCACTGTTTCCGTTACCTAGTGACATTTGTCTTGTCGCATGAGAGATAACACACGAGGGTGCATCACTACCGGCCGTGACCCAAGTCAAACCCGATGGTTCTCCGACGCCATGACACGCATAGTAATAAAGGCGTGCATCTCCAAAACATTGGAAGAATTAAACTAGTGCATAATCGCGATTCATGTTTGAGCACAATGCGATGCCTTGCATCGGCGGCCCGTGTTTCCTGGGCACTGCTCCACACCAAACACAGCCATTTGTGTTTTGGTGTTTGTGGTGTCACCGCCAGACACCACACTTGCTAGGTGGTAGCTTAAATCGGCCGCGGTCCATTAGTACATGTCGGACCCGCGTGTCGCCACTGTCAGGATCGCAGATCGAGCGCCACCACAAGGCAGGTCTCGAGACTGACTAGCACTCGCCCCAGTTGTACGACGACTTTGCTAGCGACTACACTGACGAAGCCTTTCTCTCATTTGCCGAGAGACAGTTAGAATAGCCTTCAGCTAAGTCCATGGCTACGACCTAGCAAGGCGCCATTAGTTACTTCATGAATCTAAAGGGTCTCACTTGTATAATCAAGAATGCTGTATACAAAGGATGGATTAAAGTTAAGTATTTTAGCAGCTACGTACTTTTCTTTATAGCATTCATTACGTCTCCTGTTTCAGATCTCACGCCATCCTTCGTGTGTTTATAGCGTGCATCTCGGCCACCCTCAAACACACTGTGTCGGCTCTCGTGTCGACACAACAGTGTTGATGGCAGTCCGTACATGGGACGATTACCTAGTTTCTCTGCTGCTAGTTTCCGACCAGGGATGTCGGATGGTGCATAATGTTGCAAAACGTCCATTACTTATTTTCGGACGGCAGGTGGAGACGTGAAGGGGTTACTATATGCGTGGTGCACAATACAGCAGTCCCCCATCGTGGTAGTCAGACGTGATTGACTGGAACCTTGAAGACGAGTACGTCTGCACTCACGTTTTCATGCAGTCCAAGACTGGGCAACTGTCACATCTGAAAGCCCTACAGATTTGAATATGGCATTATTCGACCAACCGGCAAGATGGAGACATACACTGAAGAGCCTAAGAAACTGGTACACCTGACTAATATCGTGTAGCGCCCCCGGGAGCACGCAAAAGCGCCGCAACAAGACGTGGCATGGACTCGACGAATGTCTGAAGTAGTGCTGGGGGGACTCGACACCATAAATTTTGAAGGAGGCTGTCTATAAATCCGTAAGACTACGAGTGGGGTGGAGATCACTTCTGAGCAGCACGTTGCAAGGCATCCGAGATATCCTCAATAATGTTGATGCCTGGTGAGTTTGGTGCCAGCGGAAGTGTTTACACTCAGAAGTGTGTTCCTGCAGCCACTATGTAGCTATTCTGGAAGTGTGGAGTGTCGCACTGTCCTGTTGGGATTCCACAAGTCCGTCGGAATGCACAATGGACACGAACGGATGCAGGTGATCACACAGGATGCTTCGTACGTGTCACCTGTCACAGCCGTATCTAGACGTATCAGGGGTCATATACCACTCCAACTGCACACGCCCCACGACATTACAGAGCCTCCATCAGCTTGAACAGCCCCCTGCTGACATGTAGGGTCCATGGATTCATGAAGTTGTCTCCATATACGTACGCGTCGATCCGCTCGATACAATTTGAAACGAGACTCGTCCGACCAGGCAACATGTTTCCATTCATCAACAGTCCAATGTCGGTGTTGACGGGCCCAGGCGAGGCGTAAAGCTTTGTGTCGTGCAGTCATCAAGGGTATACAAGTGGGCCTTCGGCTCCAAAAGCCCGTATCGATGATGTTTCGTTGAATGGTTCGTACGCTGACATTTGTTGATGGCCCAGCACTGAAATCTGTAGCAATTTACGGAAGGGTAGCACTTCTATCACGTTGAACGATTCTCTTCAGTCGTCGGTGGTCCCGTTCTTGCAGGATCTTTTTCCAGCCGCAGCGATGTTGAAGATTTGATCTTTTACCAGATTCTTGATATTCACGGTAAACTCGTGAAATGGTCGCACGGGAGAATCCCCACTTCACAGCTACCTCGGAAATGCTGTGTCCCATCGCTCCTGCGCCTGCTATAACACCACGTTCAAACTCACTCATCTTGATAACCTGCCACTGTATCAGTAGTAATCGTTCTAATAATTGCGCCAGACACTTGTTGTCTTACATAGGCGTTGCTGACCGCAACGCCGTTCTCTGCCTGTTTACATATCTCTGTATCTGAATGCGCATGCCTATACCAGTTTCTTTGGCGTAACAGTGTACAATGAGACCGCATATAGCACCCAGAAGTGGAGGAGGAAACGAAATGAAACTTCACAAACAATGAAACTTCACGGGATGACAGAATATATGACGTTATGTGAGTGATTACAAAGAGAGAAAATTTTTCAAATTACTTATCAATATGAACTTACGTATCACTATGATGTTGCACCCTCTCTGGTCCGTCAAGTGTTGATAATGCTGTCTCAGAGGAGGTTGCGAAATCTCCATGTCTTCACAGTAAACACACTATTTCTGACGCTGTTGATGCCCCGTATATACCCTACTATGGCTGGTAACAACACTAAATACGAATAAACTAACGCACTGAGGTGGCCGTTCGACTTGTCACAGAGAATCTACGATTGTTGGAAGTTTAATATTGACAACTCATACAAAATAGGTACATTTTTCAAAGCCTAATTGTACTTCAAAGTAGCCGCCACCACCACCGTTGTGTATAGCCCGTTATCAGCGATGTGGGAGCCGTCGAATACCCCTAGCAGCGCCAGCTGTGCTGATAGTTTGAATGGAGCGATCTATTTCCCGACAAATCTCTGTAACAGTTCTGAAGAAAATATCATGAAGTGCTTAATTCAGTTTAGGAATGAAGCTGAACTCACTAGGATTTAAGTCCACGGAGTGTGATAGATGGTATAGCGCTTCCCAATGCCATTGATCGAACAAAACTATCACAACTTGTTCCATAAGCGCCCTAGACTTGTCCTGCAAAATGATGAATGATGGGCAGGTCCTTTAAGAAGCGTCACCGCTCCTTTCTCTCAGCCAGCTGGTCGCAGGATTTGTTCCAAAACTGGCTTAGTCACGAATTATTCTTGTTGCAGATTCTTACCTAGGGAGTAAATCTGTTGTGAAGTTTTCTTTCAAATACGGAACTAGCAGCTATGATGGTTGCCAACATACAACCTACAAGATGTGGACAAAAATATAGTGACACCATAAACATAACACATTACCGTGCCCAGTTTGGTGTAGAAAAACCGTTGGCATTCAAAACAGCTTCCAGTGGTCTCGGGATGCAGAAATACAGGTCCTGTATGGCTTTCAAGGGAATCTTATACAGTATTGGCTAAAAACAGTCTTGGTTGCAATTTTAGTTTAATATTTTTCAACTACGCGTTTCGCCTTATTTAAGCATCTTCAGGTTGATCTTAATTTGGTATTTCTTAGAACGACCCTTTAGACAGTGTAGCCAAAGGGCATCTTATACCATTATTTCTGCAAAATAGTGGCAAGTTCAGGTAATACTGACGGAGGTGGATTGCGCTGATGCACCCTTCTCTCCAAAGTAGACAAGAAAGTCTTAATAATATTGAGATCTGGTGACTGTGTCGCCAGATGTGATGCGACATGATCGTCTTTGAATTCACTATCACCACTGGGGAATAAATATTGTACCATGAGACGGACCTGATCAGCCAAATGGTCACGTGATCCTTGGCAGTAATAAGACCTTACAGAGTAATCATGGGGCCCACGGAACACCACAAATGGATCTCCAAATCATCACCAAACCCCTGCCATGTTTCACTCTTGGGACGTAAATTCGGCCAGAAGTCAGAAATCGCTTGAAAGAAGGCTCGTCCGAGCAAATTACGTTCTTCCATTGCTCTACAGCCGTAGTTTTATGACTTCGACAACACGTTTTCCTGTTATGGGCATTTGCATCACTGATAATTCGTTTTGGAATTCCAGCTCGCCTTTCAATTCCCTGATAATTGAGCTCCCTTCGTGTTGTTTTGGTGCTGACAGGGCCTGCGAGTCCGACTTTTATTTCTACAGTGATACTTGCAGCCATCGTCCTCTTACTTTTAGTTACAATCAGCTTTAGTGACCGTTTATCACAATCACTCAACACTCATCTTCGTCTGCGTTGTCACTTAAAGAAACACTCCGTACGAACAAGCCATGAAAGCCCAAGGGTACTGACCGGCCGACGTGTCATCCTCAGTCCACATGCGTCACTGGATGCGGATATGGAGTGGCATGTGGCCAGAACACCGCTCTTCCAGCCGTATATCAGTTTATGAGACCGGAGCCGCTACTTTTCGATCGAGTAGCTCCTCAGTTTGCCTCAAGTTCTGAGTGCACCACGCTTGTCAACAGCGTTCGGCAGTCCAGATGGTCACCCATCCAAGTGCTAGCCAAGCCCGATTGCACTTCGGTAATCTGACGGGAACCGGTGTTACCACTGCGGCAAAGCCGTCGCCTGCGTTGTGACTTAGGGGATGACATTTTCCCGCTTTTCGCTGCATGCGGTATAAATCTTTGATACGGTCCTCTTGAAACACCGAACACTTAGACTACCTCGGTTACGGAAGCACCCATAATTTCCTCACGTTAGAAGTCACGTAGCTCCGCCATAATGCACCCACAACTACACAGAACACTTTCTGACCTCGAGCGTCTCTTGCAACGTATTGAGGGAATCGCGCAACTGCCCTTCGTGGTCAAATAAACCAGCGCTACCTCCAGGCTTGCCTAGCATCTGCATTTATATTCAGTCATCCATTTCTCTCGGTGTTTCCATATTTTTGACCAACCACTGTATGTGATAGAACGGCCTGGAAGCCGCACAGATTTTCTGTGAGAGACAGCAATCAACAGAGAAAATCTTAGCTTGTGTGTTTCGTTGTTTGGGAGCTACGTAACTGAAGGTTTTAACATGAATGGCGCCTGTATAGTGTCCCTACATCAGAGTCATGAGGTCTTCTACAGGACAGTGAGCTTACCCCCATTTTACGCAAGCACTGATAGAAGAGCGCCAAACTATACGTGGCTTGGTGTTTCGTTGGCTGTAGATCTGTGATTGAAAAATAATTCATAGGTTTACCTGACCATAAACGTCACTTTCGTAACGACATAAATCTTAAATATGGAATCTATTTAGAGCTGAATGTAGAATTCGGTCAGAATCTGCTTTCTTTCGTAATCATTTTGATAATTATTTATTTATTTTATTTATTAATCGTATGGCTAACACAGACGTATCATAAAATTAAATTACATATGCATATGTACATATTTACACACAAGAAAGTTAAGTTTGTCTTTACAACTGAATATCCAGTCCTTCAATTCAGCGCACTGCATCTGGAGTTGTTAGCAGGAAGTCCTCCGCAGCACCGTGATAGGCTCGAATCCTGCATTTACTGACAATGTAGCGAATAGTCTGGCATGGAGCCCCGCAGTCACAGGCTGTATTAGGCAGCTTCTTCCACGTAAAGAGCCCATCCCTGCATCGTTTATGGCCGGTACAGATTCTGTTGAGAGTAGTCCAGGTCTTGCGTGGTAGGTCGAATCCACTTGGAAGTTTAGCACCTGTGAAGATGTTATGCAGGTGCACATCTGTCACTGCTTCCCACCGACATTTCCATTCTTCAAGGGGTTTGAAATCCTTAGCAACCATGTCAGCAGCATCGCAAAAAGTTGGCGTGATTTCAGTCTCTTACGATTTAAAAAAGTGGCAGGTCGCTATGCTCGGGTAGGTTAGAATTCCTGGAGATCTTGTGCAATTCCCTCATAAGGGCAGTACATCTGCATAGATCAGGAGGCATTATACCAGTTAACAGTGGAAGCCAATAAACTGGAGTAGATCTCATTGCGCCAGATATTATGCGCATTGTCGTATTCAGCTGGTTGTCAAAACGCCTTGTATGATGACAGTTCATCCAAACAGGTGCACAATACTCAGCACTTGAGTACACCAAACCCAGAGCTGAATACCGCAGGGTAGTTGCTGAAGACCCCCAGGTAGTTCCGCATAGCTTATGGACGATTTTGTTTCGAATCCTCAATTTTTGAGCTAAGTTAAGAAGGTGTTGTTTGGAGCATAGTGTACGGTCCAGGATGACAAAAGGATATTTTGGGTTCCAATTATGTCGAGGAATTCTGCCCTTGAAACTTACTTCCAGTTTTACGTTCGCCAACCGTCCGTAGGTTTAACCTTAAAATACCCTATATGTGCCTCCTGGGTGGTGCTAATTGAGCGACAGTGATTACAGGCAGCCAGACTATCCATAGGATATCCTGGAAATGACATATCAACTAAATTGCAGAAACAGTTCTCTTCAGAACCCATAAAAAAAAAGAGACATTGGACCAACTATATCAGACTCCAACTGAATATCTAAAGCATTAGCAGGGCAAAGTGTGGCTACCTGTCAAAATTTGTGCTGGACAACAATAGATGTCGCGCCATTCAGGAAACTCGCGTTTCCAGCGAAGAAATATTCCGAAGCCGAGGTTGAATTCCTGGATATTCTGCACTATGTGTAACTTGGAACTGCTACGTCCATAACAACATAAACGAAGCTTCACTGATTTCTGTAAGTATTTTGATAAAATTAAAGAAAATACATGTTATGGAGGCCAGCATTATTCCGTACAATATCTACACAATCATTTTATCGAAGACAGAACTCAACTTCGATTTGATTCTATTTAGTTGAGTTAAAAAAATATTTGCAGAAATTGGTATTAAACACAGCGACGAGTTAAAAGAAGAAGAAATTAAAGGAAGGTGTAGTTATAGTCCGCTATGATGTCGAACCTACAACTGTCTCCCATACACGATTGCTTTCAATCAGCATTTCCTGAACATAGTAAACCTTTGGCTCTTATTTCACCTGAAAATCCAAATAGCTATGCTACTTGGAACAAGGCGATATCTGAAAGACTGTAATATTTGTAGTATAGAATTTACACTCGCATGAAATATCTGTATGTAACACTTACAGAAACTATCCTGGATGTTTTGTTAGCTAAGGATGCAACATTGCCGTAAACGTTTCTATCACCAAGAAAAGAAACTAGGTTCAGGAACTTGAGTGTCGAGCATTCTTCAGTCTTGAAATGAATTGACGCCGCTAGTTGCGCCTGGAGTAATGCGGTGTGTTCATCGGATGTGTGAATGGCAGGGTAGATTCGCTGCATAAGAGTGCCTGCAATAGTTCCCAAGGTGAGCCAACAATAGCGGTCATTCAGGATTCACCGTTCTCCTCTCGGAAGCTCCCTCGACTGCAGCAACTACAGAATTGCAATGTCAGCTGACCTTGTAACCTAAGCAGTTTCCACTAGCATCGTTGCTCTTCCGCTCACTTCGTCCAAGGTTCGTCGAATGGCTGATGAGCCAATCCATGAAGACGAAGTGAATATTTAATTGATACCCAAGGCAGATCAAACGCCCTACAACGTGTTCTTCGCAGTTTCCTTCCTCGAGCAAAAAAATATTTCACATCGGTCTTATGATGAGAAGGTCGTAGTTCATTATACTGACTACGCAAACACCATGACAGGCTTCTCACGACGGCGTCTGAAAGAATGAAAACCTCCTTGACGAGGATGCTTCCATGTTTTTTTAAATATTTCTGCTTCTCTGAAGTGTCTAGTCAACACTTTTACTTGCAGCATGGATGCAATGAGGTATTACTAAACACTTGAATTGAATTAAACACACTGAGCCGAAAGTGTTGAGGCAGTTGTTGCGTGGCAGCTTGTGATCGAATTATCAGATAATAATACATTCCTTAATGCTGTATGAAAACTGCAGACAATATTCATTACTGCCACTGATTGTACCGCTAATTACTTCCTTTTCCCCTCTCCTTTTATTACAGTGACGGAAACCAGCTATTTTCTGCCGCGCTGGCGGTATTCTTTAGCAGGTTCGTAACTTGGAAGTTAACTGAGACGAACCAGAGTGTCGTAAACTTATTCACTGTGCATTGTGCGAGAAGATAGATGGAATTCTTTTGGCAAAATAAAATCTGAAAGGCAGGTGGAAGTGTGGAGCGTATCCATGTATGGAAGTGAAATATGGACTATAAACAGTTCGGACAAGAAGAGAATAGAAGCTTTCGAAATGTGGTGCTACAGAAGAATGCTGAAGATTAGATGGGTAGATCACATAACTAATGAGAAGGTATTGAATAGAACTGGGGAGAAGAGGAGTTTATGGCACAGCTTGACTAGAAGAAGGGATCGGTTTGCAGGACATGTTCCGAGGCATCAAGGGATCACCAATTTAGTACTGGCGGCCTGCGTGGAGGGTAAAAATCGTAAAGGGAGACCAAGGGATGAATAGCCTAAGCAGATTAAGGATGTAGGCTGCAGTAGGTACTGGGAGATGAAGAAGCTTGCACAGGATTGAGTAGCATGGAGAGCTGTATCAAACCAGTCTCAGGACTGAAGACCACAACAACAACAACAACAACAACAACAACAGGTGGAAAACTCAGAGCTTGGGGTCATGGGAGTGGCTGTCGCTCGCGGCTGCTCGTAAGAGGGTCCAGGGTTGGTTCACAGTAATTATTTTACATTGAAGAGCCAAAGAAACTGGTACACCTGACTAATATCGCGTAGGGCCCGCGCGAGCACGCAAAAGTGCCGCAGCACGACATGGCATGGACTCGACTAATGTCTGAAGTAGTGCTGGAGGGAATTGACACCATGAATCCTGCAGGGCTGTCCGTGTATTTGTAAGAGTACCAGGGGGTGGAGATCCCTTCTGAACAGGACGTTGCAAGGCATCCTAGATATGCTCAAGAATGTTCCTCTGAGGAGTTTTTTTATGGCCAGCGATAGTGTTTAAACTCAGAAGAGTGTTCCTGCAGTCACTCTGCAATTCCGGACGTGTGGGGTGACGCACTGTCCTGCTGGAACTGCCCAAATCCGTCGGAATGCACACTAGACATGAATGGATGCAGATGATCAGACAGGATACTTACGTATGTGCCACCTATCACAGTCGTATCTAGATGTATCAGGGGTCGTATACCACTCCAACTGCACATTCCCACATCAGAGCCTCCACCATCTTGAACAACCCCTTGCTGAAATGCAGGGTCCATGGATTCGTGATGTTGTCTCCATACCCGTGCACATCCATCTGCTCGATAAAATTTGAAACGAGACTCGTCCGGCAAGGTAACATATTTCCAGTCATCAACAGTCCAATGTCGGTGTTGACGGGCCCAGGTGAGGCGTAAAGCTTTGGGTCGTGCAGTAATCACGGTACACGAGTGGGCTTTCGGCTCTGAAAGGCCATATCAATGACGTTTCGTTGAATTGTTCGCACGCTTACTTTTGTTGATGACCCTGCATTGAAATCTGGAGCAATCTGCTGAAGGGTTGCACTTCTGTCACGGTGAACGACTCTCTTCAGTCGTCTTTGGCCCCATTCTTCCAGGATCTTTTTCCAGCGGCAGCGATGTCGGAGATTTGATGGTTTAACTGATTCCTGATATTGACAGTACACTCGTGAAATGATCGTATGGAAAAATCCCCACTTCATCGCTACCCATGAGATACCGTGTCCCTCGATCGCGCGCCGACTGTAGCACCACGTTCAAACTCACTTAAATGTTGATAACCTGCCATTGTAGCAGACACTTGTCATATATAGGCGTTGCTAACCGCAGCGCCGTATTGTGCCTGTTCACACGTCTCTGTATTTGAATACGCATTCCTATACCAGTTTCTCTGGCGCTTCATTGTAGTAGAAAGACCGTTCACCTGGGCGTGTCAATATCCAAGGTTTTCCACTTTCCGATGCTGGAAATCTGTCTTGTAGTAGAAGAGATTCTCTGCTTTCCTCCACATGCCAAGCCATTACTGATTAACCATGACAAAATCCGTGAGAATAGGAATTAATTAAACTTCTTATTATTGGTCAGCACTGACACGGCCTACTGCAATTGGCTGGTGACTTTCCTATGTGGGCAATAATAGCCAGGTTTCAGAGAGTAAAGCCAGATCACACTGGCGGTACAGAGACTGAAGTGAACACACTTGCTGCTGAGATGTCAAAGATACATTTGTTTCAGGAGTGCCATCGAGAATGCACTTCACTTTAGTCAATGTGTGTGTGTGTGTGTGTGTGTGTGTGTGTGTGAGTGAGTGAGTGAGTGAGAGAGAGAGACAGAGAGAGAGAGAGAGAGCTGTCACCAACTTAAGCCACCCATTCACCAGCCAACGAGTCGGCCAACCTGTCGTCCCCCATCCCCCCACCCCACCCCACCCCTCATCAACACAGTTGGTAGTCAACCCGTCTCACTACCTGTGAGCACACTGTGACCATGTGGGAGACCCTGCTTGCGCCCTGTCGCGTGGCAGTTTTCACCATGCCAAAACATAAGCGTAAAGGATTCAGGGTAAAGGATGCAGCGTGGGGTGGCAGTTAGAGATCGAGGCTAGCAGGTAGCGGTGCGCCAGCAGAGCCGACCGCTATAATATCGTACACTACAAAGGTGGACATGTCGGGGCAGACCAGCTTCGCAGGGAGGAGGGTTCGGCCGGCTGGTAAGTCTGTGAATGGACGGCTTTATAGCAGAGTACAGTGCTCGAGCTGGACTGAAAATTTCCAGTTGCTACCACTACCGTCTTCCACCCCTCTCCCCTCTCTCTTCCTCCCCCCCTCCCACCCGCCCCCCACGCACAAGCCGTTTACAAGTGATAAGGATGAGCCGTCGATGTGACCACTGTGGCGAGCGGGACGCAAAGCTAGTTAAATTGCAACAAGGTTTAATAGCACAGTTTTAGCATTCACCACCAGCTAGTTGCACTTGTCATGCGCTTTGATGACTCTCTCGGAGGTCGTACTTTCCGGGGTTCTTTCTTCAAACCACTAAGCCTTTGCACAGTCAGTGGCAATATCTGCGACTGGGTTTCATACTATAATTTCATGTGTCCACCCACCTGTATTTAGTCTACAGTCATAATTACAACCTTTGGTCCACTTAGTAAATGTTTATAAGTTTGATTCATTGGGTAAATCATTTTATTTGACGTCTGACGACCATGAACTAAATTATTACACTGACAGCAAGTTTCCTTCTTTAGTTAGATGTGTGTCTACATTAGGACACCCATATGAGGTACGGTATTTTCACGCTTAATAGGGTCAACCCCAGTAATTCTCATTCAATAAAGCGTTATCCATAGTGAGAAATTGTGTCTCTTAAATTTTCATGATCCTATGGCGAGCTTCCCTTTCCTGTATGCCACCAGTGATCGGACTTTTACCATGTTAGGGGTATGCTAGATAACTTAGCAGACATCTCACACAGTGGTTAGCGCAGCCATACCGCCATCCACATTTAGATTTTCCGTGATTTCCCTCAATCGCTTAATTCAGATACCAGGATGGTTCCTTTTAAAAGACTCAAGGCCGATTTCGTTCCGCATGTTTCCCTAGTCCGAGTTTGTGCTCAGTCTCCAACGACTTCGTTGTCGATGGGACCTTAAACTCTAATCTTCCTTCCTAAATGAACTGCAATGAAATGAATGCATTAGTTGGATTGAGATCGGTGTAGATGCGGTGACATAAAACGATATCAGTGCAGAACGATAAGAACTGCTAAATCTGGAACATAATGAATATGTCGCGACAATCGAAAATTTGTGCGAGATCGTGACAAACCGGTTTCCCTGCATATCGTCAACATTAGACACAATAAATCTGTATAAATTCCTATATCACCTTTACCCAGCAAAGAATTAGTAACCTTGCAATTGAAAAAAAAAGTAAGTTAGTTTGACACTGTTGCTGGGAGACCACAAGAGGTAGCTCCAGCCGCGCGCAGTCGGAAATGATTTACTTCCGCCGCACACAATGGCCCGTTTCACTGCGGATAGGTGAGAGGTACAGGGTGACAATTATTGAACTATATGAAATAAAATCGTCATAACTTCTGAACGGTTTGAGTTAGGACGTTCAAACTGAACGGTTAGCCGTGCAGCATGAGAGAATTAATATTGTTCGGTTTAGCGACGAAGCCCACTTTCAGTTAGATGGGTTTGTCAATACGCAAAAGTGGCGCATTTGGGGGGACTGAGAATCCACATTTCGCGATCGAGAAATCACTTCATACTCAACGGGTGACTGTGTAGTGTGCAATCTCCTGTCACGGAATGGTTCAAATGGCTCTGAGCACTATGGGACTTAACATCTGTGGTCATCAGTCCCCTAGAACTTAGAACTTCTTAAACCTAACTAACCTAAGGACGGCACACACATCCATGCCCGATGCAGGATTCGAACTTGTGACCGTAGCGGTCACGCGGTTGCAGACTGAAGCGCCTAGAACCGCACGGCCACACCGGCCGGCTGTCACGGAATAATCGGCGCAACATTCCTTGAAAGCACAGTGACTACTGAATGGTACGTGAAAGATTTGGAAGATGACTTCATACCCATTTTCCAAAGTGACCCTGATTTCGAAAGGTGTGGTTCTTGCAAGACGGAGCTCGACCCATCGAAGCAGGAGAGTATTTGATGTCCTGGAGGAGCACTTTGGAGCTCTGAGGCCACTGGCATGGGCCTCGACTGGCCACCATATTCTCCGGATCTGAACACATGCGACCCCTTTTCGTGGGGCTTTATTAAAGACAAGGTGTACAGAAATAACCCCCAAAACCACTGTTGAGCTGAAAACAGCCATTAAGGTGGTCATCGACAGCATCGATGTTCCCACACCTCAGCGGGTCAAGCAGAATTTCGGTATTCGTCTGTGCCAATCATCGCCAATGATGGCAGGCATATCGAACATGTCATGACCAAAATCCGAATATCTGTAGTGATGTCTACATGTTAAATAACGTGTGTGCACGCCGTAGTTTGTAACTAATTTACGTTTTTTTCAGTTTAGTTCAATAATTGTCACCTTGTATGTCCTACGTCTATCTGTTGAGTGTGAGTGCGTGTGGTGGATATGTGTAGTGTGGTGTTATGTTTTGCGTTGTGTGACGAGGTTAACAGAAGGGAGATGCTGAAACCCGGTGCCGTCACCTATCCTCCTCACATCGAACAGCGTCCAAGGGAACCGTGTGGGTTAACGTTCCCATCCGAAGGACGGATCGCCGTGAAAAGGTTCGGAACTTAAATCTCGGTTCACAGTTAGTTGCAGTTAGTGGCATACTGCAGTTGCAATTCAACTGCATGTGCGAACTGCCAGTTTACAGTGGCACAACTTCGGAGACACAACTTTTGTCATGTCACAGAAAGTTCAGAGTAGTTGTACTTTATTACTCCGCTTTCCTTCCATCACTGCTCCCTGGTGCTGTATTACGAAACACGATCATTATATCGCAGTTATCGTGGAGTAATTTATGCTGTACTTCACTCGATATCAGTGTGTCTTCATTTTGTTACTGAAAACAGTCTTAGCAGTTGTCGGAAGGTACAATTTCGCGGATCAGCAAGAACAACAACGTATATTTAATTTTCTGCAGTAGTGTGTGTCTGAGGAGGGGGGGGGGGGGGTCCTGTGTACGAAATAGCCCTCGAGTGTAATGTCACAGCTGTTAAACTAAATAATTAGTTCCAGAATGAGATTTTCACTCTGCAGCGGAGTGTGTGCTGATTTGAAACTTCCTGGCAGATTAAAACTGTGTGCCGGACCGAGATTCGAACTCGCGACCTTTGACATTCGCGGGCAAGTGCTTTACCGACTGAGCTACCCAAGCACGACTCACGCCCCGTCCTCACAGCTTTACTTCTGCCAGTACCACGTCTCCTACCTTCCAAACTTTACAGAAGCTCTCTTACGAACCTTGCAGAACAGTCGATAGAGCACTTGCCCGCGGAAGGCAATGGTCCCAAGATCGAGTCTCGGTCCGGCACACAGTTTTAATCTGCCAGGAAGTTTCAAAAAATTAGTTACTCTAAATGCCCACATCAACCAATAAAATAAGATTCTAACATCTTGGAAGCGATTCGTATCTTCAGATGATATTCGCATGCCAGATGTTGGTTAAGTTTGCCATAGCAGACAATATTTTCGGCTTCGGGCACTATTTCTTCTACACTCCTGGAAATGGAAAAAAGAACACATTGACACCGGCGTGTCAGACCCACCATACTTGCTCCGTACACTGCGAGAGGGCTGTACAAGCAATGATCACACGCACGGCACAGCGGACACACCAGGACCCGCGGTGTTGGCCGTCGAATGGCGCTAGCTGCGCAGCATTTGTGCACCGCCGCCGTCAGTGTCAGCCAGTTTGCCGTGGCATACGGAGCTCCATCGCAGTCTTTAACACTGGTAGCATGCCGCGACAGCGTGGACGTGAACCGTATGTGCAGTTGACGGACTTTGAGCGAGGGCGTATAGTGGGCATGCGGGAGGCCGGGTGGACGTACCGCCGAATTGCTCAACACGTGGGGCGTGAGGTCTCCACAGTACATCGATGTTGTCGCCAGTGGTCGGCGGAAGGTGCACGTGCCCGTCGACCTGGGACCGGACCGCAGCGACGCACGGATGCACGCCAAGGCCGTAGGATCCTACGCAGTGCCGTAGGGGACCGCACCGCCACTTCCCAGCAAATTAGGGACACTGTTGCTCCTGGGGTAACGGCGAGGACCATTCGCAACCGTCTCCATGAAGCTGGGCTACGGTCCCGCCCACCGTTAGGCCCTCTTCCGCTCACGCCCCAACATCGTGCAGCCCGCCTCCAGTGGTGTCGCGACAGGCGTGAATGGAGGGACGAATGGAGACGTGTCGTCTTCAGCGATGAGAGTCGTTTCTGCCTTGGTGCCAATGATGGTCGTATGCGTGTTTGGCGCCGTGCAGGTGAGCGCCACAATCAGGACTGCATACGACTGAGGCACACAGGGCCAACACCCGGCATCATGGTGTGGGGAGCGATCTCCTACACTGGCCGTACACCACTGGTGATCGTCGAGGGGACACTGAATAGTGCACGGTACATCCAAACCGTCATCGAACCCATCGTTCTACCATTTCTAGACCGGCAAGGGACCTTGCTGTTCCAACAGGACAATGCACGTCCGCATGTATCCCGTGCCACCCAACGTGCTCTAGAAGGTGTAAGTCAACTACCCTGGCCAGCAAGATCTCCGGATCTGTCCCCCATTGAGCATGTTTGGGACTGGATGAAGCGTCGTCTCACGCGGTCTGCACGTCCAGCACGAACGCTGGTCCAACTGAGGCGCCAGATGGAAATGGCATGGCAAGCCGTTCCACAGGACTACATCCAGCATCTCTACGATCGTCTCCATGGGAGAATAGCAGCCTGCATTGCTGCTAAAGGTGGATATACCCTGTACTAGTGCCGACATTGTGCATGCTCTGTTGCCTGTGTCTATGTGCCTGTGGTTCTGTCAGTGTGATCATGTGATGTATCTGACCCCAGGAATGTGTCAATAAAGTTTCCCCTTCCTGGGACAATGAATTCACGGTGTTCTTATTTCAATTTCCAGGAGTGTATAAATGTGCTTTTGCCCCTTGATTTATGCCTTCGCGAAATCTATTTTCGGATCGAACATTGGGTTTCGTCTTCCTTGTCACAGCTCTAACGCCGTAACCTGTACTATAACATTCATCCCGTCAATATGATTTCAATCGATGCCATGCTGAAGGCTGTGCATCTAAATTGAATTTCTGGCATCATGTGTGAACAGTAGCTCCCGGTGCCTCTACAGAAAGCTAAAAGCTGTAGCGTCAAATTAGTTACGTATGTGAACACGGCTTAATGCAAAACACTGGCGCAAAGATAGTCATCAGGAACTTTATGCCACCACATCTCCTCTCCTTGGGGGCAAAATATTGGCGATTAAAAGTTCATTCACCACCATGACTCCGCTTACCTTCGCTTCTTCATTTAAACCTATATACACTCCTGGAAATTGAAATAAGAACACCGTGAATTCATTGTCCCAGGAAGGGGAAACTTTATTGACACATTCCTGGGGTCAGATACATCACATGATCACACTGACAGAACCACAGGCACATAGACACAAGCAACAGATCATGCACAATGTCGGCACTAGTACAGTGTATATCCACCTTTCGCAGCAGTGCAGGCTGCTATTCTCCCATGGAGACGATCGTAGAGATGCTGGATGTAGTCCTGTGGAACGGCTTGCCATGCCATTTCCACCTGGCGCCTCAGTTGGACCAGCGTTCGTGCTGGACGTGCAGACCGCGTGAGACGACGCTTCATCCAGTCCCAAACATGCTCAATGGGGGACAGATCCGGAGATCTTGCTGGCCAGGGTAGTTGACTTACACCTTCTAGAGCACGTTGGGTGGCACGGGATACATGCGGACGTGCATTGTCCTGTTGGAACAGCAAGTTCCCTTGCCGGTGTAGGAATGGTAGAACGATGGGTTCGATGACGGTTTGGATGTACCGTGCACTATTCAGTGTCCCCTCGACGATCACCAGTGGTGTACGGCCAGTGTAGGAGATCGCTCCCCACACCATGATGCCGGGTGTTGCCCCTGTGTGCCTCGGTCGTATGCAGTCCTGATTGTGGCGCTCACCTGCACGGCGCCAAACACGCATACGACCATCATTGGCACCAAGGCAGAAGCGACTCTCATCGCTGAAGACGACACGTCTCCATTCGTCCCTCCATTCACGCCTGTCGCGACACCACTGGAGGCGGGCTGCACGATGTTGGGGCGTGAGCGGAAGACGGCCTAACGGTGTGCGGGACCGTAGCCCAGCTTCATGGAGACGGTTGCGAATGGTCCTCGCCGATACCCCAGGAGCAACAGTGTCCCTAATTTGCTGGGAAGTGGCGGTGCGGTCCCCTACGGCACTGCGTAGGATCCTACGGTCTTGGCGTGCATCCGTGAGTCGCTGCGGTCCGGTCCCAGGTCGACGGGCACGTGCACCTTCCGCCGACCACTGGCGACAACATCGATGTACTGTGGAGACCTCACGCCCCACGTGTTGAGCAATTCGGCGGTACGTCCACCCGGCCTCCCGCATGCCCACTATACGCCCTCGCTCAAAGTCCGTCAACTGCACATACGGTTCACGTCCACGCTGTCGCGGCATGCTACCAGTGTTAAAGACTGCGATGGAGCTCCGTATGCCACGGCAAACTGGCTGACACTGACGGCGGCGGTGCACAAATGCTGCGCAGCTAGCGCCATTCGACGGCCAACACCGCGGGTCCTGGTGTGTCCGCTGTGCCGTGCGTGTGATCATTGCTTGTACAGCCCTCTCGCAGTGTCCGGAGCAAGTATGGTGGGTCTGACACACCGGTGTCAATGTGTTCTTTTTTCCATTTCCAGGAGTGTACATACTCCGCAAGTCACCGTACGGCATGTGGAAGAGGGTACCATGTAAGACTACTAGTCATTTCCTTTCCCGTTCCACTCGCAAATAGAGCGAGGGGAAGTCTCTGTATGGGCACTAATTTCTTGTACCTTACCTTCGTGGTTAAAAAATGGTTGAAATGGCTCTCAGCACTATGGGACTTAACAACTATGGTCATCAGTCCCCTAGAACTTACAACTACTTAAACCTAAATAACCTAAGGACATCACACAACACCCAGTCATCACGAGGCAGAGAAAATCCCTGATCCCGCCGGGAATCGAACCCGGAAACCCGGGCGCGGGAAGCGAGAACGCTACCGCACGACCACGAGCTGCGGTCTTACCTTCGTGGTCCTTATGCGAAATATGTATATGTTGGCGGCAGTAGAATCGTTTTGCAGGCGGATTCAGACGCCGGCTCTCTAAATTTTTTCATTTTTGTTGTGCCTCGAACGTCGCCTTCCCTCCAGCGATACCCATTTGAGTTCCCAAAGCACATCGCCGTAGTACTTGTGTGCCGTTGAAACTTATCGGTAACAAATCCTGCACCCCGTTTGCCAATTGCTTCGAAGTATTACTGTAATCCGATCTGGTACGGATCCCAAGCACTCGAGTAGTACTCAAGAATGGGTCGCACTTGTTTCCTACATGCGGTTTCTTTCACAGATGAACCACGCTTTCTTAACATTCTCCCAATAAACCGTAGTCGACCAGTCGACTTTCCCACAACCACACTCATATGTGTGTTCATATTTCTTTGTAACATAAAGCCTAGATATTTAATCGACGTGACCGTATGAAGCAGGACACTGCAATGCTGTATCCGAAAATTCTTGGTTTGTATTTCCCATTAGCTTACATTTTTCTGCATTTAGAGCCAACTGTCATTCATCGCGCCAACTAGAAATTTTGTCTAAGTCGTAACTCCCTACAGTCGCTCTAGTTCCACACCTTCCCGTACACCATAGAATCGTCAGCAAACAACTGTAGACTGCTGCCGCCCTGTCCGCCAGACCAGTTATGTATGTAGAGAATAATAGCGCTCCAAACACACTTGAGTCGAGCGCCACAGCACGGGCTTGCGTTTAGGGTTGGTTGGGGTTGTTTGTGGGAAGAGACCAGACTGCGAGGTCACCGATCTCAACGGATTAGTGAAGGACCGGGAAGGAATTCGGCCGTGCCCTTTCAAAGGAACCATCCCGGCATTTGCCTGGAGCGATTTAGGGAAATCACGGAAAACCCATATCGGGATGGCCGGACGCGGGATTGAACCGTCGTCCTCCCGAATGCGAGTCCAGTGAGCTAACCTCTGCGCCACCTCGCTCGGTGCAGCTGGAAGGTACAACTAAATGTAACACATAAAATATTTTTGAGTTTCACTCTTTTTCTTCTTCTTCTTCTCCTGATTTTCACAGATTAGGCGTTTCGAGGTGGTCTGGCTTCAGTTCCATCTTGTAACTTCCCGTCCTACGTCCTATCTTTTGGGTTTTTACTGTAAGGGCATCTTTGGTATTCTTGTTTCTTCCACTCGTTGCAGGTGTTCCTTCAAGTTTTGTTTATGTTCTATTTCGCGATTTATTGCGTTTAGGGCCTCGGCTGCGGAGGAGAGTTACAGTTCGGAATTGTGAAGCAAGTTACTGGGGCAGAGAAACTGATTGCTAAACCTGCATCAACTTAGTGCCTCATGGTCTGGGGACGTTTATTCATGGTTACTCCTCAAGGTGCAAGCATCCCAAAGTGCGCCCACAATTCGCTACTTGTGATTTGTCTGGTTGCCCGGGTTAACGCGCCGCTTCCATTGCATCTCACTCCCCACCCAGACACACGATTTCCTGAACCACAAACAGGACACAAGGGCCCAAAAGGAAGGACTTTGTCATTGCGTAGGCGCTGCGACGTACGCAAGGTCTGGCCAGGAACCTACGCCAGAGGCATGTGGGGACGTCGAAACCGAAAGATCGTTGTCGTCGTCGCAGTAATTTTGTGATTCATATTTGGCGAGTACTCACGTTGTTGACGATGACGCCGCAGTAGTCGGGCGCGCCGGGTGTCGCCATGAGGTTGACGGTGAGCGTGGTGACGTGGCCGCCGTCGCCCAGCGCGATGCAAGGCGCTTGCCGCGTGTCCCGGGCCTGGATTGCACCTGCAAACAGGACACACAGCCTCTGCCAAACACTGACATCCAACCGCAATTCTATTGTATTCTATCGCTTGCGCCTTGTCCCGCGGTGACGCAGGGTCGGCCATGGTTAAACGGATTTGGCCTGTCTATCCCATACACCCCCCCCCCCCCCCCCGGGACGGAATTAGTGTACCCCAGCTGTCTGCGTCTAATGTACATCGTGAAATAGCGTGGATGTGTTCCAAATGTCTGCGAGTCGGGTAACTGAGGCGGGACGTGGGGACCAGCCCGGTATTCACCAAGTAGGATGTGGAAAACCGCCTAAAAACCACATCCAGGCTGGCCGGCACACCGGCCGTCGTCGTTAATCCGCCGGGTGGATTCGATCCGAGGCCGGCGCGCCTACCCGAGTCCAGGAAGTAGCGCGTTAGTGCTCTGTTCATTGTTGATCGTTGTGTTTGTTCGTTGCGGACGTAGTATGACATCCGTTAAAGTTCGTTTGTTGATCTTTCGACTCAGTTTTTTATTACAGAGGCCAACCAGCTCTCTGACCGAACACGCTGAGCTACCGTGCCGGCTTGACAACACACAACACCCAGTAGTCACGAGGCAGAGAAAATCCCTGACCCCGCCGGGCATCGAAACCGGGAACCCGGGCGCGGGAAGCGAGAACGCTACCGCACGACCACGAGCTGCGGACTTAAATGTTCAAATGTGTGTGAAATCTTATGGGACTTAACTGCTAAGGTCATCAGTCCCTAAGCTTACACACTACTTAATCTAAATTATCCTAAGGACAACACACACACACACCCATGCCCGAGGGAGGAGTCGAACCTCCGCCGGGACCAGCCGCACAGTCCATGGATGCAGCGCCTTAGACCGCTCGGCTACTCTCGCACGGCCGCAACACCCAGTCATCACGAGAGCAGAGAAAATCCCTGACCCCGCCGGGAATCGAACCCGGGAACCCGGGCGTGGGAAGCGAGAACGCTACCGCACGACCACGAGCTGCGGACGCGCTCTCGGCTACCCTGGCGGGTCTGACATCCAACCGCCGTCTCTGTGGTAAAGTCTCAAGGCTGTGATCATGATTTCCATTTGGATCACACTTAGTCGAATCAACACCCCTCTTACACACACACACACACACACACACACACACACACACACACACATGCGCGCACTTGTTTAATAGTGTGTTGGTCCACCTTTAGAGTGCAATGCAACAGTGATTTTAAGTGGCACTTCGACAAGTCGTTGGTAAGTAACCAGACGTACAGGGATCTGACAGAAAAATGGAAACAACGAAAACACAACACATTACCATGCCTAATACGGTGCAGGAACCTCGTTGCCATTCAAAACAGTTCCCATTCGTCTCGGAATAGATAAATAAAGGTTCTGTGTCGTTTTCAAGAGAATCTTATGCCATCCTTCCAGCAAAATATTTGCCATTCGGGTAACGATGCTGTTTCCGACAGTCCATTTTTGTGCTCACAAAACCAGTCGTGGACGACGCTAGCTACGTGAACAAGGGACTTCTCCGAACACAGCGTCACTAACGGGGGGCAAACAATGTACCATAGGACGGACCTGTTCAGTCAAAACGGTCACTTAATCCTTGGAAATAATATGACTTGACAGAGCAACCATGGGACCTATGCTATAACACCCCAAATATAGAGCCCCTAATGATATCCCTTGTGACAGCAAAAGACATAAAAACTTGTTATCCTGACCTTGACGGTAGCTACTGGCAGCAAAATATTAACACTATTGAAAATTTGACCAACAGAAATACTAGGAAACTAACAACATCTATTCCACGGAAAGAACTAAATGAAAGACTATCAGATGATCACTTAATCTACGAAGCATGAAACTCTAATTCAAAATCTATGCTTTACTAACCAATCATTACCAAATACCTGCCATGTTGCACACTTGCGACGTAAACTCGGCCAGAAGTTGGAAACCGTGTGAAACAAGACTCATCCGAACAAATGGCATTCCTCCAATGCTCCATAGTCCGAGTTTTCTGGTATCGACACTACGCTTTCGTTTCTTCTTCCAGATCGTCCTGCAATTTTCTGCTTAAGGAGCTCCCTGCGTGTTATTTCGACGTCGACAGGGTTCGCGAGTGCCACATTCAGTGCTGCAGTGACTTTTGCAGTCGTCTTCGTATTTTTCGTCAGAATCCACTTCGATGACCGTCTGTCACGACCACTCAACACACACTTTAGTCCGCGTTGTGACATACCGGTTGATGTTTTTCCACTTTTGCTGTAAGTTTTAATCATAAATAAGAGGTTTCCGTAATTTTATTACACCAATTCGTACAGTTAAGGACGGGTTTTCGGGAGACCCCTCAACTTTCTGGTGCTTAGAAACGGTGTATCTATACATATGGGCTTTAACTGAAAGCCAATACGGTATCTTAAGACACTGTACGGAAGAGGAATGTCGTCATGTGACATAGGTGGCGTTCTCTCATCTCATTGGTCTACGTTCAGACCCATTTTCAGACTATACGACATGGTAGATATTGCTCTGCACGTTCGAAAAGACTCTCCAGCGTGCTTTTTCCACGCTACGAAGTCAGGAACTCGCGACGCTCAACGTTCGAATGAATGGTCCGTGACCCGGCGGCTTTATGCTGCACCTTAACATAGATTTAAGATTGGACAGCAGTGTTCTCCAAGGTAAAATTTCAATGAAGCCTTTGGAGACGAGAGGGCGTAGTCTGGTTTTTCACTGAAGTGCTTGATTTTTTTAGACAGGAGGGGGTAATCACTTCTCTACGTTATATTTCTCGACTTCTCAGACGAATCAAACTTTATTGCTGAAGTGCATTCTATAGGAACAGGGTTATCTCTTCAGAATCAAGGGATGGCTGTCAACTCAATCTGAACAGAAAACAGAAATTCTCAATGACATGAAATTAAAGTCATTAACTTCGATCTTTTATAGGATGCTACTATTCAAGTGCGTTCACATATAACAGTGTATTGGGTACTTCTATACAGGGTTATTACAAATGATTGAAGCGATTTCACAGCTCTACAATAACTTTATTATTTGAGATATTTTCACAATGCTTTGCACACGCATACAAAAACTCAAAAAGTTTTTTTAGGCATTCACAAATGTTCGATATGTGCCCCTTTAGTGATTCGGCAGACATCAAGCCGATAATCAAGTTCCTCCCACACTCGGCGCAGCAGGTCCCCATCAATGAGTTCGAAAGCATTGTTGATGCGAGCTCGCAGTTCTGGCACGTTTCTTGGTAGAGGAGATTTAAACACTGAATCTTTCACATAACCCCACAGAAAGAAATCGCATGGGGTTAAGTCGGGAGAGCGTGGAGGCCATGACATGAATTGCTGATCATGATCTCCACCACGACCGATCCATCGGTTTTCCAATCTCCTGTTTAAGAAATGCCAAACATCATGATGGAAGTGCCGTGGAGCACCATCCTTGAAAGATGAAGTCGGCGCTATCGGTCTCCAGTTGTGGCATGAGCCGATTTTCTAGCATGTCCAGATACACGTGTCCTGTAACGTTTTTTCGCAGAAGAAAAAGGGGCCGTAAACTTTAAACCGTGAGATTGCACAAAACACGTTAACTTTTGGTGAATTGCGAATTTGCTGCACGAATGCGTGAGGATTCTCTACCGCCCAGATTCGCACATTGTGTCTGTTCACTTCACCATTAAGAAAAAATGTTGCTTCATCACTGAAAACAAGTTTCGCGCTGAACGCATCCTCTTCCATGAGCTGTTGCAACCGCGCCGAAAATTCAAAGCGTTTGACTTTGTCATCGGGTGTCTGGGCTTGTAGCAATTGTAAACGGTAAGGCTTCTGCTTTAGCCTTTTCCGTAAGATTTTCCAAACCGTCGGCTGTGGTACGTTTAGCTCTCTGCTTGCTTTATTCGTCGACTTCCGCGGGCTACGCGTGAAACTTGCCCGCACGCGTTCAATCGTTTCTTCGCTCACTGCAGGCCGACCCGTTGATTTCCCCTTACAGAGGCATCCAGAAGCTTTAAACTGCGCATACCATCGCCGAATGGAGTTAGCAGTTGGTGGATCTTTGTTGAACTTCGTGCTGAAGTGTCGTTGCACTGTTATGACTGACTGATGTGAGTGCATTTCAAGCACGACATACGCTTTCTCGGCTCCTGTCGCCATTTTGTCTCACTGCGCTCTCGAGCGCTCTGGCGGCATAAACCTGAAGTGCGGCTTCAGCCGAACAAAACTTTATGAGTTTTTCTACGTATCTGTAGTGTGTCGTGACCACACAGGGTGCTTCAAAAATGACCGGTATATTCGAAACGGCAATAAAAACTAAACGAGCAGCGATAGAAATACACCGTTTGTTGCAATATGCTTGGGACAACAGTACATTTTCAGGCAGACAAACTTTCGAAATTACAGTAGTTACAATTTTCAACAACAGATGGCGCTGCGGTCTGGGAAACTCTATAGTACGATATTTTCCACATATCCACCATGTGTAGCAATAATATGGCGTAGTCTCTGAATGAAATTACCCGAAACCTTTGACAACGTGTCTGGCGGAATGGCTTCACATGCAGATGAGACGTACTGCTTCAGCTGTTCAATTGTTTCTGGATTCTGGCGGTACACCTGGTCTTTCAAGTGTCCCCACAGAAAGTCACAGGGGTTCATGTCTGGTGAATAGGGAGGCCAATCCACGCCGCCTCCTGTATGTTTCGGATAGCCCAAAGCAATCACACGATCATCGAAATATTCATTCAGGAAATTAAAGACGTCGGCCGTGCGATGTAGCCGGGCACCATCTTGCATAAACCACGAGGTGTTCGCAGTGTCGTCTAAGGCAGTTTGTACCGCCACAAATTCACGAAGAATGTCCAGATAGCGTGATGCAGTAATCGTTTCGGATCTGAAAAATGGGCCAATGATTCCTTTGGAAGAAATGGCGGCCCAGACCAGTACTTTTTGAGGATGCAGGGACGATGGGACTGCAACATGGGGCTTTTCGGTTCCCCATATGCGCCCGTTCTGTTTATTGACGAAGCCGTCCAGGTAAAAATAAGCTTCGTCAGTAAACCAAATGCTGCCCACATGCATATCGCTGTCATCAATCCTGTGCACTATATCGTTAGCGAATGTCTCTCGTGCAGCAATGGTAGCGGCGCTGAGGGGTTGCCACGTTTGAATTTTGTATGGATAGAGGTGTAAACTCTGGCGCATGAGACGATACGTGGACGTTGGCGTCATTTGGACCGCAGCTGCAACACGGCGAACGGAAACCCGAGGCCGCTGTTGGATCACCTGCTGCACTAGCTGCGCGTTGCCCTCTGTGGTTGCCGTACGCGGTCGCCCTACCTTTCCAGCACGTTCATCCGTCACGTTCCCAGTCCGTTGAAATTTTTCAAACAGATCCTTTATTGTATCGCTTTTCGGTCCTTTGGTTACATTAAACCTCCGTTGAAAACTTCGACTTGTTGCAACAACACTGTGTTCTAGGCGGTGGAATTCCAACACCAGAAAAATCCTCTGTTCTAAGGAATAAACCATGTTGTCTACAGCACACTTGCACGTTGTGAACAGCACACGCTTACAGCAGAAAGACGACGTACAGAATGGCGCACCCACAGACTGCGTTGTCTTCTATATCTTTCACATCACTTGCAGCGCCATCTGTTGTTGAAAATTGTAACTACTGTAATTTCGAAAGTTTGTCCGCCTGAAAATGTACTGTTGTCCCAAGCATATTGCAACAAACGGAGTATTTCTACCGCTGCTCGTTTAGTTTTTATTGCCGTTTCAAATATACCGGTCATTTTTGAAACACCCTGTATGTCAATGAATGGAGCTACAGTGAATTTATGAAATCGCTTCAATCATTTGCAATAGCCCCGTACTTATCAGCTGTCTATCGCCTGATTTCCAATTTCGTATCACGTATTCAGTAGCAGCTTAGTTCTCGCCATTGTCTTTTACGTGGTGACAATGGTGCACAGAGGCTTCATTTAGCCATTCAAAACCGATGCATACGAATCGTTACTTTTATAGATCGAATTCGGATGCAATCTTTAATGGTTACGCCCCCCATTGTTGAGAGTCGTGCACGTCTCCTCTCTGGTATTAGTCTAATCTTTGTGGTGAGTGAATTGCGTTAGTATCGACTTTGGTACTGTGTGCCAATCTTATTGCCACTAGCATCAGAGATATTTCCTACTTGGACGGCAGCCAATTCTGCCATTACCTAGGATTCTCTTGTCTGGAGATAAAATTGAATTGGCAGTCATAGTGCTTGCTGTTTTTTTATCGCCTCCATGTTCGTCTTATTTAAGGGATCAGTAAAGCTAGGTTGACTACATGTGAGGATGAGAAATATGTCTTCGATCGAAAAAAAATCTCTTTTAGTTCTCAACGGTCGTTACTGTGCATCCGTGGCGCGGTGCACCTTCGTGTTGCTATTCGCCTGCAGAACGACGTATCCGAAAATGGGCGTCAATCTGGTGTAACAAGAATTCATGCGACCACGCGACAAGTTTACATTGATCCACGATCCATACTCCGTAATTCTATGCTCGCTCCAGTCTTAACGGACAGCCGGTCGCTGTGGCCGAGCAGTTCTAGGCGCTTCAGTCCGGAAACGCGCTGCTGTAACGGTCACAGCTTCGAATCCTGCCTCGGGCATGGATGTGTGTGATGTCCATAGGTTAGTTAGGTGTAAGTAGTTCTAATTCTAGGGGACTGATGACCTCAGATGTTAAGTCCCATAGTGCTTAGAGCCATTTGAACCATTTTATTAACTGTCAGTGTCGTTGTGTCAACATGCCGGTATTTAGACTGTGCTGTTTCCTCTTGGCAGTCCAGCCGTGCGGGCGAGGAACGTGGCGCGATAGCTTGTACCCGAGATACTTCTGTTCCGCTCGCAGCATTTACACCCAAGTTAAGATGTGTTCCAGTAAGCAACATTTATTACAGTAAATTATAATTCCTGTGCTTTTCTGCTGTAGTTAAACGTTGCCTGTGCTTTAGAGTTGTCCCACTTCAGGGTTCTGGGTTTACTTTTAACTGTTTAGAACCATTCCTGTGGGACCCTAAGCTATATTGAGGCCTCCCTGAGTTCAAGGTTAAAGGCCTCCACGCCTAATGATCAAGGTGGAAAATGTTGTAAACTTTCGATGTCATTGCACTGTACATGGATTGCGTACTTCTTTGCTCCTGAAAAAGTAAATTATATTCCCGCCCTGCGAATTTTTTCTATTTAATATTAATCGACTGATGATCCATCGTTTTAGAATTTTTGGTAAACTGAACTTAACAAATTTTGAATTTTCTAAAGAACTTTGTGCTGAAAATTTAACCTGGATGCCCACTCTGTACAATCTTAGTTTAATTATTGATCAGACTGATTCTCCTTCTTTCGAATGGGCCTACTCTGGACCACGCTTGTTCAACTGTTGAGCTTTGATCTTTGCTCAGTATTGTCGTATCCTCTGCCGATGTAACTCCTTCCTTTCTTCTGTCCAGGGGTTACCTTTCATTCGGGGCTTTTCCTGAAATCCTTGGACTTCCTTCGGGGTATGTCTCACAGAATGTCTGTTCTGGAGAGCAATTGTTCCATCTACATCTACATTCATACTCCGCAAGCCACCCAACGGTGTGTGGCGGAGAGCACTTAACGTGCCACTGTCATTACCTCCCTTTCCTGTTCCAGTCGCGTATGGTTCGCGGGAAGAACGACTGTCTGAAAGCCTCCGTGTGCGCTCGAATCTCTCTAATTTTACATTCGTGATCTCCTCGGGAGGTATAAGTAGGGGGAAGCAATATACTCGATACCTCATCCAGAAACGCACCCTCTCGAAACCTGGCGAGCAAGCTACACCGCGATGCAGAGCGCCTCTCTTGCAGAGTCTGCCACTTGAGTTTGCTAAACATCTCCGTAACGCTATCACGCTTACCAAATAACCCTGTGACGAAACGCGCCGCTCTTCTTTGGATCTTCTCTATCTCCTCCGTCAACCCGATCTGGTACGGATCCCACACTGATGAGCAATACTCAAGTATAGGTCGAACGAGTGTTTTGTAAGCCACCTCCTTTGTTGATGGACTACATTTTCTAAGGACTCTCCCAATGAATCTCAACCTGGTACCCGCCTTACCAACAATTAATTTTATATGATCATTCCACTTCAAATCGTTCCGCACGCATACTCCCAGTTCTTTAATGTCCTTTTCAGTTTCTGTCACCCAAGTGGTGCGAATCTTCTTGTTTTGCCAGTTGGTGAACAGACGGTTGGTCAATTTGTTATAGAAAGCTACCCTTATTTTTCTTGCAGTCAGAGCTCCTCTCGATATGTTTGTAGAGCTGCGAGTTATGTCGCCTTCTGAATTCCCGATCTTCTTCTATCGGGCCTCGGATCTTCCTGAGGATTCTCTGATTTCCAGTTTCTCCATCAGACCTCGTCGGTTCATGAAAAGACTTTCTATGGAATACAGGGCTTTTGGTCGTATGACTGATGTGTAGTGCTTAAGTTTCAGGTTGCGTGACAGGCATTTTTGTTGTAGCTGTTCATAGTCAGTCGATAGGCTAGTTCCAGCTTGTTGACTCTCATCGATAATGACGTTTTTTCTAATAAGTTGGGTCCAATCCATTCGCCGAGATACTTAAACTTCTGAGTCCTTTTGATGTTCCCTGGTCTAGTAACACCTCTTTGTTAGCTTATTTGGTGTTGGTGAAGAACTCTGTTTTCTCCAGCGACTCTTGAAGACTCACTTTGGCTCCTGTTTTCTGAGGCAGTGTACCTGCATTGTTGCCATTTCAAGAGAATCAGCGATCAGTGCCATGTCATCTGCAAAAGCCAGGCAATCTACAATCAGTCCCTCGTTCTTACAGCCCAGGTAAACACCACTCTGAACAGCCAGATTGGTCAGTTCCTTGCACCATTCTATCACAACCTTTTCAAGGACACAGTTGAAGAGAAGTGGGGAGAGTCCATCAGCTTGTCCCACTCCAATTTTTATCTTGGAAGTTTTCTGAGATCTCACCTCTAAATCTGACCTTGGAATCGGTGTTGGTCAAAGTTTCTAGAATGAGTCTGCATGTTTTGTTGTCTAGTCCTAGTTCCTGAAGTACTTTGTTAAGCGTTTCTCTATCAACAGAGTCGTGGGCCTTCCTGAAATCAACAAGGGTGTCGACGACCTTGCGGTTTCTCATCTTGGAGTATGCCAGTACAATTTTAAGGTTGAGGATCTGTTCAGCAAAGGATCTGGTCTTCCTGAAGCCTCCCAGTTGATCTTCTGCCCTTGTTAATAACGCCTTGGAGAGAATTTTTTATGTTACCACAAGAGAAATTCCATGACAGGTGTTCAGATCGGTAAAATGTGAAGCGGATGGATCAGAGCAGTGTTCCAATCAGGTGGTAATTTCTCTGTTTTCCAGATGTCCTGGATGATCTCGGTGAGGTTGCCCACGGCAGTGCTTCCAGCACATTTCCAGAGTTCAGCAACGATTGAGTTTTCTCCAGCTGTCTTATTATTCTTTAGAAATTGAATGATTTGTACAACTTCTTCCAATAAAGGAGGCAGTGAGTCCGGGTTTGATGTGGTTTGTTTGTAGTCGATGTCTTCACTGGGTGGATCACAGTTTAGTAGGTTTCTAAAGTACTGAGCTAAGAGGTAGCAGTTGTCGTTAAAAGACTGTTTGCCCTGCGAGTCTCTGAAGTCGGGGCTTGGCGGATTGTATTTTCTGAGTGTCTGCTTGAAGGTTCTGTAGAAATCTCTTGAGTTATTCTTCGCGAAGTGCTCATCGATTTTGGTTAGTTGGTTTTGTGTGAAGGTCCGTTTGGTTCCTCGAATTATCTTAGCTGTAAGCCTTCTTTGTTCCAAAAAGTTCTCCCAATTTTTCTTGGTTTTCTTACAATTACATTTCTCCCAGAGTGTCTATCTTTGGGCTGTTGCACTGACACATTCTTCATTCCACCACGGATGCTCCCTTTTTCTCGTGATGGGGGCGAGTTTATTGGCCGTCTTCACAAGAGTCTCCTTCAGTTCGTCCCAGCTGTTGAAATCTGCTCTGTTCAGTCTCTGGCTTACTTCTTGTCTGTTCGTAATTCGCTCTACGTCAGATCTTACCGTCTTGGAGATTCTGTGTACTCTAGTGTTTCTAGGCTGGAGTCTCTGATCGGACAGATTATTCATTATTTTAAACTTCCTGTAAAATTGACTAACAACTTTTGAATTATGTAGAGAACATCTCGTTTTTAAAAATTTAACCTAAAAGTCTGTTTAACATTCTTTGTTTTATATTAACCAGGCTAATTTTGAATATCTTGTTTTTTTGTAAAATCTTAAGATTGTTTGAATAAATTATATGTGCTTTGAGAAGTTGAAAAGGGTGAAAGGTTTTGCAAATAAAGTTTAATCTGGAGCCCATGCCTTCCACCTTGGTTTTCCTTATAATTGTTTGTGGGGCTGGTGAACCTCACCAAACCGCTTTCATGTCACTGGATTTCCCAGTTTGCGCCCCGTACCGTGGAAATGATTCTCCATTTCTCTGCTCCATTTGTACATAGTGTTTGTTTTCGATACAAACGAAACACCCGAATAGAGAACAGTGAGCCGCGCGGGATTAGCCGAGCGGTCTCGGGCGCTGCAGTCATGGACTGTGCGGCTGGTCCCGGCGGAGGTTCGAGTCCTCCCTCGGGCATGGGTGTGGGTGTGTGGGTGTGTGGGTGTGTGTGTGTGTGTGTGTGTGTGTGTGTGTGTGTGTGTGTCCTTAGGGTAATTTAGGTCAGTAAGCTTAGGGACTGATGACCTTAGCAGTTAAGTCCCATAAGATTTCACACACATTTGAACATTTTTTTGAACGGTGGGCGCGTGAAACACTTGCTGTAATGTGTTTGTCCTCAGGTGAATAAATGTAGCTTGATTCCTCGGGACGCAGTTATGAAACGTCCATGTACTCAGACGTAGAACGTCGTATAGGGAAACCACTGGTTTCCCGACCTATGTTTATTTGCTTGTTACAATTACCTCTACTTGCCCCTTTTGCTGTTTTCACCGGCATACATTACTTATTGCATCACGTGCTCTCAAAGTCACCAAGTGACATCGAATCCCGCGCTGTACAGCGGCCGTAATGTTATGGTTCCCCGTTGTATATATTTGCCTCCTCGTGTTGTTGTCACCATTTGTACGCATCCATACTGTCGTTGCACGTTTCTACCTACCTCCTATTGGTTCGTCCTTTCTATCCTCTCCTATACGTTGCACAGCAGCAAAGTATTTTCTTGCTCCATGTACCACATGTTGTCTTAGCTACATGCCCCACTAACCTCCTCTCATTTGCATTACGTCTTTAGGAGGGGGCGACAATATTCACCGTAAATGTGACAGCGATCCAACAATTTTTTTAAGCCACAACAGTCACCGATCGAAAATATTAGTTTATTTAGTTACCGGTTTCGACAGAATGGGCCATAGAAATGTGCAAGTGTTTAAAAAAATGTACGTAAAGGTAAGCTAACAACTGTAATAACCAATGTCGTAATATACACGGACTGGAAAATTAGCAAATATACCGGTCTTCATGAAGTTAATAGAGAAAGCGGTTAAAATATGTTGCCACAATTGGCATTGTTGCATGGAGTAAAATGACGATAAAATAATAACCAAAGATTCAACAGATGCCTCCTGGATCTTTTAGAAGAAATAGTGATTTGTGAGAACAGGAAACACCATCCCTCTACACTTCTCAATAAATAAAATGAATTAGCGGCCAATTCGTGTTTTTCATTGTATTAAAAGCTGAGCTGTTATAAGTATTATATCCTGGTAGAGCTCTGCTCAGCCCCGTGCAGCCCACGTATTTTTTTTCCCTCCTTTGCTTTGTTTTCGGCGAATCTGTTGCGCCCACAGTCTTTTTATCGTGTTTAGATATGCTGCTTTCAATTCGCTTACTTGTGTATTGTACATGTCACAGACTACCTCTAGGCACTAGCTTTTATAATCTTAACGATAAGTATTGCCATACCTTTGTTTAGCCTTGGAGCTTTTAATAATTTTATTCCTTATTCTGGTTATTTTAATTATCTATTGGTTCCGTGCCACTAGCAGTTCCTCAGATCTGTGTTTGGTACGCTGCTAAGCCCGTGACTTTGATTCACAAGTTTCTGTCCGTTAACTTTATTGTAATGCCTTTGGCAAATAAACTTATTTCCAGAAACCCTCCAAAACTGAAACTAAGTATTTCTCTTTCGACTCATAATTGCCGGCCGCGGTGGTCTCGCGGTTCTAGGCGCGCAGTCCGGAACCGTGCGACTGCTACGGTCGCAGGTTCGAATCCTGCCTCGGGCATGGATGTGTGTGATGTCCTTAGGTTAGTTAGGTTTAAGTAGTTCTAAGTTCTAGGAGACTAATGACCACAGCAGTTGAGTCCCATAGTGCTCAGAGCCATTTGAACCATTTTTTTGACTCATAATTGTAGCTCCCTTTCAACTGCACTTTTTGTATTCAATTTAGTTGTATGTATATGTAGTCTCATATTGCATTTCTAACTTTGTATTAAGCTGTCGCAAACTATATTCGGCCACTGACATGTAGTGGCCACCCCACCTTCAGTTGTTTGCACCGATGTTGTAAGCAAATTACGCGAGCGACGACCCGGTGTTACGGGGCGTGTGTGGTTATTATTTTATTGTGATTCTACACCACGTGACAGTCACATTTATGGCTACGTATTTTAATTGCTTTCCCTGATAACTTCATTAAGTCAGGTATATCTGCTAACTTTCCAATCTATCTACATTATGACACTGCTCAGTAATGTTCTTAGCTTACCATAATGTACGAGTGGTTCTGTGGATTTATTATTAATTTGTACTGTTTTCTGTTGGATCTATAGGTTATACGTTACTTTAATCTTATTACAACCGAGCGAGATGGTGCAGTGGTTAGCACACTGCACTCGCATTCGAGAGGACGACGGTTCAATCCCGCGTCCGGCCATCCTGATTTAGGTTTTCCGTGATTTGCCTAAATCGCTTCAGGCAAAGACCGGGGTGGTTCCTTTGACAGGGCACAGCCGACTTCCTTTCTTAATCCAATGAGACTGATGAGCTCGCTGTTTGGTCTCTTCCCCCAAATCAGGTCAGTCCAGTCTTATTACCATTGATTTTCAGCGTACTTTTCAATTGTTTCATCAAGCTCCTGTATTTTATACCAAAATTCATCTACAGTATATTACAGACAAACAGTGTAAAAGTCACTGGCAGTGTACCATTAATACGTATTCTTTCTTCATGGCCCCAGTTGAAAGAACTGACGACTTCTTCTAAGGCTCTTGGGAATGCTTCAAATGCCACGAAATCTTCTTGCCTGATTCCTCATCCAATTCCGAATTACCCCAAACGAGGTGTAATAGAAGTTGTAGCACTGATGAATATATTTACCCTCGCATACTAACCCACTTGAAATTAATACTGTATTTTTTAAGGGCAAAACTTGTTATAATCGCGTTAGATTTCTCTGATGATTGAGTTACAATGAAATAGAATTCGTATTCATTGCTCATAATGGAATTATGTGCACTATTAGCAAATACTGCGTTATTAAAGATACACTTCTAAACCCTGATTGTATCTTTGCTTGATTTACAAAATTTTTAAGGCTTTCGTGGCCATTTGTTGACATATTGCCTGTTGTCTTCTGTCTCAGGTTTTCGGTCGACGTTTGTTTGACGATTTTTCAGACGTTTCGCCAGTACTAGTGTCTAGCATCGTCAAAATGGTACCCTCCGTTGCTGACGGTGGACTGCCACCGCCGCCGCCGCCGCCGCCGCCGCCGCCGCCGCCGCCACCACCACCACCACCACCACCACCACCACCAATGGAAGGTGAAACGCCGGCCGGTGTGGCCGTGCGGTTCTAGGCGCTCCAGTATGGAACCGTGTGACCGCTACGGACGCAGGTTCGAATCCTGCCTCGGGCATGGATGTGTGTGATGTCCTTAGGTTAGTTAGGTTTAATTATTTCTAAGTTCTAGGCGACTGTTGACCTCAGAAGTTAAGTCGCATAGTGCTCAGAGCCATTTGAACCATTTGAAGGTGAAACTTTGACAGTGCTAGCGAAATGTCAGAAAAATCACCAAACAAATGTCGGCCAAAGAAGCGGAGACATAAGCCAACAGCCAATTTGTTTGTTGAGAATTTTGGTGAATATCTTGCTCACTGTCCCCAGCGATTCTGACTGCCAGGCCGACGACGACGTTCATTTCCCGGTACTGTTACGGATTTTTTCGTGGTGGGAGTGCTGGAACATTCTGCACGCAGCCTCGTGATGCCTGTCCAGGAACTACTTGTATGAGAAGTAGGGGCTCAAGATCTGGAAGCTGATAACGGCTGAAGAGCGGTGCGCTGATCCCAGGCTAACCCATATCGCATCAAACTGACGCCATTGCAGATGATGAACGGCGATCAGTTAGCATCAAACCTTAAAGGTCGTTATGTACAGACTGGTGTGCAAAACTTGAGAGAAAGTAAGTTTCGCACGATGTGTCATTGCCAAGAAACAAAGCTCGATGAAACTTAAGCTATACAAAGAAAGAACTGCTTGACAGTATAGCACGAATTCCGGACGGTTGCGACTGCGCACATTTGCAATCGGCAGGGTTCACTGGCCATCGACGTTCAGCCCCTTCGCCAGGCAGTTTGAGCAGCGAACCTTCAGGCAAGGGAGGCCTTCCTCGTACGCGCCTTGTCCGCTTTCAAGCCGCCGCCGCCTCCGACACTTGCCCGACATATTGGCTTCTTGAAATCACGTAGCCAATTGAAAATATTGACATAATTACTGACGCTGCTGCATAGATGGATTTTAGGTAAAGTAACTACATCTAATACCAAAGTATTTCCAACTACCTTTCTATAGGACCAAAATACAGAGGTTCTTTTCATTATCCGGAAAACGAAATATTTACACCTTTTTGGAAACTAAGGCAATACCATCGACTATTTCAATATGTAATTAGTGCTACCAAACATAAATATAGCCCTTTTATCCCTCGGCCTGTACGGTAGCTTCTTTCCACGCTTACTGACTGTTGATATTTTTAAAAATATTTGGATTCCGATAAGCGATATTTTTTTTTTAAGAAAAGCGCCTTATAAGCGTTAGACACATCGAGAGAAAGTATCGATGCATCGTCGTATCGACTGACGAATATCGATGCACCAGCCTATAAAAACATTGGCTGCACATTGTAAATACACTGCCGGATGTAGAGATGTATATTTAAATATTGATTTATTATTAGATATTCTGCACATCAACAAGCTAGCAGCCTGCTTATCCCCGTTAGAGCAAGAACTGAAAGGAAAACGATGCATGTTCGCGGTTGGTGATTACCACTTTGCCAACAATGGTAACAGCATGAAGTGGCACAATAAACGATGTCGAATGGGTCCGTCGTTCGGTTTCGTCACATATCGAATTTGTCCGGAAAACTTCATATCGACTTCCCTGTGTTTGGGTTCGTATCTGCCAATGCCAGTGATCTAGCGCTTGTAGTGTCAAAACTGTAGTTTCTGTTAATAACGCCGAGCACCGATTATGTCAGCATTTAGTGTCTCACATCCCCGCCCACCGCAAAAACCAATCGTGTCATCTAGATTTTTGTTCATCAATTTCAGCAACTGTTTTTTAAGATTCAAATGGTTCAAATGGTTCTGAGCACTATGGGACTTAACTTCTGAGGTCATTAGTCCCCTAGAGCTTAGAACTACTTAAACCTAACTAACCTAAGGACATCACACACATCCATGCCCGTGGCAGGATTCGAATCTGCGACCGTAGCGGTCGCGCGGTTCCAGAATGGTTTTTTAAGAATGCCGATCTGATGAAATAGCAGACTAGTTGCATTAAAAACTGTTTTTTAACGCAACTGGTGTGCTGTTTCTTCACATTGGAAAACTTGTTATTTCCTTCATACTGACATCCCTCGGTGCATTCGCACTTCTTTAGGTCACCTATACTTGCTACACACAGTTAAAGAGCAAGTTTGGACATGATGAAAGCTCATCACGTAGTAAGACTCCTTCACACACAGCGTTAGTATACTTATGTTCTACAATTTCAAGAGAACAACTTACCGAAAATTGTGAAACAATATAAAATACAAATATAGGCATTCGATATTGCCATTTCGATTTCAAAAAAATGGTTCAAATGGCTCTGAGCACTATGGGACTCAACATCTTAGGTCATAAGTCCCCTAGAACTTAGAACTACTTAAACCTAACTAACCTAAGGACATCACACACACCCATGCCCGAGGCAGGATTCGAACCTGCGACCGTAGCAGTCCCGCGGTTCCGGACTGCAGCGCCAGAACCGCTAGACCACCGCGGCCGGCTATTTCGATTTCGATGTATCGGGACGAAAGAATACATTTAAGTATAGAGTTTTGTTGAAAATAATATCGATGTATAGATATTTCATGAATAGCCCACGGTCATGGAAGAAATAGAAAAGCAACGGTGTAAAAGAGAATGAGAATGTGCGCTGATCAAACGCTGCGTTTGTGGCTATTTTATTTACTATGACTGACAGTCCAGACAATCACAAGGAAAGGAGAAATGAGTATGTGAATAGTTGAAAAGAAGTTAATTTACTCACTAAAATCCTATATCCTTGTGGAGAAACATTATTAATCAATGTATCCCTGGATAACGCTCAAAAGAGAGAAAGAAATTGTGGTAGATAAGTAGGATATTACACTTGAAAAATGATAGATGTAACTGTAATTTTTAGTGACAGGAGGGTCATTTGAGTGATGTTTAAGTTGACTTTGTTCAGCCAAATAACACTGTTTACTGATTAAACACTAATAAACCGAGCTGTGACCAGCTAGTTTCACCATTACGTTATTTAGGGCAAATGTTGTAAGGCTCTAAACACACTAATTTTCACAACTAATAAAAGATGATTTCCATCACGTCGTTGTAACCTCGGAACCCGTCCAGGGGTATTCTAGGGGTAGGCTGTCGCAAATGTGCAGGGCCGCAAATGTCCGGGCACCACATGGCACGGAAGGTAACTGAAAGAATAGAAAGGATATACACTACTGGCCATTAAAATTGCTACGCCACGAAGATGACGTGCTACAGACGCGAAATTTAACTGACAGGAAGAAGATGCTGTGATATGCAAATGATTAGCTTTTCAAAGCATTCATGCAAGGTTGGCGCCGGTGGCGACACCTTCAACGTGGTGACATCAGGAAAGTTTCCAACCGATTTATCATACACAAACAGCAGTTGACCGGCGTTGCCTGGTGAAACGTTGTTGTGATGGCTCGTGTAATGATGAGAAATGCTTACCATCACGTTTCCCACTTTGATAAAGGTCGGATTGTAGCCTATCGCGATTGCGGTTTATCGTATCGCGACATTGCTGCTCGCGTGGGTCGAGATCCAATGACTGTTAGCAGAATATGGAATTGGTGGGTTCAGCAGGGTAATACGGAACGCCTTGCTGGATCCCAACGGCCTCTTATCACTAGCAGTCGAGATGACACGCATCTTAACCGCATGGCTGTAATAGATCGTGCAGCCACGTCTCTATCCCTGAGTCAAGAGATGGGGACGTTTGCAAGACAACAACCATCTGCACGAACAGTTCGACGACATTTGCAGCAACATGGACTATCAGCTCAGAGACCATGGCTGTGGTTACCCTCGACGCTGCATCACAGACAGGAGCGCCTGCGATGGTGTACCCAACGACGAACCTAGGTGCACGAATGGCAAAACGTAATTTTTTCGTATGAATCCAGGTTCTGTTTACAGTTTCATGATGGTCGCATCCGTGTTTGGCGACATCGCGGTGAACGCACACTGGAAGTGTGTATTCGTCATCGCCATACTGGCGTATCACCCGGCGTGATGGTATGGCGTGCCACTGGTTACACGTATAGGTCACCTCTTGTTCGCACTGACGGCACTTTGAACAGTGGGCGTTACATTTCAGATGTGTTACGACCCGTGGCTCTACCATTCATTCGATCACTGCGAAACCCTACATTTCAGCAGGATAATGCACGACCGCATTTTGCTGGTCCTGTACGGGCCTTTCTGGATACAGAAAATGTTCGACTGCTGCCCTGGCCAGCACATTCTCCAGATCTCTCACCAATTGAAAACATCTGGTTAATGGTGGCTGAGCAACTGGCTCGTCACAATACGCTAGTCACTACTCTTGATGAACTGTGGTATCGTGTTGAAGCTGCATGGGCAGCTGTACTTGTACACGCCATCCAAGCTCTGTTTGACTCATTGCCCAGGCGTATCAAGGCCGTTATTACGGCCAGAGGTGGTTGTTCTGGGTACTGATTTTTCAGGATCTATGCACCCACATTGCGTGAAAATGTAATCTAGTATAATATATTTGTCCAATGAATACCCGTTTATCGTCTGCATTTCATGTTGGTGTCGCAATTTTAATGGCCAGTAGCGTAAGTTGTAACAGTTATCAGGAGGTGAAGAGGCTTGCACAGAATAGAGTAGCCTGGAGAACTGCATTAAAACCAGTCATCAAAGTGAAGACTGTATCAACAACTACTTACGTCTGATTTACAGTTAGGTGCCTGTCCACCATGTATAATGATGTATTGTAATTTCATTACTTATAGTTACAAGAAGGCAATCTGAGCAGTGTTGAGTACAACTCCTGTTACAAGTGGGAGAGATGAGTGGGCGGTGACTCACCGTGGAAGGACTGGTTGGTGTTGACCCTGATGGTCATGTAGCCCGCCTTGCAGCTGGCCGTCACCACTGGTGAGAACTCCTGGTCCAACAGCGCCACCGCACCCTGCAACACAAGCAAGAGAATGAGTCAACCGGCAGCGTTGACAACGGTGCCAACTGGCAGTATCTCAAGCACATCGTCGGGCGATAACTCTAAATATTACACTCTCACTATAATCGTTCACAAGAGCAACAATGTCGCCTTTACACGAATGATGTGACGTCAGTTCAACAGATGCCTATAACCTTTGTTAGTTCAAATTTTACTGAAGGTCGATGATCCTAACTAGTTATTTCCCTTTAAACATGCTACTGGCAATAGGGTCAAAAATCCTTCGTGCATATCACTTTAGCATTCACTTTACACGATGACGTCACGATCCAAATGATAAAGCTTATAAAACCCAGCTGAGAAGTTACTGAAAAAAGAACTTTCCCAGATTATTTAATTCTTTATGAAATTAAACTTAGCTCAAGGTTCGAAAGATAAAAGTGGATTTGGACGTGACTGGTATCTCAGAGGTCACAAGGAAGAAACAATTTATAGACAACATAATTTACTATTATCAATTTAAAGACACAACTCACAGAACAATATTTCTAGTTCCAAAGGATAACTTATTTCATTTCTACAAGAGACTATGAGAAGCATTAACTGTCTACAAATTGAACAGTGAAGCACGAAAAGCATTCAAGTGAATCTTACATTCACTCTCAAAAACAACAGTATTATTTAATAATTTTTTTCATAACGTGGGACCACAGTCATAATATATTTCTTTAAAGTCAGTACCGCCATTAGACTGTTTTTTATTTGCAGTTTTACATTACACGATCATGATTTCGGCTTCAAGTACCATTATCAAGTATTTTAATGTTATACAGTGCCTAAGATGGCATACTGTCGTATTTAAAATACACGATTAGACACGATGTCTAAGGGTCAATATTTCTGGTAAAAGTCTACTGCTTTGTTTTATCACTGACAAGGGAACCTCCCCATCGCACCCCCCTCAGATTTAGTTATAAGTTGGCACAGTGGATAGGCCTTGATAAACTGAACACAGATCAATTGAGAAAACAGGAAGAAGTTGTGTGGAACTGTGAAAACATAAGCAAAATATACAAACTGTGTAGTCCACGGGTCGCATAGGCAACATCATGGGCAAAGTGAGCTCAGGAGCGTCGTGGTCCCGTGGTAGCGTGAGCAGCTGCTGAACGAGAGGTCCTTGGTTCAAGTCTTCCCTCGAGTGAAAATTTTATTTTCTTTATATTTGCATAGTTATTATCTGTCCGTTCGTTCATTGACGTCTTTGTTCACTGTAATAAGTTTGTGTTTTGCGACCGCATCGCAAAACCGTGCGATTAGTAGACGAAAGGACGTGCCTCTCCAATGGGAACCGAAAACATTTGATCGCAAGGTCGTAGGTCAACCGATTCCTCCACAGGAACACACATCTGATATATTCTATACGACACTGGTGACGGCATGTGCGTCACATGACAGGAATATGTTGTCGACCCACCTAACTTGTACACTTGGCGAAGGGGTAAAAAGATTCTTCTACCTTGCCCGATTTAGGTTTTCTTGTGGATGTGATAATCACTTCCAAAAAAGTGATGAAAACATAAGAGTTTGTCACATAAACTGAAAATAAAAAATTAAACTTTTCACTCGATGGAAGATTTGAACCAAGGACCTTTCGTTCCGCAGCTGCTCACGTTACCACAAGACCACGGCGCTCTTGCATTCCCAGTGTCCTTGACGTTGCCTATCTTCCCATGAACTACACAGTTTGTATATTTTGCTTATTTTTTCACAGTTCCACACAACTTCTTCCTGTTTTCTCAATTGATCTGTTTTCAGTTTTTCAAGGCCTATCCACTGTGCCAACTTATAACTAAATCTGAGGGGGGGGGGGGGGGGGGGGTGCGATGGGGAGGTTCCCTTGTGAGTATACCATCAAGCAGTAGGCTTTTACCAGAAATATTGACCCTTAGACAATATGTCTAATAGAGTATTTTAAATACGACAGTACGCCATCTTAGGCACTGTATAACATCAAAACACTTGATAATGGCACTTTAAAGCTGAAATCAAGATCATGTAATGTAACACTGCAAATAAAAAACAATCTAATACCGGTACTGACTTCAAAGAAACAGTATTATTATTTTGCATAAAAAAAATGGTTCAAATGGCTCTGAGCACTATGGGACTGACATCCGAAGGATGCCGTCGAGTTGCGAGGACCTGAGACACTTGAGTAGGAAGAGGGGGGGGGGGGAGGAAATCCAAATAAATGCTTTCCTGCTGCGAATACAGTCCTGCTGTTAAGCCACGGCCTTCTTACCAGTCAGGCAGAGACGCACCTGGAAGCGTTCTCAGTGGTTTAGTGAATTGACCACGAACAAGTGGCGGGCACATCAATGGAACACGGAGTCAGAACGGCGCCTGAATTCTTATGCTCCAGGCCGGCCACTGGCCATGCACTTTATGAAGGAAGATAAGAAAGAGTTGGCACCCTGTAACCAAGACTTACAAGGGGGAATTAAGCAATGTCGATTACTCGCTGGGTGACAGCGTAAATTGAGCCCACCAATGATAAGATGATATGATGCGGAAGCACAAGAGTAGAGGGTATGACAACGAAAGTGTCGACCAGAAGCAGACAGATATTTTTTCTGACATCATTCGAAGAACACTCTGAAATCTTTTGTATGTCTTTTGTGGTACTTTGTAGAAGTGTCAGAGGTAATTCGAGGTTTCATTCTGAGTGTCTTCTTACTAGCGCAATATCTGGAGGTACTTTTAGGCAAGATTTTGCTAAGTGAATCGAATGCTGTTTCGCACAGAGAGCTCTAACTTTACGTCTTGGACGAATTTTCATACTTTAAGTCAGATTAGTGCATTTATCCCGACGGCTAGCTACCTGGCCAATACGACTGCCGGGTAGTGGCTTCAGCTGGAGCAGCTGGGCAGAAGCGAGGAACAAGAAATGGACTAAACTGTTCTGAGCGGCGCCCCCAAGGCTGGCATTGATGGACGTAAAAGATGTAAGCTGCCAATCAACGGTCACTTAACATCATGCCGATTTGCAAGGAGACTGACAACTTGGGCCACAATTATGGCACACGACCACAACTTCATGCCCCGTAGTCTCCCCCTTACAGGACAAATTGCTGAGTCGAGTCTGCATCCAGTCAAACCCGTCGTCGAGGTTTCTGTGCTGATAATTTGTGCGTAATTGTAATAAATGTAAATTTCTCAACATTATTAATTTGAATGTATTACAATTTGGTGTCCAAAATTCCAGATCCACATTTTGTTACATTTTTGGCGTCCTGCGTGGTGTCCTATCATTTGCATGTATTTCCATTTCACTACACGCTTAAGACTCCTTGTACACACTGCAAACCGAATGGCAAACAGTAGTTGTTAATGCGGGAGTATTTCTCGTGAGCATGCACTGATTTATACATGTAAGGGGCGATCGAAAACTTTCCGTTTGAGGGCGTTGCTACAGCGTATATGCAACGTAGCGCGACTCCGATGCGGATATATAAACCCCGAAATGTAGGAGAGGGATTAGTGTGGCATTCGCGTCTTTCCGACGTACGTGCGATAAATGTGAAAAGGTGAACTGTGACGACGTTATTTCCAAATGCGTCCGACCAGGAGTAACGTGCTGTTATTCTTTTCTTGGCCGCCGAAGGACAAACTACGGTAGACATTCATCGGAGAATGAAGGTGCATGAATGCAGCATGTCTGTCGAAAACCACGCTTGTGGGGTGCTGCTGCTTCATAAAGCACGCCGCATATATCAAATGTTGTAACGCAGAAGTTATGCCAAATCAAGTGGGAGACACTCGGGCACCCGCCCTACAGATCTGACGTCTCCCCACGCGACTATCACGCTTTCGGTCCTTTAAAAAAATAAAAATAAAAAAAAGACCTCGAAGGGCCGACGATTCCTGTCGGACTAGAAAGTAGCCTACAGCAGGCAGTTACGGACTTCTTCATGCAACAAGACACGATGTTTCACCAAACGGTTATCCTCAACCTGGTGAGTCAGTTTGCTGATTGCTTCAGCGCCTACGGCGATTTTGCCTGATCGGCATACCGATTCTTCGTACGAAAACTTTTTGATCGACCCCCCTCAGAATCATCTTCCGACCCGCAACTTTATTTAGGACGACGTTTGCTTTCCAGAAGAATACCAGCAACTTCTCTACATTAATTTTGTTTCAAAATCTGAAAACTGTTGAATGTATGAGAAAATTATTACCTCCAGTTCTTAGAAAGAAGCTGTGACTTGTGTGTGGCGCTGTTTATTTCAGTCTCCGGTGATATCATTTAAGCGTTTACGCTGGGAAACTTGGCGCTTTTAATCCAATAAAATTGTGTGTGTGTGTGTGTGTGTGTGTGTGTGTGTGTGTGTGTGTGTGTGTGAGAGAGAGAGAGAGAGAGAGAGAGAGAGAGAGAGAGAGAGAGAGATTGTACCGCAACTGCAACTTTTCACATTTGTGTCTTTAAATACTCTGACCGAATTATTATTTGACAGTTATCCGTGGGAGTTACCAACGAAAAAACATTCGGCGTGATTCGACTGCAAATTAACTCTTGGAGATTAGTTAACGTCTGAGCTTCAGTAAATCAGAAATAGGCATTCCAACACGTGTCAACGAACGGGAGCGCGCGCACACACGCACACGCACACGCACACACACACACACACACACACACACACACACACACACACACACACGAGCGCGCGTGTGATTATGTTATGCTCAATACTTTTCTTCCCTGTTCTCCTGTAAAAGTGTTTTTTTTTTTTTTATGAGTACGTCAACAGCAGTTACAAATTTATCACAATATAACATACAGTAGAATGCTGAAGATTAGATGGGTGGATCACATAATTAATGAGGAGGTATTGAATAGAATCGGGCAGAAGAGAAATTCGTGGCACAACTTGACTAGAAGAAGGGATCGCTTGGTAGGACATATTCTGAGGCATCAAGGGATCACCAATTTAGTATTGGAGGGCAGCGTGGATGTAAAAATCATAGAGGGAAACCAATAGATGAATTCACTAAACAGATTCAGAAGGATGTAGGTTGCAGAAGGTACTGGGAGATGAGGAAGCTTGCACAGGATAAAGTAGGATGGAGAGCTGCACCAAACCGGTCTCTGGACTAAGACCACAACAAGAACAACAACAACAACACTGCTTTTTCAATGCTTTGGTTTTACTGTGGCAAACGTGCGAACTGTACTAAGAATAACAGTCGAGATCGCACAAATTACATTTACTTGTGACCAGATTCAGCTCAAAGGCGTACTATCTTCAGACCGTACTCGAAATCTGCTGTATGGAGATGGATCCAACAGCTCTGCTGCGGTTGAAATCATCAGGAGACTTCTGCAGTTCCTGCTTCGTGTATCCGTATTCACACATCAACTTTGGCGTAAGGTCTGAAGAAGGCTCGCCTTTGGACTGAAACCGATCACCAGTAAATATGAATTGTGCGATCTATGCTGTTTTTCTAACTAAAGCTGTGAAATTGATCACTGTTTTCCCAGAATGTTTTAGAAAATTTGAAACGTGCATACGCTTCCACAAGTCCTGCCTGTGGATGAAACTATACGCACACACACATCGTACAACGTTTGACACTGATCCATAGTTCAACAGAACAACGTAAAATTTTTTAAGTTTGAGGTCATTCACAGTGGATACGTTCACCGTTCGTATACGAATCTGATATATCGTTTCTTGTCAAACGCTTTCATTGACTGGTCGTAACATCCAAACATATACCCGCATTGCCTGACTGGACTGTGAAGTTTTTATCTTTGGAGTGGAATGTATTTTTATGTAGCGAAATAAGGATTTGCTATGGAGAAGTATTAAAAGGTTTTGGGAAGCTGAGAATAAAGCTAACTAGTGGCTGTATGTCTTTAAAGTACCTAACGAATTAATAATAACACTAATAGCACATCATACACGTGAAAATAAATTGGTTCAAGATGGTCTAATGTGGGAAAAAGTGCAATCCACTGTCAGTCCCACGTATCTAGTGACAGCAGATAAAAAAAATCTCTCTTCGATTCGCACTCCACAACGTTTCACAATGCTGATCCTGCAGGTCTCACGAGAAGAAAAGACCAACGAAACGCTTGTACACCAATTGACATTAACATTAGACTCAAACTTTTGTCGAGAGAAATGTTTCGCTCCGCCTCGCTGAGACAATTCAGCGCTTAACGGATTCTCGCAGCATTGTCACGCGTAGCAGAATGGGACGACAGGATACTCCGACATGGACAATAGAACTATAGAATACAGGTAACAAGCGGTCCTCATTACTAGACTCGTTTGACGAGAGACATTTCACGACCAACAAAGCCGCGGAACGTACCTCAGACTGATATGTCAATCTTCCAACACGGACGCTAGCTCCGCCGGCAGCGAGTAATGGTGTTCGAAGTCTTCAGCTACCGCGGTATCCAGTAAATTACTAATCGTGACACGGTACCCTGCTGTCAGATGAGACTATAAAAGCTTTTTTATTTTTATTACCTGTGTCGCGATCCAATGGCAAAGGATTCGCAGTTTCTATCAGAACCAACAGATTGGATCATCATCTTCAGCACGTCTTAGGCTTTGCCAGGTACGATACAGAAATTAATCTGTCTTTCCGTCTGGTTTCGAGTCTACCTATGCTTTTTCGTCCTGTTGGTTTGTATTTATACAGTATTTTTCGTAGTCAGTAATGCTCCATCCTAGTGAGTGCTCTTTCCATTTCCTTCCGTAATCTTCTATACTTTTCATTCAGAGACATCAGTCCTAATATTACTCTTGTTTCTGTATTTCGCTTTCGATCTTGTCTTGTGCATACTGCTACATGTCTGAGTGTCTCATTTCTGCCCTCTGAAGTCTTAGTGTATCCTTCTTCGTTATTATTCAGGTTTCGCTTCCATTCATAAAACTGTGAGTGGCCATATTTTATAAAATACTGAAATCGTTCCTTTCCTCGGTTTCCGCGTGGAGGTTCGTGTGATAATACCATTTACCAAGTTAAATTATGTTGAAAATCAGTTTCGTGTCCTTGTATTATATTGCGTCCTAAGTATTTAAAATTCGTTGCTTGCTCTACAATTATTGCTGTTCTAAATCTGATTTTGTTTATGTCACCACTTTTGTTTTGTCTCTAAGTTGTATGTATGTTTTTCTTTACAGATGATGCAGCTCTTTGTAGATTTTCACTATTACGACTAATTATCTGTTCATCTGCAAATAGCATTGTTAGTATATAGTCTAGATTTTTAAGATTAAAAGAGTAAAATTTAAGTTCATTTATCCATTAGAAAGGGGGTTTCGTTTAGTTATTAGTAAGTTGGTGCTCTCTCTCTCTCTCTCTCTTACTATATTGTGCATCAGTGTGATGTAATAGGGACGCAAATTATTTTATTTCTATTAGTAAGTCCAGGTGATAACTGCACCTTCATCTTGAGGCTAGGTCTGCACCTTCATCTTGAGGCTAGGTTGAGGCTCTCTCGTATTTCGATTGAGATTGCATTGCATGGCGTAATAGCGATAAAAAAATCTATTCTTATGTGCTCAATAGAAGAATAACCAATGTTTCAATGAAACGGATGTATGAGAGACAGGTAGGAAGCGATCCACTTTCCCATCCAATACTCCACCAATTGCCAAGATACTCATTTGACGTGTTTAAACATCAGGTCATCTAACAGTCACCAATACGTACTATTGGGGTCACAATTAAATCATCTGCTACCGACATCAATCACAAGCTATTTTTTATTGGCCACTAAATCTGTTTTGTGATAAGTTTTGATTTTCTAGACGTTCCTAATTGTTCGATGCACATGACCAAAATTGAGAAAGAAATCCATTTATGATAGATAGTATGGAAAGCAAGTTGACATATTCGAAGCGGTAGCAGAGACCATCACCAGACAAAAAGTATCAACTGAGAAACTCAAAATCGTGTAATTGAAAAATCAGTGGGTGAGATTTAATCAGTGGAACTGTTTTTCCGTAGAGCAGCAGAATATGAATCAAAGTTACATAACTGGCTTCAACACGCAAGGTGTTTTCAAACAATTTCAGTCGCAATAAGGAAACTACGTCTGTATTTCTACGCAAGTACCGAACCACAACTGAAAAAAGTAACCCCAAGAAACCTCCCGCTCATCTACCACAAATTTATTTCCACAATATTCATTTTTGAACAAAAGAGTATCCCAAGCCTATTATATTCCATCATCTTTCTTCTTCCGATGTTGCTGTCCCAAATGTACGCCTATAATATGCAGTATACTATCCGCCGGGAAAACTTCAAGGAACATACCGAGTCTGTGGAAATATTTACATATCAGCCTACCTACATAGGGTGTAAAGGGTGTAAGTGCAGGCATTTTTATAAGTGGCACCTTGGACTGTACACACACCAGTGTCTTGGTTGTTTTTTCACTGTGTCAAAGAGTCTTCCCGGAAATAATCACGTAATTTATTTACCAGTGTCTTCTACAAGGTCGCAACTGCACCACTAAGTGTACAATGCTTGCAGTATAGGCTAATCATTTGCGCCCATGCGTCCAAACTTCAATACCTGGACCGGTTCTAGGCGCTACAGTCTGGAACCGCGCGACCGCTACGGTCGCAGGTTCGAATCCTGCCTCGGGCATGGATGTGTGTGTTGTCCTTAGGTTGGTTAGGTTTAAGTAGTTCTAAGTTCTAGGGGACTTATGACCTCAGCAGTTGAGTCCCATAGTGCTCAGAGCCATTTGAACCATTTTTTTACACACTCCTCAATCACCAAAAGCGATACGTGGGCTTACACCCGTTACACACTATATATTGCCAATGACCAGTTAAGAGTTGTTTGCAAAGTATGGAAATGGAATTTGAGTATCGTTGTAACTATGCATTACACATTTAGCAGCGATGAAAAAGGTTGCATAACCTACATGCAAGACTCTCTCTATTCGTTTAGTCGATTCAGACTCTTCGTGACCCCATGAACCAAATCACACCACTTTTTCCTGTCGTGCACTTTCTCCCGTAGACCTTCCAGGTTGGAACACATTGCTTCTGTGATGCCATCGATCCATCTCATCCTCTGACGTCCTCTTCTTCTAGTTCCTTCAATCTTCCCCAGCATTATGTTTTTTTCCAGCGAGGCATGCCTTCGCATTGTGTGTCCAAAGTAGGTCAGCTTTTGTTTTAACATTAGACCTTCCAGGGAGAAATCTGGTTTTATTTGCTCCAATATTGATCTGTTGGGTTTCTTTGCAGTCCATGGAACTCTAAGAAGTTTCCTCCAACACCACAATTCGAAGGAGTCAATTCTTCGCCGTTCAGCTTTTCTAATGGTCCAGGTCTCACATCCATACATCACAACTGGAAAGACCATAGCCCTCACAATACGGATCTTTGTTGCTAGTGTTATATCTCTGGACTTTATAACCTTGTCAAGGTTTGACATCGCCTGTCTACCGAGCAACAGGCGTCTCCGGATTTCATGGCTGCAGTCGCCATCAGCAGAGATCTGGGAACCGAGATAACTGAATGTGGTCACTACCTCCATGGTTTCTCCTGCTATATCCCACGAATTGGTAGGTGTAGTTGAAATAATTTTCGTTTTCTTCACATTCAGCATAAGACCGGCCTTTTCACTTTCGTCTTTCACCTTCACATGCAAGACATGAAACCAATAAAGTATGTGTGCTCTCGATAGAAAGTGGCCTGCCCAACCAGAAATAACAGAAATATTTATGTACGTGTATCATATAAAATTGGAATTACGTATGCAGAATCGAAGTTTAGCCCACAAGGATTTTATATATATATATATATATATATATATATATATATATATATATGAGGGTGAACAGATTTTGTCATGCATGTTTTACAATACATTATCTATCCTACAACGTCCATCCAATATACACTGATCAGCCAGAACATTACGACCAGCAACCTAATAGGCGGTATCCCTTTGGCACAGACAACAGCGGCGCGCGTCGTGGCATGGAAGCAATGAGGCCTTGGTAGGTCGCTGAAGGGAGATGGCACCACATATGTACACACAAGTCACGTAATTCCCGTAAACTCCGGGGAGGGGGCCATGAGCTCTGACGCTACGTTCAGTTCCAGACGTGTTCGAACGGGTTCAGATATTCCGAGTTGGGGGGCTAGCACATCAATGGGAACTCGCCACTGTGTTCCTTGAACCACTCCATCACACTCCTGCCCTTGAGACATGGCGCATTATCTTTTTGAAAAACGCCACTGCTGAAGGGGTGTACGTGGTCTGCAACCAGTATACGATTCTCCTTGGATCACCATGGTGCCTTGCACAAGCTTCACCGGATGCATGGATGCCCAAATGAGTGTTCCCCAGAGCATAATGGAGCCGCCGCCAGCTTGTCTCCGTCCCGCAGCGCAGGTGGCAAGAAGCTGTTCCCCTGGAGGACGACGGATTCGCGCCCTTCCTTCGGCATGATTTCTCAGTGAGGGCGGAACTCTTACGAACACCGCGGGCGGTTCCTGCACGCTGTGGCGAAAGGCGTTGGCCGAGATCCCACGGCGACCACTGCGACGTCTTTATCGTGGCGGTCACAAACTTTCTGCTATTCGTCCGCGTTCACAAGCACCAGTACAGAATCGCGCGCTTTCTATCCGGCGACCGTGTGGAAACGGGCGCGCGAGAAAGATGAAAATAATTGTGCCCTTCCGCCGAGCTCCTTCCGAATACTTCGGTGACGAGAATCCTCCGTGCAGCCACAAAGATTGCTGACCATATTTTCAAAATGCGACATTCCGTATCTCTATGTCGTTGGAACTCCAGCCGGCCGCGGTGGTCTAGCGGTTCTAGGCGCTCAGTCCGGAACCGCGCGACTGCTACGGTCGCAGGTTCGAATCCTGCCTCGGGCATGGATGTGTGTGATGTCCTTAGGTTAGTTAGATTTAAGTAGTTCTAAGTTCTAGGGGACTGATGACCACAGATGTTAAGTCCCATAGTGCTCAGAGCCAAAACCAGTAACATTTCGCAACTGAGGCGGATTTTTGACATATTAATTTATCACAGTTGCTGACTGGGATGCAACATGTTAAAAATTCTATAGTACATGCTAACAATTGCAGTATCTGTTTACTAAGAGGTACATTATAGTCTTTGATTCCATACCTACAAACATAATACCTCAAGAAATGCCACATTGGCGACCTTTGTAATCTAGAATACACCGTAACTGCCGAAAATAAATCAGCTTAAACCACAGAACACCATTTAATGACATCAGTAGATCAGATAAAGCCACACTGGAGAAATTTTGTATATTACGAAACATTGCAATTGCCGAAAAATAAGTCAGCTAGGACATGTTACTGGGCTAGAGTATTGTTATGTTAACAGATTAAAAGGAAAATAGCATATACTATCGCCGCGTGGGATTAGCCGAGCGGTCTCAGCCGCTGCAATCATGGACTGTGTGGCTGGTCACGGCGGAGGTTCGAGTCCTGCCTCGGGCGTGGGTGTGTGTGTGTGTGTGTGTGTTTGTCCTTAGGATAATTTAGGTTAAGTAGTGTGTACGCTTAGGGACTGATGACCTTAGCAGTTAAGTCCCATCAGATTTCACAAACATTTGAACATTTTTGAACATATACTATCAAGTAAACATCAGCTCACAAAATGATGCATCTTAAAATCTGAGCTGATTAGTGCGTGTGATCACCACGACGGCACTGCACACTCTGCAAGGCGCTCCCATGCTGGCCACAAGACTTAAGGACTTCTTGTGGCACGGCGTTCCATTCCTCTACAAGCACAGTTGATAACTGCTGCAAGGTCGTTGGAGCATGTGGACGTGCAATACGGTTCATTGGTAGAATTTTGGGAAGATGTGGTTCATCTGTAAAGGAGACCGCTTATAAAACACTAATACGACCTATCCTTGAGTACTGCTCGAGCGTTTGGGATCCCTATCAGGTCGGATTGAGGGAGGACATAGAAGCACTTCAGAGGCGGGCTGCTAGATTTGTTACTGGTAGGTTTCATCGTCACGCGAGTGTTACGGAAATGCTTCAGGAACTCGGGTGGGAGTCTCTGGAGGAAAACAAGCGTTCTTTTCGTGAATCGCTACTGAGGAAATTTAGAGAACCAGCATTTGAGGCTGACTGCAGTACAGTTTTACTGCCGCCAACTTATATTTCGCGGAAAGACCACAAAGATAAGAGAGATTAGGGCTCGTACAGAGGCATATAGGCAGTCATTTTTCCCTCGTTCTGTTTGGGAGTGGAACAGGGAGGGAAGATGCTAGTTGTGGTACGAGGTACCCTCCGCCACGCACCGTACGGTGGATTGCGAAGTATGTATGTAGATGTAGAATACGTCTGCTCAATGGGCCCCACACGTACTCGAAGGTATTTAAATCGGCGGAAGGAGCAGGCCAGTCCATTTGCCGAATATCCTTTATTTCCTTGAGCTCTTTCATCTGCGGTGTTCGAAGCTAAAGCGCACAAAATGAAGTCAGTGCCGAATTCGTTCCTGAAAGGACCGCACACGGGGGATGAGCACAGTATCAACTCGTTGACTGCTAACGATGTGCAGGTCAGAACACTCATGACTCATTATGCCTCCCCGCACCATAACATCCGGTCCACCAAAATGATCTTGTTCGACAACGCTGGACAAACCTTCATACGGCAAGAGGTGGGAACACAATGCACCTAGGAATATTGTCGAACATGATCGCTTTGGTGCTCCAGTGCGGAGGGCGTGGGTGTACTGATCTCCAAATATTTGAACACGGTACACTCAACCGTGAACATAGCGACACTGTACTCTGCCACACGTGCGCTTTTCCAAGTGTGCATTCGGTCCTGACTTCATTGTTGTGGATGACTGCGCGACCGCGTAGGAGGCATGAGCTCTTGGAACGAGAGGATATTTAGCGAATGGATTGGCTGCCAGTTTCCCCGACGTAAATCCCATGGAGTACTCGTGGAATGCGTTGGGGAGGCGTACTGCAGCACGTCGAAATGGCACCAACGATCATTAAATAGTTGTCAACCGCGCTGCTGGAGGACTGCAACGCCAGAGCACAAGAACTCCTTGCCAACCTTGAGACCAATACGGCAGCACCTTGCAGAGCCATCACGCCCTATTGAGGACCAGGTCCCTCCGTTTGTAACGTCCAGCGGACCATCATGAATCGCGGCCTACTTGAAAGCAATAATTGTCTTTGAATAAAAATGTCATTTATGTTCACCTCATTGCGTATTTCCCTCAGTTAATATCTGTGCTGTACTGCAGCAGTTCTTTCTTCGTATGGCCCAGCTTTTCTGAGGTGAGTTACTTGGCAGTGATACGTCATGCGAGAGTTATTTTCGTCCTTAAGTTTCGCAGACCACTGTATATGACATAACATAATTCCTTTTACAGCTAAAGCAAGCCAATAACCTTAATGTATGTAAATGTAGTTTTCAAAATCATGACGCGCCCACTTTCCTTACGACATGGGCACATAGCTTTTAAATCCATCGGACTGCCATCATTTGACACTGCATCACAACTGCAAAATATAAGACACATATGTACTTACTGTACTTATACTTTTACATGTGGAAGCTTTGCTTTTCATCTCCCGTTATGTGAAATATTCGTATATCCATAATATTATGCATTAACAATGGGAGTTTCAGATTCGCTTGAAAATGGCCCATATGTGGTTGTTACATAAAGTACAAATCAGTAAATGGAGCGGCCTTTTATTAGCTGAATACTCAGCGGCGGAATAAAAACACTCTCTGAACAGGGAGAAACTAATAATATTAACTTCTCAAGAACAACAAATTCAAATGCGACTTTTGAATGAGAAACCTGTTGCGTAACCCTGCCTTTTATATACAAGGGTGGGTCAAATGAAAACCTTAAATTTGTAATAACAAATCGAGATTTCGCGCCGTTATCCTGTAAGTTGTTGAACGTGCTACAAACAGCGTGCATATTGGCCTGTAGGTGGCAGCATAGTGCAGATGCACACATACCGTCACAGTATCAGTAAAAAGATGGCCGCCCCACTTGCGACTTGCACCAGAGAAGAACAGCGTTCTGTTATTCGGTTTTTGCGTAGAGAAGGTGTGAAACCTATTGAAATTCATCGACGAATGAAGGTTCAGTATGTTTGTCACTGCAACAAGTCTACGAATGGATTAGGAAGTTCGCAAATGATGTGACTTCAGTAGAAGATGCTCCTCATCCAGGTCAGACACAACAAGTTGTGACTCCACAAAACATTGCAGCAGTTGAAGCCATAGTGATTGAAAAACGCCGAGTGACACTGAATGACATTGCAGCATGTTTACAGATTACTCATGGGTCAGCACACCACATTGTGCATGACGTACTCCAGTTTGACAAAGTGTCTGCAAGATGGTGCCACGGCAGCTGACTCCTGAAATGAGAGAACGACGTGTTGATGCTTGTGAAGAACTTCTTCGGCGCTTCGAACGAGAAGGTGATGGCTTCCTTGCAAGAATCGTTACTGGGGACGCAACCTGGTTTCACTTCCACCAACCTGAAACGAAGAGAGCGAGCAAGGAATGGTGCCATTCCTCATCACCAAAACCAAAGAAGTTTCGCAACAGAAACAGCAGCAGGGAAGGTTATGCTGACTCTTTTGGGACGAAAAAGGCGTCATTTTGGAGCATTACAGGCCTAGAGGGACCACTGTCACCAGTGAATCATACACAGATCTTTTAAAAAATCATCTGCAGCCTGCTATCAAATCAAAGCGACGTGGATTGCAGTCAGCAGCTGTCCTTTTGCAACATGACAATGCAAGGCCCCACACTGCCCGTGCAACAGTTGCAACAATCACAGACCTGCATTTTGAGTGTCTTCCTCATCCACCATATTCACCAGACCTTGCCCCAAGTGATTTCCATATTTTTGGACCACTCAAAGAAGCAAAGGGAGGAAAGAAGTTCCGTTCTGATGAAGAGGTACGCCACACGGTGCATGAGTGGTTGCGCGGACTACCAAAAGAATTTTTTTTCTAGAGGAATTTATGCACTTTGTAAGCGCTGGATGGCTTCCACTGAGCGTGGGGGAGATTATGTTGAAAAGTGATACAGCTTTGTAACACTTCTGCACAATAAATAATATTTAAAAAATATTTAAGATTTTCATTTGACTCACTCTCGTATATTCTAGATGTCATTACTATCTAATGATTTCCGTAGCGAACCATGCAGTTCAATTCGTGCCAATCTGGCGGTTGTTGCATGACGTGTTTATGGTGATGTCATAATAATTGCCAGAAATGTACTTTGGTAACCACTCCGAGTCGGCCGCACCGTCCACTCAACACCTGCGTCTGTGAGACGGCTCAACTCGTGCAGAAGGCAAACAGACCAGCGCCGGCGGACACGGGTGTTTGCTAGCAGTATTTACACGCGCCCACGTTCTCGGAGGCTGACAGGCGGCGTCGCCAGTGGAAGACTAGCCCTGATATGCGGAAGAAACCAGGAAGCATGTGACCGCGACATCACGGACGTTGGCCGTCTTTAACAAAGTTGCCGATGAAAATATCAACAATTTTGAATAATAGCGCAGCAATAGGGGCTACTAGACGGAATGATTCATCCAGTGATTATTAATGCAGTTCCCTAAAGCGAATGCTCGCAAGCATTTATATTTCAGTCTTCGTCTGACGTTTAAAACTACCACGGCCAATAACGGCTTCTGACCGAATCAAGAACGAAAAGAATTCTGGTAGTTGAACTTCTCACGAAATCCTTAACGTTGGGTTAACAACCTTTAAAACGACACACAAACACGGCAGTTCTTGCGTAAACATGGCGGAGGAATGTGGTGGTCCATAAACAGATGGCCGAGGAGTAAAGTAACCGTCTCTCAAATGGTTCTCCGGCCATCGGCAGTCTGGACTGTAACTAATTTGCATAGTGTTTTCGGCTGTTCGTTAGCTGGCTAGTCGTTACGGATGCCTAATGGAAGGTAAACAACGTACCTTGCCGCGACTCTGCAGCCTCCGTAGCTGCGAGCTAATCGCTCTTTGGGTGTCCAGTAGTGCTGTTGCGTGTCGTATGTATTCGTTACTGAGTAAAGGATGTTCCGCTTTAGTCGAAGTACCATTTCGTAACTGCCTGAAACGCCTTTTCTTCCCGCAGATTCGTGGCGACTCGGTAGATTTTGTATTCCACCAATTTCTTATTCTCAATAGGGCAAGTGTTTAATGATACTGTGTAACGAACGTGGCCCACGAGAAACAGTCTGCGGCGCGTACGTCACAGCACGCAACTCCGCAGGCCTTACGATTTCCAGGAGTCGTCTCCGGAGGGGAGCGTGTAACTGGTTCAGAAGCTTTCAATAATTCTTAACTGCGCGTTGAAATGCATGCAAGGTCTAGATAGCACACGACAAAGTTAGGACCTTTTTGGGTACGTCTTCACTGAAAAACTGATTTCCCTTGGGTCCAGCATTGTAACTAGCGTTCGCGAAGTAAGGTGGACAAGCTCACTTTTGTGACGTCACAAGTTCGTTTGGGCCCCGTATTTCTCGTGGGGCCCAGTAACGAATAAATTTCGTCACTCGCAATGTTTTATTTCCCTGCTTGCATTTGGCATCCGACTCGGGCAGAGTCGGCAGTATTCGTAATCCTCCATTTCTTTGTGAGTGATTCTTGAGTTTCTCCCGGCGTATTTGATAATCAAAATATCCACGGGTGTACTGCCGATCTACAGTGTCCAACGGGCACAATATTTCGGCGATCATACATGTCGCCATCATCAGGTGAACTGACGGACTGAGCTCCTGTGAACGTGCCGGCACGGAGATCCGTACACTATGGCTGCTCAGGGGGAACTGGGTTCGATCGCGGCGGCGGCCGATTTAAATACCCTCCGCCCGCGGCGCGCTCACTCCGCCGTCCGCGCCCCGCGCCACGGTCGCGCGGTGGAACAGATTGCGACGGCGTCTGAGATGACGTCGGTGTGATGGCTCTGTCCGCCGTGGTCGTCACAACTATACATTTGCTCGATTTACTCTTGATTAACCCAATCGCTGGTTCCCAAGCCTTGCTAAGATTATAGCCACAGTCACGGTTTATGAGGTCGTCATTGGTGCGAATTTCTATGGCCTCTCTAACAACGCTGTCCCAGTATCTCGACGTCTGTACCAGAATCCTCGTGCGTTCATACTCCATAGCATGATTTTCCGACAAACAATGTTCAGCGACCGCCGACTTGCTCGGATACATCAGTCGAGTGTGCCTCTGGTGTTTACGGCATCAATCCTCGACGGTACGCATCGTCTGACCAATATACGACTTGCCACATTGACACGGAATCTGGTACACGCCGGCCTTCCTCAAACCGAGGTCATCTTTGGCACTCCCCACCAGTGCACGAGTTTTATTCGGAAGACAAAACACAGTTCCGACCCGGTGTTTCTTCAAAATGCGGGCGATTTTCCCCGAGAGTGCGCCTATATATGGGATAAACGCAGTGCCTACCTCCTCCCTCGTGATTTCATCCATCTCCACAGGTTGTGCTGTATTGGGTGGGCGGAGAGCACGTTGAATCTGCCACTCTGAGTACCCATTTTTTCTAAATACGGTTCTCAGATGTTCCAATTCCTGGGGTAGACTCTCTGCGTCAGAGATAGTGCGCGCCCTATGTATTAGAGTTTTAAGCACCCCATTCCTCTGTGAAGGGTGGTGGCAGCTGTCTGCGTGCAAATACAGATCAGTGTGCGTTGTCTTCCGATACACCCCATGGCCTAGGGTGCCGTCAGGCCTTCTCTTGACCAAGACGTCAAGGAAAGGTAGTTTACCCTCCGTTTCAGTCTCCATGGTGAATTTGATTTTGGGGTGTATGGAGTTTAGATGTGTAAGGAAGTCAAGGAGTTTATCCATACCATGTGGCCAGATGACGAACGTGTCGTCCACGTAACGGAAAAAGCAAGTAGTTTTCCATTCGGATGACGACAGGGCCTCCTCCTCGAAGTTCTCCATGTACAAATTCGCTACCACCGGTGAGAGTGGGCTACCCATGGCGACTCCCTCCGTTTGTTCGTAGTATTCTCCATTAAAAAGAAAATACGTGGAAGTCAAGACATGCCTAAAAAGTTCAGTAGTCTTCTCGTCAAACGTCTGACTAATCAGTTCTAGTGACTCTCGCAGGGGTACCCTCGTGAACAAGGAAACGACGTCAAAACTCACCATGATATCTGACTCACCCCCTCACAAAGAGGGGGTACCATTACGCCCCATTGTCAGCAACATCAGGGCACCTACATATTTGTTGGCCAAATACCTGACGGGAATATTAAGCCCTTATGTGGGTAAATGCCCTCATCACATCCGTAATTCCGTGGATTTTGTTGAACGCCTTGATAGCTTCACGTTGGGTGAGTCAGATATCATGGTGAGTTTTGACGTCGTTTCCTTGTTCACCCCTGCGAGAGTCACTAGAATTCATTAGTCAGAAGTTTGACGAGAAGACCACTGAACTTTTTAGGCATGTCTTGACTTCCACGTATTTTCTTTTTAATGGAGAATACTATGAACAAACGGAGTGAGTCGCCATGGGTAGCCCACTCTCACCGGTGGTAGCGAATTTGTACATGGAGAACTTCGAGGAGGAAGCCCTGTCGTCATCCGAATGGAAACCTACTTGCTTTTTCCGTTACGTGGACGACACGTTCGTCATCTGGCCACATGGTATGGATAAACTCCTTGACTTCCTTATACATCTAAACTCCATACACCCCAACATCAAATTCACCATGGAGACAAACGGAGGGTAAACTACCTTTCCTTGACGTCTTAGTCAAGAGAAGGCCTGACGGCACCCTAGGCCATGGGGTGTATCGGAAGACAACGCACACTGATCTGTATTTGCACGCAGACAGCTGCCACCACCCTTCACAGAGGAATGGGGTGCTTAAAACTAGTACATAGGGCGCGCACTATCTCTGACGCAGAGAGTCTACCCCAGGAATTGGAACATCTGAGAACCGTATTTAGAAAAAATGGGTACTCAGAGTGGCAGATTCAACGTGCTCTCCGCCCACCCACGACAGCACAACCTGTGGAGATGGATGAAATCACGAGGGAGGAGGTAGGCACTGCGTTTATCCCATATATAGGCGCACTCTCGGGGAAAATCGCCCGCATTTTGAAGAAACACCGGGTCGGAACTGTGTTTTGTCTTCCGAATAAAACTCGTGCACTGGTGGGGAGTGCCAAAGATGACCTCGGTTTGAGGAAGGCCGGCGTGTACCAGATTCCGTGTCAATGTGGCAAGTCGTATATTGGTCAGACGATGCGTACCGTCGAGGATCGATGCCGTGAACACCAGAGGCACACTCGACTGATGTATCCGAGCAAGTCGGCGGTCGCTGAACATTGTTTGTCGGAAAATCACGCTATGGAGTATGAACGCACGAGGATTCTGGTACAGACGTCGAGATACTGGGACAGCGTTGTTAGAGAGGCCATAGAAAGTCGCACCAATGACGACCTCATAAACCGTGACTGTGGCTATAATCTTAGCAAGGCTTGGGAACCAGCGATTGGGTTAATCAAGAGTAAATCGAGCAAATGTATAGTTGTGACGACCACGGCGGACAGAGCCATCACACCGACGTCATCTCAGACGCCGTCGCAATCTGTTCCACCGCGCGACCGTGGCGCGGGGCGCGGACGGCGGAGTGAGCGCGCCGCGGGCGGAGGGTATTTAAGTCGGCCGCCGCCGCGACCGAACCCAGTTCCCCCTGAGCAGCCATAGTGTACGGATCTCCGTGCCGGCACGTTCACAGGAGCTCAGTCCGTCAGTTCACCTGATGATGGCGACATGTATGATCGCCGAAATATTGTGCCCGTTGGACACTGTAGACCGGCAGTACACCCGTGGATATTTTGACTCCATTTCTTTCTTTTCGCGCATATTACGGATTCTGCGATACGGCAAATCGCCAGCTTTTCGTTAAAGCACAGCGTTAAACGTGGGCTTTAACAGAGGCTATCCGCCATACGACAGAATTGCCGTGTCTGCCTGTAGCGCCGTTTGTGAGGCATTTCCGTGGTCACTCAGTTTGGAATTACAGGGTGCCCCAAAAGGCACGTTACAACTTAAGTGACGTATAACTGAATTTGTAATTAACTTAGAGAAAGAAAAGTAAAGTTTATGTGACGCACCAAATCAAAACAAAAATTTTATTAAAGACAATGAATCAATGTTTTGCCTTTTCAAGTGTTAAGATCAAGATAACCGAAAAAAAAATGTTTTTCTTTTTGTATGCTGGCTGGACCACTACAAATGAAAAGAAAATGGAGTGTGCACTTGGAAAGGCACAGTGTGTGGCTTGGTTTATTGAAACAAAGTGAGACACCCAAGTTCAGAGAAATTTCAGAACACGATGCGGGAAACCACCATCCTCTCAGCCAGCCATAAGAAAGTGGCACAGCAACTTTATAGAAACAGGGAGTGTGGATGTGAAGCTACATGTAGGCTGGCCAGGGTGGTGATACAAGATGGAATTCGATATGTGTCCCAGTGTTCTGTCCACAATGCATCAAAAGAATTACCAATTCCTCGTAGATAGTGCACTGGGTGCTCAGAAAGTCTCGTCTGTTTCTCTGAACTTGAGTGTCTGACGTTTCAATAAACCACACCAAATACTGCGCCTTTTGCTAGGCAGACCCCATTTTTCGATCCATTTAGGGTTCTGTATTCGCTGTGCAACAACAAATAAAAAGCTTACCTTCAGTTATGTTGTTCTTGTCACCTAGAAAGGGCAATCGTTTATTTGATATCTTACATGAACCAAAAATATTTTGAGTCGTTACATCAGACAAAATATACTTTCTTCTCCAAGTTAATTACAATTCGATTTACATGACATTGAAGTTGCAACGTATGTTTTGGGACGCCATGTATTTTGATATTATTGCGAGTATATTCTTGCAGCTTCAGCTGTTACCATTGACGTTAGAACAGCCATGGTCACTGCTGGTCAGTGAGTAGAAAAGTCTGTTCAGCGAAGAGATTACACTCCAATAGCTCACTCACGACCACGATTATATCCAAATCTTGTTACGGTGGCAAAAAGACATGCCTGTGTAATGACAACATCAGTAATGACGTTCAGTAACTAAAGTAACGATTGACTAGTGCTTCATAACGAGTATGCTCTCGACGATACCGAAAACACATGGCATAAAATATATTAGTTACTTTCTTAGCCCTGGTGCCTATCATAGGTCTTGTTCCTTTTCCTGTAGGATTTGGAGTTATCTAGGCATACTTAATGAAACTGCACTCCAGCAACAAATTTTCGGAACTTATGGGATGTTGATTGTGTCCTTCACTATTCGAAGCCTATCGTCATCTCCAATTCTCACTAAATTTTTGATTCATCTTTCAACTTAACAACCTACATGTCCGTTAAATCCATGAACTGTCACCTGTTCGGCTTAATGTCAAAGAACATTTTGAAACACGATTTTGTCAGATTATCGCCGCGATATTATTCCACGTGTAGCTCGATCAATAGCAAAGAAACCGAAGTAATATTTTTATACAAATGAAATGACACAATTTCAGACTTTAGTGATTCCATACAGAGATGATTTTATGTATATAGACGGAAGTGGCGAGCGAAAATTTGTACGAAGGCCGGGAATCGAACCCCTGTCTCCTGCCCTCTAGGCAGGTGCGTTAACCATTAAGTCCTCTTGGCACAGCCGTTCACTCAACTGCACGGATTACCATGGCACGAATCCCTCCTCGGTCCAAATTCTCACTGCCGTCCCAGTCTACCTTAAACTCCCCTTTACACACGAACAGAATTGCCGAGGCTCTCCTTGTTCTGGAATAGCACCTCAACATCGAACGTAAGTGGGGGATACAACTCAAAACACGGGAGCAGATACTTATACAAATGAAATGACAATTTCAGAGAATTTACTGGTACAAATTTTCACTCGCCGCTTCCGTCAATATGTATAAAATCTAGTCTTTGTGAGACCAATAAGGTCTCTGAAATTGCGTAAAAAGGCCCAGACCACATTTATGGAATATCTGAAAGAATTTACTTGCCCCTGGACACAGATGCCGTAAAAAAGGTAACCTGAATTTCAAGATTCATATCGTTGCAATAAATGTTGTTTACACTTGGTGTGCAATGCTAATGATTCTTCGTCACAATTGATTATTAGTAATTGCTCAACAGCAGTGGTGGATTTAGAATCTCTTGTCATCTATGTTGCTCGGACATGTGCTCTACTCACCTTCTTTGGATCAGTGATTTTCAATCTTCCTCATTCTATTGCCCCTGAGAGCAATAGGATATTACCTAGTACACGTACCCCTCTCCCTCCATCATCAACATTAACGCCCACCTAAGATTTAGAATAGAAAGAATATGTTTCGAACACTTTCATTTTAAAATCAGGAAAGATAAATATTTAGTTTCTGTATGTGTTTCGTTAGGGGCATCGGCCTTGTCGCAGTGGATACACCGGTTCCCGTGAGATCACCGAAGTTAAGCGCTGTCGGTCGTGGTCGGCGCTTGGATGGGTGACCATCCAGGCTGCCATGCGCTGTTGCCATTTTTCGGGGTGCACTCAGCCTCGTTATGCCAATTGAGGAGCTACTCGACCGAATAGTAGCAGCTTCGGTCAAGAATACCATCCTATCCGCATCCTCCACTGAGGATGACACGGTGGTCGGATGGTCCCGGTGGGTCACTCGTGGCCTGAAGATGGAGTGCTTTTTTTTGTGTTTCTTTAACCCCCGAACTAATGAGGCAGTGAGACACTGGGCCTGCTTATCCAAACAACATTTTTTTTAACGATGAAGTAATTGACAGTACATCGCGAGTGCTACCAACAACCCCTCATGGAAAAGAACGCTACCCAGCCACATTGAGGATAGACACTTGTTACAAAATATGTTTCTTCTGCACTATACCTCTCCCTAGAGAGACTTGGTTCATCCACCCTCTTTTAAAATCAACCCAATTAAATTTCATGCACTATACTTAGGCCTACTGTTTGTAAATCACTTGTTTGCTTGTCTCCTTAATTCAGAACTGGCGGAAAATGGAAGATTGCACGCTACCAGTGGTCTGACCATTACGACTGATAATAGTAACTAATAAATAGTGTAGACCCTACAGCTGTCTTGTAGACATTACATAGTTACTTTTGTGTTGTACCATCAATTAGTTCATACATTGTTGCGAAGTGAACTGGAAGAAGACATTTTCGTGAGATACTTAAACATATAAGTCTAGGTTTTACTGTCATAGATGCACGGTAAACGGTAAAAAGTACGTGTGGAATGGGTGGACTAAGTGAGGAGGATGTTGTTCATACATTCGTTTTACAATCCGTAACTTCTATCACACTGCGTCATGAGTTAATGCACATTTGAAAAAAAATTTAATTATTGCTAACGTATCTAATAAGTTGGTTGGTTGGTTGGTTTCGGGGAAGGAGACCAGACAGCGAGGTCATCGGTCTCATCGAATTAGGGAAGGATGAGGAAGGAATTCGGCCGTGCCCTTTCAGAGGAACCATCCCGGCATTTGCCTGGAGTGATTTAGGGAAATCACGGAAAACCTAAATCAGGATGGCCGGACGCGGGATTGAACCGTCGTCCTCCCGAATGCGAGTCCAGTGTCTAACCACTGCGCCACTTCGCTCGGTATATCTAATAAGTATTACAGTCTTAGTGGTAATAGTTCCGATCTTTTAAACAAAATTTTGTTTCGCGATCGAACCCCAAGAAGGGCCATTACTATTTTTAGCCCTCAGAAAATTGTATTTTCCCATCAGGTGGTAATAACCCCTAGGCTGGCCACAATTGCCTTACCTAATCGCGAAACGTTCCTTTCGTCTCTTCGTGGAACACCCGTAGTGTCGCACTTACTTCCACTTGCGGCTAAGGCCAGAAGTCCCGCACTCTTATTAGCGTGGACGCGAAAGGAAAATTACGGTTGTAATCGGAAACATTCACTAATAGTGTCGGATTAAACCTCTTCATTACCACATGTCAGATCAGTCGCAACAAGGATCACTAGCCTCGCTTTGGCCCGTGGGACAAGGTTAAACTTCTCAGTATTCCGAAGTTAATGACAGAGTGCCGCAGCTTTCCATGCACTCACAGGAAAATTCCCACTGACCTTGGATATGTGCAACGTCTCGTCTAATGAACGTCACCATCCAGCACGCTACTTCGCTCCATAACCTAATATCAGATCTCTGCTTACTGAACGCCGACACACTCGCTGTAAGGCAACCCTTGCGTAAAAAACCGGAATCACTCCACCCGTGATCTACGTCCGCGCAAGGGAACGCACACACGGGAACCCACTCTCGGATTCTCTCAATTTTACTTATCGCAAGAAATAAATCGGTTGATCATGAAGGATCGCCGTTTTCCGGCTTCTGAAATATACTACAAAAACACACGACCTCTATCCCAGAGGGCACCCGACTTCTACAATCCACGAGGACCGCAAGCCGACTCCATAATTTCGCGAGCACCCAAACCCCCGACGAAATAATTTAGCACTAGCTGAGAAATCCGGCGTTACTCAGGCATTTATTTATAGCTGTGCTCGAGGCTTCATACGCGTGGAATTAGTTTTTGAGTGATAGCTTCTTTGTATACAACGTTTGTTGTAGTACGTTGGGGACAAAACGAAGAGCTAGTTTGCTTCATTATCACGGGAGAGAGCGACCTACACCTGGCCGTGCGAAAAGCAACTGACACTAAGGTCCACCCTCGCAATACTCTCCGACTGGCCTTGCGCTTTGTTATGATCATGTCGTAACATAAGCTCACAGCGAATTTTACGCTTTTAAAACGAAATGATAAAAATTAGGAATAAGTGGGATTCAGGTTATAAAATCCGGCTCACCTGCGCCATTTCCCGTCAAGATTTCCGCTTCTATGATCTTACACTGAGAGAAGTAACTTCGAGTCTCTGCAAGTGAAGCGTTCTGAGGGGCGAGATAATACTTATGCTCTCGATCATAGTTAAATCGGCCCTTGAATTCAGAAGGAGTTCCCAAAGAGCATGTTAAAACCTAATGTTCAAGCCGCAGCAAGTCTTGACTCACGATTTCCATTGTATTCTGGAGACTGCATAGCGCTCTGCTTTTTAGCCGTTCTGTTGTATTAAGAAAGACTCCACTGTTTTCCAGGTAATGTATTCATTAAGGAAACAAAATCATAATTTAATAAACAGGTACTCAAATCACAAAGCAAACTTAATAAGTTCGTTTTTCCTAGCAAAGAATATAAATAAAACCTATCGAAAGAAATGAAGCAACGGCGTTAAGTTTTTAATACAGAAAGCAAAATGAGTAAGTCCGTCTATCTTACCCAGGTAAATTCGCTATTTGTTTCTATTCGTAGAGATAAGACTGCGGAGTTTAAAAAAAATAGGCAGCGCCATCTACTGGTCTTTGGTGTACTACACCATGATGGTTAAACATCCGAGCTACTGAGCTGGACAGGCTGTTTTAGATAAAACTTTAAATTACGACTTTCTTTTTTTTTGTGTTTTGATTTTCATAAAATAAAGCCTGTACTTTGTCTCAAGCTCTTACCTGCGAAAAACCCCATGAAAATGAAAATTCGTGTAATAGTTTTAGAGATTAACGTGTCCAAACAGACACGATGGTCTTTATTATTAGTATAGATACAGATCCAGGCCTTCCAGCCAATCCGAATTAGGAGCAGAATGTACGAACGTTGATTGGCCATTTGCTGTTAGCGCCAGTAGCGCTTGTGTAAGGTGCCTCCTGCAGGGCTTTTCAAAGTTTCTCTGCCACTGATAATGGAAGACTCCGGCTGTCACGGGGTGATTACTCGTACAAGATTCTCTGTCACAGATGTTAGAAAACACCGGCTGCGACGGGGTGATTACTGGCCCTTAAAATCATCATAGTCATCTTCGACCACCAGCGGTTTACGAGGATTATTCAAAGAGTGGTCTGTCATCATCAGGCCGGACAATAACAGTTCTACCCCTGTAACCGGAAACTGGCAGAGACTGCTACAATTAGCGAACAGGGCTAGCACACATGGACGGCTGCTAAATGACATGTTACAATGTCGGTATTTCCTTATGTCCATCATCCACATACAGTCCCTCCACCTGTCCATGTGTCCTGGAAACTCCACGCAACATTCATTGCAGCTATTATTACACCTTCCACCATCTGTTACTTAACCCACTGGTTTGTTTTCCTGTTCTTATAGCAATTCTCGACATACATCTCTCCGTTGTTCGCTGAAGAACACTCAGCTTTTGAACGTTTTTAGCATTAAAAGTCCACGTCTCAATACCGTTCGTCAAAAATGGCGATAAGTGTTGATTCCGAACCTCCGTTTACAGACACACTGGAAGCTTACATTTGGACATTTTTGCTTTTGGTATTCACCTAGTCATAGCCGTCAAATGCTATAAATACAAAAGATATTCACTTAGTTTCACGAAATCAGTTTAAAAATCTTGGCGTATTATTACTACGCGCTACGTCTTCTGGCTACCTATAAGTAAGTTTCAATGTAACTGCCAAAGTCTAGTATTATTTTAGAACACGATACACAATTATCATATTCGAGCAACCAGATACCGAATGTGTTCTTTTTTTTTCTTACTTACAGAATTTTACAAACAGTAGTAGTTTCATTTCACTACTTTGAATTGAAATTAAGTGTACTCTATATCTTTTATATTTATTTTATGTTAATATCAGTTCTTGTAACTTCTCACGTTTCATTAACAGTTGCTAACAAATAACAGATATGCTCTGTGTCAATAGCTTCTGGATAAAATTTTAGGGACAACAACAACAAATTTCCTAAAAAATAGAGGCCGACATGCAAAGAATTTCGTAAATTCCTTGTGAAAACGTTAGTAAATATCACAACAAAAAATGAGCCTCTAAATTTACAAATCTTTATAAAATTCATTAGTTATTTTTGGATCTCCACAAGTTGTTTCGAACGTTAAGATTGAATTTAAATCACACAAAAACGCCACGAAAAGTTTGTAACACTTCATAGTTTTCATTGTTTTCAGACACGCTAACAATAACATATGCTTCTGTGTTATTAAAAAATTTACAAATTGCTGAAGCAGCTGTGAGCAGTTGTTACTGTAGACGACATGAGAACCGGAGTTTGTCTATTGCTTGGCAGTGTGTAACTATGTTGTGACAATATTTGTAAATTTGCCTTGTGTCTGTAAAAAGTAAGAGAAAAGATGCAAGAAAAGTGCGTCTAGTTATTACGAAATAAGAAACGAGCACTTGTTAATCTTGAATCCATATCATGTATATAGGGCATTTGTTTTAACTTGAGAAAACGACACATCATGCAAAAAAATTACTAGGTGAATAGTTAATATTAGTAAAGGGGACATCTGTCTATGCTGTAACTGGCGACCTCCTACTCACCCCGCCTGCTTGGGCGGGGTCGACTTTGCATTTTCAGATGGTAACCCACCACTTTTATTGCGTATTTAGATTTTGAGCCAAAAAGTACCAACGGTTTACAGAAACCATCGTTTTCTATGCGTGGTAGATGGCGCTGTAATCGACAAATATCAACTGTGCCTGTTTTTGGAATTAAGAACCGACGCATTTGATTTTACATTTCATTTACGATGTAAATGTAAGCCTCTGAGTTCTAACGGTTGACATTTACTGCAAATTTGATTTTACTGTACAATATGGTCAGCCGTTTCGTGTCTACAAATTACGTTTTAGCGTGATTCAGGGACAGCAACGTGGATGTAATAATTTTCTGTTCCCATCAGGATGCTCGATATCAGAGAATCCCGTTCCTCCCACCACTGTGGCCCCTGGCCATTGGTTTGCTTGATTTCGGCGAGTATCCATGGCAGGTCAGCCTTCCACAACCACTTCATGGACATTTTACCTTATTAAAATGGTTGTGGTTTGTATATCGCCGGTCGGCCATCGCGATAGTTAGGGCGGTTGGATGGAAACAGACACAGAAATCTGGCACGTTGATAGCGAAGTTCGAGGGCTGCCACCGAAATCAAGCACTCCGATGATCTGGAGATTCACCATGATCAACCCCGTAGTGAACAGAAAAGTATGTTACCATAAGGTAGCTTATTTTCCAGGAATGTCATTGTCTAGCCATATTATTTATACTGTATTATCACAAAAAATGGTTCAAATGGCTCTAAGCACTATGGGACTTAACATCTGAGGTCATCAGTCCCCTAGACTCGGAACTACTTAAACCGAACTAACCTAAGGACATCACACACATCCATGCCCGAGGCAGGATTCGAACCTGCGACGGTAGCAGCAGCGCGGTTCCGGGCTGAAGCGCCTAGAACCGCTCGGCCACAACGGCCGGCGAACCAGGATGAAAAATGCTACCATCATAGCACAAAAAAGGCGGATATATCCTGGGTAGAGTTAGGGATGTAGGTTTTAGACTTATCTGGCAGCTTGACGGACATTTAAATTAAAACATCTTGACATATCCACGCCTTTTTTCGAGCCCTACTTCCCCAGCTCAGTGAGCTCTCTTAGCTGCAACGTATTGACACACTTCCATCTTGGAATTTGTAAGCTGACATCGGTGATCCTGCGCCCAATATCCAGAATATTTGCCAGCCATAGTAAAAACTATATATCATAGGTTGAAAAGCCTATATGTAATAGCTAAAAAAAAAAATTCTTGGTAGATAAAATTTCTACGGGTGGATTTTTTTTCCTAAGGAGGGGGGGGGGGGGGAACACTAAAACAATGTTGAGCCTATATATATATATATATTTTTGACTGCCAGATTAGTCGGAAAGTTCCAGAATTAGATTTTCACTCTGCAGCGGAGTGTGCGCTGGTATGAAACTTCCTGGCAGATTAAAACTGTGTGCCGGACCGAGATTCGAACTCGGTACCTTTGTCTTTCGCGGGCAAGTGCTCTACCATCTGAGCTACCCCAGCACGACTCACGCCCCGTCCTCACAGCTTTACTCGTGCCAGTATCTCGTCTCCTACCTTCCAAACTTTACAGAAGCTCTCCTGCCCGCGAAAGGCAAAGGTCCCGAGTTCGATTCTCGGTCAGGCACACAGTTTTAAACTGCCAGGAAGTTTCAAGTTGGAAAGTTATGTCCCTTCTTTCACATATATAACTCCATCTGGGACAAATTCGCCTTTTTTGTGCTGTGATAGGAACATTTTTCATCCTGGTAAACTACTGTACGGTTCTCACAGTGGTGTAGCTGTTCCCTCGGCACCGACAGCCTTGTCACAGCAGTTAAGACACGGAGCAGTGCCCACACACGCGTACTGACGACGCTTCGGCAACAGGTGTGCCCGGTACGTGGGCCTGCTGTGCTGCCATTAGGAATGCGGCAGGGGCGACGCGCCGCTTCCGACAGGGCGTAGCGCGGGCCGTGCCGGTGTCGGCGCGAAGGACATGCGCCGTTGCACAAGAGCGCACCGCCTCGTGTCCGCCACGCCCTGACTTCACACTGGCCGCTGCGGCGCAGCTCACACTAAGGTACAGAGCCGTTGGGTGTCGCACGCATTGGTTACTGACAAGGGGAACTCCCCATCGCAACCCCCTCACAGTTAATGGGTAAGATGGCTCAATGTATAGCCAGTCGTAAAAACAGTCACAGATCACATCAGCAGTGTGAAGAAGATACGGAATTGACCAAGTGTCTAAACTAACAAGAAATATGTACAAATATTTGGACACTGCAAAGGACTTATGTATGAGGTGGAACTACGGGTCTCATGGAAAAAGGGTGACCCGGCTAAGTCACGCAATTTGACTCCTAGTCTGGTTCAAATGGCTCTGAGCACTATGGGACTCAACTGCTGTGGTCATCAGTCCCCTAGAACTTAGAACTACTTAAACCTAACTAACCTAAGGACATCACACACACCCATGCCCGAGGCAGGATTCGAACCTGCGACCGTAGCAGCAGCGCGGCTCCGGACTGGAGCGCCTAGAACCGCACGTCCACCGCGGCCGGCTGACTCTTAGTATGATCACGAGGTGTGCCCATTAATTGCACGCGTTAATCACGTAGGCTGACGTTAGGATCAATGAACTATACTTGACGGGTTGTATCTGGAACATCTTGGGTGATTAGAAAGTTAGTAGACAGGAATACAATTAAATACTTAGCTTTAATTCAGCATCAGCGGTGAACGTCGATCTTAACTTTGTACAATAATATTTACAAGTGCAGTTATAGACTGAACTGCGAATACTTCTTTAGAATTCTGATTGCTTCACACATATAGATCAATTGTCAGTGCATAAACTGTATGTGGCGCCTGGCTAGGTCTTAGCTACTGACTTAGCTGAAGGCTATGCTAACTAGCGTCTCTGCAAATGAGATCTCTGAAGCTATAACAAGTGAACCATTCATATTCAAGTCGGCTGTAGAACTGGCCAGTGCGTTAGCTTGTCTCGTAAGACCAGCCGAGTGGCGGCGCTGGTCTGCTAGCGTCGACAGTGGCGACTCGCGGGCCCGATGTGTACTGACGGACCGCGGCCGACTTGAAGCCTACAACCTAGCCAGTGTGGTGCCTTGCGGTGACACCACAAGGACCTACACCGGCCGCTTGCCGCAGTGGAAGGGTACAGGGTTTCCCAGGAGAAATGCTCAAATTGCGAGATATGACAGGAACGATCATTCGAAACAAAACTAGTATATATGGGCTCTAAAATGCACACCTTAAGATTTTTCAATACTACTTCATCTTCCATAACTGCGAAACAAATCCGTCCTATTGCAAGCGCGTTGCTACAAATATTCCGAGAGATAATAGTAGGGACCAAAGCAAGAAAAAACGCCTAGTAAAACGGGCTCTAAAGTACATACCTATGAGCGCTTGTTCATCTTCGCTATTGTGAAACCTCTCTTCTACTGAAAAAGTGCTCATAGCTCTTAATGTATGCATTTTAGTGTCCAGGTTTACCGGCCTTTTTCGTTTCGTCTGATTATTCCTGTTATATCCCTGAATATTGACCGCTCCTCCTGGGACACCCTGACTGAATCCACTTGCACATACGGTGCAGTGTAGTAGGAACTACCAAAAGGAGCACTACGGAACATAAGAGCAATTTACCGATCTACAGGAAGCCAGAGGTGAAGTGGATCCGCAAGTTTATCTTTCTCGAAAAAAAATGGCTGTAATACCGTCGTAAATTGTATTAAAAAAATGGTTCAAATGGCTCTGAGCACTATGGGACTTAACATCTATGGTCATCAGTCCCCTAGAACTTAGAACTACTTAAACCTAACTAACCTAAGGACAGCACACAACACCCAGTCATCACGAGGCAGAGAAAATACCTGACCCCGTCGGGAATCGAACCCGGGCGCGGGAAGCGAGAACGCTACCGCACGACCACGAGCTGCGGACTAAATTGTATTTTTACTTTCGGAAGTACGTGCATTCTGAAACCAACCGTTTTCGTAAGTGACTGAACACAGTTATGTAGGCCTATGTGTGCGTGGAACAACCGTAGCAAACAATCCCAATGGTAATACAGTTGTTTTAGCATACAGCAGAAAGTTACAATGAGCAATGAAAGAGAACTGCTCATTCTAACTTCGATTATTTGCTGTGGTTGTGCCACTCACGCATACATAACTGTACTCAGTCACTTACGAAAACGGATGGGCTGAGAATGGATGCAAGTCCGAAACTAGTCGCTATCAATAAATAAGCCTTCCTAATTCAACTTACGACCGTATTACAACCATTTCTTTCACAAGAGCAACTGTCGTCTGGGCAACGCGGATAAATCGGCAGTAGCAGATCATGTACTCGGAACAGGGAACCAACTAATTCGTTACTCCGACACTATGACTTTGTCAGAATCCAAAGTTTTCTGTGTTAGGATGTACAAAGAGGTCATAGCTATTCAAAAGCGCAAAAATAACTACTGCAAAAAAGGAGAATTGAAAATGGATCTTAGTGCTAAATGAAGACAACAGCGCCAAATCTTCCCACTGCACTCTGCATAACACACTTCAGCGCGAGTCCTCGGTCGTATGCAGTGCTCTGATGGAGTCAACGGACCGTTGCGCGGGTACATATACACAGTTGGACTTGCTGAGTTTGTTTGTAACTGATTTCAGGGTCGTTACAGCCTCTCATGATGTCTCCAACATTGGTGTGTGTGTGGGGCGGGGGGGAGGGCACTCAACGACGACATGGTTATCAGAGATAAGAAGCAGTATGAGGTAAAATTGTTGCACCCACTGTCCTCCCCCCCCCCCCCAGTCTCACATGCACTACCACACTAACTCACTTCATGAAAGATAAAATTAAAATTGTTCAGATGCTCTAAAACGTTAGTAAACCGGAGTAAGGGAAGTGGAAAACTAAAACAGATTAACAGTAATAGGTGACTGGCTGATCACTTATAAACCACTGGGATGAGCCTGCCACCCTGATAACACATTGACAACGTCGCCCTAAAATTTTCAGGTACAAGTCGAACAATTCACAAAGCCTCAATAGCAGTACCACATTCATGTGATTCTCAATTAAAATAGAAAGCAAATCTATCCGCAAATGAACTGCCGCCCTTTGGTCTGAAAATGAAACAATATCTGGTAAAATGTGTCTCATTGTGGTCTGTACGCCACTAGCACCACCCGTTGGAGGATCCTCTCACCGGAGCAAGAAGCCAAGCGTTATGCGGCTGTGGCCTACGCGAAGACGAGAAAGGAAGACATCATCCGGAACGTGGCTTGCCATGGCCGTGTTGTGGATTTCACTAGATTGTTGTCTGTCACTTCCAGCCAATCTTCTTCCCATCGACGCATTACTCCGTACCTCAACAGCGAGGCGACAACTTGTGGAGGAAAGACACACAGAAGTGTGTGAGGATCACGACACACCTCCTTAGCTGGGTACAAGAGTACCAAGTACTGAAAGACGAAACGTTAGGTAGAAAAACATGTTTTGGGTTGGGTTGTTTGGGGGAAGAAACCAAACAGCAAGGTCATCTCTCTGATCGGATTAGGGAAGGACGGGGAAGGAAGTCGGCCGTGCCCTTACACAGTAACCATCCCGGCATTTGCCTGGAGCGATTTCGGGAAATCACGGAAAACCTAAATCAGGATGGCCGGACGCGGGATTGAACCGTCATTCTCCCGAATGCGAGTCCAGTGTGCTAGCCACTGCACCACCTCGCTCGGTATATGTCTTGGACCAGTGCCCAGTGCCCATAAAGGAAAAATCGGCAATGACTGTCGAGTATCTGACAACATTCGTGACACATTCACAACCTTCCCCAATACGGAAACTACAGGTGGCGTCTGTTACACATTGTGTTTATTAGGCAGCGGAAGGTTTCTGGATGTCAGCAACGCAGATACGTGGTCCTGTTACCTGGGCGCCAACGCCGGCCTCGCCGTGCTATGTGTGTCGATATGATGACACAGTTGGACCTGAGCAACCGTATAACTGGAGACGTGGCCGTGTTGATTCTCGATGCGCGCGCGGTGTGCGCTTGCTATTCCGGCAGCTGGCTCGATTCCGTTGGGACGCAATGATCAGCCGCGACATTCCAGGGCAGGCGTGCCTCGGCGGTGTCTTTCGGGGACGGCCGGCACGGCGGCGCACAGCTGGCCCGCTATCGGCCGCCATCAGCGTCCGCGCACGCTCTGGTCGAGTTGGCAGACACGGCTCGTGACGCCCGCACAATCACGTAACGGTCGCCGTTATGTGGCACAACATGGGTGCGCTACACGCCGGCAGCGGCGGCCACACGTCATGAACTCACGGGGCAACACAGCCGTCTGTCAATCTACGTTAAACGTCGAAGTGCAATGAGAAACGCCATGTTTCATGCACCCAGATGAAGCTGACCTGCCACGAACGTAAAATGAGCACGAAGTGTACAACATACTTGGATGCGCACTTGATTAGCATTTCAGTACAACCGCACAAGTAGCAGTAACGCCATCTGCATCTTATACACAGGGTGTTAACTACTATACCGTAATACACTGAGGCGCCAAAGACACTGATATAGCCATGCGCATTCAAATACAGAGATATGTAAACAAGCAGAATACGGCACTGCTGTCGGCAACGCCTATACAAGACAACAAAAGTCTGTGCAGTTGTTAGATCGGTTAATGCTGCTACAATAGCACGCTATAGAGATTTAAGTGAGTTTGAACATGGTGTTATAGTCAGCGCGACGGGGGACACTACCTCCGAGATAGCAATTAAGTGGCCGTTTTCTCGTACGACCATTTCACGAGTGTACCATGAATATGAGGAATCCGGTATAACATTAAATGTCCGAGATCACTGCGGCCAGAAAAAGATCCTGCAAGAACGGGACCAACGACATCTGGAGAGAATCCTTCAACGTGACAGAAGTGCACTCTCCCGCAAATTGCTGCAGATTTCAATGCTGGGCAGTCAACAATTGTCAGCGTGCGAACCACTCAACGCAACATCATCGATATGGGCTTTCGGAGCTTAAGGCCCACTCGTGTACCCTTGATGACTGCACGCACGACACAAAGCTTTACCCCTCGTCTGGGCCCGTCAACACCGACATAGCACTGTTGATGACTGGAAACTTGTCGCCTGATCGGACGAGTCTCGTTTCAAATTGTATCGAGCGGATAGACGTGTACAGGTATGGAGAAAACCTCATGGATCCATGGACCCTGCATGTCAGCAGGGGACTGTTCAAGTTGGTGGACGCTCTGTAATGGTGTGGGGAGTATGCAGTCGGAGATATATGGAACCCCTGATACGTGTAGATACGAATCTGACAGGTAACACGTACTTAAGCATCCTGTCTGTTTACCTACGTCCATTCGTGTCCACTGTGCATTCCGACAGACTTGGTCGATTCCAACAGAACAATGCCACACCCCACACGTGCAGAATTGGCACAGAGTGGCTCCAGGAAAACTCTTCTGAGTTTAAACACTTCCGCTGGCCACCAAACACTTCAGACGTGAACATTATTGAGCATATCTGGGATGCTTTGCAAAGTGGTGTTCAGAAGAGATCTCCACCCTCTCGTGTTCTTACCGATTTATGGTCAGCCCTGCGGGATTCATGGTGTCAGTTCCCTCCAACATTACTTCAGACATTAGTCGAGTCCATGCCACATCGTGTTGCGGCACTTCTGCGTGCTCACGCGGGCCCTACACGATATTAGGCAGGTGTACCAGTTTCTTTGACTCTTCAATGTACGTTCTAAATCTCTGAGGAATGTATAGAGGACTTAAAAAGAAGGAAAAAGTTCATATGCACATATGCTCGTTTCTCTTTTTTTAGCTACAGACACTTTTTATTGTTACATGTTTCCTTCTTTTCTGTTTTTTTGTATTCAACATTTTTGGTTGGTTCTACAGGTATGATTCATTTTCAGAATGTTGTCTTCTGATAGCTACGTGAAATGTTCAAAAGTGTTTCCATCAGCTCTAACACAAGCTTCTAAACCCCGGTTCATGGACTGTCTTCCTCGCTCCCATATTCTAGCTGTGTTATGTACCTGCTGAAATCCTTCTTTAACACTTTGGAGACGAATGTCAATGGCAATGGCAATGTCAATGGCAATGTCAATGGCAATAGATCTTGAACACACTATATCCTTTAAATGCCCCCGAAAATAAAAATCCAGTGGATTGAGATAAGGAGATTAAGAAGCCCAATATGTTGGTGCCCGGCCATTTATTCAGGAAACGCTAATTTAAAATTGTTCTTGCTTGCAGAACAAAATGTGATGGTGTTTCATCTTGCATGAAGCACGTGTACTGACGTTTAAATTATCCATTAAAAATTCAGTGTAAGATACTGCAGCCAGTTTTCCATTTAAAATTAAATGTCCAATTAATCTGTGCCCAACAGTACCAGCCCAGACATTAACGCTAAAATGTTGTTTATGTCTTCTTTCCAAAACTGCAAAAAGAATCTCATCTGCCCAGATAAGTGAGTTATGAAAATTGTGCTTCATCAGTGAATACTGTTGTATGGTAGACAAAAAGTGTTGGTCTTGAGCACATAACCCCAATAACGAAGTACAAAATGTTTTCCCTGATTGAAAATCTGTTTCAATTACGCTTTGCACTCTCTGAAAATGGTATGGGTAACGGAGTTGCTTTCGTAGCACTTTCCACACCGTCAAATGACTCACAGTCTCAGTTTCTGCTATTTCTCTGCTACTGCTGTCATTATTTGCCGCCCGCATCCCGTGGTCGTGCGGTAGCGTTCTCGCTTTCCACGCCCGGGTTCCCGGGTTCGATTCTCGGCGGGGTCAGGGATTTTCTCTGCCTCGTGATGGCTGGGTGTTGTGTGCTGTCCTTAGGTTAGTTAGGTTTAAGTAGTTCTAAGTTCTAGGGGACTTATGACCACAGCAGTTGAGTCCCATAGTGCTCAGAGCCATTTGAACCAACCATTATTTGCCGTAGTACTCGATCCGCAAAATCAGGTGTTCTACCACTATTTGGTCTCACTATTTGGTTTTCGGCAGTGAAATGACCTTTTCTGAAAAGAGCCTGTGTCCACAACATATTCACGCATTTTTTGAAGGGTCTTATTGTTCGGTTACTGTCTATTAGGAGATCTATCAGTATACAAACGTCTAGCTTCAAACGTACTGCAATTTGCCAGTCCATATATCAAGTGGATGTCGTTCAGGTGCTGATTAGATTACATTTTAGCCAGCAATGTACAGCACATGCTAGTCCGAGAAGAACACAGCCGAGCAGGAGTCACGGCCATGACTGGAAGTCAGACACAGCATGTTGGTTTCCAGCTGAGGTCGCTAACGCACGCTTGATGTTTGGCGCCCTCAAATTACCTATTCGATTCCAGGTGGGGGAAGAAATATACTAAACACTAGTTAAATAAGAACCGTGGCGTAAGCTTTCACTACTGATTGTGTTCTCAATACTAAAAGCACTTGTTTATTTACTAGTACCACTGCAACTAAAATAAATATAAGAAGGCTTTCACTTAACGGTTCCCAAGACAAACTTTTGAAAAGAATAAGTACCTGTAGAATCAAACTGAAAAATTGAAAAAAAAAGACAGATACGAAGAAAACATGGTGGTAGCAACAAAAACGTGTCTGCAACTAAGAAAATAAAAATATTTGACTATATTTATATATGAAATTTTTTGCTTCTTTTAAATGCTCTGTCTCTTCACCAGAGGTTTTTCACATCTTAGTTAAGCCTCCGTATAAGGAAAGATTCCGCAACGCGTGTCCTATCCAGACATCGTGACCTGTGAAGACTGCGGTTTATCGTTCCATGCTACTGCTACTGACGTTGGTCAGGATCTTACGATCGTCAACCAAATACGAAATCGATGATTCTAGGATAGTCAAATTTAACGCCGTGCGAAGAGTCAGTAGCCTACGTGCGACCAGCGCCCGACGGGACACACACATTTGTATACATGACAATTTCTCTCAATGGTTGCGCTATTTTATTTCGGAACCTCTGGTGGCGTGCTACTATGTGGTGTTGTGGTGATTTTAGCGAGTACCAGTACTGCAAACAAGGACCAAAAAACAACAAAATAATTACGTAACTTTATTTTTTATATGTGAAAATTAAGAATTTGTAACTGTCCCTTGTATTGTTAGCTCGGCCGTGCAGGATCGAGCAGTCACATGACATACCTTGGTCAGGATGTGCACTTGTTCGCTGCAAGACAAGTATCCACAAGGACAGTGCAACAACACCTGTTGCGGCTTCACTTATCGTGGCAATAGCGACAGGAGCGTCGACACCCGATGCTCTTGCCGACGACAGTGGACGCGAAAGTGGCACCACCTAGTGTTTTCATACTAGTCGCTGATGTACCTATCACTACTGATTCAAATGGCTCTAAGCACTATAGGACTTAACATCTGAGGTCATCAGTCCCCTAGACTTAGAACTACTTAAACCTAACTAACCTAAGGACATCTCACACATCCATGCCCGAGGCAGGATTCGAACCTGCGACCGTAGCAGCAGCGCGGTTGCAGACTGAACCGCCTAGAACCTTTCGGTATCAGTGCTGACAATCCGTATGTGGAGTAGGACTGTTGATATTTTTAAAAATATCTGGAATCCGACATATCGATTTTTAAAAAACATCATTATAAGCTCTCTACGTATCGAAAAATGATATCGATATTTAGACGTAAAAATATCGATGTGGCGACCTATAAAAGAATGCACATTGTAAATATACCGACGATTTTTAGAGCTGTGTTTTTAAGTATTCATTTAATATTAGATATTCTGTACATGAAGAAGCTAGCAGCCTGCCTATCCCCCTTAGAGCAAGAATTGAAAGGAAAACGATGCACGTTCACGCTTGGCGAGAACCACTTTGCTAACATTGGTAGCTGGATGTAAGTGGCACATATAAAAGTATCAGTCCTCTATGTTGCCATTCTGGTATCGATATAGCGACATATTGTTGGGAAAATACCGCCCACGTATATCGTTTTCTCTTTGTAAAAATATAGATGTATCGATATTTGATGAGCAGCTCTGGTGTTGAGGCTGTGGGGAGAACCAACGTCAAGCTAGGTTCGTCGTCGCCGTACGGCCGTAGCACCTGGTGTAATGTCATGGGGTTCCCTGGTTCACGTAGCTGGTAAAGTAGACAGCACTCATTACCCTTCTGACGTATCAAGTCCGGCTACTGTCCCTACCTTTGACGCTCCGTAACGTCATCTTTCAAAAACCACATGTTGCTCGCGTTCACCTGTCCTGCGGGAACGCCCCGCCAGGTTGGCCGTGCGGTCTAACGCACGGCTTTCCGGGCGGGAAGGAGCGCCTGGTCCCCTGCACGAATCCGCTCGGCAGATTTGTGTCGAGGTCCGGTGAACTGACCTGTCTGCGGATGGTTTTTAGGCGGTTTTCCATCTGCCTCGGCAAATGCGGGCTGGTTCTCCTTGTTCCGCCTCAGCTACACTATGTCGGCGATTGCGGCGCAAACAAGTTCTCCACGTACACCACCATTACTCTACCACGCAAACATTGGGGTTACACCCTGGGTTCGGTGTGGGGCGGCGGAGGGGTGAAGTGGACTGCGGTAGTCGTCGTGGGGTCGTGGCGGCGGGGGCGGAGCCTCTCCGTCGATTCTAGGTCCCCGGTTAACATAACATAAAGTAACATGAAACGACTGCTCAGTGCGACATTTGGAGTCACATATGGATATGGTGTCTGTTCTTTCGGACATGTCTAGAATGAAATTAGAATTATATTAATACCTTCAGCTGTTGACGGGCGTTCGTATATATCAACGGGGACAGGTGAAACGTGTGCCCCGACCGGGACTCGAACCCGGGATCTCCTGCTTACATGGCAGACGCTCTATTCATCTGAGTCACCGAGGACACAGACGATAGCGCGACTGCAGGGACTATCTCGCGCACGCCTCCCACGAGACCCACATTCTCACTTTGTATGTCCACACACTACATTCGTAGTGTCCCATCCCAACACGCTCATTACTCGTGGAAGACATTCTTACCAAGTTCCGTAAGAGTTCGGGGAATATGTGTGCATCCGCACAGAAGAAGAAGGTCATGGCCGGTATTGCCAGAGCGATATACTTATATGGATATGGTGTCTGTTCTTTCGGACATGTCCGTGTAGTAAGAGCAGTGTTGGTTTCCCAAAGATGTCATATTTTTGCTTCTAAGAGAACAGCTGCAGTAGAATACCTCTTCCCGTGGGAGATGAGCCGAATCTGAAATACAAAGCCGTTCCCTGGCTTAAAAAGATCATTCTTAAAGCCTTTCCTGATACGGTTTTGTCGTCAGCGCGCGCGTGTGTGTGTGTGTGTGTGTGTGTGTGTGTGTGTGTGTGTGTGTGTGTGTGTGAGACCTGTTGCTTACGCAATAATGTTTACTTTGTCTTTGAAGAAAAGGAAGTATTCTTCTAATTTTCCATCGTACGGCTTCTTTGATTTTTCAGTCTTCAGTGACCTCCGTCAGTCGAACGTATTGTGCTTGGCATATTCTCGACGAAGTTGGTATAGAGGTCTTCCGAAGCATTTATTTCGTAGGAAAATTATAGTTTTTCAGTAACCTACAGAGGGATCGAAACAAAACAGTCATTGCGCACAACTAAATCTATGTGAACAATTCATTTCACATTCCCCTGCATTGTTAACCTAGATATTTATATGGCCTGGATGACTATCTGTCACTCAATTATAAAGTAGCGAAAATCCAGTATTCTTGCTACATTTTATCAAATACGCAACTTTACCTTTCTCTTAGTTTATATACAGCTGAAAGATCTACCTGGGTATCAGTGCATTGTTGAAATAATACGTCCTCTTAGTTAACCGTGACATTAACATAACCGCTGAGCTTACAGATCATATAAAATTATCTCTAAGTGATTATAATATAACAACAGCTACCACTTTCCTGGAGCGCATCCGAAACTGAGTACAACTTACGGTCCAAAATAAAATAAAGCGTTCTATCAAAACACAATACAGTCGCGAATCATACTCGATATCATTATTGTTGTTGTTCTAGTCTTCAATCAGAAGACTGGCACGAAATTAATTTCTTTGGCTGGCGTAGGCACCGTATTGCATCAAAGGGTCGGTTACAGAACAACTTCGTCTGCAGTCACAATCACAATAGCTTCAAAAGCTGTGACTGCTCTCGACACCTACCTTATCTCCAGCGAGCCTGCCCATAAGGCCGCAAGCTGAAAACAGAGCTGCCCATAAGCTTCGGCATTTTCACTTTCTATCGGAGATGCTATGTTGTTGCCTTGCTCCTACCTTCGAAACGGCTTACCTAGCCAGTTACGGGGAACTTACACCGTCGCGTGAGCTTCTGAACAGGTCGCCATTTGGCTACGTTAGAGGATTGTGATCTGTAGTTTCGTGGAGGGACAGAGCACCGAAAGCAAGGAAAGGACAAGGACATCGGTATGCCGGTGTCCTCGCAGGTGCCACGCGGAGTCCTTGGGCCCTCCGTTCACCACGCAGTCTGACGCCACCCCTACGCTCGCCATCTGGCGGCGGAGCAGCACGTGGGCAGAGGCTACTGTCCTCCCTCGCACCTGCGCGGCTTTTGCCCACTGCAAACAAGTTTCCAGCTGCCGAACCGATACAGCACTAGCATCGAGCAAGACACGGCCAAAAATTTCATCTTATTCTGTCTGAGTCTCAAATCATGACCGTCGGTAAGGTAGGTGCATATGATTTGTACTCTGTAGCTGATTATACGTCATTCAGTGACTCCATCATCCTCGATTTTTTAAACAATCTAACTCCCGTGTATAAAACAGCTTGACAACTACGTTTACTTCACAAACGTGTTAATGCAGAGTGACAATTATTGAACCATATCAAATGAAATCATCATAACTTCTGAACGGTTTGCGTTAGGACGTTCAAACTGCACTGTTCGCCGCGGGGCATGACGGGAATTAGTATGGTTTGCTTTAGCGACGAAGCCCTCATTCATTCTGATGGATTCGTCAATAGGAAAAATTTGTGCATCTGGGGGACTGTGAATCCGCATTTCGCGATCGAGAAGTCTCTTCACCCTCAACGTTTGACTGTGTGATGTGCAATGTCCAGTCACGGAATAATCGGTGCGATATTCCTTGCAAGCACGGTGACTAGCGAACGTTACGTGAAGGTTCTGGAAGACGATTTCATCCCCATTATCCAAGGTCATCCTGGTTTTGACAATCAGATTTTGGATGAGAGTAGTTTGGTAATTTGTACTCCGATTTCAGGAAAAGCTAGTTTTTGATGCGTTTAAATGTTTATGACGTCGTATCTCCTGAACTATGTCTCGTACAACAATATAATTTTGCAGTACATTCTGTGGTATATGTGCACACTGCGCGCAAAATGTATTGCGAAAGAAGTTAGTGGGGCCGCAGCTCGTGGTCGTGCAGTAGCGTTCTCGCTTCCCACACCCGGGTTCGATTCCCGGCGGGGTCAGGGATTTTCTCTGCCTCGTGATGCCTGGGTGTTGTGTGATGTCCTTAGGTTAGTTAGGTTTAAGTAGTTCTAAGTTCTAGGGGACTGATGACCATAGCTGTTAAGTCCCATAGTGCTCAGAACCATTTGAACCAAAGAAGTTAGTGGTAAAGAAGTAACATAATAAAATGTCACGTCTGATGCTGAAGATTTACCAGATGAACGGCGCGAGAACGTAGTAAGCGATAAACCTTTTCCTTTCTTTATTTTGTGGGGTCTCCCCACGAGAAAAACTGTCTAAAGGGTTTTAAATTCCATAGAAAAGTTTTTGGAACTCGGTAAGTGCTCTGTCTCAAATGCTGGATGAATACAATCTAGCTAACTTGCACGCTATGAATTTCGGTGCCTCATGACATACAAACAGTTTTTAACATAAATACATTTCTTATTGTGTTAAACCTTTAACGTAACATTATTACTCTTAATGAGTAGATTAATTCAGTATTTTAAAATTTAAATCCGGTCAATAATTACATAAAATACTGAAAATCATATTTATATTGTCCCTGGAAGCCGTTAGACAGAAAACCTGCTACAGCAACCGGGTAACTCGATGACTGTACAAATTGCTTCGTGATACAGATTTGAGAGAAATTAAAACTACGCGTAGGGCCTGAATTCCCTCCCTGACCTCTATCCCTCCCTCGCGGGCAGTGACCTACACTACTGGCCATTAAAATTGCTACACCACGAAGATGACGTGCTACACACGCGAAATTTAACCGACAGGAAGAAGATGCTGTGATATGCAAATGATTAGCTTTTCAGAGCATTCACACAAGGTTGGCACCGGTGGCGACACCTACAAAGTGCTGACACGAAGAAAGTTTCCAACCGATTTCTCATACACAAACAGCAGTTGACCGGCGTTGCCTGGTGAAACGTTGTTGTGATGCCTCGTGTAAGGACGAGAAATGCGAACTATCACGTTGCCGACTTTGATAAAGGTCGGATTGTAGCCTATCGCGATTGCGGTTTATCGTATCGCGACATTGCTACTCTTGTTGGTCGAGATCTAATGACTGTTAGCAGAATATGGAATCGGTGGGTTCAGGAGGGTAATACGGAACGCCGTGCTGGTTCCCAACGACCTCGTATCACTAGCAGTCGAGATGACAGGCATCTTATCCGCATGTCTGTAACGGATCGTGCAGCCACGTCTCGATCTCTGAGTCAACAGATGGGGACGTTTGCAAGACAACAACCATCTGCACGAACAGTTCGATGACGTTTGCAGCAGCATGGACTATCAGCTCGGAGACCGTGGCTACGGTTACTCTTGACGCTTCATTACTGACAGGAGCGCCTGCGATGGTGTACTCAACGACGAACCTGGGTGCACGAATGACAAAAAGTCATTTTTTCGGATGAATCCAGGTTCTGTTTACAGCATCATGATGGTCGCATCCGTGTTTGGCGACATCGCGGTGAACGCACATTGGAAGCGTGTATTCGTCATCGCCATACTAGCATATCACCCGGCGTGATGGTATGGGGTGCCGTTGGTTACACGTCTCGGTCATCTCTTGTTCGCATTGACGGCACTTTGAACAGTGGACGTTACATTTCAGATGTGTTACGACCTGTGGCTCTACCCTTCATTCGATTCCTGCGAAACCCTACATTTCAGCAGGATAATGCACGACCGCATGTTGCAGGTCCTGTACGGGCCTTTATGGATACAGAAAATGTTCGACTGCTGCCCTGGCCAGCACATTCTCCAGATCTCTCACCGATTGAAAATGTCTGGTCAATGGTGGCCAAGCAACTGGCTCGTCACAATACGCTAGTCACTACTCTTTATGAACTGTGGTATCGTGCTGAAGCTGCATGGGCGGCTACACCTGTACACGCCATCTAAGCTCTGTTTGACAATGCCCAGGCGTATCAAGGCCGTTATTACGGCAAGAGGTGGTTATTCTGGGCACTGATTTCTCAGGATCTATGCACCCAAATTGCGTGAAAATGTAATTACATGTCAGTTCTTGTATAATATATTTGTCCAATGAATACCCGTTTATCATCTGCATTTCTTCTTGGTGTAACCATTTTAATGGCCAGGAGTGTACAAATCCCTCACGGGCCGATTCAGAACCCAACTTCGCCTCTATTTTCTCTGCATACGTTCCAAACTCCACGGAGGCTCTCCTACGATGCTACAGCGTATCACCCCTGGAGAAAGGATACAGCTGTCTGTTTGCCCCAACGGTAGCCTCAAGGTTGTTACTGATGCGACGTATTTGCACGCTCAGGCCACACAGGAGATTGGTTGGTGTTAGGAGAAACCAAAGGGACGTTGTGGTTTTCCGATGTCTGCGATGTTTGATCCAATAGTTAACATTCGACTTCCGGACAGGTATAAAATTTCAATTTCGAGCGGTCGCAACGTATCATTGCCGGTCCGTGATCGTCAGCAAGTGCTCGTCGTTGTTGCAAGCAATAGTGTCAGTTGACCGGCTTCTGTGGGACGGGGAGTGCTGCCCCCGCCTTTAGGTAAGTGTACGGTATTTGCTTAACCCTGCTAAAGGCTGGTGACCTGGCTGTTTTCAAAGGATGGGTAACATCTCCTCATGTCCTTGGAGAAACAAACTCATGAAAGTGTCGGCAAGCAGCAGCACTTGACGGAGCAGGAATTGACCAATAGAAAGCCTTCTTGCCGCTTTGGACGCTAATTGTCCGGAAGGACTGCATGACGAAAATAATTTCGTGGAGCGGTTGGGAGCGGACGAAGTCGGGGAGTTGGACGGCAGAACTTCGTGGAGTGCAGGAGGCGAGTATGGAGGCCTCTGGGGCGGAGGTGGTGCGGAGGTATATTGCGGATGTAGTTCTCCCTGCGTGGTAAGCTTTCGGAAGGGCTTTCCCTTACGCAGAAGTCTTAGTAGCCTCATCGGCTTTTATAAATGGGCAAGCTTAAAAACTCACCAACATGAAGTTACTGTTTACTAGTTGAAATTCAGGTTTCAGTTGGTCGTATTTTTTTATGTCTGAGGTACTCCTAGGGTGTCGTGCCTTGACGCAAGGTCTCCATTCGACGTGCTTACATCATCAGCAGTATTTCCTCGCAGTCTGCAACGCCCGGCGCTGCGCCATGGAGACCTTCCTCGTGATGTTCCGTGGTTTGGGCTTCCCAGCGATAATAAACACGTCTTTAAAGTACATCTCAATCGATAAGACATTCTGCATAGAGTGTCTGTACGACGCTAACAGACTATAAAGTCTAGTGTAATTACTCTGTGGATAATAAATCCAAGCTGTGTTCGGCATTTCGGCTTTCACTCCGCAGGCAGAATTTTATTCTAAGAAGCCATCCTGGCATTTGCGGAAGTCTTGTCCGACTCCCGCCAGAATCAAAGTTCAAGAAATTTTAAGAAAGATAGGACCACTCGCAAGGGGTACTAGAAGACAACAAATTGCGTTTCGCACGAACAGAAATTTAAAGTGTGGAGCTGTTACGTATGGCCTTGTCCCCTTTCACTTCAAACTGTGATCGTGTGTTTTTTTACAGAGGTTAATGGTGAAGTGACTGACTACGGTGTTCGTTGTCCACTCCAAAGGTCGGATTTGGGAGTTGTTTTTTTTTTTTCTTTTTTTATGCAGTCAGTTGTATTCAGGGCATTGAGTAGTGGTACAGAAGAAGTGACTATTTCGACCATTTCTCGCGGTTTATAGCGAAGTTGGCGACCCTGATTTAGCTTGACAGTGTATGCATAGACATTATCCAGGTACGCCAACAGACATTATTTCAAAGGTCCGTCATGTAAGTTGTGCAAATCATGAACTGTTTCAGCCACTGCCATCTTCAAATGTGTTAGAAATAGGCAAACAGTGGTGTGACAAAATAAGTTCAATTACCTGAAGCTAAATCTACAAAAAACCCACTAACATAATAACAAACACAAATATTAGCGTGCACACCAGCCATATATACCATAACAATATTGTGATACAAGTGTCAACGTCAGTTTCAATATACCTAGACACATAGTGAGCGTTGCTGATGGCCTGGTGGCGACCTGTACTTGCACAAATAACTGAGGCCAGTACAAGGCACTGACGCTAGGGTACATACTCATACCCAGTGTCGTAAATTCAATAGCTGAAATGTAATATGCGCAGTCATTAATTAAAATTATTTCATATGCCAACATGAGCCTCTGATAATAAATGTGGAAATAACATACATACTTATTTCAGCTAATTTTTTATTCTCAGACGCACTTTTTTTCCATATGAAAGAATTTTAATTAAAGACGATACTTACTGCATCTTAACTGATAAAATGCAAATGTCGTGTGACTAGGGCTGGGTAGACCGTTCGCCGGGTGCAAGTTCTTCGATTTGACGCCACTTCGGCGACTTGCGCGTCGATGGGAATGAAATGATGATGATTAGGACAACACAACACCCAGTCCCTGAGCAGACAAAATCTCCGACCCAGCCGGGAATCGAACCCGTACCCTTAGGATTTGCATTCTTTCGCGCTGATCACTTTTTTTCTTATTTTGTTCGACACAGTTCGTTGTGTTTGGTCTGGGCGGACGTCACAAGACATCTGTTCAAGTTGATCGTAGATTCTTTGACTCATTTTTATTTAGTACAGAGAGCACGCAGCGCTCTGACTGAACACGCTGAAAACGCTGGCCGGCCGCGGTGGTCTCGCGGTTAAGGCGCTCAGTCCGGAACCGCGCGACTGCTACGGTCGCAGGTTCGAATCCTGCCTCGGGCATGGATGTGTGTGATGTCCTTAGGTTAGTTAGGTTTAAGTAGTTCTAAGTTCTAGGGGACTGATGACCACAGATGTTAAGTCTCATAGTGCTCAGAGCCATTTGAACCATTTTTTTGAACACGCTGAGCTACCGTGCCGGCTAAATGTGTGCCCCGACCGGGACTCCCACCCCGCTACCGGTGGTGGAAATTTTAACTGATGAATTTAGTATAGAGCTTACTCGTGTTAACTTAGCATTAATGCTCTCTACTTGCCTCAGTTATTTGTATACGTACAGGATGAAACCAGGCCATCACCAGCACTTACTATGGAAGTAGGTATAAAGGTACTGACGTTGATACCTGTATCGCAATTCGTTTATTGTATATTTGGCTGGTATGTATGACTTTTAATCGTGTTAACATTTTTATTTGTTGTTCGTATGCATGACTATGCCCGTTGTGGATTTATCGTCAGCTCGATGGACTTGTCACACCGCTGTTTTTCTGTCTGAAACACATCTGAAGATAGCAACGGCTGAAATCGGTAATTATGAATTGTACAACTTAAGTGATTAAAATGAAAATTACAAATAAAGTGCCATAACTTGATCGCGAACTCAGTTACAAACTCAATGCCTTCAATTGATATGCGAACAAATGTTTCAGGGTAAGTCTACGAGGCAAAACGCCTCGAGATTCGTCTGGCGCACGCTAGGACACAACCTGCTTGTATAGGGTCACGCGCAGCGCGCTGCCCTGCGACATAGGGAGGTGACCCAGACTGAGATCGAATTTGCTCAGCGAATTAACAGCCTTTGGTCTGACGCGCCGGCTAACCCGAGTGTGATTCCTAGCGGTTATACCCACTCATCTTGGCAAATGCCTTGCTAGTTCTCAATCTCTGCCTAGAAAACAGTTAAAGTAAGGGAACACACTGAGTAACAGTTTGCTGCATTCACATACAGATGGCGCACACAGCTTTGTTCCGTTAGGCAAACTGACGTGTGTGGTGGCAGGAACGGCATAGGGCCACAAACTTCAAATAGAAATAAATCGCCAAATCACGAAATAGCAGAACGCGCTAGAAGCGAACTCCGCGACCAGGGAACACTCACTAAAATGGAGGAGTTAGGCCACAACTTTTTCATCAAAGAGAGAAGAGGAAGGTAGAGCCCGTTGCGTTTATGCTTTCGAAATTGAGATATGGAACCATTTTCGATGCAATCAGAGTGACATCTTAGAAAAACAATATGGTGGTTTTTTGTTTCAAGCGCGAAAAACGCAAATTAGTAAATAGCCTTAGAAAATGTAAACGGTGCATACGCAGGTGACGCGAATGAAAGGTGAAAATGCTTTACAGTGCACGGCTTATGGAAATGTCAGTTACCCAAAATATCCAGTCCAACGAACATCGATTCAGCAACCAAAATTAATTTTCAGAATTCTGTGATTTATGGTACTTCTGCAGATAAAATAGCCGGCATGAGTTGTGGCCCGGTGAACCCTGTTGTATTTGTGATACTTAGGTAAGTAGTAAGCTTGATTTTCGTATATACCAGAAAGGAGAGCAAAGTATACAGAGTGAGTCGTGAGAAAAGTTACATGCTCTCAGATGTGACAATACTGGTGATTCTGAACAAAGAAGCCATATGACTATATATCCTGTTCGTAAAAGTTTCCGAGGAAACTAATGAAGCCAATGGGGTACAGCAAAAATGCAGGTGATAGTAAATGACACATTCTGATCTAGTGTTTTGTATAACTGCGTATATGTCCTCACAAAAGATGATCAAAAAGTCCACCGTCAACTGCAATGCATTTTGCAGCTCTTGTAGACAGCTGCTGTTTTGCTGACGTGAGCTCATTCGTACGGTCCTTTACTTGAACACACTTGCAGGATTCGTCGCCACGCCATACGCAAGTTAAGTGCGCATTGAAATGGTCTGTAGTGACAAACACTACGTAGCTTAATGTCGCTTTGGTTGTGTTCGCATTTGAAACCTGGTGAAGGAGGACATGTGGCTGACGCCTGTTACAGTTGTACATCGGATACGGTTAAGAAAAGGTCGTATGTTTATTTGAAGTTTTTTGTTCAGAATGACCAGTAGTACCACCTCTCAAAGCATGTACCTTTTCTGCTGACTCAACCTGTGTAACAATACTCAACGCCCGTGGTGGCCGAGGCGACGGCGCCAGCTAGGCTAGAGATTGCGTCAGCCGATACTGTCGCCGAGTTAAAAGTCGCTAGAGCGTGGTCTGCTCTAAACTATGCTGTCGCTGTCATAACGCAAACCCTCCGTAGAGTTGCGAAGCGAAATCTGCGTTCTTGGCACAACAGTCCACATTTGCACTGAAGTGCAGAATAAAATGACCGTTATATGTAATTGTCATCTCAGTACACACCAACGCATACATACTGATTCTACCGTAGGCGACATTTTGCGTGAATTGTCAAGACAGCGTTAGCTTCTACAGCTGGGAGCTCTCATCTGTTAACTCTCAAATCTTACTGTGGCAGACTCCTAGATACACTTCTCGCCAGTTTGTTTGCTCCATCTCTGGCCCAGAAGATGTCGAAATGGCTCAGATGTAAGATTCTACGCCTTTTGCCAACCAACACATTTCTGTTCCTCATTCCCTTCCTCAGGTGTTCCGTGCCCGGCGACAATCACCAATTTTGTCAACCTTAATTTGTATTGTATTGTATTAAACCGGAGGCCTAGAAACGACGGAGAGGCTTCGTCCCGCCGCAGCCCTCAGTGGTCCACAACCTCACAACGTGACACAGCAGTCCACCCACCACACCGCCGTCCCACACCGAACCCAGGGTTATTGTGCGGTTCGGCCCCCCAGTGGACCACCCGGGGACGTCTCATACCGGACTAGTGTAATCCCAAATGTTTGCGTGGTAGAATAATTATGGTGTATGCGTACGTGGAAACGGTGTATGTGCAGCAGTCACCGACACAGTGTAACTGAGGCGGAATAGGGGGAACCAGCCCGCACTCGCCGAGGTAGATGGAAAAGCGCCTTAAAAACCATCCACAGGCTGGCCGGCACACCGGACCTCGACACTAATCCTCCGGGCGAATTTGTGCCGAGGACCGGCACGCCTTCCCACTCGGGCGGGCACAACCTTACTTTGGTGGAGTCCTTATGCGCTTTGTTCGTTTGTGTGTGAAAAAAGTAGGATCTCTGAAACAGTAAATTTAATCGGAGAAAATATTCAGCCGTCATACTCTTTGTGAACTGAATAAAATATCGTAAAACAAGCAACTACTCATAGAATGTGAATAAAACACGAAATTCAGTTGACCTACGAGGTGCATTCAAGTTCTAAGGCCTCCGATTTTTTTTCTAATTAACTACTCACCCGAAATCGATTAAACTGGCGTTACTTCTCGACGTAATCGCCCTGCAGATGTACACTTTTTCACAATGCTGACGCCATGATTTCATGGCAGCGGCGAAGGCTTCTTTAGGAGTCTGTTTTGACCACTGGAAAATCGCTGAGGCAATAGCAGCACGGCTGGTGAATGTGCGGCCACGGAGAGTGTCTTTCATTGTTGGAAAAAGCCAAAAGTCACTAGGAGCCAGGTCAGGTGAGTAGGGAGCATGAGGCATCACTTCAAAGTTGTTATCACGAAGAAACTGTTGCGTAACGTTAGCTCGATGTGCGGGTGCGTTGTCTTGATGAAACAGCACACGCGCAGCCCTTCCCGGACGTTTTTGTTGCAGTGCAGGAAGGAATTCGTTCTTCAAAACATTTTTGTATGATGCACCTGTTACCGTAGTGCCCTTTGGAACGCAATGGGTGAGGATTACGCCCTCGCTGTCCCAGAACATGGACACCATCATTTTTTCAGCACTGGCGGTTACCCAAAAATTTTTTGGTGTCGGTGAATCTGTGTGCTTCCATTGAGCTGACTGGCACTTTGTTTCTGGATTGAAAAATGGCATCCACGTCTCATCCATTGTCACAACCGACGAAAAGAAAGTCCCATTCATACTGTCGTTGCGCGTCAACATTGCTTGACAACATGCCACACGGGCAGCCATGTGGTCATCCGTCAGCATTCGTGGCACCCACCTGGATGACGCTTTTCGCATTTTCAGGTCGTCATGCAGGATTGTGTGAACAGAACCCACAGAAATGCCAACTCTGGAGGCGATCTGTTCAACAGTCATTCGGCGATCCCCCAAAACAATTCTCTCCACTTTCTCGATCATGTCGTCAGACCTGCCTGTGCGAGCCCAAGGTTGTTTCGGTTTGTTGTCACACGATGTTCTGCCTTCAGTAACTGTCGCACCCACGAACGCACTTTCGACACATCCATAACTCCATCACCACATGTCTCCTTCAACTGTCGATGAATTTCAATTGGTTTCACACCACGCAAATTCAGAAAACGAATGATTGCACGCTGTTCAAGTAAAGAAAACGTCGCCATTTTAAGTATTTAAAACAGTTCTCATTCTCGCCGCTGGCGGTAAAATTCCATCTGCCGTACGGTGCTGCCATCTCTGGGACGTATTGACAATGAACGCGGCCTCATTTTAAAACAATGCTCATGTTTCTATCTCTTTCCAGTCCGGAGAAAAAAATACAGAGGCCTTAGAACTTGACTGCACCTCGTAATTCTAGCATACGTCTCGGAGAATTGTCAATAGAGAAACGTTTCAATTCATCTCAACCGAAATGACTGAAACTTATAAATACACAATTTCAGCTCCGCACCTGTCAACGTAATGCTGCTTAATTCAGCTAATCACTGCAGGAACACCATACTACTCCTGTTTTATGCAAGACCCTGTAATTGACCGCACACTGATCAGCGAGATACTGTAACACATCCACTGCTGTATAATGCTCTCGTTTCGAGGTGCGTCCAGGTAACAGATCATCGCGAATACGGCTCAGCTTACCGCGACTGATTAGCCAGTAGCGGATAATTTCCGTCCAATTATTCACGCTGCACTCGTGAGGCACGCATAGTAATTAATCACGAAGTAATTTTTTCACGCTCTGATTAACAGCCATATTACATTATGCTGAGTCATTTTTCCTGGATCACTTGTTCCGTATTTGAAACAAACACTTTATTTCAATCGTAGTCGCCTAATTTCATGCCCTTGGAATTACCAAGCACCATTAAACAAAATTACAAGCGTTCATTTGTCTCAGGCTTTACATGATCCACGCGGCTCTTCCCTAGCGTTTATTCCGTCGAACGGAGTTCGTTCTTTCCATGATTTGGCAAATTTATTTTATTTTGTATTTAACTTTGTGGCCGAGCTCCATCCTGCTCCGCAGTCGTCACTTAAACGATAAGGGGCAATCAAAAAGTTTCCGTTCGAAGGCCGTACAGTTCAGAATCTGGTACGCCAATCATGCAAAAACGCCGTGAGCAATGAGGCAATCATCTCATAGACGCACCAGGTTGCAGGCATCCGTTTGGTAAAACGCCGTGTCCTCCTGCGTGAAGAAGTCCGTAACTGCCTGCTGAACATCCTCATCCGACAGGAACCGTCTATCCTTCGACTTTTTTTACGGGACTGAAGGCGAAATAATCGCATGGGGAGAGATCAGGACTATGGAGCGGATGCTCAAGTGTCTCTCAAGTTGGTGTGACTTCTGCGTTACAAAGGGGATTTGCGTTACCATCAAGCAGCAACACCATTCCGCAACATTGGATCTCGACAGACGTGCTTCCCATACACATTCTTCAGTCTCCGATGGTGTCTCTCTTTTGGGATCCAAGAAAAGAATAACAGCACTTCGGTTCTGTTTAGACGCATTTTGTAATAACGTCGCCATAGTTCACGTCTCCGCATTTACCGCACGCACATCGGAAAGACACGAATACCCCACTAATCGCTTGCCTACACCAAGGCGCTTACATACCCGCATCGGAGTCGCTCCACGTTGCATATAAGCTGCAGCAACGCCTTCAGACAGAAACCTTTTAATCGGCTCTTGTAATAGAAGAAAGTCGTGTGAGCCCTCTGTCTGCGTGAATCGTGTAAACTTTGCTCTGTTTGTTATGGTATTTCAGTTGTTTGCGGATTGTATTTTCTGAGAGGGTGGTTGGGAACCTGCCCAGTACTTGCCTGAACGAGCGTGGAAAGCAGCCTAAGAGCACGCTTTTCCTGGCCGTTGTTCCAAACAAATGGACATAAATCTGCTGCGTGGATTCGGTTCAGGTATGGCTCCCCTCAATGCCTCACAAAATAACGAGCTACTGTGGGAAGAGGTTAGCCATGACAGCACACAACCATATGGAATGTATCGACATAGAACGGATTCTCATATTACCGATCTACGGTGTAATACCTGAAATTCGCAGATAATAGCTTCTATACTCACTACTAAAAAGTGTAACCGAATTAGGACATTTAGTCTTCATTTGTGTGGTCTTAGTGTACGTAGTTGCTTTACAGTTATTAAAGATTTTTGAAACCCGTTTTTGCAACTACACACCACTTGTGATTTCTACACACGTAAAGCGAAATGTATGATACAAAAACATATTTTCTTATAGTTGGTCAGTCGGATTTTAAATAGCAATAACAATTTTCGTCCAGTCAAGAATATACTGTGTTTATGGGTAGCTTTGAGGGATGAAATAGTGAAGGCAGCAGAGGATCAAGTAGGTAAAAAGACGAGGGCTAGTAGAAATCCTTGGGTAATAAAAGAGATACTGAATTTAATTGATGAAAGGAGAAAATATAAAAATTCAGTAAATGAAGTAGGCAAAAAGGAATACAAACGTCTCAAAAATGAGATCGACAGGAAGTGCAAAATGGCTAAGGAGGGATGGCCAGAGAACAAATCTAAGGATGTAGAGGCATATCTCACCAGGGGTAAGATAGATACTGCCTACAGGAAATTTAAAGAGACCTTTGGAGAAAAGGAAACCACTTGTATGAATGCCAACAGCTCAGATGGAAAACCAGTCCTAAGAAGGGAAACCAAAAAGGTGGAAGGAGTATATAGTGGGTCTATACAAGGGCGATGTACTTGAGGGCAATGTTGTGGAGACGGAAGAGGACGTAGATGAAGATGAAATGCGAGAGACGATACGGCGTGAAGAATTTGACAGAGCACTGAAAGTCGAAAATAGGCACCGGAAGTAGATAACATTCCATTAGAACTACTGATAGCTGACAAAACTCTAACATATGGTTAGCAAGATGTATGAGACAGGTTGTAAGTAGGCTGTTCAGTTTTTTATGTTGGTAACGTCACGTAGCGCTCTATATGAAAATCACTGACTGTGCTGTTTGAAGTCTGTGGCTGGTTTGCATTTTTGGAATATTCGCTATTGTAGTGTCGGGCAGCTGGATGTGAACAGCGCGTAGCGTTGCGCAGTTGGAGGTGAGCCGTCAGCAGTTGTGGATGTGGGGAGAGAGATGGCAAAATTTTGAGAGCGGACGATCTGGACGTGTTTCAATCAGAAAGAGTAAATTTGTAATACTGTATATCATGAACTGATATATATATGATGACTTTTGAACATTATTAAGGTAAATACACTGTTTTCTATCAAAATCTTTCATTTGCTAACTATGCCTATCAGTAGTTAGTATCTTCAGTAGTTAGAATTTTTTATTCAGCTGGCTGTATTAGCGCACGCTGTATTGCAGTAGTTTGAGTAACGAAGATTTTTGTGCGGGAAGTGATTCATGAAAGGTATAGGTTATTGTTAGTCAGGGCCATTCTTTTGTAGGGATTATTGAAAGTCAGATTGCGTTGCGCTAAAAATATTGTGTGTCAGTTAAGTGTTGATCAGAACAAGTAAAGAGAGAAATGTCTGAGTACGTTCAGTTCTGCTCAGCTGTTTGAAAATCAAATAACGTAAGAGGTTTATCAGCACAGTCATTCATAAATTTTTCTAAGGGGACGTTTCAAGGTGAAATACTCTCAGACTTCAAGAAGAATATGATAATTCCAGTCCCAATGAAAGCAAGTGTTGACAGATGTGAAAATTACCGAACTATCTGTTTAATAAGTCACGGCTGCAAAATACTTACACGAATTCTTTACAGACGATTGGAAAAACTAGTAAAAGCCGACCTCGGCGAAGGTCAGTTTGGATTCCGAGAAATGTTTGAACACGAGGGGCAATACTGACCCTAAGAATTGTCTTAGAAGATAGATTAATTGAAGACAAACCTACGTTTCTAGCTTTTGTAGACTTCGAGAAAGCTTTTGACAATGTTGACAGGAATACTCTCTTTCAAATTCTGAAGGTGGCAGGGGTAAAATATAGGGAGCGAAAGACTGTTTACAATTTCTACAGAAACCAGATGGCAGTTTAAGAGTCGAGGGGCATGAAAGGGTAGAAGTGGTTGGGAAGCGAGTGAGACAGGGTTGTAGTCTATCTCAGATGTTATTCAATCGGTATATTGAGCAAACATTAAAGGAAACAAAAAAAAATTCGGAGTAGTAATTAAAATCCATGGAGAAGAATAAAAACTTTGAGGTTCGCCGATGACATTGCAATTCTATCGGAGACAGCAAAGGACCTGGAAGAGCAGTTGAACGGAATGGACAGTGTCTTTAAAGGAGGTTATAAGATGAACGTCAACAAAAGCAAAACAAGGATAATGGAATGTAGTCTATTTAAATTAGGTGATGCTGAGGGAATTAGATTAGGAAATGAGACACTTGAAGTAGTAGATGAGTTTTGCTATTTGGGGAGCAAAATAAACTGATGATAGATGAAGTTGAGAGGATATAAAATGTAGGCTGGCAATGGCAAGGAAAGCGTTTCCGAAGTGGAGAAATTTGTTAACATCGAGTGTAGATTTAAATGTCTGGAAGTCTTAGTGAAACTTGGATAATCAATAGTTTGGACAAGAAGAGAAGAGAAGCTTTCGAAATGTGGTGCTACAGAAGAATGCTGAAGATTAGATGGGTAGATCCGTAACTAATCAGGAGGTACTGAACAGAATCGAGAAGAAGAAAGGAGAAGAATTTGTGGCACAACTTGACTAGAAGAAGGGATCGGTTGGTAGGACATATTCTGAGGGATCAAGAGATCACCAATTTAGTATTGGAGGGCAGCGTAGAGAGCAAAAATCGTAGAGGGAGACAAAGAGATGAATACACTAAGCAGATCCTGAATGATGTATGTTGCAGTGTTACTTGGAGATTAAGTAGCTTGCACAGGATAGAGTAGCATGGAGAGTTGCATCAAACCAGTCTCTTGACTCAAGACCACGACAACAACAACTCGTAATTTTTTGCTCAGTGATACTGATGGAGGTGAAGTAGGCTACTTTTTGTTCTAAACTCATCAGACAGAAAATTAGTCGCCCCAGTGCTCATGCTCGGATAAATTGTCACGTGTTCAACCTTGCACCTACTGCACCTCCAGCCCATACGTGAGGAATCGGAAGTAGCGATCAGAGAGACATTTGTGTTTCAAGCAGTTATTTTACGTAAATATAGGTAAACGTAAGGACGTGACGGAGTGGAAAAAAGTGGCAATTGTGTGTCGCATGGTGTGTGAAGTTGTTGGATTTATTAGTGGTTCGCGGCGGACTGTTCAGCGTGTATACAAGCAGAGGTGTAACACACGTGGCCAAGAAACACCTCGTCGGAATTCTGGCTGTACGAAGATCTTCACTAAGAGGGATCGGAGACGCGTTTCACGGCTTGTAGAGCAAAATCGCTTCCAAACCTGACATGACTTGCTGCACGTAGTGGATGAACGTCCATCCCAACCTCTCAGCGAGAGAACGTTGCGACGGCAACTGCATGCAATTAACACTTGAAACCCGTCGCCTCGCAAGACACCATTGCTCACACAGGCACATAAAGCTGCGCGTCTTCAATGCACTATAAATCGTCGAACGTGGACAGTAGCCGACTGGCGAACCGCATTGCGGTCTGACGAACCACGGTTTTGCCTACATTCAAATGACGCATGTCCTCAAGTGCACGGAAGGCCAAAAGAAGCATTTCATCCTGAACGTGTGCAAGGCCAGACGCAAGCCGGAGGTGGGTCTGTGATGTTCCGCGGAGTTTTTTTTATAATAAATTGGGCCTCCTCACTGAAGTGACCATTTTGGTTCACATGGCTCTGAGCACTATGGGACTTAACTACTGAGGTCATCAGTCCCCTAGAACTTAGAACTGCTTAAACCTAACCTAAGGACATCACACACATCCATACCCGAGGCAGGATTCGAACCTGCGACCGCAGCGGTCACGCGGTTCCAGGAAGTGACTATTATCATGAACCAGTATGTTTATTTAGACGTTCTGAATGATCAGTCACGATCTTCATGGTGAGTAGGCCTATGCTGTTGAAACCCGTATTTTCCAAGACGACAAAAGCGAAGTTCACCGTGGTGGTACAATATGTGACTGGTTTTCTGAACACTCCGCGATCCCTTTGCATCTCAATTGGCCTGCAAAATCACCTGACTTTGGGTATGTTGTAACAGCGGCTGAAACGCCGACATCAGCTTCCACGCAGTTTCGTGGAATCAAATACTCAGCGAGTGGCATAATCGGGTGCGACGTACCTGCACAAGTTTCTTAACCGAATACACGCGATTATCAAGTCCAGGGGCGGAATTACACGTTATTAAATTATACTTGTGGCGATTACCTAGAAGGGAGCTATTTTTTGTCCGATCGCCTTACATCTACATCTATACTGCGCAAGCGACATTACACTGTATGACGAAGGGTACTTAAGGTATCACTACCCGTCCGCAGCTCGTGGTCCAGTGGCTACCGTTGCTGCCTCTGGATTACGGGGTCCCGGGTTCGATTCCCGGTCACGTTGGGGATTTTCTATGCCCGGGGACTGGGTGTGTGTTGTCCTCATCATATCATCATCATCATCATCATTCGTGACAGTGGCTATTTTGGATTGTGAACGAATTGGACTATGTAAAAATTGGGACTTTGTACGGGCGCTGATGACCGCGCAGTTGTGCTCCCCTCAAATCAAACATCATCATCTTCCCTGTACCATTCACGAATGCTTGGAAGAATGACTACCGGTAAACCTCCGTGTTAGCGTAATTTCTCTAATTTTCTCGCTGCTGTTAAACGCGAGACGTATGTAGGAGGAAGTAAGAAGTTGTCGGTCTCTTCCCAGAATGTCCTCTCTAGGAATTCCAACAGTAAACAACATTTACTTTATTTGCGCTCACCTGCTTCCTTTCTTCGCCAAACATATATCTTACGAATAAAACAGGCTATGACAGCGTGTAAAGTGTTTTTGTAACAACGAAAGGATGCCCGCACATAAAGTTCAGTCCTCTCGAACAGCGCGAAATGAGGGGCCGATTTCAACATCCCTAAGCTATGTAGAGGTGTCGCATGTCTTATGTATCCGTCACTGAGCAATAAATGAGCCATGAGACTCTCTTAAGTATCGTTTCATTACTGCTTGAGCCGCTTCCTTACTTACGTGTTTCTTTCTTCGCACGAAATTCGTATTCGACATCCGATTGCACTCATGGGTAATGGTCTCAGGAACGTTGGGAACCAATGACATAGTGGGATTATCACGTAGCAAGGAAGAAGCAAATGACGTGATTTTTTTGGAGAAGAGCTAGGAAATGAAGCAAAATGTGATTTATGTCGACGATCATATTCATGTATTCACAACAACTGCAAAACCCTTTATACATAACGACATTCAATAACGAAAGTAACGAGAACTTTGTAACGGATGTGTGTCTTGAGAATAGCGAATACATACGGTACAAAATGTAGCCACTACTTTTACAGCCTTTAGGGCTTTCGCATGTTCTCATTCCACGAAACGGTGCGGAATTTTGAAATAAAACACGCGACATTTCGAAACAGTCTGACGATCACCAACTTAACGCCTTATTTATGCGCCCCGGCTACACCGGCCAATTGCTATGGTAGGAAATAGATTCCACTTCCAGTCTACATCTCCATCTATATAACCAAGTCACCGTATGGTTGAAGACAAGAAGGTATACTGAACTGTGAGGAACAGTGAACGGTCCACGCTCGAGATGTGCAACATCGAGGGAACTCCAAAAACGACGGTATCGTAACTGTTTAGTCTTGGCAATTGTCATACTACATATTGGTTACAGAATATGAGTCATGTGGTAAGAATATATTACTGTCGCAAGTAAATATCATGAACAGTGAGAGCAGGCAAGACGCCGCATAGGACTCTCACACAAATGAAAGCAACAAATAAACGGATATGAACTATGTTACAACAGAAGAGTACAAAAGTCAAAACTTCCAAAACGGAACGCAGGAGTCATAACACGTGGTAATCGTGTAGAACAAATAGGAGGTACGTACGTTTGGAGGTCTCTTTCTTAACCTAGGGGTTGGAAACGGACGTTACATCACGACACAGACATAAATTTGAGTATAGGGAAGGGACTTGTCAATGAATGGACGGCCGGTTCATAGTTTTGTCGAAAAGAAAGTGGGGCACGAGGAACATTTGAAAACGGGTCTCTCTCTCTTCGCAGTCCAACACATAACTACGACGCCGTAGTTATTCTGATTGGCTCGAATTTCACATCTTGAGCATGGACCGTTTACTTTTTCGATTTTGCTTCTGTTTTCACAGCTCACTACACTTCTTCCTGTTTTCATGTTTGACCTGTGTCCAGTTTCTGCGGGCCGGTGTAGCCGAGCGGTTCTAGGCGCTTCAGTCTGGAACCGAGCGACCGCCACGGTCGCGGGTTCGAATTTTGCCTCGGGTATGGATGTGTGTGCTGTCCTTAGGTTAGTTAGGTTTAAGTAGCTCTAAGTTCTAGGTAACTGATGACCTCAGATGTTAAGTCCCATAGTGCTCAGAGCCATTTGACCTGTGTCCAGTTTCTGACGGGCTATCCCTTGGACCATCTTACCACTGAATGTGATGGGGATGCGATCGGGAGTTTCCCTTGTCAGATACCTAGGAACGTAATCTGTATGCTAGGACCTTCGTCTGCAGTCTGCGGTGGGGTTCCGTGTCAAACGCTTACCGGAAATCTAGGAATATGGAAACTGCCTGTTGCCCTCCATCCAAGGTTTTCATGGTATCATGTAAAAAAGGGCAAACAGAGTTTCGCACGACCGACGCTCTCTAAATCCTTGCTGATTTGTGGGCAGAAGCTTTCCTGTCTCACGTGAAGTTATTGTACTTAGAATGTGTTCAGGAATTCCGCAGCAGACCTACGTTAAGGATATTGGTCTGAAATTGTGCGGCTCCGTTCTTTTACCTTTCTTAGGAGTCACCTGCGCTTTTTGCTAGTCGCTTGGGAGTTTGTCCTGGGCGATGGATTCGCGATAAGTGCAAGCATGTTCGAACTGTCGTACTGACGGCAGCGCGCGACTGCGTCTCCGCCCGCCGGCAAAGTGGTAGGCTTCTCCGCCATCGTGGGGCCGTCGCCGTTCCCTGCGGACCTCCAGGTCGTGCTACAGGTCAGTGCAGTGGAGCGAACGGACACGCACTCTGCATTTACACGCAGCACAAAAGCGGCTGCCACAAAGAGCGCACCAGGTTTCCACGGGACGGCGCGACACGCACTGCCTGGACCAAGGCGCGGAGCCGCTCGCTGCATATTCATGGAGTCGCCAGGGTCCTCGAGCGAACCTGCCAGCCCAAGTCGGGAAATTCTCCTCTCTCTCCGTTATGCTTCCATTTTACAACGCATTTGTACCTCAGGTGAAAACATTAATGTCTTTACGACAGATTAGAAATTATATTTATCCTTTATCAAGCATTATCAGACAAATCATACACTATCCGATCAAAACTATTCAGACATCTATTAGTGGACATTAATATGAGGTGTTTTCCACACTTTTACATTCTTGCTCACAGGCAAGAGCAGAGAACGTAGTCACGTTGGACACTGCGGTCTGGAGCGAAGTCGACGTACTAATTCACCCTAAAGGTGTTCCACAGTGTTCAGGTAGGGACTATGGGCAGACCGGTCCACTTAAGGAATGTTATTGTCTACAAACTACTGCCTCACAGACGCTGCTTTAAGAGAGGGTGCATTGTCATGCCGATAGAATCAATCGTAGAATGAAATTTTCACTCTGCAGCGGAGTGTGTGCTGATATGAAACTTCCTGGCAGACAGAGCACCTGCCCGCGAAAGGCAGAGGTCCCGAGTTCGAGTTTCAGTCCGGCACACAGTTTTAATCTGCCAGGCAGTTTCAGAATCAGTCATTTTCTCCGAACTGTTGCTCTACTGTACCCACTACGCAAAGCTGAAAAATGTGTTCACGACTAGTTTCGGCGGCACATTACCGCCATCCTCAGGCCCTTTTTACCAAAGAACAGTAACACAATGCCAATATTTGAAAACTAAACAGCTATGGAGCAACGAACACATGAAATTATGGTATTCTAATGTATTAGTAGAAGTAACCTTAAGGTAATATTCTACGAAGTACCAATAGAGCCCATATGTCAATACATTTTATTTTTTATCTATTTTTTGCTCTAGTACAGGAATATACAAGCGTATAAGACATAAACACAGAATAAACCGGATCCACAGTCACGAAATACATGGCTGTCGTTATATGTAAAAGCAATGGACATCGAAAAAGGCAACATTCGCTCATTTCAAACCAAATAATTACAGGTAAAACAATGCAGTGTACCACGGTATAAATTTAACAAAGGGTCCCAAATATCAGACATGATCAAATTAAACTGTTCGTTACTGTTTAAAGACGTATGCCAAAGGGTTATACGTGATGTAAGAACCTGACGGTAAAGAGGAAACCAACCTGGTACAGGCTAATCACAGACCCATGGCAACATAATTTTGTGACAACCTATCTCTAAGAACTGAAAAGGCACTTCTCTCAAAGCCCTTGATAACTATGTACCCTTAAATAACCAAATACAATAGCCTCGAATGTTATGTTCACAATTGAACCTTTCCGTGATAAACACAAACACCTAACCACAAGAAACAAAGCTAAAATAACCACTTCAAACAGTACCTTTCTCCATAATAAAACGCTCCTAGAAATAAGACCTACGAGCCCGAAAGCACATTTAAATATCTACAACATAACTGCTACAACTTCATTGTCTTAGAGTTGGGCACGGAAGCCTAAGATAATCTGATATTTCTGATCTATAATCATACACGATGCATAAAAATGTAGGCCCGTACACCGTCAGATAAGGAGTAACACCAATAAAAAAAATATGGTACAGCCCATTCTAAAATACCCATTACTTCTTTCGAAAACTGTAAATCACAATATCTGAAATATCACATGCTTTGACACACCTATGTAATGTACTCGTATCCAAATTACACCATGATGGTAAGACAAGAACCAGCAAAGTGCCCCGTGACAGGTCATTAAAATACCCATAAACGTGGATAACCTTGCGCCAGATAAATACAAAACTGAATACTGGCCAGAACCAAATAAAGCTGTCAGTAAAATAACATAAATCCAGAATATGCGACAGACCGTCCATCTTCTCCATCAGCTGCTACTTACAAATGTTACCAAAATGTCTCACTGCGCCGGCCGAGGTGGCCGAGCGGTTCTAGTCTCTCCAGTCTGGAACCGCGCGACCGCTACGGTCGCAGTTTCGAATCCTGCCTCGGGCATGGATGTGTGTGATGTCCTTAGGTTAGTTAGGTTTAAGTAGTTCTAAGTTCTAGGGGACTGATGACCTCAGAAGTTAAGTCCCATAGTGCTCAGATCCATTTGAACCATTTGTCTCACTGCGTATGAAGATTTTCATATTCTTACAGATTTCGTCTTTTCTTAAGCGCAATATGGGCACTATACACTAACCACGAAAAACACCGCCATGCTACAACACCGCTTCCTCCGTACTTCTCTGTTGTTACCACACATGATGACAGGAAACGTTCTCCAGGCGTTCGCCAAGCCATACCCTTCCATTGGACTGCCACAGTGTACAGTGTGATTCATCACTCCAACTCGCCCGTTTCCAGTCATCCACTTTCCAGAGGCGTCGCTTTTTATACCATGTCAGGTCGGCGCTTATCTTTGACTACAGAAATGTGTGGGGCGTGAGGAACTGTACGACCACTATTGCGCATTCTTTTTTAACTACCTATACGTAGCAATTGTACTACCTGGATCCTTGGTAGCACTCCATTGGAACTGACAAGTCACTTAATGCAACTTTTTAAAACTTCCCTCATAATACTCGAAGGTCGCTGTCGGTCAGTACATGTCTTAGTATAGCTGAATTTCCACTTAACAATCACATCACCAACAGTCGACTTGGGAGGCTTTAGAAAGGTTGAAATACCCTGATACACTGGTTACTTACGTGTCCTCCAGTGTCTAATCTGTGTTCGACTGCACTGTCTCCTGACCAACGCATTCTGCTGCTAATGCTACTGTACTGACAACACAGTACTCACCACCTCGTTTTCTAGTGGTTGGTCTGTCTCTCGTGATATATTACACATGGGTGGCAGGATAATTTTGATCAGATACTGTGTGATAGGCAGCCGTTAGAGCCTGAACTTAACAGAGAATACAAGTAAAAATTTTCGTAATAGAATTACGTTGATGAAATTGCACAAGTTTCAGCAATGGACTATTATTATTCACAAATGCAACAAATTTTGTAAATTCATCTACCTACTATGGATTTTGCCCAATGGAGCACAGCCATATACAATGAAGAGCCAAAGAAGGGACGCGTGTTCAAATGCAGAGATATGTAAACAGGCAGAATACGGCGCTGCGGTCGACAACGCCTATATAAGACAACAAAAGTCTGGTGCAGTTGTTAGATCGGTTACTGCTGCTACAATTGCAGATTATTAAGAGTTAATTGAGTTTGAAAGTGGTGTTATCGGCGCACGAGTGATGGGACACAGCGTCTCCAAGGTAGCGATGAAGTGGGGATTTTCCCGTACGACCATTTCACGAGTGTACAGTGAATATCAGGAATCCGGTAAAACATCAAATCTCCGACATCGCTGCGGCCGGAAAAAGATCCTGCAAGAACGGGACTAACGATGTCTGGAGAGAATCGTTCAACGTGACAGAAGTGCAACCCTCCCGCAAATTGCTGCAGATTTCAATGCTGGGCCATCAACAAGTGTCAGAGCGCGAACCATTCAACGAAACATCGTCGATAAGGGCTTTCGGAGCCGAAGGCCCACTCGTGTACCCTTGATGACTGCACGACACAAAGCTTCACGCCTCGCCTGGGGCCGTCAACACCGACATTGGCCTGTCAATGACTGGAAAAATATTGCCTTGTCGGACGGATCTTGTTTCAAATTGTATCGAGCGGATGGACGTGTACGGGTATGGAGACAACCTCATGAATCAGTGGACCCTGAGTGTCAGCAGGGGGCTGTTGAAACTGATGGACGCTCTGTAATGGTGTGGGGCGTGTGCACTTGGAGTGATATGAGACCCCTGACATGTCTAGATACGACTGACAGTTGACACATCTGATCACCTACATCCATTCATGTCCATTGTGCATTCCGACGAACTTTGGCAATTCCAGCAGGACAATGCGACACCCCGAACGTCCAGATTTGCTATAGAGTTGCTCCAGAACACACTTCTGACTTTAATCACTTCCGCTGGCCACCAAACACCTCAGACATGCACATTATTGAGCATATCCGGGATACCTTGCAACGTTCTATACAGCAGAGATCTCCATTCCCCCGTACTCTTATGGATTTATGGTCGAGTCACCACGTCGTGTTGCGGTACTTCTGCGTGCTCACGGGGGCCCTACACGATATTAGGCAGGTGTACCAGTTCCTTTGGCTCTTCAGTGTACGAGGGCTAGGCAGAGCACTTTTCTCGGGAACTCTTCGTGCTAGAGCGCTACCAGCAATGGAAAATTAGTGCCGCCATCTACTCATGTATCTCACAAACTTTACGGCACTAGTTGGGTGAACGTCTTAGCGTCAAGAACATACTTCTGTTTTTGGGCATCGTGAGTAAATTTTGTTGCTCAAATATCGAAGCTCCTAGGCAACATATCTTTTAGAATTAAGGATAGATAAATATAGGTCCGAGTACAGGAATTAACTCTACTTTAAAATGTACGTTTGTATAATCTGAAAACTTGAAAGTTTCTACTGCAGTTTCTAAACTAATTCAATCATGGCGATGTAGCACCTTTACACAGTTCTGTCTGGGCACGTCTACGCACTAATTCGCATTGCCATACTAAGTGGTACCCCAGTCAAAGAAACTTAACGACAGCAGCAGTTTGAAATGCAATCTAAAAAATCAAACCACAGGAAAATAAAAAATAGAAACTGCTAAAAAATAACTATTTGAACCTAATGAATCAAACAGAAACAATTATTTCTCTGAGAGCATCGACTGACACGGACAAGAAAATTTTGAATGCAAGAGCAAGGAAAAATGTGGATGTGCCTATTTCTGATGCCATCATTAATCTTCTGCCCACAGGCAGGTTTTCACAAGGTAGCTATTCATGCTTTCCGGCTTCTGCCATTCTCTTCTGGTCCGCGTAATTTCCGCTTCCCTATCATCTTGTATCTCCCCCTTCCTCTCAGTCTCCTCTCACGAAACACTCCTTTCAAGGCGCCTAAAAAAGCAAGCATTCCGGGCTCAACAAATGTTCCATTCTGTTCTTACTTTCTCTTCTAATCTTCAGTAGTCTGATGAAGAGGATGAAATTTGTATTTACTGCTTGAAACGATACAATCAGTGAAAAACGAAGAATGGGTCCAGTGCCTTAGATTTAAAAGGTGGTCTGACGACAACTGTGCCACAGGAAACACATTATTCTGTGTGCGCGTAAATTGCAACTCGAACAGTGATGATGAATACGTAGGCCATATTATGCTAAGAGGTATATGTTCGCCAAAAATTGTTTACTGACAGTGAAATTGTTGTGTTTTACCAAGTTAATTGATGTAAGTAAAACTGTATTTTGTTTACTGCCAACAAAACATATTTTGAAAGATTAAGTAGTGTGTTTTGTATACTCATCATTTTGTACTATATGTGTAAACGTGACCCCCCCTCCTCCCCCCCTTCCAAGGAAACTTGCCTTTACCAGGGCAGGTTTAAGCACTAGTCTTGAGTCTAAATAAAATATTGAGTCAGAAGTAAGAGGGGCGTTCTTCCTTGACGCGGTAGCACAGACGGCGCGCCGGTAGTGATACGTCAGTGGAAACTGATTTAAATCAATGGGGAAAGTTGAAAATTTGTGCCGGGCCGGGATTCGAGCCCGGGTCTCCTACTCGCTAAGCAGATGCGCTCACCATCGCGCCATCCGGACACAATGGTCGCACGCCTCCCGTCAGACCCAAATTCCCAAATTTCCCACCCACTACTGATCTAGAGAGCATCATTACTCACGGCATTTTGCCGATTCCCGTAAAGGTTCGAGCGTGGTGAGCATCCACACTGAAGTGATCAATTGGTCGCCCTCGCTTTACCACTTAATATCGATAGTACTGTTCAGAGGAGCTGCACCACGCCATCTTTGCAGACGAATTCCGGTTCTACGTACATCATCATGATGGGCACTTCCGTGCGTGGAGCTTCAAGAAGGATGGAACTTGCCAAGCTGTATTCGCCATCGTCACATGGGCACGGTATTTGGCGTGATGGTATGGGGTGCCGTTGGGTACAAGACATGATCATCTCTGGTTCATGTAGATGGTAAACTGAACAACAGCCGTTACATTTCTGAAGTGCTAAAGCCGGTGACCGTCCCGTATCTTCGAGGTCCCTACGACGGTATTCGTGTTTGAGTCCCAGTCCAGCACTTATTTTCATGTGTCACTATTCGATAGTAGAACCAAACTAACACAACAGATGTCAAGGGATTCGCAGTCATCGAATTAATTTCGAAAAAATTTCAAACAGTTGTATCGTCAACAGCGTCCATTCTTTCAGACACGCATGTAAATAGAAAAAACTGTCTTACTAAGTTCTCTCATGACGAGCTAGAAACTGCTGGATGAGATTTCCTACTTAACTCGCTAGTAGGCCTATCATTGACACCAAAATAACAGAGAATTGCGATTCAGGTAATGTCTTTGTCGTATTACAAAAGTACGAGTGTCGTTTCCGGCAGACAGTAGCCATTAGGTCCAAATTTCTAGCAGAAGTGTGCGTTTTAGGGCGTGCTGCCGACATCTTTATGTGGTAATGGTTGCTCGTTCAAACTAGCGATACTCTGACACGCCTAAAAAAAAGAGAGAGAGAGAGAGAAAAGGACGTCATCTCGATACCCGCGTATGCTAGCTAACGACACACCACCGATTTACCACGCTCGCCAGGTCATCAGGCATACATATTGGCACCGATTAAATATACACATGTCCGTCCCCGGTAGCTGAGTCGTCAGCGCGACAGAATGTCAATCCTAAGGGCCTGGATTCGATTCCCGGCTGGGTTGGAGATTTTCTCCGCTCAGGGACTGGGTGTTGTGTTGCCCTAATCATCATCATTTCATCCCCATCGACGCGCAAGTCGCCGAAGCGGCGTCAAATCGAAAGACTTGCACCCGGCGAACGGTTTACCCGACGGGAGACCCTAGTCACACGACATTTTAGTATTAATGATTATAAAGAATCCGCCTCGATTGCAAATAGGTTTCGGCGCGGATAACCACGCCTTCTTCGGAACACAGTAAAACTACAAACTGCCTAAAGAGACATGGTCCAACATTAATACAGAACTCCCAAAAGGGCTAAAGACTCGCATAAAATGTAAAATAAACGGTACGTGTTTACCATGTCAATAGCTGTACTTAGCTCAAACGTCAGAAGCGTGCTTCCTCACCCCAACCAATGTTCGGTGGGCCGCGGACTCTCAGGTAAACTGCTGGACATTGAAAATTGAACACAAGGAAGGATGGCAAGTAACAATAGTTTACTTATTAGCTTGCGGTGTCTGTATAGTACTATGCAGTGGCACTGCTTGACGATCTACAGCCGTGTTAAACAGACCAAAAGTATTCGCATTTACAACTACGGTTAGACATCAGCTGTACAATTTATTTGTGATACGTGAAAATTTCAGGGAAACATCAGCCACACATTTCCCAAGATTGCAAGGGCCAAAAAGTGCGAGAATTATCGCACATTCAGCTTAACAGCTCCTGCATCCAAGTTGCTGGCATGAATAATATACAGAAGAATGAAAAATAAAACTGCGGATCTGTTAGATGACGATCAGTTTGGCTTTAGGAAAGGTAAAGGAACCGGAGTGACAGTTCTGACGGTGCGACTGATAATGGAAGAAAGACTGACGAAAAATAATGATAGTTCATAGGGTTTCTCGATCTGGAAAAATCTTTGGACAGTGTAAAATGGTGCAACATATTCGAAATTCTGAGAAAAATAAGGGTAAGCTATAGGGAATGACGGGTAATATGCAATATATACAAGAACCAAAGAAGAATAGCAACAGTGGGAAACCAAGAAAGAAGTGCAAGGATTAAAAAGGGTGTACGACAGGGATGTGGTCTTTCGCCCCTGCTGTTCAATTTATATGTCGAAGAAGCAATGACAGGAATAAAGGAAGGTTCAAGAACGGGATTAAAATTCAAGTTGAAAGAACGTCAATGACAATGCTATCCTGAGTGATACTGTACAACAATTTTAGGACCTGCTCAATGGCGTGAACAGTCTAATGAGTACAGAATATAGACTAAAGGTCAACTGAAGAAATACGAGAATAATGAGAGGTAACAGAAATGAAAACAGCGAGAAACTTAACATCAGAATTGGTGACTACGAAGTACATGAAATTAAGGAATTCTGCTACCTAGGCAGCAAAATAACCCAAGACGGACGGAGCAAGGAAGACATAAAGGCAGACTAACACTTGCAAAAAGAGTATTCCTGGCAAAAAGAAATTTAATAGTATCAAAGATAGGTCGTAATGTGAGGAAGAAGTTTCTGAGAGTGTCCGCTTGGCGCACAATAGTGTATGGCAGTGAGACATGGACCGTGGGAAAACCGGGGCGGAAGAGAAGAATGCTGAAAATTAGGTGGACCGATAAGGTAAGGCATTATGTGGTTCTCCGCAGATTCGGAAAGGAAAGGATTCTGTGGAAAACGCTGACAAGAAAAAGAGACAGGATGATAGGAAATCTGTTAAGACATCATGGAATAATTCCGTGGTAGTAGAGGAAGCTGAAGAGCGTAATAACTGTAGAGATTGGAATACAGTCAGCAAATAATTGCAGATGTAGGTTGCAAGTGCTACTCTGAGAGGAAAATGTTCGGCACAGGAGAGGAATTCGTAGCGGGCCCCATCAAACCAGGAAGAAGACTGATGACTATAAAAAAAATTTTAAAAATGCCCATCACCGTATCGAATCTTCGAGGTCCCCATGACGTTACCCGCGTTCGAGTACGAGTCTGGCACAGATTTTGATGCCCATTGTTGGGTAGTAGATCTATACCTACTTTCGAGAATATTTCTTACAACAGTGAATCGAGAATAGTGTATCTTTCAGACATACATGTGACTGGGGAAAAGGATCCTACATAGATCTCTCATTACGGGCCCTGCAGGCGATTTCCCACTTAATTTGCTATTACGTCTATCATTGCCACCAAAATAACCGAGAATACTGTTCGTGTAATCTCTTTGTCGGATTACCTAAGAACGAGTGACTTTTCCGACAAACAGTAGCCATTTGGTTTGAGTTGCCACCAGAAGTGTGTGTTTTCAGGCGTGCTTCCGACACCGTTACGAGGTAACGGTTGTCCGTTCAAACTGACGATCCCTGACTCGCCTAAAAAAAACATCTCGTTACCCGTGTACACTAGCTAATGACACACCACCGCTTTACCACGCTCGCCAGCTCATCTTGCATACATATTGGCATCGATTAAATATGCACATGATTGCTGGACATTGAAAATGCACCACCAAGAAGGATAGCAAGTAACGATATTTTACGAGGGGCCTTTGAAAAGTCCGTGCAAATTCCGAGACGGCACCAGCGGCGCGTATCGAGGTCATGTTTAGCTAGTAGCATGTTTGGAAAGAACGCACACCAACTTTCACTCATATTGGTCTATTTCTTTGTTTTTGGCATTTGTGTGAATCAAGGAAGTCGACTGATTGTCAAAAAAGAATTTCGTGTGGTGATTAAACATTACTTTATGAAAGGCAAAACGCCTCACGAGACTAAAGAGAAGCTTGATAAACATTACGGTGACTCTGCACCTTGGATTAAAGCAATTTATAAGTGGTTTCAAAATTTTCGGAGTGGCCAGGTGATGCTAAATGTTCTGGACGCCCTGTGGAGGTTGCGACTTCAGAAATCATTAATAAAATCCACGATATGGTGATGGATGACACAAGAGTTAAGGTGCATGAGACTGCTATTGCTGTGGGCATCTCGAATGAATGGGTACATAATATTTTGCGTAAGCATTTGGACATGAGAAAGCTATCCGCAAGATGGGTTCCACGATTGCTCACGGAATCGTGTGAAGTTTTGCAAGGATGGTTTGCAACTGTTCGGCAAGAATCCGCAGGACTTTAAGCTTCGTTTCGTCACTGTGGATGAAACATGGATGCATTACTATACTCCTGAGACCAAGCACCAATCTAAACAATGGGCTACCAATGGAGAATCTGCACCAAAAAAGGCGAAGAATATTCCTTCGGCCGGAAAGGTTATAATGACTGTCTTTTGGGATTCCCAAGGGATAATCCTCATCGACTATCTGGAAAAGGGTAAAACTATTACAGGTGAATATTATTCATCGTTATTGGACCGTTTGAAAACCGAGCTGCAAGAAAAACGCCGGCGATTTGACCGCAAAAAAGTCCTTTCCCATCACGACAATGCACCAACACACACCTCAGCAGTAGTCGCAATATTAATGAAAATAGGATTCCAACTCGTTTCACATCCCCCCCCCTCCCCCCATTCTCCAGACTTGGCTCCCTTGGACTACTATTTGTTCCCCAATTTGAAGAAATGGCTGGGGGGACAAAGATTTTATTCAAACGAGGAGGTGATTGCAGCAACTAATAGCTATTTTGCAGACTTGGACAATTCCTATTATTCGGAAGGGATCAAAAAATTAGAACAGTGTTGGACGAAGTGTATAATTCTAAAAGGAGACTATGTTGAAAAATAAAAAAGGTTTACCCCAAACATGTAAGTAGTTTTTCCTTTTGCGCGGACTATTCAAACGCCTCTCGTACTTAGGTAAGTATTTTTCAGGGTCTATACACTGAAGGGATAAAAGTCCTGGGACACATACTAATATCGTGTCGGACCTCTTTTTGCCCGGCATAATGCAGCAACTCGAAGTGACACAGACTCAACAGTTCGTTGGAAGTCCCCTGCACAAATACTGAGCCGTGCTGCCTCTACAGACGTCCACAACGGCGAAAGTATTGCCGGAGCAAGATTTCATGGAAGAACTGACCTCCCAATTACATCCCGATTCATGGCGGGGGATCTGGGCGACCAAATCACTTGCTCGAATTGTGCAGAATGTTCTTCAAACCAGTCGGAACAGTTGTGGCCCGGTGACAGGACATCTTTGTTTGGGAACATGAAGTCCATGAATGGCTGCATTTCCTGTCAAAGGCCGGTTCAGGTTGACCAGAGTACCTGGTCTATTGCATGTAAACACAGCCCACACCATTATGGAGCTGCCACCAGCGTGCAGTGTGCCTTCTTGACGGTTTGGGTCCGTGGCTTCGTGAGGTCTGCGCCGCTACCATCAGCTGTTAACAATTGAAATCGGGATTCATCTGACCAGGTCACAATTTTCCAGTCGTCTACGGCCACGAGCCCAGGAGAGGCACTGGAGACGAAGTCGTGCTCTTAGCAAAGGCACTCGCTTCCACCTTCTGCTGTCACAGCCGATTAATGTCAAATTTGTCCGCTGTGTTCTTATACGTTCGTCATACGGTCCACATCGATTCCTGCGGTTATTTCACGCAGCGTTGTTTGTCTGCTAGCCCTGAGAACTCTAAGCAAACGCCGGCCGGAGTGGCCGAGCGGTTCTAGGCGCTACAGTCTGGAACCGCGCGACCGCTACGGTCGCAGGTTCGAATCCTGCCTCGGGCATGGATGTGTGTGATGTCCTTAGGTTAGTTAGGTTTAAGTAGTTCTAAGTTCTAGGGGACTGATGACCTAAGCAGTTAAGTCCCATAGTGCTCAGAGCCATTTTTTCTAAGCAAACGCTGTTGCTCTCGGTCGTCATGTGAAGGTCGCCGACCACTGTGTTGCCCGTAATCAAAGGAAATGCCTGAAATTTTTTACTCTCGGCACATTCTCGACTCTGTGGATCTCGGAATATTGAACTACGTAGTGATTCCGAAATGAAATGTCCCAGGCCTCTAGCTCCAACTACCATTCCACGTTCAAGATCTTACTTTCCGTCGTGCGGCCATAATTACGTCAGAAAGCTTTTCACATGAATCACGTGAGTGTAAATAATATCTCCGCCAATTCATCACCCTCTTATACCTTGTGTACGCGGCCTATCGCTATCCTATGACTTTTATCACGTCAGTGCATAGTACTACGCAATGACACTGCTCGACGACCTGCAGCCGTATTAAATAGACGAAATGTATTCGTAATTGCGAATACGACTAGACAGTAGCTGTACAATTTATTTCTGATAAATGAGAATTTGTGCCGGACCGGAACTGAAACCCGGATATCCCGTTTGTCGGGAGTGGTCGCCTTAACAACTTGGGCTAGCCGTGTACGGCTCCCGGACCGACCCACAACTTACACACTTTCTGTAATTCCCACACAAGGAAATGTTATTATCGTTTTGGTTTTGTCTCCCCGCACACAGGAATCACAGAAAGCGTGTCCTGGGTGGTTTGAACTGACTAGACGGGTATCCCACACACACAATTCTCGAACACTCGCACACTGTTGATATGCAGCCTCCTTCACATATGCGCCAAAATTCCCGAAACTGCTACTTTTATGTGTTCAGTCCACAGCATACCACTTCGTAGCGTTACAATTAGGTATGAAATCAATGTGACAGTTACTAGCGTCAGAATTATGTGAGACCGGTGCTCATTCTGCCTGACAAGCCCTTATACATATGAGGGGTAGTAATGAAATTTTAATTACCACTTCAAAATAACATACTTGTATGATAAATTTTTTGTTTGTTTGTTGTAGCCGTGGTACATACCGAAATGCCGTGGCCGCAGTACCATTAGCAGACCGCTTGAGGAGCCAAAGCCAAACAGCACAGCCCATTGGCAAAGTTAAAATCTCCAGCCGTCAAGAGTACCGTAGACATTTCTGATGCCGCCGAAAACGAATTACCGCACAGTATTCAGCTTTATTGATGGGCTGTGCCGTTTTGTTTTTGTTCTTCTAGCGTCGTGCTGTGCTACTGTGGCGCGGGGATTTCGTTCTGTAGCAGTAGAGGGTAAAAACTGTAGAGGAAGAGGAAGACAGAGATTGGAATACATCCAGCAAAGAACAAAGGACGTTGGGTGCAATTGCCTAAAAAAAGTACTGCAGTTTCATACCTCCTAATAAACACCAAATTAATTCTGTGACTATATATTTTTTGAGGCGATAGTTAAATAATTATAATTGCCGCATTAATGAGCATACCACGTTTTCTTGGGGCATAAGACATGATATTTAATTTCTTGGTGAATACTCGGCTACACCAGATCACGATCATAACCCCAAGAATGATCGAGAAATCTCACTGCTATGAAAGCAGTCATTCACGGATGGAGCATTCCGCCACAGCAAAGCAGCCGTAACTTGCCGAAGCCTACACGTTCATCTGTGGAAATCTGAGGGCGACTTTGCGAATAAAAGTAGCTGATAGTTTAAGTGCCAAGCACTCCCCTATTCCTTTCGCTCTGAACCAGTAAGAAATAAATTTCCTCTTCTCCCCGAATCATCCCGTTTTTAATGCTAGAGCCCCTGCGCGGAAGGTATCTTTCTTGTTCTCCTCACCGTAGGGAGTAGATCATCGTGAAGCACCAGCATCAGGGACCAACCAGAGCTCCCAAGTTGAATGAAGACATGTAACATGATATTAACTATTTCATTAATATTATTATTAGACAGTGTGTCACATTGCTAGAAGATACATTGATTTTCTAGTAGGAGAGTACCAATGCTTCTGTGTCCATCACATTGCTAAGGTTAGTGTGGAGTGTCCTTCAAGCGTGAGTTACGAGTGGCGCAGCTGCTACTTTCCCTATCCATACACTAGCTCTACCAGTGCACCCAGACAGAATACAATGACCTGTAACTCTCGTATTATGAGTGTGCGGCGCCACCACATGACTCGTCAATATACGGAATATATGGTATACATACACGTCCCAACCACCCAAATGAAACTGATCAATGACCACTGTGCAACAAAAATATACTGTTTCTAAATAGGCTGTCATAGACTCACAGAGGTCACAGCACCTCTCTAGCTTTATGATAATAATTTCGTTTGGCTCAGTAGCCTGGCGTAAGTCTTTCAGGTGGATGTCGCTTGGGCGACTTACGTGTCCCTAATCCACCCTAACCAGGGAAAGAGGACTTGCAATTTAACGTGGAATCGCTACCATGTGTCGTTTCTGGCGATTGCTCACATCCTTTTATTTTTTAGCGCCGAAAGGGTGAGGGCAAAGTGGGTAAGGGTCGCAACCCGAGGCCTGGCTACCATGTCCCATTCTCTACAAACGACATCAATTGTTTATTTCCTTTTTTAAAAAAATCGTTATTAATACCACCTGGAATAGCAGGAAACCGGCATCGCGAGGAGGAGGAGGGAGCGGTAAGTTTCCAGGATCGGTGACATCATCGACGCATAATTTTGCGGAGAACAACATTCCCATCAACAGGGAATAATCGGTTCTAAGAGTGGAAATGAAATGAAATGTCGTGTGACGAGGGCCTCCCGTCGGGTAGACCGCTCGCCTGGTGCAAGTCTTTTGATTTGACGCCACTTCGGCGACTTGCGCATCGATGGGGATGAAATGATGATGATTAGGACAACACAACACCCAGTCCCTGAGCGGAGAAAATCTCCGACCCAGCCGGGAATCGAACCCGGGCCCTTAGGATTGACAGTCCGTCGCGCTGACCACTCAGCTACCGGGGGCGGACTCTAAGAGTGGAAAACGCGTGGATCAACTCATTGCAGTAACACTTCAGCTCTGTGGTTGGTTAAGAAAGACACTGCAAAGGAAATTGGAGAAAAGTTGTCTGCATTTGGGATTGCAAACAACTGCACAGTGGCGTTAATTCCGGAAGTGCCAAAAAACAAGGATATTTTACTCGCCATCGGCAAACAAACAAGCAGTGAGCTGCGTGTCCACAAAGCCACCCGCCAGACCACCAGGCCCGACTCGCTTTATGATGAAATGCAACCTTGGAGAACTGCAGACATCGCGCACCGTCAGTCGATAGTTCAATTCACCGAAGACGAACAGTTAACCTCCAACAAACAAGAACGCAACGGTGCATTGAGGACTGAGAAATACTCCTCATGATTGCCTTTTTTTTTCATCACATGACTGTACTTTATCGCGCCACCCCGATGTGGGTCAGCGGGTGATGTGAAGCACTTGTGTTTTTACTATCAGACAAACTATACTCTATAGCAAAAGATGTGCTAAAAGTCCGCAGGTCGAAACAATGTTACTGCAACAATGCTCTTTTTTGTTCATGTACACGCTGCCTAAACGGGAACGAGATGTGTTCTCTGTCGTCAACGTCGACCACGACTAAAAAAACAAGTGCCACATAGTCAGCACCTGCGGCGGTGCACATAGTTACACGAAGGCTTTGTAAAGTTCCGATCGGTCGGGAAAAGGAAACTATAGTATGCGAAATTATGGCAAAACTTATATACCCAAATCACTTAATAAAATGTATCAAGAGCCTGTATAACGGACCTTACACGTGACGTCCGCCATTACACAAGAGAAAAGATTTTAATAAACCAAGGTGTGAGACAGGGGTTTACTTTATCGCCTGCTCTTTTTAATTTCATATACACGATGTCATCCGAAAATGGAAAGGAATCCATATAAACAAGAATAATATATTAACATACTGTAATATGCTGAAGACGAACTATACAAGTAAATACATCTTCTAAACTTAATCAGAAAGGATTATAATTTTAAGGATATCAATAAATAAAACTGAGACAATGATATTCCATAGGCCCTGCCCAGTGTGAAACAAAACTGTAATCTAAGATCAGATTTTGAACCAAGTTCAGTACTTCAATTACCTGAGGAGCTATATTTCTTTTCACAAAACAGAGGATGTAGATATTAAATTACAGAGATTTCAGAGTATATGTGCCACTATAAATAGACAGTTAAAAATATATGAAGTGAGAGAAAACTGATATTCCATAAGGTGATTGCTGTACTTGTTCTGCAGTAAATCCTGGGTTATGACAAGGAAAAATTTTAGCCATATTAGAGCGCCTGAAATGAAATAGTTAAGAGAAGTCAAAAGATATAAAAGGTTGGATAGGGTTCCTAATAAATACTGAATATTTTTGCAATAAATCGGGAAATAGAAGAACACAAACAAAACTGGAAGGAACACCTGCAACGAGTGGAAGAAACAAGAATTCCAAAGATGCCCTTACAGTACGAACCCAAAAGATAGGTCGTAGGACGGAAAGTTAAAATATGGAACTGAAGCCAGACCGCCTCGAAACGCCTAATCTGTGAAAAGCAGAAGAAGAAGAAGAAGAAGAAGAAGAAGAAGAGTGATACTCAAAAATGTTTTATGTGCTACATTTAGTTGTACCTTCCAGCTGCACCGAGCGAGGTGGCGCAGAGGTTAACACACTGGACTCGCATTCGGAGAGGACGACGGTTCAATCCCGCGTCCGGACACCCTGATTTAGGGTTTCCGTGATTTCCCTAAATCGCTCCAAGCAACTGCCGTGATGGTTCCTTTGAAAGAACACGGCCGACTTCCTTCCCCGTCCTTCCCTAATCCGATGAGACCGATGACCTCGCTGTCTGGTCTCCTCCTCCTAACAACCCAACCCTTTCAGCTGCGTCGCCACATAGTTGCCACTCCGACTTAGACATATGTCGTAGAGTTGTCCCAACCTTCAAATACCCTCGTCACAGCACGCAGCCGCTTGTACTTCATGCCAGTTCTATACGCTGGTCTGCAGTTCATGGTCTGTTCCAAAGCGCTGTCCTAGTAGCCAGCGGTTCATATGAGCGAAGTGACGAAAGTCATAGGGAGCCACGTCCGGGCCGCATGGTGGGTGACCAAACAGGTGGGTGACCAAACAGGTGGGTGACCAAACAGGTGGGTGATCAAACAGGTGGGTGATCAAACACTTCCTATCGAAAACACTGCGCGCGTCTTTGTTGAAATTACAATGTGTGGTTCAGCGTTGCCATGAAGGTCACGCATGTAAGTTACGTTATATGGGCTGCATGAATTCAGGCGCAATCTCCGGTATGAATAAATCGAATGACAGTACTAGGCGGGAGACACTATTTGACACTACTGGTTTAGGTAACTTTACATGCTCACTGTGAATTCAGAACTGAAAAGTGCCATGTGACGCAATCATTGGACACACTAGAGACATTGTACCGCACATCTGCGCAAAACTTCACAAGATTTTTACTGTGCTTTAATTTCCCAACAGACCGGAGCTTAAAAAAAGTAACTCTCACATTTTTCCTTGGAGCGCGACGCCGGAGATCGGAAGAGCGCTGATTTCTAAGAAGGAATAATAAGTTTACACTAATGTGAGTAATTTTAGATCATGTTTTCAAGATAGGAAAGAAAAAGCTATGAGAGCTACAGTTACGTATGTTACGAGCAGTTTAGCAGTGACTAAAATTGTCCACCACTGTGGATAAAATAAGTTTTCGTTCATTACAGCACATGATACGTTCTGTTATCAAGATTTAATAATTCTAGGTGACGAAGTTCAGTGCAGTAGATTGGTTCAAATGGCTCTGAGCACTATGGGACTCAACTGCTGTGGTCATCAGTCCCCTAGAACTTAGAACTACTTAAACCTAACTAACCTAAGGACATCACACACATCCATGCCCGAGGCAGGATTCGAACCTGCGACCGTAGCAGTCACACGGTTCCGGACTGCGCGCCTAGAACCGCGAGACCACCGCGGCCAGTGCAGTAGAGGTGACATGAAATCGACATAAGCAAGAAGACGTCAAAATATAACTGCCACGTTATCAAATATTTTAACAGTCGCTAAACAGTATACATTCTTAGAAAAGCAGAGCTTTCGAATTTGTTGTACACAGTGTCTGTTCTATGGGCTAAGGATTCAAAGAAATAATGGCGCAGTAATTAACTGATATTCTTGTTGCTTCAGGAAACGTAAAGTTCTGGAAATATTTCACTAGAAGCATTGCAAAGCGCCACATATTATATAAACATCGCGGCAGCATTTAATTCATTTCAAATAGACTGCAAACTGGTCCTCCGGTTTTCTAAACGAAGGTGTTTTTGTTTTTGAAGTCTTTGCACTTGGCTTCTGACGTCGCACTGGGACTTCGAACGGCAAATTCAACTCAGTGATTTTATTTGCAGCGATCCGTCGCTAGTGACTGTTACCTTCTAACTGGCTCTCACGAAACTTAACGGTCACGTTTATCATTGCACCTAGTCTGCCGTGTGCCATTACGGCAACATTAAGAAGCAATTACAGCAGGCCGTTACTGAGTCCGAAATTAAAATCTGCTTTCTTCAGTAATGCAGAAGACCCCTAACAAGTGCTAACCGTTGAGGATTCAATCTTGTGCTTGATTATTGTTACTTACTTCGGTGTATCAAAATTTATTCTTCGTTCTGATGCTTCATAGAGATTTTATGAATTCGATAGTTTGTATTCTGTCTATATCTGTCTAATCTGAAGTCTATAGTTATAGACTACAGTTGTCTACCTGCTGTTCTATGTCCTCGTTTCTCGTCCGTTCTTAGGACAAAGTCGCATAAAAACCGTCATTTCTGTAGATTATATTCTTTTATCAGACTTCTGGTATAAAATTTAGAGCTCAGTGATCGGAAGGTTCTTGGTCATTGCGCAGTATGCTTTCGTGGAAACTGTATAATGTGTCAACAAGGCAGTTGTTCTCATCTTCAAGTGCGACTGTGGCGTGCTATACAGTTGACAGAGAATTGTTGCCGGTGAACTGAGACGAGAGTGATGTAAGGATTTTTATCACTCCGGACATGACTATTATGGTAGTTGAGAACTTAATCAAAGTGGAGGTGGTCTCACCCATAAACAATACAAATAACAGGGAGTTCGATTATCACAGTACTAACTACACTGGATAATCCACTAATAAAACTAAGCCCTTGGTTCAAAATCATTTCGCGGTGGTTGGAAGGGGGGAGCGTATTTTCTGCTTTACTGGTATTCTTAACACTTCAACTGTATTCTCCAACACTTCACTGGTATTCTCGACACTGAAATCTCCAGCGTAGGCATTTCACAGAGAATCTTCTACCACCCGATACAACACTGCTCAAATTCAGCTGTGCCTCCAATTTTTTTCTCGAAAACCTTTGCCAGCCCCCTGTGACTTGACCGATTATTTCTCGATGGTTTCTGTCCGCAGCCATAATTTTTTTCCTGTTAGGATAGCGCGTGCTGCGAAGCGTTTCTTTCTTCATTCGCCTTTATACTGCTGCGTCAAACATTAAATGCGTGCCTCCAATATCCAGCAAAAAATAATGCACTATCTTCGGCAGCCAGTCATAAATTGTTATCAGTCATAACGCCTCCATGATACTGTGAACTGTTTTTCAGGATAGCGTCACTAAATTCAATGAGGTAAGCAGTTGTTTACAGAAACATAAGGAGTTTACATATGCGTGCTTTACAGGCATTCAACACCTCTTACTGTGTTATATGTTAATTTTCGGCCGTTGGTTCCTTAACGGTAAACTCTCAATTTAGTATGTGTGCCTTCTGTATGTGCCCGACTCTACAGGTTTGTGACATCCAGTACTGACAATGCCTTACTGAAATCGCTAACACTAACTTGTAGCGCCGTGAGACAAAAAGACTGAAAATAATACAGTCACGTGGTTTAATAAAGTTCTTGGCAGTATCAGAAAGAAGACACTCCGTCCCAAGTATGATACTGTTCTAACGTTTATGATGAATGCGAGACAATACTCACACAGCCGGCATGTGTGGCCGTGCGGTTCTAGGCGCTTCAGTCTGGAACCGCGAGACCTCTACGGTCGCAGGTTCGAATCCTGTCTCGGGCATGGATGTGTGTGATGTCCTTAGCTTAGTTAGGTTTAAGTAGTTCTAAGTACTAGGGGACTGTTGACCTCAAATGTTAAGTCCCATAGTGCTCCGAGCCATTTGAACAATACTCACACAGCTAACGAACAGCCACCAAGAAACAGCGCCACCAATATGTATACCTTTCGAAGGCATTCTAATGTATAGAACTGTCAAGATTGTTTAAACTTGTCGATCAGGTCACTCGCGGAAACTATTTTGATTTAATAAAATAGAATTTCAGAAAATATACGTTAAATTAGAGCAATCGATCCAGTTCTAACCAAGAATTTCACTAGAGAGAATTGTTCCCTTATGCATGAAGTAGGTCCACTTACAACTCTGCTAATGAGTTATTGGTTTTGTTAAGTAATAACAAGTTGTCTTTATACATCTCTAACTCATTATGGTTTGCGAATAACGCTGTATATTTTGCGAAGTGTTCGAGGAAATTCAAGTTACTGCCTTTACGAACGAAAAATCATGAAAGAGACCACTACAAGACGATGAGATTTATTGCTGTAAAATTGAAGGCCTATTTTTGAGAAACCGGTACCTTCATAAAATTTAAAAAAATGATTTGTTGCTTGATAACAGATTTCGTATACAAATGATTGCGAGGAAACCTTCCGTGTGTGCTGGCTCCCCATTGATAAGCACCGTAATAGCAGCTGAACTCCCAATTAACAGGATGTGGTGAATGTAAAACAAACAGAACGAAATCAAGGTCAGAATCGCGAGTAAGAAAGACTCGACTTTGAACTGGGTGTGAACGACACTGGCCCAGAGACCTTGGCGTCAATTAGGGTAGCCTTGACGACCGTGGGACGTTAGTGCAGCCGTGCGAATTACTAAGAAGGCCTCAGATGTGGAAGGATAACAAATGTGGAATGTAGCTTCTTCTGAACTGTTTTTCTTAGCAACATTCTCCCACAGTGAAGAGCAATTAGGACGGCGAAGGTGGAGCTGGATTTGTACTTCTCTACTACAATACAACAAGCACACCAACAACGCATTTCTAACAGGAAAACGAAAAAAATGTCCGTATCACGGTTCTCTTTGTTATTCATTTACTGTCATTTTCGAATTAATCTTACATTCTGTTGCAGATTAGCCGCACCGCGATTACAATTCGGAACTATGCAGTACTGTTATCGGCTTAGATATCCATGCACGACCCGGGACGCAGCTCTACATCCACCAGTACCTCATCTGCTTCAGTGAATTAAGGTATGCCGAGGAGCTGTTGTAAAGTTTGGAATGTAGCAGATGGGGTACTGGCGGAAGTAGGGCTGTGAGAACGGGTCGTTGGTCATTCTTGGACATGTCAGACGGTAAGAATATTGTTAGCGAAAGTTTAAGTTCCTCGTAAGAGTTGCTGTCCGGCGCACATTTCTAATTTGCCACGAAGTTTCAGTCCCCATACAATTCTGCATAGAACCCTTCCCTGTTTTCGTAGTAAGGCATTCATGGAAGTCTTGGGTATTAATAAACCGCATCAGCCGTATTTAGTCCTTTATTTTTAGATCACTACTGCTTTCATGGCACTACGAGCCACATCTTCAGTTGAACATATACGTAAAACATTAGACCTAGAAAGGACAAAGTACAGCTGAAGCGGTTTATTAACACACCAGATGTGGTTGCCCTATCTGCGAGGTTGTCTGCAGACCCATGTAGTTTATACTTGCTATCCGCGGCTTATTTACGATGTGTCAGGAGAGTGAAACTACACCTACATTTGTACTCCGCAAGCCATCTTACGGAGTGTGGCGGTGGGTACCTTTGACACTAACCCCCCCCCCCCGCCCCCCTCCCTCTTGTATTCCAGTGGTGAATGGTTGGTAAGCTTTCGCGTGAAATCCTATCTCTAATTTTATGACCACGGTCTCTTCGCGATATATACAGGGCGTGTCACTAAGATATGCAACTATTTTAATATGTTATTCTACAAGCAAAACTATAAACATAGGTCCGCAAATGTTTAGTTACGGACTTACGGCTAATAAAAGATTTTGCCTGAAATTTAGCAACTTCGCTAATATGAAGCCATCGCAAAACTGTACGGGGTTAAAGTGAAGCACGATTTCCATTTATTTTGTTGTTATTAATGTGGTGAATCTAATAAAACATGTCCCAGACGTGTATCTGCAGTAGTTTTCCAGAACATCCAGAGAAGCAAAGTAGTAATTTCGTAACATTTTCAATTTAGTAACTACTTGGCCCAATTTGTTTTTTAAATTCCACACAATTTCACCAAGTTTTCAACGGAAGTTGTAGAGAATTTAATTTTGGAAAAACGATGGTAATAATGTTAACTAAAACTGTATGGATGTGTCAGATAATCTGCTTTTATTAATACCATAGCACACATGAATCCTTATTAAACCAGAAAAAAAAAACAAAGTTCAGGGTTAAGGAAGTTGTACAGCGTACATACAATTTCACAATACATTCACATTAAATGTACAAACATGTCTCCACCGTTTTCAATGCATTTAGCTGCACGTGTATGAACAGATTTTGTTGCTCGTTTCGGTTTCACAGGGTTGTTCTTAATTTCGTATATTGCATTCATAATGCGAGCAAGTAATCCGGCTCCCCCCGTCGGATGTTCGAATCCTCCCTCGGGCATGGGTGTGTGTGTTGTCCATAGCGTAAGTTAGTTTAAGTTAGATTAAGTAGTGTGTAGGCTTAGGGACCGATGACCTCAGCAGTTTGGTCCCATAACACCGTACCACAAAAAATGGTTCAAATGGCTCTGAGCACTATGGGACTTAACATCTATGGTCATCAGTCCCCTAGAACTTAGAACTACTTAAACCTAACTAACCTAAGGACATCACACAACACACACCGTACCACAAATTTCCAATTTTTTTTCCAAGTAATGCCTCACACGTACTGACTTTGTCGTTTAGGACATGTTTTATTAGATTCACCAGACCAGTAAAACAAAATAAATGGAAATCGTGCTTCACTTTAATCTCGTACAGTTTTGTGATGGCTTCATATTAGCGAAGTTGTTAAATTTCAGGCAAAATCTTTTATTAGCCGTAAGTCCGTAACTAAACATTTCCGGACTTATGTTTATATGAACTTTTTTCTGTATAATAACATATTAAAATATTTGCATATCTTCATGAATCACCCTGTATGGAAACACCATAAACACAACACATTATCAACCCTGATAAGATGTTTTAAGCCCGTTGCCATTCAAACCAGCTTGCAGTCGTCTCAATGGATAAATACAGGTCCTGTGTGGTTTTTAAGGGAATCTTATACCATACTTCTTGCAAAATAGTGGTAAGTTCAGGTAACGAGAATGGAGGTCATTCACACTTCTCTCCAAAGTAGACCACAAAGGCTCAATAACAGTGACGTCTGCTGCCTGTGGTGGCCAAGGAAGACGTGACAATGCATCCTCGACTTCGCAAAACCATTCGCTGATGCTGCGAGCTGTCCGAACAGGAGCTTCATCGTCTTGGACCAAAGCAACACCATTGGGGAACAGACAGTGCACAATGGGATGGACCTGAGCAGCCAAAATGGTCACATAATGCTTGGCAGTAATGCCACCTTGCAGAGTAACCATAAGGCTCGTAGAATATCACAATGTGGCTGACCAAATCATCAACGAACGATCGTCGTATTACACTCTTGGGACATAAACTCGGTTACAAGTTGAAAACAGTGTGAAGCAAGACTCATCCGAATAAAAGACATTGTTCCATTGCCCCATAGTCTAGGTTTTATAGCTTCGGCACCACATTTTCCTGTCACGGGTATTTGCAGCACTCAGTGGCTTTAGAATTACGGCTCTCCCTACAGCTCCGTGCTTATGGATCTCACTTCGTGTTGTTTGGGTGCTGACAGGGTACGCGAGTGCGACGTTCACTTCTTCAGTGACTTTAGCAGCGGTTGTCATCTAATTTACCGTCACAGTCCTCTCCAGTGGTCGCGAGTCACGATCATTCCGCTTGCACTTGCGTCTGCTTTGTAACTTAGTGGACGCCGTATTTCTGCTTTCCCTGTATGATGTATAAATTTTCGGTACGGTGCCTCTTGAAACGTAGAAAACTTCGGTATATTGTTTACGGAAGCACCCAACAGACGAGACTAACAACTGGCCCACGTTCGAATTCACTTACAAGAAACTCACTGAGTGCGAGGTCGCAAAAGCCCAATGATGTTTACGACGTTCAATGCCCCACATATTGTCTACCATGCAACCACAATAGTGGCTGCTAATGGCAAAAGGGGGCGGTACTGGTAAGCAAGCGTGAGACTACTGAGCGTTGTTTAACTGATTAGCCGACAAGTAACTCACAACAATGCTACGGTGCTAGAGGTGTTGATACAATCCAGTGGAATGGCAATGATAAACAAAGAAAATAATATATCTGCAACAACAATTGTCGAGGTTGACATTTCGTCAGAAAGGAACCCAAGGAATACCGCAGTGTGAAAAAGAAGTGACACTTCAAATATTTGCGTTTCTACAGGATGAGTCTGTGGAATGTGTTGTCGTATACACTCAACTGTGCGGACAATGTACATGAGGAGTACAACGACACGTGCTTAACAAGTGAGAATTATATTGAAACAGGTGTCGAACCATGTAGTTTATCATACTTGTCGGACAGGCAGTCACAAATTCTGTCTCCAGTGAAATGTACTAAAGGACAATCGTTGTCGAAGAGGTAGGTACTGAACATAATCACGTACATGGAATATCATCCGAAGCATAGCAAAAGAAATATTATGAACAGATTTCGAATAAGTCCGCAGCAATATGACCGTATGGTTCATAAGAAAAGCTACGGATATTCAAGGGAGGACAAGGCACACTTATGACAAAAAGTAGTGTTCGCGCGTTTCAAGGGTGCTCGATATAGTTTGCAGGATGTGCATCATAGTGACCAACTACATCATGCACATCAAACTGCGCAAGACATAGATTGCAGTGGTTTCAACGGAAGAGGTAGATGGTTGCACAACTTGAAACAATGTTATACAACTGGAAGACGTAAGGTAACAAAATTTCAAACAATACGTCAACTTGACGACTTCGAGCAAGCAGCGGAATCGGCCTGAAAATTTGTAGATGAAATAAACAAACATATCCCGTCATTCACTATGGAATCTCTTTTCAACTTCTACGAATAGAAAATGCATATGAAAGGAATCCTGGAAATTAAATGTATCAAGGAGTTGTATCGAGGCCAACTAACGTCAATGCCTTAACGCATTCATATACAATTATGCTGATCGTTAATCTGGATGGTAAATTGGCTGGAAAGTAATTTATGGTGCTGCATGAAGATGGAGGTGCTCTGCCCCCTACGATTCTTTCTAGTGTGTGTGATCTTGCAAGATCAGTAGGGAATATTTCCGCCACAGCAAGCAAGAGTGGGAAAATGGGAGTAAGAGAACTACGACTACGATATGAGCACTGCTTTTGGCCAGTACCTTGTCAAAATAACTTGCTTTTGATTCATTCTTTGTCTGTGTATAAAAATCATACTCCTTTAGAGCAAACTATGCCTCCTGAAAAGTGTGACATTGCAATTCATACTGCTTGGAAACACTGGACAAATTCATCCTCTGGATGTTTGTTTTTCCGTGCCTATAAAACATTATAAAATGTTCTGGAACGCCTTTGGAATAATGGCGTTTCAGTTTTATCGTCACAGCAAATGCAATACGCATTAAACGAAAAACTTAGCCCCCCGTCTTAACCGAAAAACTTTGTTCCTGCACGTACTGTTTAACTCAACTAGTCTGTTACCGTTACGGTTGTTGAAACGTTTGGCTCTAGTTTTCACGTTCAGTACTTCAGCACGGCTGAAAAACTGCAAACACAGATAAAAGGAAAAAGAGAAAATCACGTGCTTATGTCCTTGGATAAAGGAAGGAGTATGCGGTTCCCTAAATAAATGACTTCTATGTACAATGCATGTAAGTATCGGCGAGTTACAGACAATGTTTCTTCTGCACAAGATAAATCATATGAATAACGGAGAGCTTCAGCTCCTAAAGTAAGTTATCCTTCTCCATTTTAGATTTTCCTGTGGGTTGGTGGCAATGAACGAGGCCTACACAACCTCTTAAATGCGACAGCTAGAGACGCTTGAATAATGAAACAGCGACGTTGACACTCAGACCTCCTAACTGGGTTCAGTACACGCCCAGACAATGACCTGCGCTCCTCTAGTTTTCAAGCTCATTTGCATTATAGTGGTGTTGTCGGTATTCTGCGTATCATGTTATGTCTAATGGTCAGAGATTCAGTTTCAGAATAATTCTGCTCATAGTGCTGCGATTATTGAACACGCAGTCAATTGTAGTACTTGAGAGATGATGTTGGAAATAACTGCAATGCAACCTACAGGTTGTTTCAGTTGTTAGTGAAACAGTTCATCATGAGCCTACATTTTTTTTAAAAATCCAGTTTATTCGTGATTCTGTTTCGTTTCCACATCATGGAAAGGAGACGTCAAGTGGCATGAGCTGGAAGTAGGTGTTCTTCTCCCTAGTAAGTTTACGACGTGCAGAAAATCATAGCACTAATTGATTGATTTGGGGGGAAGGGTACCAACCAGCGAGGTCATCGGTCCCATCGGATTAGGGAAGGATGGCGAGGAAGTCGGCGGTGCCGTTTCAAAGGAACCATCCCGGCATTTGCCTCAAGCGATTTAGAGAAATCACGGAAAACCTAAATCAGGATGGCCGGACGCCGGTTTGGTACGTCGTCCACCCGAATGCGAGTCCAGTGTGCTAACCACTACGCCACATGGCTCGGTAAATCATAGCAGAGTTTCAAGCAATTGAGGATACAGTTTTCGTTACGAATAGTGATCCCTGTGGGATGTTATTGACCCTGGAAGTTGACCATGAGCTAGTAAAGGCATTGAATGATCACTTACAATAAACGACAGTCAAGGGTTCCCTAAGGTACAGTTGTCTTCAACCTCAGACCTGGCTTGAACATCGTTGCAACCTCTAAACTAAGCAACCCAGATACACGGGTGGACATCAGATTAACTTACAACTTCGGTGCAACCTGGCAATTATGACATACACACTATCCTGAAGCCCCTATGTAATTCGGAATTGACTGCCAGATGTCACGAAAGTCGAATTCACCAGCACACAAATAGGCGAGGATATTGTGTTGTCAGTAGAGACGCCGTGGTATCATGAAAGCTCAGCGACTTCAGACGTGGCTGCTTAGTTTTCACCTGAGTAACAAATCCATCTAGAGGTGTCCAAAGACGACTGTTGGTGCAGTGGTAACGCTAAGAAACCCACAGCTAAATCAAGACCAGACAGACCTCGTGTACTGGCGGATAGGGACCGTCGAGCATTGCGGAGGGTGGCTGTAAAATGTCGCAATAAATCAGAGGGAGGAATCACTCGTGAGTTCCAGTCGAGCCAGCACAATGAATATGCGAAAGGAGGTGAAAAGAATGGACTAAGACGAGCGACGCCATTGGACAGTGGGTGACACGAAACTTCCTGGCAGATTGAAACTGTGTGCCGGACCGAGACTCGAAATGGGGGGCCTTTGCCTTTCGCAGGCAAGTGCTCTACCAACTGAGCTACCCAAGCACGACTCACGACCAGTCCTCAGAGCTTCAGTTTTGCCAGTACCTCGTCTCCTACCTTCCAAACTTCACAGAAGCTCTTCTGTGAACCTTGCAGAACTAGCACTTCTGGAAGAAGCTTCTGTAAAGTTTGGAAGGTAGGAGACGAGGTAGTGGCAGAAGTAAAGCTGTGAGGACGGGGCGTGAGTCGTGCTTGCGTAGCTCAGATGGTAGAGCACTTGCTCGCGGAAGGCAAAGGTCCCGAGTTCGAGTCTCGGTCCGCCACACAGTTTTAATCTGCCACGAAGTTTCATGTCAGCGCACACGCCGCTGCAGAGTGAAAATCTCATTCTGAAGGCTCATCAAGTCCGGATAATACACAGTCGTCATTTCATGTCTTCTGGGACATCCAAAGATAGAAGGAGCCTAGAGACTTGGTTCAAATGGCTCTGAGCATTATGGGACTCAACTGCTGTGGTCATAAGTCCCCTAGAACTTAGAACTACTTAAACCTAACTAACCTAAGGACAGCACACAACACCCAGCCATCACGAGGCAGAGAAAATCCCTGACCCCGCCGGGAATCGAACCCGGGAACCCGGGCGTGGGAAGCGAGAACGACCTAGAGACTTAATGTACGTGGTATTTCATGAATAGGTGAGTGGCCAGAATCGCTTATAGCTCTTAATGTCCAACTTTTTTCATGCGCTGAACTGTGTAACTAAAATTAGAGCATGGTCAGACTGGTCAGCAGTAGATTGCAGAACGGTCACGCTAGGGCAGCATAGCGCCTGGCGCAGTCACGAGCTGCTCGTTCCATTCGAAGGCCACAGTGCAATGTGGTGGCTTTGCTGCACCTTCCCAGACGGCGGGTCTCTGAGACAATGGCCGTCCCGCTGTACAACAAAGGGGCATTCAGTTGGGCAGACACAGCGCGCATATCGAACGGCCCCCGGCGTGCCGTTAGGTTCGGACCGTCACGGAGGGGCTGGAGAGGGCGTGGGGAAGGGACAAGTCATAGGAGACTGGCACTAGACCGACAGAACACGGCCGGTGTGCTGGCAACACTGGTGGGAGGTTGGCAAGCGTGGCACGCGCTTCCTCCCACAGGAGTCGGGGCTGCCCACGGCGCACGTTGCTAGTGACCAGGGACGCAGCCGCCCTCTGCTTCTCATATCTGAGTCTGCGGGCACGACGCTGATCTACGTCACGTATGTAGTACCAAACCCGGCATGGGCCTCGCGAAACACGTCTGATGTCATTATAGAGAGTGAATCACCTAAAACTTGCACCGCAAATACAGCGGAAACAGAAAGTGCTATTGATATGTGTGTTTCATAGAATGGATTAGTGGTCGGGGTCTCGTATTGTTACCCAATCAACAGACTGTAATAATGATTACAAGGGAAACTCCCCGTCGCACGCCCATCAGATTTAGTGGTAAGATGGCGCACTGGATAGCCCGTCAAGCATGAAAACAGGAAGAAGGCGTACTGAACTGTGAAAAAGAAAGCAAAATAGGAACAGTGAACGGTCCAAGAACAAGAAGTGCAATAAAGAGCAACCTGAAACAGCATCGTCGTAGTGGGTAAGTGGTCATGGTGTTCGACTTCCAAGCGGACGAGCTGTGTTCAGAACTCCCCCGTGCCATTAACTTCTGTTTCCACAACATTATGAACTGTCCATCCCATCACTTAAATTGTTGTTCTCTTTCTGTAGTCTTGGCAGTTGTCATACTATACATTGGTTATAGAATAGCCGCGCGGGATTAGCCGAGCGGTCTGAAGCGCTGCAGTCATGGACTGTGCGGCTGGTCCCGGCGGAGGTTCGAGTCGTCCCTCGGGCATGGGTGTGTCTGTTTGTCCTTAGGCTAATTTAGGCTAAGTAGTGTGTAAGCTTAGGGACTGATGACCTTAGCAGTTAAGTCCCATAAGATTTCACACACATTTGAACATTGTTATAGAATATGAGTCATGTGGTAAGAATACGTTACCGTCACAATTAAATGTTACGAATAGTGAGAGCAGGCGAGATATCGCATAGACGTCTCACAGAAATGAAAACAACAAATAACGGGTGTGAACTATGTTACAACAAAGGAATTCAAGAATCAAGACTTCCAAAACGGAATGCAACTTCAGAAACGTCAAAAATGCATGTTTTGTAAGAGCACAGAGAAATGGTGCGATTGTGAAACTGTTGCGCTCATTTGTTGCAGCTTATGTGACAAACTATTATGTTTTCACTATTTTCTTGGGAGTGACCACCTTCACTTTTATGCTAACACCTAAATCGGGCCCTTGCATATCTCACTCACGCATCAGGCGGACAAGTTAGGTGCGTCGACAAGATATTCCTGTCATAATATACACGTACTGTCACCAATGCTGTGTATGACACACCAGGCGTGTTTTCCGGTGGAGGATTCGGTTGGACTGTTGCGCCACTTCCTTTTGGCTGCTAATAGAGTAGTTGTTAAGAAACAACTTTCATTATAGGTCCCTACCTTACACCTCGCTATTGCAAACGGACGTTACGCCCCGATAGACACAAATTTGAATGACGCGAACAGCGAAAAAAAAAGTTGGCACGAAGGAGGTTTGCACAAGGCTCGCCCGCGTGGCACCTACACCGTCTGCTTAACCACGACGCCATTTCTCTGTAGAGCTGCTCTATATTGCACTTCCTGTTCTTGGACTATTCACTGTTTTTATTTTGCTTTTTTTTCACAATCCAGTACACCTTTTTCCTGTTTTCATGCTTGATTTATGCTGTCCACTGGGCCCTCTTACCACTACATCTGAGGACGTGCAAACATATACTTTTTTAAATGGAACAATAAACACATTAACACATGAAAGTAGTATACGTCAGAACGACATTGGTGTTTGTTGCAGGATTCTAAAAAAATGGTTCAAATGGCTCTGAGCACTATGGGACTTAACATCTGGGGTCATCTGTTCCCTAGAACTTAGAACTACTTAAACCTAACTAACCTTAGGACAACACGCACACCCATGTCCGAGGCAGGATTCGAACCTGCGACCGTAGCGGTCGCGTGGTTCCAGACTGAAGTGCCTAGAACCGTTCAGCCACAACGGCCGGCAGCGTGCAGGATTCTACTGCGTGTTATTTACGAGATGTCGTATCTAGAAAAGTTCACACACCAACACTTGTACAATACCTATGACAGCACACACTAAAGAGCAACACAAGTGCATACACTAGTTGTGTGGATTCTGACCAGTAACGAGACAATTGAACATCACAAGCTGTGTTCAAAATGACCACCGGAAGGGGTTAATAGGCGCTTCCAGTCTGGTAAGGAATGACTGCTGCACCCGTGCTAGCGTTTCATCGGAGATGTCCGAGGCTGCAGTAATACGTCGTTGTATATCATTAGGATTCCTTAGTATGTCCTTGTAGACAGCGTCTTTCAGCTTTACTCACAGAACAAAAGTCTACAGGCATCAAATCCAGGGAACAGGCCAACCAACGTAAGGTCCTCTGCGTCCAGTCCAATGATTGGGAAACAATTCGTGAAGACTTGCTAAAGCACTTCTTGCACAATTGGGTGAACAGCCGTCATTTTGGTATCACAGGTTTCTCCTAGTCTTCAGAGGAACGTCTTCTGACATCCCTGAAATATGGTCTGTTATGGGGCTGCGATACTTGTGCGCATTCAGTGATCTGCCTATGTAAAACGAGCCTATGAGCTTATGGTTCACTACCCCACACCACACGTGTACATTCCATGGACGCTTGACATTCCACCTAATGATGCCAACAGGGGCTGTCCACAGACCAATAGCACACATTTCGGCGATTTACCTGGCCGTGACTTCATCACTAAACAAGACACGTGATACATCTGGAGTATCCTGTCTTAATGCCCATGGAGAGAGATGTGATAGGGATGGAACCCATGTCGACGCAGAACGCATAGGACACTTGCCTGGCTCATGCCACTTCCTCGCGCGATTGTGCGGGAGTTAACGTGAGGATCAACTGCGACAGTAGAAAGAACATTAATCCCCCCCCCCCCTCTTCTTTAGTCATTTGCTTCCTTCTGTTACGTTGTCTAGATGTTACAGTATCGCTTCCACGTAACAGGTTGAAGAGACTGATAAACGATTGCCGAGATGGTTGACGTCTACTGGGATATCTTGCTGCACACGAGAACGAACTGCGCTTTTCTTACACCCTCCGTAGGTCGGCTTGTTCTACACTGGCAAGTCCCTTCGTCCACTCACATCTACTGCTTGGTCTGCCACACATTGACTGAGTAGCAAGTCGCAATGCACGTAAAGAACACACAAGCACACCGTAAGCAACATAAGAACATCGTACTTTGCAACTATACAGGTTGAATGGCACAAACCTGTGTGTGTGTGGAGACTTCTCAAAACATGATATCTCATAAACGATTCGCACTAAAATCCTGCAACAAACACCACTGACATTCAAATTCACAATACTTTTAGTTAGTTTGTTAATATCAATAGACGTTGCTCCATTTAAAATGTTACGTTTGTAAAAAAAAAGAAAAATACACTTTCTAAGCGTTATTAGACTCTGTTTATTCGTTGAGAACAAGATTGGTTGGTTGGTTTGGGGAAGGAGACCAGACAGCGTGGTCATCGGTCTCATCGGATTAGGGAAGGAAGTCGGCCGTGCCCTTTCAGAGGAACCATCCCGGCATTTACCTGGAGTGATTTAGGGAAATCACGGAAAACCTAAATCTGGATGGCCGGACGCGGGATTGAACCGTCGTCCTCCCGAATGCGAGTCCAGTATCTAACCACTGCGCCACCTCGCTCGGTGAGAACAAGAGCCTTGACTAACAATCCATTTCCTGAAAACCGCACATCAATAGCACTTTCCATTTCCCCAATATCTGTGGTGCAAATTTTAGGTGATTCATCCTGTATAAAAGTATGACAGTGAAGGCATAGTTTTAAGCATTACTTCCATCCATTACATTGTGGCGTTTGATAAGGGAGAGTAGGGTAATTGTGCATAGTGTATAATCATACGCATTCATTATTTGAAGCCTGAGAAATGACAGTGAAGAAAGCAGTGAAACATGTATTTTTGGCTGCCGAAAATGTTAGAGGTGGAAAATTTCATTGTAAATTGTCTGTTGCATAGATGATCACCTCGGTTGAGTGAGGAAAAATATTCTTAAAAGACCGTGTCTTAGGGCAAGACTATTTGCACACGGAACTGGCTCAATATGTTATTGCACAAGCGCATCATCTTATTTGCGGAACTGAAGGATTGTTTTGGAACAGTGCAGTAAACACTCCACATTCTTTCCACGACTGTTTTCTAAAATAAAAAAAAGTGGTTACGGTCACAGCAAAAGGAGAACACTTACCTTCTGTGACTAGCTATTTGTTTCCACCTCTAGCCCTTCGATTATAACAGTTTTTAAAGAGCGTCTTACGGTTAAATTTTATCTGTCTAGTATTAATTCTTCTTTTTAAATTTTCCTGTTCTTTATTTCTAGCCAATACATATACGAGCATTCACTCAATTAATATTTCTCCTACGACATACATAAATTTTCCCTACTGGTTAATCATTATTACTATCACAATTATTATAATTGTTAATATGCTGAAACGCAAAGTGATGATCAATTCCAACACTATCAATATCTCACAATGTAATAAACAAGACTTCTTACATAAATATAGACAACAGCTCAAAAGGCAGCACTAAGTAAACGTGAGCCATAATTTATGTGTATTGATGTTAAATATCTTCGTGTTGCAAACTGTACCTGACGAAGAGATTATACCTCGAAACATGTCGAAATTTTAAAAAATTTAAACAAATTAACTAAAACGTGTCTGGTAGCAGTCCCTGAAACATATGCACATAAACGTCGCGAATTTATTTTTTATGGTCGTCTAAATAATGAAACATTGAGTGTAATGCTCCGCCTGTCTTCTAGAATTTATATTGAGTTTTAAACCTGATCGTAATGTGCCTCAACGAATTCAGATCCACATGAAATTTCCGCGGATTAACTGACGTGTTCGATACCGGTTATCTACTCACAACCAGACTATCAGCATTCAACCTAACCTAGACCTTAAGCTACGCTACAGATTAGGCAATAGCAAGAACCTACATTCAAAAGACGAATACACACAATTAAGAAATTGTGTCAGTAATCTACTCTCTCTCAATTTACGTACTTATGACGTGACACACCATATCACCGTCACACTACGGGACAAAGCCGATATACAGTATCGGTGGGTTTAACTGGCCCGTTTCCAGTAAGAACAGACTGTCAAGCGAGCCGACTCGAGGTGGCGGACGCAAACAGTTTCGCAACACGCAGCCGCACCACACACGTGCGCAGCTTGACACAGCGCGCTGGCTTGCGAGGTCACGCCTCGGCCGGGCGAGGCACTCCCTGTAACGGGCTGGCCACAGTGTGGCGTGCTCACGTACGTTATGCAGCAGTGACGACACACACACCACACGCGGCGCCCACCGTGAACAATGACCGACTGGTACCTCTCTGCTGCGTGGACCGAAAATGGCAATGTAATGTAATATTGCTTTAACATCGGTAGTTTGTAGTATACGATAGCATCGATTGTATATTTAAAAATATCTATATTTTGGTAAACTATCGTTTATTTTTGGCAGGTATTTCAACTGAAATATAACTCTGTAATAATTTTTCATTTTTTAAAATAATGAGTTGCAATATAAGATATGGAAATTTTGTTTTTTATAAAGTAAGGTATTTACACTACTAGCCAATAAAATTGCTACACCAGGAAGAAATGGAGATGATAAACGGGTATTTATTGGACAAATATATTATACTAGAACTGACATGTGATTACATTATCACGCAATTTGGGTGCATAGATCCTGAGAAATCAGTACTCAGAACAACCATCCCTGGCCGTTATAACGGCCTTGAAACGAATGGGCATTGAGTCAAACAGAGCATGCATGGCGTGTACAGGTACAGCTGCCCATGCAGTTCAACACGATACCGCAGTTCATATTCTGACGAGCCAGTTGCTCGGCCACCATTGACCGGACGTCTTCAGTTGGTGAGAGATCTGGAGAAGGAGCTAGCCAGGGCAGCAGTCGAACATTTTCGGTATCCAGAAAGGCCCGTACAGGACCTGCAACATGCGGTCGGGCGTTATCCTGCTGAAATTCGCCGGGATCGAATGAAGGGTAGAGCCACGGGTCGTAACACATCTGAAATGTAATGTCAAAGTGCCGTCAATGCGGACAAGAGAGGTGACCGAGACGTGTAACCAATGGCACCCCATACCATCACGCCGGGTGATACGCCAGTATGGTGATGACGAATACATGCTTCCAATGTGCATTCACCGCGATGTCGCCAAACACCGATGCGACCATCATTATGCTGTAAACAGAACCTGGATTCGTCCGAAAAAATGACGTATTGCCATTTGTGCACCCAGGTTCGTCGTTGAGTACACAATCACAGGCGACCCTGCCTGTGATGCAGCGTCAAGGGTAACCGCGACCATGGTCTCCGAGCTGATAGTCCATGCTGCTGCAAACGTCGTCTTTATCCAAAATTTTTGAGAAAGTAATGTATTCAAGAGTAGCTTCACATATCTGTAAAAATGAAGTACTAACAAAATGTCAGTTTGGTTTTCAGAAAGGTTTTTCAACAGAAAATGCCATATATGCTTTCACCAGTAAAATTTTGAATGATCTGAATAACCGAACACCACCCATTGGTATTTTTTGTGATCTCTCAAAGGCTTTTGATTGTGTAAATCATGAAATTCTGCTAGACAAGCTCAAGTATTGTGGCACGAGTGGGACAGTGCACAAATGGTTTAAATCGTACCTAACTGGAAGAGTGCAGAAAGTTGAAATAAGTAGTTCTCGTAACATGCAAAGATCAGCACATTCCTCAAACTGGGGAACTATCAAGAATGGGGTTCCACAAGGGTCAGTCTTGGGTCCTTTGTTGTTCTTATTATATATTAATGACTTGCCATTCTATATTCATGAAGAGGCAAAGTTAGTTCTCTTTGCTGATGATACAAGTATAGTAATCACACCTGACAAACAAGAATTAACTGATGAAATTGTCAATACTGTCTTTCAGAAAATTACTAAGTGGTTCCTTGTAAACGGACTCTCACTGAATTTTGATAAGACACAATACATACAGTTCCGTACAGTGAATGGTATGACGCCATTAATAAATATAGACCTTAATCAGAAGCATATAGCTAAGGTAGAATATTCCAAATTTTTAGGTGTGTCCATTGATGAGAGATTAAATTGGAAGAAACACATTGATGATCTGCTGACACGTTTGAGTTCAGCTACTTATGCAATAAGGGTCATTGCAAATTTTGGTGATAAACATCTTAGTAAATTAGCTTACTACGCCTATTTTCACTCATTGCTTTCATATGGCATCATATTTTGGGGTAATTCATCACTGAGGAATAAAGTATTTATTGCACAAAAGCGTGTAATCAGAATAATAGCTGGAGTCCACCCAAGATCATCCTGCAGACATTTATTTAAGGATCTAGGGATATTCACAGTAGCTTCTCAGTATATATACTCTCTTATGAAATTTGTTATTAACAACCAAACCCAATTCAAAAGTAATAGCAGTGTGCATAACTACAATACTAGGAGAAAGGATGATCTTCACTATTCAAGATTAAATCTAACTTTGGCACAGAAAGGGGTGAATTATACTGGCACTAAAGTCTTTGGTCACTTACCAAATAGTATCAAAAGTCTGACAGATAACCAACAAGTATTTAAGAAGAAATTAAAAGAATTTCTGAATGACAACTCCTTCTACTCCATAGAGGAATTTTTAGATATAAATTAAGAAAAAAAAGAAAAAAATATTAAAAAAACAAAAATAAAAAATAAAGAAAAACAAAAAACACAAAAAAATAAAGTTGTTATATTAACTTAAGTATGTTGTTAAATTAACCTAATTATGTCATGTATTGGAAAATTCGACTCGTTCCACATCATTACGAAATATCGTATTCATGATCCATGGAACTAGTATTAATCTAATCTAATCTAATCTAATCTAATCGAACTGTTCGTGCAGTTGGTTGTTGTCTTGCAAACGTCCCCATCTGTTGATTCAGGGATCGAGACGTGGCTGCACGATCCGTTACAGCCATGCGGATAAGATGCCTGTCATCTCGACTGCTAGTGATACGAGGCCGTTGGGATCCAGCACGGCGTTCCGTATTACCCTCCTGAACCCACCGATTCCATATTCTGCTAACAGTCATTGGATCTCGACCAATGCGAGCAGCAATATCGCGATACGATAAACCGCAATCGCGATAGGCTACAATACGACCTTTATCAAAGTCAGAAACGTGATGGTACGCATTTCTTCTCCTTACACAAGGCATCACAACAACGTTTGATCAGGTAACGCCGGTCAACTGCTGTTTGTGTATGAGAAATCGGTTGGAAACTTTCCTCATGTCAGCACGTTTTAGGTGTCGCCACCGGCGCCAACCTTGTGTGAATGCTCTGAAAAGCTAATCATTTGCGTATCACAGTATATTCTACCTGTCGGTTAAGTTTCACGTCTGTAGCACGTCATCTTCGTGGTGTAGCAATTTTCATGGACAGTAGTGTAAATTCTTGTCCTTTATTATGTTGCGTTTTTCATTAATTATTGCTCCTACCTTGGGCAAAACCCTCTCTGCAGAAACTGGAATCGCTGGACAGCACAAGCATTTACTGACCAGCACACGCAAAATACTACTAGATTTTGCCCAATATTCTCATACACAGCATGTTTGTGTACTACAGGTTTTCCAAAATCCTGACGTAAATCAAATATACGCTGAAGCGCCAAAGAAACTGGTATAGGCATGCGTCTGCTACTACATATTCTACATATGTAGAATTGTGGACGGTCGGGAATGTGGGTCTGACGGGAAGTGTGCAAGAGATAAGTCCCTGCAGTCGCGCTATTCATCTGTGTCCTCGGTGGCTCAGATGGATAGAGCGTCTGCCATGTAAGCAGGAGATCCCGGGTTCGAGGCCCAGACGGGGCACACTTCTGCAGCTGTCCCCATCGAGATTTGTCAACAACACCTCTCGGCAGCTGAGGGTTTCAATTAATTACCATTTATTCTAGAGAAAGCTGCACGGTCATCAATAGTATCTGTTCTTTCGAGAACAGTTACTGTCTTCATATATCTTAGTTTTTTCTTTATGACTACACTTACAAGAGGTCCCAAATCATGTCTCGTGTAAACCGATTTCCCAATACAGCTTTTCGTTCGTCAAGTAAACATTCCAGTGTTGATTCTGGAAATATAGGTTGGGCCGTAGGATTTCAGCTTCGAAAATCGGTAATCACGCCATGTAAACACTCTACCGCATTTCACTCGTAATCGGGTTGTTATGTTGACAACTTGTATATAGGCTATGAGTTAAAGTGAACGAAGCGATTTTCACGTCCACGTAAACTTTTTTCTTCCCATTCTTCGCGTAGAACCAGGGCTTTGCTTAGCATCGTCACAGTTCACGATTCTGCCCTCCCAGTACCCGCCATTCTACCAACAGTGTCCCTCATTCCCCTTTCTCCTTTCCGTTATCAATTTCCTGCTTCGTTACCGTCGTCAATGTGCCATGGGAACGTCTCACATTTCTTGTACTTCAGGACTTGCATTCATTTCCAGGGTCTCCAGTCGTTGGCGTAACAAATCGTTTAGGCGCCAGTTGATCGGTCTCTGCACGTCGCGCAATGTCGTTTTACTTGCTGCTGTGCGTGAATTCATTGAAGTGCCACCGAGTAACTGATCGCCCATCAGAAACTATGTCACACTGTGTGTTTGAGAGGTCGGCATAACGAACTGACTGGTCACCTACCTGGAATTCCGCCACGACCAACGGAGCCTGGCGATGGTTACGAATACTAATGCTAGCCTTCTGCGGAAGGACAGTTTTTTTTCTCCTTATGTTGCAACAGCTTGTTATTTCTAGAATCCTTTGCCATTTTCGAAACTTAAGTTTTCACAGCAGTTTTTCTCCGAAAATAAGCTGTAAGCTTTGGAAATTAATATGTCAGTACGCAAAAATATTATCGCTTTAGCGAAACTGTTCCTTTTTTTCCCTCTCTCTCTCTCTCTCTCTCTTTGTCGGAGGAGGGAAGGGCAGGGGGGAGGGGGAGGAGGTCATGGTCCCGAAGAAACGCTCCCACCTTCGCTGGATTCGTAGTCGCCGTCACGAAACCGAAACCACGCAGTTCTATGTCGTATGTACCAGCCCGTTACGTCTAAACCTGTTTGGCCCCCGGCGCTGCAAAGTTCATCTAAGGTACCAGCTTGTCTGTCGGCTACTTCCGTGTGTTCGGTTTCGCTCTGTTCCATGAACTAGTTCTGCCTTGCGTACAGTTATTAGCGTCGCTGAAGACTAATGTCATTTGCTTAGCATAGCTGCTCGGCTACGTCTTCTTGGTGTATACCGGGACTAAATGGACATTAGCCAAGAAACTAAATACGTAACATCTAATATATTAAAATTTTCAATGACACTTTCTTATGATGAAGAATCTAGACGGAACAATAACTTCGCCCAAATACAAAGAATGACGGCAGAAGCACGTTGAGTCTCAGAAGGAATAGTGCAACGTGTTAGCTGCATCGTAACTTCTTCAGAGTCTGTAGGCGTGAATGCTGTATTCGATTCGCCACTTCAGGGATATAAACGGTAAGAGTAGATTTACTAAAACTGACGATTTCAATAAGAAGTAGGTACGCAGGAGTTAGAGCAGCGGACTGCAGGACGGTGCCCTGCTGCCAGAGAAGACCGCGCCCAGTCACAACGCAAGGTTGAGTATTAGGGCTTGGGAACCTACATTATTCGCCTTCTAAAGCATATCCATAATGATGATGAGTGTGAGGGCTCGGAAACGTCCGTTATTCGCCTTCTACAGCATCAACGCAAATTTCTTTATGGAACGAAGGGTTAATGTAGCCCCGAGAGCTCATTTTTGCAGGCACAGAGGACAATATGCCTGCGGTTTAGCTTGGCGAACTTCAGTTTCATAAAATCATACGAACAAATATGTTTGGTAGAGCGAAATAGTGGCCTAAAGGAATCTATAACTATTTTTATGTAGCCCATATAGTTGTTTTGGCTGTGGGTGCAATGACGAAGGGTCTGTAACAGCGCAGTATAATCTCTTCGAAAGGTAGGGAGTATTCTCAATCGCATTAATGCGAACCATGTCCCTGGTGCCCTAGCAGGCAGAGAACGAGGCTCAGGCGATGTAAATTCCGGGTTCAGACCCAAATAGAGAGGAGAATTTTTCCCCGTTTCAGTCCCTCCACGACGGCTTCAGGTCCACTCAGACTGCTATCAAATGAGACGGGATCTTTCCCGGGATAAATGACTCCTAGAACGATGGATCCGCCAACCTCCGCTTCCTAGTGCCGCGACGAAGAAAGTGTGTGCCTAATGGTCTACCTACAGCTAGGCTAGTAAAAGGAAAGCGAAAATTGGTGTGACAAGGTGCACAAGCTCGGGTTAATAAAGGATGACGAAGGAAATCATCGTACCATTTCAAAAGAACCACCCACCATTTGCTTCATACAATTTAGGGAAATCATGGAAAATTTAAATCTCGATGACCGTACTTGGATTTGAAGTGTCATCCTCCCGAATGCAAGTCCATTGTGCTCAACAATATGCTGTCTCACTCAGTGTCAGATCAGTCACGTGATATGCGCCACAGATTTTATCTTTATTAATGTGAGGCGTAGGTACAAGATTACTGGCGGCGGCACGCAAGACCTGCCGTACTGCCACGCACAGTCTCTCTCAATAGATCGCGTTTGTTGCTGACACTAGACAATAATGACCCCTCAGATGTTATCAAAATTAATTTGTTAGTTTTCTTAATGCCGTTCTCTCTGGAAGTTGCTTCGAGGTCCAACAGAACACAATTCATCATCGACGATATTTTCCATTACTCATGCGAAACAACTTCTCACCTTCTACGCTATTTTATGTTTTCGTCTCGGAATAGTTTTATGTTGTCATAGTAAAAATGTTCCGCATGCACGTATAAACGTTAAGAATGTTCGTGCATGTTTTTCAAATGGCTCTGAGCACTATGGGACTTAACTGCTGTGGTCATCAGTCCCCTAGAACTTGGAACTACTTAAACCTAACTAACCTAAGGACATCACATACATCCATGCCCGAGGCAGGATTCGAACATGCGACCGTAGCGGTCTCGCGGTTCCAGACTGTAGCGCCTAGAACCGCTCGGCCACTCCGGCCAGCGCATGTTTTTCAATTCAAATGTGTTAGTGCTTCTGGTTTTTTTTTCCACAGATCGAAGAAAAAATACACACAGCTAGTACAAATGATTCATCTGTTTTCAAAACTCTATATTTTCCAAAGTATTACAGACACAGACAAATATGATTGATGAGAGAATAAAGCAGCAAACTCGATAAGTCTGCATTTTGCAATCTATAAGCGTTCGATGAGTGCCCCCTCTTGACACACGTCACACGTTCTAGTTCGTTCCATACCTTAAATAACATCATCTCAATGGTCATCACAGTACCACGGATGCTTTCTCTGAGCTGCTCCAGTGTTTTTGGCAATGGGGGTACGTAAACACTGTCCTTAACCCTGTATTACTATACCTTCGTAAAATTTGTGATTGCAGTAGTGACATTTTGCACTTACTTTGGTATGTAAAATATCATTTGAGATCTAATATTGATAATTAACTATTGCATAATCTATAAATTATGACTTCCTTTGAATGAAATTTTGAATAGTAAACTTTACGGGTGTTTTAGTAGAAATGTAGCATTTCCCTCCCTATAGTGATCTAGGGTTAATGTATCCCCAATGGAAAGGGTTACAAGTCTTTACGTCAGTCGAACTAGGGGTCAAGGGAACAGAGCCACACCATTTTCACCACAACGCCGATTCAGTGATGTGGAAGTTCGTCGCTTTCAGAGCGACGGACATCCATGCCTCAGCTTGATGGAAGATGAAATCCTCTGCATCAGGAGTCAGTTGTGGACACGATCGCAAATGGAACATACCAAAGTAAGAAGTACCCGTCACAGATTTCTCACAGACGAAATACGGCTCATACAGCTTCGTTTGTGACATTGCTCAGAAAAAACTTCGGCAATTCTCGTACCACAACTTCAAGATGATTTTGGGCGTCCCACACTCTCACATTGTGGCAGTTTTCCTTTCCATATAAATGAAACTTTCCTTCGTCTCTGAATATCAGCTTGGAAGTGAAATGTTCATTCTGAAGTGACTCCTGCAGGCAGCCACAATATTCCAGTTTTAATTGTTGTATGAGCTGCATACGGTACCGTTTGAAATACAACCTCCGTCGCAAAACTTCCACACTGATCGCTGCAATAGTGGAAGTTTGTAGCTTGCGCGGACCGTTGGTTTTTTGGACTGTGTACGAAACTTTCCCTCACCCTCTCATAAGTTGCATTTGGCACAACTGGTCTACCCCTACTTTTCTGGTTTCAAAATCAAGCAGTGACCCTAAATTGTCGACACCAAGGCTCAATGCTCTGTTTACATGTCGGTTCTCTTCCGTAATTCCTTCTGAATACACACTGCACTGCTGTAACAGATATACATCTCGCATATTCCAACACACAAAAACTCTTTTCTTGCTTTGTCGCCATTTTGTAAAGCCATTGCACTGGTGACGCCATCTACTCGACACAATGATAACTCCGTGAATTTACTGTTCTATTCATGCATCAGTCATATTTGTACATATAATTCAATGGAAAAACAGTACGTTGAAAACGAATGAATCGCCCTTCCGCTTGCAGACGTGCCCTTTACATTCCATGCTGAGGCGGCTTTTGTTACGGCTGTACTGCACGCCAAATGTTGGTGCCTGTACTGAATGACGGCCTTCAGGCCGATATGGAACACTTATCATATGATTTTTCGAAAACTATTAGGCAGAAAATTTTTATTTTTGCAGATATTACAGTCTGATATCTTCGATCGCTAAAGAACTGAATTTCTTTTCGATATCCGTCATACTTACTGTGCTGTATCAAATTAAGTAAAACATACTTTATTTACTTTACTTTATATGTGGCAAGGGCCTTATCGACCATACGCCTGCTCTATGAGCCTCTTCCACTTGTGCTTGTCCGATGCGCTGTTTGTCCAGTTGCTGTTGCTGTTCATCCTAGTTGTGTCCTCCCGAATGTTATCCCGCCATCTCATTCTGGGTCTCCCTCTTCCTCTCGTTCCATCTATTGTTCTGCTGAATGCCATTCTAGGTAGTGTATTCTCTGTCAATCTTGCTATATGGCCTGCCCAATTCAACCTTCTCCTCTTGAGCAATTCGACGATGTTACGGTGTTTGTACAGCCCTCTTAATTCTTCATAACTTCTTATTCTCCATTCCATGTTATTTTCGTCGTATATAGGTCCAAAAATTTTCCTTAGTACTTTTCTTTCGAATATTAACAGTTTTTCTTCATCTTTCTTCCTAAATATTAATACATCCATATAACATCACAGGTATAATGGTCGATTGATATAAGCGGATTTTGAAGTTACTGCTTAGTGATCTTTTTCTTAGAATTTTGATGAAACTAAAAAGTGTCCTGTTCGCTTTTGATACACGGGCATCTATTTCTATATCTGTTCTGTTGTTATTACTAATAAGACGTCCTATGTACTTGAAGTGGTCAACATTCTTGAAATTCAATCCATCTACAGTCAGAGGTGCATCTTTTCTGGTTTTCTTACTTATGGACAGATATTCTGTCTTTTCTTCATTAACATGTAATCCTGTTTTCTCAGCAATTTTGTAGTAATTTTGCATCTTTCTGATTAATTATCTTTTGGAACTACTTATTAATGCTACATCATCTGCATAGGCAAGTCTTGTAATGTTCACATCCTGTAGCTGGATCCCTTGTGGACTGGTTTTAGAAAATTCTCTATCGATTTTCTCTAGGACAAGGTTAAATAAAATAGGTGAAATGGCATCCCCTTGTCTCAGTCTTGTGTACACCTTAAAATCTTCAGTTTCTCCTACCGGTGTCTTTATGCGACGTAAAGTTTCATCTATACACATTTTAACTAATCTGATTAATTTTGAAGCTATTTTAAATTCCTTCATTATATTTAGGATTGTGTGCCGGTGTATGCTATCATAGGCCTTTTTAAAATCTATGAATAATACACTCCTGGAAATTGAAATAAGAACACCGTGAATTCATTGTCCCAGGAAGGGGAAACTTTATTGACACATTCCTGGGGTCAGATACATCACATGATCACACTGACAGAACCACAGGCACATAGACACAGGCAACAGAGCATGCACAATATCGGCACTAGTACAGTGTATATCCACCTTTCGCAGCAATGCAGGCTGCTATTATCCCATGGAGACTATCGTAGAGATGCTGGATGTAGTCCTGTGAAACGGCTTGCCATGCCATTTCCACCTGGCGCCTCAGTTGGACCAGCGTTCGTGCTGGACGTGCAGACCGCGTGAGACGACGCTTCATCCAGTCCCAAACATGCTCAATGGGGGACAGATCCGGAGATCTTGCTGGCCAGGGTAGTTGACTTACACCTTCTAGAGCACGTTGGGTGGCACGGGATACATGCGGACGTGCATTGTCCTGTTGGAACATCAAGTTCCCTTGCCGGTCTAGGAATGGTAGAACGATGGGTTCGATGACGATTTGGATGTACCGTGCACTATTCAGTGTCCCCTCGACGATCACCAGTGGTGTACGGCCAGTGTAGGAGATCGCTCCCCACACCATGATGCCGGGTGTTGGCCCTGTGTGCCTCGGTCGTATGCAGTCCTGATTGTGGCGCTCACCTGCACGGCGCCAAACACGCATACGACCATCATTGGCACCAGGGCAGAAGCGACTCTCATCGCTGAAGACGACACGTCTCCATTCGTCCCTCCATTCACGCCTGTCGCGACACCACTGGAGGCGGGCTGCACGATGTTGGGGCGTGAGCGGAAGACGGCCTAACGGTGTGCGGGACCGTAGCCCAGCTTCATGGAGACGGTTGCGAATGGTCCTCGCCGATACCCCAGGAGCAACAGTGTCCCTAATTTGCTGGGAAGTGGCGGTGCGGTCCCCTACGGCACTGCGTAGGATCCTACGGTCTTGGCGTGCATCCGTGCGTCGCTGCGGTCCGGTCCCAGGTCGACGGGCACGTGCACCTTCCGCCGACCACTGGCGACAACATCGATGTACTGTGGAGACCTCACGCCCCACGTGTTGAGCAATTCGGCGGTACGTCCACCCTGCCTCCCGCATGCCCACTATACGCCCTCGCTCAAAGTCCGTCAACTGCACATACGGTTCACGTCCACGCTGTCGCGGCATGCTACCAGTGTTAAAGACTGCGATGGAGCTCCGTATGCCACGGCAAACTGGCTGACACTGACGGCGGCGGTGCACAAATGCTGCGCAGCTAGCGCCATTCGACGGCCAACACCGCGGTTCCTGGTGTGTCCGCTGTGCCGTGCGTGTGATCATTGCTTGTACAGCCCTCTCGCGGTGTCCGGAGCAAGTATGGTGGGTCTGACACACCGGTGTCAATGTGTTCTTTTTTCCATTTCCAGGAGTGTATAAGGACATCTACATTGAATTTCCACGCCTTCTCAGTTACTTGTCTTAGGGTGAATAAGTGATCTAATGTGGATCTGTTTTTGCGGAAACCGCATTCGTAATCCCCAATCAGTTCTTCTGTTATTGGTATCAGCCAGTTTAATAGGCAGGTCGATAAGATTTTGTAGGTGACATCCAGTAAGGCAATTCCTCTGTAGTTATCACAAACAAGTGAATCATTCTTCTTAAATATGGGGCACACAATTGCAGTTTTCCAATCTGCAGGAACGGTTTCTGTTTCCCAAATTAAAACATTGCACGAAATATTAAGAGAGTTCGTAGAGGTAAAAACGCATTGCGGAAACTTTGGGTAAGGTTAAGTTTAGCTCATGCATTGCAGTGAATAAAATGTAGACAAGATATCGAAATTTTGTTTAAAATTGAGAGCAGGAAGGTATCTCATGTTGCTCTCGAGGGTTTTACGAGGAAGGACGGTCGCGCACGACGCGCCTATTGACGTCCTTGCGCATCGCGAATCGTGTGCTCATAACGATAATCAAATCTCGTAAACTATTCAGAGTATCGAAACCAGGTTTTCTGCAACTGATAGCACGCAAGGAGGCACATGTGTAGTATGATAAGTTTACTGGCCATGCTGTACGTAGGCGAGATGGCCTCAATCTGCCTCAAGGTGGGTCGGCACAAGTTGATCCCTGACAGTGGCAGCCTGAACCAACAACGTAAAGCCGTCGGTTCATGGACCGTTCATTCGAACATTGAGCGTTGAGTGTGCCAAGTTTCTGACGTCACAGCGTGTAATAGCACGTTCGGGAGTCTTTCCGAACGTGCAGAGCAATATCTAGCATGTCAGATATTCTGAGCGTGCGTCTGAGCGATGACCAATGAGATGGCACAACGCCACCTACGTCACATGCACACCATCTCTCTTCAGCACAAAGTTGTGGGGCGCCATATTGCATTCATTTCAAGCCTATACGTATGTACGCCGTTTCTGAGACCAGCAAATTGAGAATCACTGGAAAACCCGTTGTTAACTGTATGATCCGTTGCAATAAAATAATGAGAAACATCATATTCGTGGCAAAAGAATTATTGTAACTTGCGTATTATGAGAGTATGCTATTTGAAAGCAGCAATACACTGAGGATGCACCCAAAACGCATTGTTATTGGTACAATTTGTTATAATTAAATTTCAGTTAGTAGCATAGCTACGATTAAAGCTTTCAGCAAGTGCTAAGATTCGTAAGATCCTAGAAAAGGCAATCAAATTTATAATGTTGAATTAGCGTGGTGAGTAGCGTCACAGTATGGTGAAATTTTTATGTTTGGGCGGTGGTTCGCGACTAGCCAGTACATAATTTTTTTTCCTAACATTTGCGTTTTTATTAGGTTGTTACTTTATTATTAATTTAATATAAGTATATGCTATAATTTTTGATGTTATGTACGTATAAGTTCACCTTTCTTTGGGTGTTAGATTGTCTTGATCTACAGGACACCTTGCGCTACTTGTGTAAAGTTATTTTGCTCCTTTTTCTTTTACGCTTGGTAATTCACATGTTGCAAAGATTCTGCTACTGGGTAGGAACAGCGATCAAGTAAGACTGACCTTGAGGTTTTACTAAAATGTGGGAATGATGAAATAATGTTTATGTGAAGAAATATTGCAAATTTGTATCACACTGTTTGTAATGGAACTTTCATAAGCCTGTGTCCTCATTGGTTGGACATGGTACTTTCCTTTTCGTGGACAATGGAGGAAATGTGGGTTTTAATAGAGCTAACGTGGGAATTTTACGCGCGTCCGTTTAGTAAACAGTGTGATTCACGAACTAGAAACTTGCCGCAACTGCCACCGGAGTGCGTTGCGATCGCGTGTACCACGTTGGGGCCCACGTACCGTATGCACAAGTCACATCGTTTCTGAGCGTTCAGCAGCACGTTGAACTTAGCAGGATCAACGTTGACGTTCGACAGCACGGTCCGTGTGCCGACGGCTTAACGCGATCTTATAAACGTCTCTATGGCAACCCCTCAGTGTTGTCACAGCACTGTAGACGGACTGTTTTCGTCCACAGCCATTAGCGCTTCACAGTTGAAAGCTGACAACACTGCTAAGAACTGTCAGGGATCGTCTTACACGACTAAAGTTCCGTGACGGCCACTTCAGGGAGAACGCCTCACTTGTGACTCCCTGAACTTTTCGGGTGGGCCGCCGCGTCAGCGGGGTGTGTTGGCAGAGAACAGTCCGGCGTGCCGGCGGTAATTTACGAGGGCCCCTCTGCCCCGGGCTGCGGCCCTGCCTGCCTCCTAACGAGGCCCTCCGACGGTAATGGCGGCTGCCCTACCCTCACGTCACGTAACGCCACGACGCGGCGCGACGCCGGAGGCGGGCTCTTCTGCCGAGCCGCTCGCCACCTGGGAGGTCCGCTGCCTGCGGTACAGCCGTCTTCCCGAGCAAGCTAGCCGTGTCGCAGGGAAAAACTGGCCGGATGCGAGGACTCGCGCACTGCGCACTCCGTACAAACTTCATCATGTATGTAGACAGTTCATCCATCCCGAAAATCTAGGATATTGGCAATTTTTGCCTGTTATCGACAATGATATTGGCAAGATATCGGTCCAAAGGATTCTAAGACTTTCGAGAATGTTTTAATTTCAAGTTTGAAGTAGCATAACAAATGACAAAAGAAATAGTTTTCTCGTCTGATATAATTACAAATTAACAAAAAAATGTTCAAATGTGTGTGAAATCTTATGGGACTTAACTTCTAAGGTCATCAGTCCCTAAGCTTACACACTACTTAACCTAAATTATCCTAAGGACAAACACACACACCCATGCCCGAGGGAGGACTCTCCGCCGGGATCAGCCGCACAGTCCATGACTGCAGCGCCTTAGACCGCTCGGCTAATCCCGCGCGGCGACAAATTAACAATTCTGTATTTTTTTCCTTTACTTGTACTGTGAAACCTTCCTTCTTGCCAAATTTCATGATTCTGGATCAATGGAAGGTAACCTACAGCCTTTGATGAGAGAGTTTTCGAGTATCAAAATATGTGACGTAAACGCCCTTACCTTTCAACAGCATTGGCTTAGAAGCTTAAAACTGTGACACCGACACGTGACAATAGATCTAGTATGTAACGAATATGAACATGATACGTCTCCTCATTCCTTAGAAAAAAAGATTCTTAACAGTTACACAGATAGACAGACAACAAAGCAATCCTATAACGGTTCCTTTTTTTACATACTGAGGAACGGAACCCTAAAAAAGATTCCCTAACATTTGATTGAATTTTCTAGTGTTGAGAGTAGTGAAGGGCGATGTGTTTTAATTGTAAAAAACCATTCTATAGCCAAGATCGCATGAGATATAACCATTTTCAACAGACTTTGCTATCATCTTCAGGTCTTAAAATCTTTTGTTGTAAAACATGTTCATTTTACACAAGATGTCAAATGGATAGAAATTTTCACATTATAAAAGGTTTGTCATCGCTAAAATATTAAAAAACCTTATGCAAAAGGCTATGACCATATACGTATTGCTCACATATGCTTGTTACATCAAACAATCACGGTACACAATCACACGTCTGTTTTCATATGCTGAACGCATCACTTTAAGTGCCGTATAATGTACAACGAGTTTTATCTTTTAGCTATTTGAAATTTTTTATTATCTTTAACAATTATTAGCGCGATGCCTTTCTGCAGCGTGCTGCCTAAATCTACACACGCCCTCTACATCTACACGGGGTAGCCGCACTGGGTAGCCGCGCTGTCTGGGGCGCCTAGCCACGGTTCGCGCGGCTTCCCCCGTTCGAGGTTCGAGCCCTCCCTCAGCCATGGGTGTGTGTGTTGTCCTTAGCGTAAGTTAGTTTAAGTTAGATTAAGTAGTGTGGAAGCCTAGGGACCTATGATCTCAGCAGTCTGGTCCCATAGGAACTTACCACCACCGCCTACACGGATACATACACCGCAAGCCACACTACGGTGCATGGAGGAAGATACCACATACCACAACCAGTCATTTCCTTTCCTGTTCCATTCGCAAATAGAGAGAGGGAAAAAGCACTGTCTAAAAACGTCCTTAAAAGCGCTAATTTCTAACATCTTATCTTTATGCTACTGTATCCGTCTTCACACAGGACGTGTTTCTCTTTGCAAAGCACGCCAGACGTGATGTCCGTTATGGTTGTTGGACGCTCTGAAACGACCTGCTGCATCTTACGGAACGTGTCCTCGTCCCGATTTGCGACCTCAATTATCTTCAGCGGCAGTCAGCGGCATCTGGCGCGCAAATCACAAAGTTTCTTTGGGAAAAAAGACGAGCGTAAAATAGCTGTGTCAACTATGTTAGCGACTGTCGAAGGAAATTGCGAAGAAGATTCTCGACTCGTCGATGGCTTTGACAGCGAATAATGCTGCACTACGATCTGACATAGATACTACGAGAAGTTATTCGTTAACTCAATTCAATCTTCATCCCATTTTTTGTTTTAAATTGAATATAGTTAAAGTCTAATGTCAGTTTGTTCTTGCATCATATCCGTTTTCTCGATGTCGCATTAGCTACCATCACTCTGAAGTATGTACTGCACTACATAGATTTCAAGACAGAGATACGTTTCGTAATTTCATTTGAAAGGAAGAGAATATTTTTTCGAATCTGCTCATCATCACTAAAAAAGACATTTACTGGCAAGATACAAATACGACGCAGTCCATAAATCCAAAAAATATATTTAACACAAAATTCCATAATAGCAAAAACTTCCATTCCGTAACTCGTCTTTACTTTCTGACAGATGGGCAGTTAGTTAAGATTTCTGGTCACTGTGGAAACATTCTAGTCGTTGGTCTTTGCAACAAGAATTGGTGCAAATACGAGGGTCGTTCAATAAGTAATGCACCACAGTTCTTCTCAAAAGATATGTATTGTTACGAGTCATAATTTGGTGACAAATACATCAACATGTCTTGTCCATGTCCTATTTTTCTACGCAGTCACCATCACTTTCTTTGGACATACGCCAACGTTGTGGAAGAGAATTCAGTGCTGGTAAAATCTTGTCCTGTAGGCGTAGCCATGTTTTCACTGCATGACTGACTCTCTCGTCATCTTCAAAGTGTGCTCCCCAACTGTCGAGTTGTAATGCGCCGGTCGGCACGAATAATGGCATCCGCACGATTCAGCATCTCTAGAGCAGTGGCTGTGACAGGACGTCCCGAGCATGGCTGATCGTGGAGCTCTGTTTCTGCATTTCCTGAGGCTGTAACTTTCTTTACCCATCTCCCAACTGTACTCCTATCAACTGCACCATCGCCATACACTGCACACAAACGTTTATGAATGTTCACCACGGTTTCTTTCTCTGCACACAAGAATTCAATAACAGCACGCTGCTTGTAACGTGAGTCGTATGTAGACGCCATTTTGACGCTGTACTACGACTCTGCCGTCTGCCAGAACGGTTCGAAACTTCAACGGCGCACACAACAAAAATCCAATGTGAAACACCAACAAGGACGTTTGTCTATGTATATTAACAGATTAAAAAAAAAAAATGTGGGGCGTTACTCATTGAACGACCGTCGTACTTTTTTCTAATATATAACATCGACTACTGCAGGCAATACTTCTATTAAATTAGTAAAGATCCAGAATCTTTTAGACAAAAAAAAAGGCGTAAAAGATCTGGAAATTCATGGACGCGAAGCTGCTACCTTTATCTGCTCAGTTCATGACGCTGTCAACTAAGCTATGGCATCGACATCGCAGCCAAGCCTCCATGTACAGTACACGCTGTCTAAAAGACTGTATCTACAAGTGTCTTTACTTCATATGTAACTATGACAAATTACATCAGAACGTCGTCTTTTTGATGGATCATAATTATTCCGTAGCACTGAAACATATCAAATTCAGGAAGCCTTTTTCTGACGATATATAGTTTGTAGTCTTTTATTGCAAAAAGCTGATGCTAAAATGACGCGTTTTCGAGAGATCCTCAATTTACTGGTGCTTCGAAACGGCTTACATTCATACCAAGTAATCTACGATAAAGATAACCCACCGAATACGTAGTTTAACTCAGTACAACATGGCAGCTCCTACGTTCTGCTACATAAATAAATGTCGTGTGACTAGGGCCTCCCGTCGGGTAGACCGTTCGCCGAGCGCAAGTCTTTCGATTTGACGCCACTTCGGTGACTTGCGCGTCGATGGAGATAAAATGATGATGATTAGGACAGCACAACACCCGGTCCCTGAGTGGAGAAAATCTCCGACACAGTCGGGAATCGAAACCGGGTCCTTAGGATTGACATTTTGTCGCGCTGACCACTCAGCTACTGGGGGCGGACGACGTTCTGCTTGGGAGGTGAAAACGATGTCTCATCTCATTGTCCACGTCCCTCTCCACGAGGCAAAACTCTGACATGGCAGATTCTTCTTTTCACGCTCAGCACTGTTGTGAAATGTGGAATTCCACGCTGTAGCGTCACCAGCTCCACGTCCATATGCGTTTTCACGTCCTGTGAGAGGACGACTCAATGAGAAACGTACGCAGGTGGCAGCCGAATCGCTCTGCAGTCCGAATTGAGTACTGGTTCTCTAAATTTCCACAGTAGTGTCTCGGAAAAAGCGCTTCGTCTTCGCTACAGGGTTCTAATTTGAGTTCGCTAAGCATTTCCTTAATGCGTGTTAATCGAACCGATCGGGTAACAAATCTAGCAGCACGACTCTGAATTGCTTCGATGTCATTCTTTGATCCGACCTTGTGAGGATCCCATACACTCTAACACTACTCAAGAATAGGTCGCACTAGAGTTCTACATACCGTCTCTTCTACAGATGAGCCACACATCCCCAAAACTCTCTCAATAAAACGACGTCCAACATTCCCCTTTCCCGCCACCAACGTGACGCGCTCATTCCATTTCATATCGCTCTGAATCAGCATCGTTACGCCTAAATATTTATTTTATGTGACGGTGTCAAGTAGCATACTACATATGGTGTATTCAAACGTTACAGGATGGTCCGTAAATTGCTGTCCACCCTATCATATCCATATATATGTATATGACTTCCCTGGGGCACCCCCGGCAATATGTTTGTTTCTGATGGACTCTCGCCGTCGAGAACAACGTACTTGGTCCTATTAGTTTAGAAGTCTTCAAGCCACTGACATATCTGCGAACTTATTCCATATGCTAGTACAGCCAATGGTGAGGCACGGTGTCACATGCTTTTCTTTAATCTGAAAATATGGACTCTGTCTGTTGCCCTTCGCCCATAGTTCGTAGTATATCATTTGAGAAAAGGGCAGGAAGGGTTTCACACGTGCGACGCTTTCTGAAATAGTGCTGATTCGTGGGCAGAAGCTTCTCCCTCTCAAGGATTTTTTTTGCATTCGAATTGACAATAATCCACCTGACTGTTTCAAGCAGCACATCTATATTAATGTATTCGACCATTATTCGTTTTTCCTACTCATTTGTATTACCTTAGCCGGCCGAAGTGGCCGTGCGGTTAAAGGCGCTGCAGTCTGGAACCGCAAGACCGCTACGGTCGCAGGTTCGAATCCTGCCTCGGGCATGGATGTTTGTGATGTCCTTAGGTTAGTTAGGTTTAACTAGTTCTAAGTTCTAGGGGACTAATGACCTCAGAAGTTGAGTCCCATAGTGCTCAGAGCCAATGTATTACCTTAAATTTTTGCTCGTCTGGAGCTAGCTGCCACTCTTCAAACGAAATACAAGTTCTATCCGAGTCAATCTGTATTCCCCTACAGCCAGAAAACGGGCGAGAGAGAGAGATGTTATCTATGCCTCTCATGAACACCCGTCGTCCAGGAAACCTAATTTAATTACAATACTTCAAAATTCTTCCATACACACACACACACACACACACACACACACACACACACACACATATGAGAACCCTTTCCCGGTCGCTCCGTCCGCAGCTCGTGGTCGTGCGGTAGCGTTCTCGCATCCCGCGCCCGGGTTCCCGGGTTCGATTCCCGGCGGGGTGAGGGATTTTCTCTGCCTCGTAATGACTGGGTGTTGTGTGATGTCCTTAGGTTAGTTAGGTTTAATTAGTTCTAAGTTCTAGGGGACTGATGACCATAGATGTTAAGTCCCATAGTGCTCAGAGCCATTTGAACCAGCCCGTTCGCTCGGACCTTCGTTAACAGATTGTAATATGGCGCTGTGCAAACGTTTTCCGGAAATCTAGGAATTTGGAATATGAAAGGTTCTCCTCATGCGTTCGTAGGCTAACAGGCGAAACCAGGGCAATCTGTGTTTTGCACGACCGATCCTTTCCATATCCGTGCTGATTTGTGGACAGAAGCTTTTTTCTCTCAAGGAAATTTATTACATTCGGACTTACAATATGCTCATGAATTCTGCATGAAACCGACGTTAAGGATATTGGTCTGTAATTTTACCCTCCTTATACACGAGAGTCACGTGCGCCTTTTTCCAGTCGCTGGGACTTTGCGGTGGGAGAGAGATTTGCAATAAATGCTTCCTTTCTTCGACACCTCCACACGTCGCATCCTGGCCGTTGCCGCGAGTGCCCACATGTGCGTAATAGCGTATGGGATGCCTCTTGCCAGAATGGCTGACCGCATGTCGTGTGTGGCAGAGTCGGCCACATGCAAATTAGCGAGCGCTTCAAATGCATATGTGCGCTCGTGTCGAGTGGGACACAGACCCCAGCACATGCAGAGTCCTTCCCAGCGCCCTCCCATCTCAAAATGGCGACGGAGCTCTTTGTTATGGAAATATGGCTGGCTGTGGGCGCTGTTACTCGAGATGAGCGCCCGATGGGGCGTCAGGCTGTATGCACGAGAGGCTCACCAGTTCCCTGACCTGTATACAAAGCTGTTCATCACCAGCATTTCCGTGGTGAAAGGAACAGAAGGAAGCAAAATTACGGCGCGACCTTCATCAGCTGTACTTCCCGATTTCAGTCCGGGCGACGTCGTATCACGTCGTCTGCGGAAAATTCACCACTGACCAGCGTTTACATGTCGCAGGTCTGACGGGAGACTCCTTTCCTACACCTGTCACTCGATGGAGTATGTGCCCATCGCCTGACCTGCGCCGGTGTTGGTGAAGACCAGACGCTATGGCGGCAAATGGTCGCCAGTTTATGCTGCGCCCTCCATCCGTCGTCGAACCGTAAGCTTTCATTCGCCCAGAGAACGTGTGTTTCCCTCCAGCCGAGACTTAGACTTGAGCGTCAAAGGACGGACGGTCGCCTACCATTATGGAGTAGAGGTCAAATCGCAACTCTGTCTTTGGACCCTCCTATAGAATTCACATGTCGAGATTTAACGACGCCTATTTAGCCACTTACCTTCGTGGGGTTCTGCGCGTTGCCCCGGTCAGCTGGAACGTGGCTGGCGTGGCTGGCCCGACTGGTGTCGAGGGCACTTCTGACACCGCCTCGCCTTACTTCAAACCCTCGGCGGGCGCACCGCATTGTCTTTGTTTTCCGTTTTCCCTCTCACCTGCCTGCCACTACTGTTACACACGATTACATGTGAGTGTCTCCTTCCTTGACTGCCCCTTCTTGCCGACTGACGGTTGGTTGCTGGACGCCAAGGCCAGGCCTCGTGTGGTCGACGTCTGCCTACTCCACCTCTACCTGCAATCGAGCCGCACGATTTTTCGACGGGTGATGAGCATATGTGGGACACATTTGCTCATGACCCATCGTCAAAAATTTGCCGTAATTTCTGACCTTAAAAAGTTGGTAAACTTAAATAAAAGGATAATTGGTTAGCGGCGCATTCGGTATGAACAACCATTGTTCGATTCCCTGCACCTGCTCCAATTTTGTTTAGAAGTAGGGAGGGCTGTAACGTGGTCCTTTCAGCCTCAGGAGGTCTGGAGCTTATTGGATAAGGTAGCAGCGGCATCATCACGATCCATCTACTGTGAGTAACGGCTGCTGGGTTTGGGAACATGCTGTTCACATGTCCCGCAAGCATAGATTGCTCCTCATACTGCCTCGTACGCAGCAGTCAGTCAGACCGACCACAGGCCAAATCCGTGAGTTGTGTTTATATTTACCTTTACGTCTTTGTACGGCATGGTCATTAAGAGTGTTATTTTATCCATGCTACATCAAGATGATTAAAACAGTAGCTAAAAATAATGAATATGAAACACATATAACTGCCTTTATAACAAAATTAAAGCTATATAATCACCTCCAGTAAATTCACAATCATTAACAGAATAGTAAGCATTTTCAAGCATTCCTTTCCTAGGTGCACTCTCATGCCAAGTTGCAAAACTATTCCGAAGGATGGGAGTTCAAATGCGTTTCTGCACCAACAACCCTGTGCAACATAACATAAAGCAGCTGCCAAACCACTAGTCTTCGTCTTCAAAAATCAGGAATATATAAATTTGTAACAGGTGCCTCACTTCCTGTCTTATCCTAACAAACAGGTACCGTGCACACGTGAATGCTTTTACACTAGAAAACTTTAGTGAATATGGAGTTGCCATTCACATAGCTCGAGACAGTCCCGGAGTTTCAAGCATTAAAGGTAACTTAGGGATATTACATGCAACTACACAGGCAACAAAACTGACCCCCTAGAAGAAACAATGTATATTCACACTCTCACTTCGCCTCAGTACTTTCTGAAAGAGCATCTGGAGCTTGCTACTTACAATTCCTAGAGCTTCACAAGAAAGTTAAACACAAAGTGGATCTCCAACAATCAGAACTCTAAATAAAAATGTCCTTACTCTAATAGAATAACTGGCTACTACAGCTCCTGAAGTACTTACATTCTTAATATCTGTCGCAGACGCAAATGAACAAAGAATAAAATAAACACACTAGCCACAGACTGTTAGAAGAGGCTAATAGCAAATACTGTTCACTTTTAAGCCTTCTATGGTATACTAAATTGTTCTTACATAAGTATGTACCAGAAGTATTGTGTATGTATTGTGTATTAAACCGGGGACCTAGAAACGACGGAGAGGCTTCGTCCCGCCGTAGCCCTCAGTGGTTCACAACCCCACAACAGGCCACCCACCCCACCGTCGCCCCGCACCGAACCCAGGGTTATTGTGCGGTTCGGCCCCCCAGTGGAACCGCCGCGGGAACGTCTTATATCAGACGAGTGTAACCCCAAATGTTTGCGTGCTAGAGTAATTATGGTGTACGCGTACATGGAGACAGTGTTTGGACAGCGATCGCCCACACAGTGTAACTGAGGCAGAATAAGGGGAACCAGCCCGCATTCGCTGAAGCAGATGGAAAACCGCCTTAAAAACTATCAACAGGCTGGCCGGCACCCCAAACCTCGACACTAATCCGCCGAGCGGATTCGTGCCGGGGACCGGCACGCCTTCCCGCTCGGGAAGCAGCGCTTCAGACCGCGCGGCTAGCTGGCGGCTGTACCAGCAGTAACTTCTTCTTGTTGTCAGTTTTAAGTTAAACATAAACTGTCAGAGAGCAACAAACTGTAATCTAGTCAACTGCTTACTGAACTGAAGACACTCCAATGAATTGTTGGTATATGACTAATTTACTCGTATAGCAATTACTCTGATGGCCCTATCAAGTTTTTTGAAAATTTCACTATCACTAACTAAAAAATGTTATGCTCTGTACGACAATTTACCTTTTAATCCATGCAGATTCTTGTTATTAATTTGTTGACTTGCACCTGCTCTTTGGTTACATTAGATGACTGACATCTTTGGTTATCGGGAAATGGGATATTTTTGGGAAGTGGATAATCTTTGCATCGTAAACAAAGACATTGCTAATGTCTGAATCTGCAACTGACAACGACAAGTCTGTGAAGTGTTTATGGGCTACATTTGTTTGACTGATACAGTTCATCTCCCAGTAATGCAGAATGAGGAAAGCAATACGAAACAACATTCACTGGAACAAATGTAGGTGCACATAGCTCTTTAACTTTGTATGTTGCCAACTGTGGCACATTATCACATCTTCCTACATTATTAAAGTCATCCACATAGCGTGTAAAGTGGTACCAACTACGCAATCGTTCTTACGCAGTGCAGAAGCGGGCGGCTTGCTGCTGAGCGTTACGAATATATACTGCTGCAGCGTATGTTGTGCTGAGAAATAACTGTTAAGAAAAAAATATGTACGTTGCACCGTTAATTGGCATTGAAGTGAGCTAATCAGGCTGTTACACAGGTTAATTCAAGCAACCCGCCAGAGAATGTTTCGCCAAACGTGTCCTTCGTTTCGTTTCCTAATACCGAACAGAAGAGTGATATAAAAATTGGACTTGGGACGGTAGTGAGGATCGAACCCAAGCCAGAGGCCGAGCAGCCTCGTGCGCTGTCATCTACGCTATGAGAACAACTGACACTAATTGTATCTGGCGAGCAGCTCAAACTGGTGCGCACAACGGCCTGATTGACCGATCTCGACGCAAACTAACTCGGAAATGGAGCTACATATCGAACTTTCTCTTAACTATTATTTCTCAGCACAATCTACCCTTAAAAGCTTCATAGACTGTTTCTGATCACCCTGTATAATACTGTAGTAAAACAAGTGTAGGCATCTGAAGAGTGGCATGCTAATCCGCAACGAGTAATGGCAACAAAATCGAGATTTTTTAAAAAGTATTTGTGGATAGTTCCGTTCTACAACAACGATACTTAAGAGCCCTTCCGAATCGGAGTACAATCTCGGATTGGAGACGGTTGTTGGCTGTCTCTTTTCAATAGAAATACTGCATTTACAGTTCTGAAAATTGGTATGGACTGTTATTGCGAAAACAAAAAGACATAGGTGTTACTGGATCCGGTAGAGGAATTGGAAAGGGGGAAAACTAGCATTAACGACATTCTTAGGGGTCCCAGAAGGAATTTAAGAGTTGAACGTCTAGAGGTAACAATATAATAGGAACTGCCAGTCTCTTGAAGACTCGAGGATAAAAGTTTACGAATAGCCCTCGCACATCAACTCTCAGTTTTCGTTGGTAACGTCCTCCCTGAACATTGACGGGAATTAACACAGCGAAGTGCAGCTGGTTTCAGTACCACTATGGCACTACGAGAGGATTTCCTTTCGATCTCGTGATAAAGTACATATTTTTGCATTGTTCACAGTACTTGCTTCCCGCCAAATAAATAAGCTGTCCCCTCCGATCTAACGTAGGCCCCGGGCTGCGCTGCAGATTACTGTCTCGTGACAACCAAATCAGCTCCTTCCTTAGGATGTTAGTCCTAAAGTCATCAGAGAAAACTGAGAAGCGGCTAGGAACAATATTCGCCTTGCAAAACACTGCTTCGTTACCTAGATCTCGAGCTGCGGTACTGATAAGTTCGCCGCCAATAGAAGGTTTTGCCCTTTAGACAGATGAAATAATAACTATTGAACATTGCAAGTTCATTGATAGTGTAAAGTGGAACAAAATTCAGGGTGAAACGATATTAATGATAAGAATATCGCTGATGACATTTCTACCCTCATTGAAAGTGAAGAAGAATTGCAGAACTTGTTGAATGGAAAACAGTCTATGGACTGAGAGTAATGAGGAAGTACTAAAGTAATGAGGAGTACCAGAAATGAGACTAGTGATAAGATTAACATCAAAACTGGGAACCTTGAAATAGATGAAGTGAAGGAATTCTGCATCCTTTGAAGTAAAGTAAACCGAATGAGCTTGCGCTGTGGTTAACACACTGTACTCGCATCTGGGAGGATGACGGTTCGAAACCTGCGTCCGTCCATCCTGATTTAGGTTTCTCGTGACTTCCCTAAATCGCTCCAGTCAAATGCCAGGATGGTTCCTTTGAAAGGGCATGACCGATTTCCTTCCCCATACTTGACCCACTCTCAGCCTGTGCTCCGTCTCTACTGACCACGATGTCGACGGGATCAATCCAATCTTCCTTTTTGAATGAAAGTAACACTTGACGGACAAAGCAACGAGGAGAACATAAAGAGCACTAGCACATGCAGAGAGGTCATTTCTGAACAATAGATGTCAAACACAGACTTCAATTTGAGAAAGAAATTTTTAGAATGCAATTTTGGAGCTTAACATAATATGGAAGTGAATCATAGTCGGAAAATCGGAAAAGAAGAAAATCGGAATGTTTAGGATTTGGTGCTATAGAAGTACACTGAAAAGCAGTGCGCCCGGCTAGCCGCGCGGTCTAACACGCTGCTTTCCGAGCGGGAAGGCGTGCCGACCCGGTACGAATCCACCCGGCGGATTAGTGTCGAGGTTCGGTGTGCCGGCCAGCCTGTGGATGGTTTTCAAGGCGGTTTTCCATCTGCCTCCGGTAACGCGGGCTGGTTTCCCTTACTCCGCCCAGTTACACTGGCTCCACGTACGCGCACACCATAATTACTCTACTACGCAAACATTTGGGGTTACACTCATCTGATATGATACGTTCAAGTGGTGAGGGGGGGGGGGGGTACCACTGGGGACCGAACCGCACAATAGCCCTGGGTTCGGTGTGAGGCGGCGGTGGCGCGGGTGGACCGCTGTGGCCTATTGTGGGATTGTGAACCACTGAGGGCTACGGCGGGACGAGGCCTCCCATCCTTTCTAGGTCCCCAGTTTAATAAACAATACACACACACTGAAAAGCAGGTGGACTGAAAGGAGGATGTCCTCCGCAGAAATGGTGAGGACAATGTGGGCAACACTGACATGAAGAATGGGCAGGATGTTAGGACATTTGTTAAGAAATCAGGCATTAACTTCCACGGTACTAGAGCGAACTATAGATGGGTAAAAACTGTAGGGAAAGACAAAGATTGGAGTATATCCAACAAGTAATGGAGGATGTTGAGTGCAAGAGCCACTCCGAGATGAAGAGGTTGGCACAGGAGGGGAAGACTGACCAGCCACCCCCTCTTCCGCCACAGTACAAACGCACACTCACACACAAACACACAAACAAACAAACACACACATACTCACACACACACACACACACACACACACACACACACACACACACACACACACACACAAAATTGTTATTTATATCCTTTCGCCCTTAATTTTAATCCCAGTGCTGAACCTTTATAATATTTGGATGCAATAGGAATCATACAGCCAACCAGTTCAACGTTAGAAGTGCAGCTGTCTGGCTGTATGATCCCCATTGTATCCATAATTCTACAGTTGCTAACTGCTGTCATGTTCAAGATTTTGTAAACTTTCCGTCATTACTACTTCGATGTACAGATTGAACAACAGGAGCAAAAGACTGCACCCTTGTGTTATATCCTTCCTAATCCGAGCACTTTGTCCTTGGTCCGTCATTCTTATTTTTTCTCTCGTTTCTTGTATATTACCCACATTTCCCCACAGTGTTCACATAATTTCCTGATAATTTCCAACACCTCACACCATTTTACTTTGTCAAGCCATTTTACAATATCGAAGAATCCTATGAATGTCTGTTGATTTTTCTTAAATCTTGCTACCACTGTCGAGCGCAATGTGATAACTGCCTCTCTGATGCCTTTACCTTTCCTAAATCCAGGGTAACCGTCATCTGACTGACCCTAAGTTTCCTTTTCGATTCATCTTTATATTATTGTTGCCTGCAGCTTGGACACACGAGACGTTAAACTGATCGAGCGGTACTTCTCTCCGGTCGCTGCGCACGCTGGGACAGGTAGTTGTCCACAGTTTTCCCGGTACAAGGCCACGGAGTGTGCCAGTACACGCGGCGCCGTCCGGTGACGACAGCCAACTGGAACGCGGCCTTACCTCTACCCGCTGAGCTCAGTGGCGACGCATCGTGGGAGCGCTAGGTGTCGTCCAAGAGCCGAAATTCCGCGTCTGGTTTGGTCAGTCACCAGCAACCCTGCTCCATCACTTTTCCCACAACCAATTCCTTAAAGAATCGAACTCACATGTATAAAACATCCGTTTCACGAATATCAAGTTTGATGAGTCATCTCTCCTGAACTATGTGCCGTACAATAGTATAGTCCTGTAGGTACATTCAGTGGCATATGTCAATATTGGCTGCAAATAGTTAGTAGTAAAGATGTAATAAATTCCTGGTGCTGACGTTTTACTCCGTGAAGTAAACGATAAATTTTTCCTATCGTTATTCTGTGAGAAGTGTCAGTGAGTAACATTTACAAAACGTTTGAAAGTCTGTGTATAGATGGTTGGAATTTTCCAAGTACTCTCATTCTCAAATACTGGACGAATATAGTCTGGGTTATGCGTGTGCCGTGACCTACGGACTGATAGATGGTTTGAGGGAGGGGATAAACAGCAAGATAATCGTTCCCATCGGGTTTTGGAAGGATGGAGAATAAAGTTTGCCGTGACCTTTCGAAGGAACCATCCCGGCATTTGCCTGAAGCAATTTTGGGTAAATCGTGGGAAACGTAAATCTGGATCGCTGGGCCTGGGTTTGAACCGTCGTCCTCCCGAATGCGAGTCAAGTGTGCTAACCACTGCGCCACCACGCTCGGTCGTGTGTTACGCTGACTCATATATACACACTTTGTAACTTTAATACTTGTTCTGTTGCGTTAAACTTGCAACTGGGATCGTGTATCCGATTTAGCCCTTTAGTAATACATAGATAACCAACTGAAAAATGCTCATGTCGGAGCACAAAACGGTGAATGAGTTCCTCTTCAAGACTAACGTGAGAACCAGCTGCCTCAGTCCTCGTTCCATCTTCCTCATCAAAAGTTTTGGCATGCGGACACATTCAATCTCTTTTAACAGAGAACATTCTAAACATTTTTACCCAGTCTACCTTCGTAATTAAGCCTTCATACGCATTATCTCCCTCTCACAACCAGTATATATATATATATATATATATATATATATATATATCCCACTTTCTCCTTTTTTCTTTCTCTTTGGCACTTTCACCTGTCTACCTCTCCCACTATCACTGTCTTCATTCTTTCTGTCGCTCTTTGTAAATTATGTGGGCTTTGGAAGTCAGATCTGGAAGCTGGAGAGATTGAATAAGAGTCTCTAACCGTTCATTCCAACAACCTGTCGTCTTCTAAAGTTGTCCCCCCAGCGCAGAAGACAGCTCGTCGGTCGTGGGTATTTCTTCGGCGGAGGCTGCTACGCTGTTAACTTGAACCTGTGATTGAGCTTTTCATGGGATGCCACTTGCCCAGGTTAGTCTCTGTATCTACAGAGGACAAGATCTGCCGTACTGACAATCGTGGTAGGCGACACTTCTCAGTCCGCAGCTCGTGGTCGTGCGGTAGCGTTCTCGCTTCCCACGCCCGGGTTCCCGGGTTCGATTCCCGGCGGGGTTAGGGATTTTCTCTGCCTCGTGATGACTGGGTGTTGTGTGATGTTCTTAGGTTAGTTAGGTTTAAGTAGTTCTAAGTTCTAGGGGACTGATGACCATAGTTGTTAAGTCCCATAGTGCTCGGAGCCATTTGAACCATTTTTTGACACTTCTCATTAGCGTTTCCTGTTTGGTTATTATTTAAATATTCACATATTTTACACTGTCTTTTGCAACACTCGACATAGCTTTCTTAACTGTACGGTAACTTTTCTATCCATTTCCGATATAAAGTACGACATGTCCGCCCGAAACAGAGATACGTGTCCGGCTCTGAAGAACGCTCGAAACGCAGTGACTAGCGCAGCCGAAGTACTTCGTCTCCCTAGGCGTGCCAAAACGACCCGAAGCACTTCGGTTGCAATATCGTTACTTTTATGTTTCTCAAAACTAGTGAAATTTAATAAAGAAAAACGATAGACTCGTACGGTAACCATGAGAGATTGTCATACTAAAAACTGGGTTAAATACAACGAAAAGTATATAAATAATTTATAAGTTAGGCGTTTTGGCGCCTAGCACCCGAATGTGCCGACCAATCAGAAGCAAGTTCAGTACAGTTGGCGGACTCTCCCATGGGACTGATACATACTGTAACATCTGTCACTTGTACCTCACTCCACTTTTCTACCATATTCTACTTCACGTATATCAAGCTGTATCAAGGCGAGCTTCTACCAAAATAAAATATTGGCGGCCACAGCCAGTAGTATCACATCTTTCTTACCACTCTCTCTCTCTCTCTCTCTCTCTCTCTCTCTCTCTCTCTCTCTCCCTCCCCTCCGCCCCCCCCCCCCCCCAACCTCCATGCCATTCTTTTCTCTCCTTCTCTCCGACGGGCCATTCTTTTCTCTTCCACGGCTACTGACCTTACTTTCTCTCTTGCATCTGCTGTCTCTCTCTTCAGCCACCACTGTCTCCTCTCCAGAAATTTCATTGAGGAGGGCTTGCTCTGGTTTTGACCCCTATGTCGGATATCTGGCGTGCATAAGCAAGGTAACTTTAAAACTCTGGATCTTGGTAACGGATAATTACGTCCAAACTATTTCAAAAATTTCCGAGAAAATCATCTTAAGAACATATAGGACAAATTTCGGCGATTTTCCATGAACAGAAGTTATAGAAAAGGCCATCGCCATATTGGGTTCGAAAACGTGGAAATGTCTTTCTAGATAAATCTCTAAAGAATATATAGTTTAAATTTGAGCCATTTGCTGTGGTTATTTATTTAGATAATTGCGGCCCATGTTGCAAAAATGCTTAAAAACCGGTTTTCCGATTTTCTTAGGAGCCGCCCATGAACCAATGTTGCTTTTATAAGCCGCCTAAGGTCCATCCTAGACCAAACCTAATGAAAAAATCGCACCAGATGTGGTCCCTGAGCCGAAACTCCGCGATCTTGCTTTAGTCAGTCACCAGTGACACTAGTTCCTCACTCCCCCACGTATAATTACTTAAAGAATCGATCTCACATCTGTAAGTATCACCCATATCAAGTTTTATGAGATCTCCTGAACTATGCCGTACAGTTATATAGTTTTGCACGTACGTTCAGTGGCATAAGTTGATATTGTCTGCAAACCGCGTTTCTCAATTTGCCTGGGATGGAGGACGGGTGTAACGTTTAAATTTTGACACTGCGCTGTAAGACGGCTACAAGTATGCCCGTTCTTCCGATAGATATATGTATGGTCGCTAAGTCAAGGGCTATCGAAATCATATGACCCCTTTTCTTTGTGATCAACAGAACCCGAGATACGACCCAACGAAAAATCGAATTTTTGCGGGCGGCTTTTTGGAACTTATTGCACTGTCGTAGACAGATCGATACACGTCCCTGCACGTAGCAGCGAGTCTACTATTTTGTATTGTACTGTTGCTATCTTCCGTCGTTCTATGATCCTTTCAATATGCTACTGTAATCTTTATGAGGAAAGACAGACGGCGCTTGGGCTCATTCTCACTTTATTATAATTATCGATTTCGACCTCTGTTACAACTCATCTTAAAATACATATCTAATTACTGCAAACCGCAGTTCCTCAGCACAGTGAACTTTAACTAACTCTTCGCGATGCTGACCAACTGCTGTTCACAGTAATTAGATCTGGATCAGAAAGTAACTTGTAAAAAAGGTCTTACTTCGTTATGCGAGTGTTAGAGGTGGTCACGGATGCCTCTAACTCAAGTTTTGAGTCATATCAGCTTCGCACTGGTAGCTACAGCCGGACGACATGTCTAGCGTAGCGGTAATAAATTGAATACACAAAACTTCCTCATGAATCAGTCTATGTGTTAATGAAAACTATCAAAATCCCTACAATGGTTCCTGAGATTATCTTCCACATACAGACGCAGAAACGCGACGGAGGACTTCATAATATGTATAGAAGAAGGAAGTATGTACAGCTGTGTAGATTCTGATAACAACAGTTATTTCGTTTGGCTGAATGGCTTGCTGCAAGTCTTTCTATTTGACGCCACCTCCACGTCTTACGTATCTGTAACCTACCCTATCTATTCGACCGCGGAAAGAGGACACACAGTTTAACGTAAAATCTGGACGGTCTCCACATCACTAAAAGGGAAAAGCTGGATTTAAAGGGCAAGGGAAAAACTCTTGGTCTGACCAGGATTCGATCCCTCGACATTTCGTTTCCTCGCTGCTCGATATATATTACTAGCAGCTGTTTGCTCCACGGCTTCTCCTGCCAGACGCCGGTTCCTCTATAGCTCATCAGGCCACTGCTCCTATGATTGCCACGAGATGTCACTCCAAAAGTCAATAAAAATGCAACAGATAAAAGAAACATGCTATACACTCTTTATTATTTAGCAATAATAAATTATATGCACAAACCTTCCTCTTGAACCAACCCGTCTATTAGCAGTTCCTGATATAAGCCCGGACATACAGACATAATCTGTTACTCCTTCCCTTCGTCACTTAGGTTTGCTTCTCCTTTGATTCTCAGCTCGAATTTTGTTTCAATAAATCCACATACTTCATTTGAGATACATCCACACTGTTTTTTTTTCTTTTTTTTTTCTTCAATATCTCTTCGGTACACAAGGTATACACCTAAGTTCAGAAAGTGTGTATTTAGTATAAAGTTAATGATTCTCCTATTGAAGGTGACAGAAAAAAGCCCATATGCTGAACTAATGTTGAATATCAAGGCATCAAACATACTGGCAACTACGCCTAACACTTCATGACTTGTAGGAGAAGAAACAATGAGGCTAATTTATATTGCCAACTATCCCGGCTCCTAGATTTCTGCTGATGGTAGCTGCAACCACGAAATCAAGAGACGGTTGTGACTTGGTACAAAGGCACGGTCCAGCCTTGACAGTGATTTGAGGAGTAGATACGTAAGTTTAACAACTAAGCCCACATTGTAAGCGCCATGGTCTTTCTAGTTTTAATGTATAAATGTGAGACTTGGACCACACAAAAGGTTGAACGTCGTAAAATAGACTTCTTTGAATTTGGTTTTGGAAGAAACTCCTTCGAGTACCGTAGACTGCAGCAAGAAGGAATAGGTCGGAAAAAAAACACTGCTTCTTGGAAAGTCTGATACTGAACCATCAACTGACCTATGTTGACCTGCTTTAATAATAGCCTAAATCATTCTGTAAAAGATCTTAACGTTGAGGAAGAGCGAAAGCACAATGAGAAGAGGGCGACAAAGGAAGAGATGGAGTGATGGCGTCACAGCATAATGGATTATAACCCGGAAAATGATCGGAAGATAATGTAGCAGAGAAGAAAATGGAGTGCTTTTAGTTCGCGAGGCCACGGAGAGTCAGAATCGAGACAGAGAGAAAAGAGGGAGGGAAAGGTGGTGGTGAGAGTGGTGAGAGAGAGAGAGAGAGAGAGAGAGAGAGAGAGAGAGAGAGGGAGAGAGAGGAGGGAGGGAGGGAGAGAGGGAGGGAGAGTGGGAGGGAGGGAGGGAGAGAGGGAGAGAGAGAGAGGGAGGGAGGGAGAGAGAGAGAGAGGAAATTTCTTTTACTCCATATTAAACAACATTTTTTTTCGCAACTTTACTCAATTACTGAGTTCCTCGATATGAGTCAGAAACTCTTTTGAGTATTGCTGCTGGCGCGCCATCACGCCCGCACTTGTATGTGTGTGTGCCCGCGCACACAAAGAAGAAGCAAAGAACAGTTATACGGAGTCTTACCCGCTCTGAACACGACGTGTGCCTTCAATAGTGGTTTCCATTCTCAGTCTTACCTGCAAAAAGAGAAAATACCAAGTGAAAAGATATTCATATAGGCCTACATAATGAAAGGTATTGATTGTTAGTTAAAAAACGTTGACGATTTGAGGCTTATTTCTATGCGTTGTTATTTTAACATGTGTCGATATGATTATGCATTGCCTGGAAAGGAAGGAAGCACCCAGAAGACATGGTCGGACGCTAATGTAATTTCGTACACATGCACACCAGCAGCTGGTATGTAAATGATTACACCTAACAATTCTCTCTGGCAGACAGAACACCCACCAAAGTGCATTAGTGTTATTCGTGTTTACATTGCCAGGAATTCAGGTCATATAAAGGGCGTGAACGACGTCAAATGTTGAATGAACGGCAAATGCCTCTTACTCGTGTCAGAGAGAGCAGACAGAACTTCAAAGGGGCCTTCTTCTGCATCTCCCTTTGGCCGACTGGACGCATCGTGCATTATCCAGGTCTGTGGGGCATTTAGATGTGATAGTGGCCCGATGTTGGGCGAGCGATTGAGTGAACTCTGAGGTCACACCGGTACGTCACGGATATCCTGTGTCTTCATTTATTACTTCTCATGAGACAGTATCCTGGTACCATTTTTCAACAGGACCATACTCGGCCAAAGATGGCACTTGTCTCTCTGAACAGTGTGCGTAACGCTGAGATACTTCCTTGGCCAGCAAGATCCCCCCCATTTGTCCCCGTTCGTCAACTTCGTCCCGGTGCCAGAATATCGAGAACCAGTTGCAGCAGTCTGCCGCTTCTAATCTGGTGGCTAGCGTTGCTGCCTCTGAATCGCGGGGTCCAAAGTTCGATACCCGGCTGAGTCGGGGATTTTCTCCTCCCGGGAACTGGACGTTTGTGTTGTGCTCATCAATTCATCGTCATTCGGGAAAAACGGCGAGACTGGACAGTGAAAAGATTGGCAACTTGTATGGTGCTGACAACCACGTAGTTGAGCGCCCCACTGACCAAATATCATTGTTATCGTCATCGTCATCATTATCATCATCAACTGCAGCAATTGCGAGCCAGCTTGCCACACGAGACTGAAACAATAGGTTTATAACCCCCCCCCCCCCCCCCAATTGAAATACTGAATGCTTTTTAGCCACAGGGAGTGAAACTTTATACTCGTAAGCAAGCTCATACCGCGAATTTGTAACCACTGAAAAAATGTCATACACGCTCTCTCAATCCGTTTCTTCCTCCTCTTCTGCGAATTTAACTTTTTTGTCAGGCTGCATATTTAGTACTATGCGAGACACTGGACTTTACCCATTAGCTTTCCTGGAGGAACGAGGATGGCACAAAAAAATCGTTCTGAATTTAAAATGTTCAGTTCGTAGATGATAAAAACGAAATCTTCATTTTTAATATATGTGACGCTTATTTATTTATGACGCTTATTTATTTATTTTGTTATATTGTAACTTACAAAGTTCATTAGTTTCTCAAGCTTATAAAACATTCCCTCGAGCGACTCTTAAGCATTGGTCGATAGTCACTATTTTACCAGACAGAATTAATAGGAGAGACAGAGAAGATCGAAAGCAATGCTGCAAGTTGTGTAGTACTTCATAGAGAAGTTTACTGCTAAAATTTCGAGGCTAACATCGGGCAACATTTACTTCCTCGCACACATATCTAGCTAGATGACCATGAAGACAAATGAAAACTCATACGGAGGTTCCCCGAAAATCGTCTATGCCCTTGAATAGAACAGGAAAGGGAGATGATATAGTGGTACCCGAACTGCCGTAAGGCGGTTGGTGCAGAAGAGGTTACCACTTTTAAGAAATTATAAAGTGTGCACTGTGATGCAGTAAAATATGTGCACGGTGCATTTTCCATATTTTTATAGCTGAAAACAAAAAGAAGCGACTCGATGCAGTCTTCAAGTTTTTCAGCCATTACTCTAATGAATAAGACCCATCCCCCTTTTAACATTTAGTAATGAAACATTAGTATTCTTACCTGTTATTCGCAGAACACGGCGGTCAATGAGCAAAAAGAGATCCAAGTTAATAGCCTAATCGTTCATTAACAACTGCCGCCTTCTGGAACCAAAATGGGGTGTTGTGTGATGTCCTTAGGTTAGTTAGGTTTAAGTAGTTCTAAGTTCTAGGGGACTAATGACCATAGATGTTAAGTCCCATAGTGTTCAGAGCCATTTGGAACCAAAATGGTCCGTAGTTTATTGTTTTTCTGATACGAAAAGCAACCAGCAATGCTAATGGAAGAAGCTGCAATGGATAGTTGAGAGTCGGCACCAACTTCTATAGTTTCTATGGAAATGAAATGTTTACACGATTATGATCGGCTTCTGAATTACAGGTACCTGACACAGAGTACTAACAATCAAGATTAAAAATAACGATGTAGCAGCTACAAAGATAAGCAGTGCCTTCTATTTTTTATATATGCTGAATATTACGTTATCAAAATTTATAAACTTTACATTATAAACTTTATCCTCAGAGAGCCTACAAAATAAGCAATTATTACCATTATTCAAAAAACTAATGAAGCAATCAAAGTAAATATTTTTGCACATTATTTATTGATTCTTGGAAAACGTTTCTTTTTCTCCAAGAAAATCAGTAATTAACCCTCCCCCCCCCCCCCCCTAAATGGGAGGAGTTTAAGTTGCTCCGTTCAAAATGTGGTGTGTCCATAAAGGAAGTCCTGCAGTCTGCAAATCTTATCTGAAATGAAGAAAACAATTTTCTTAATCTACAGGATACTGCTCACGGAGTAACAGCTCAGTTTTTTGAAAATTGAAAAAAATAATAAAATGCCGGACGTCTGAAACAAAGTTTTTTATGTGTTTTGGTGACGTTTTTTGCTGTAAATACTGAATAAATTAAAATGGAAAAAATTGGGCTATTATCCTTGTGGACATGCCCGAGGCGTAATTCAGCGAAATTTCAGAAAGATAGTTTATTAGTGTGCCCCGCAATCCATTCCGTCAACTTATGATACAATTACAAGTCGAGCTGTCCCTTGTAATAACTAGCCCCGGTCTCAGCTACAACAGCTTGCGTATGGACTGCTACAACAGCCTGAAAGTGCCATTGGGTGTCGTTTTTTTTTTTCCTTCTGCTCGTTCTTTCATACATACATAGACCTGAACACGTCATCGGGAACTGATCATCGCGTCGTTAGCTACCCACCCGTAACAAACCACTGTTGAAATTGTTAGAAAGAAACTTGTACGGAAGTATATAGGGCTTGTGTTTAGAGCCTTGATAGCCATTATCTCTTCACAGCGTCTCAGATATACATAGACGTGACAAAAGTCATGGGATACCTCATAATACCGTGTCGGACCTTCTTTAGCCCTGCGAAATGCAGCAACTGACGTGGCATATTCTCAACTAGTCATTCGAAGTCCCCTGCAGAAATATTGAGCCACGCTGCCACTATAGCCGCCCATAATTGTGAAAGGGTTGCCGGTGCAGGATTTTGTGCACGAACTGAAATCTCGATTATGACCCATAAATGTTCGATGCATGGCCAAATTATTTTATCGAGATGTTCGGAATGTTCCTCAAACCAATTTCCAACAACTGTGGCACGGTGACATGATATATGTCATTCATAAAATCCCCATCGTTGTTTGTTAACTCAAGTCCATGCATGGCTGCAAATGGTCTCCAAGTAGCCAAACATAACTATTTCCAGTCAACGATCGGTTCAATTAGATCAGAGGACCCAATGCATTCCGTGTAAACACATCAACACAGCCCACACTATTATGGAGCCTGCACCAGCCTGCACAGTACTTTGTTGACAACTTTGCTCCATTGCCTCGAGGGGTGTGCACCATACTCGGAACTCTACCATCAGCTCTTACCAACAGAAATCGGGATTTATCTGACCAGGCCACGGTTTTCCAGTCGTCTACTGTCCAGCCAATATGGTCACAAGCCCAGAAGAAGCGCAGCAGGCGATGTCGTGCTGTTACGAAGGCATTTGCTTCGGTCACCTACTGCCATAGCCCATTAACGCCAGATTTCGCCGCACTGTCTTAACGGATCCGTTCGTCGTACGTCCCACATTGATTTCTGCGGTTATTTCACGCAGTGTTTCTTGTCTGTCGGCACTGGAAACTCTATGGAAACGCCACTGCTCTCGGTACTTAACTGAAGGCCGTTGTCTGTGGTGAGAGGTAATGCCTGAAATTTGGTATTATCGGCACACTCTTGACAGTGTGGATTTCGGGATATTGAATTCCTTAATGATTTTCCGAAATGGAATGACCCGAGTGTCTATCCAGCTACTACTCCGTCTTCAGAGTCTGTTAATTCCCATCATGCGGCCATAGTCACGTCGCATTCCTTTTCACATAAATCACCTGAGCACAAATGACAGCTCCACCAATGCACCGCCCTTTTTATACCTTGTGTTACGCGATGCCACCGTCATCTACATATGAGCATATCGCTGTCTCATGACGTCACCTCAGTGTAAATGCCCCTTACTGTGCACTCTTCACCTCTTTCACCGGAGACCATCTGTTAAGTGTCAAAGAGCCCAAGAACTGAAAAACTGAAAAAAATACATAGCGCTTGGAATTTTTGCAAATGGCGCAGCTAGGCCTGTGAAAGACGGCGGCCGGTGGTTAATTACAAACAATGACTTGCTGTTCGGCGCCAGTTCGTTAAGTCGTCCGCTGGGCGGCGTCTGCAGCGACAAGGGCCGCAGAGGTGGCAGCTACGGCGTGGCGAATGCAGAGGCCGGCGCCCAGAAAAAGGACGCCGCGTCCCGGGGGCGCGCTGCCTCCGCACAAAGGCACGCCGGCCGCTGTTTGAAGAGCCGAACGCTCCCGTGCCGGAGAAAAACTGTCACATCTACAGCCGCGACTTCTGCTGCTGCTGCTGCTGCTGGCTCAGGCTGCAGATACCTTGATGCGCACTTCGAAACAATGTCAGACGCCAGAATGAAACGCGCAGTTACAAATGTCTGACAATTTTCGTTAGTAACTGCTATGGCGCTTGGCGTCGGCGCCAAAAGATGTCTGTCCGAGTGGTAGATACGCGTACGCGCACATAATGTACACTACTGGTCATTAAAATTGTTACACCAAGAAGAAATGCAGACGATAAACGGGTATTCATTGGACAAATATATTATACTGCAACTGACATGTGATTACATTTTCACTCAATTTGGGTGTATAGATCCTGAGAAATCAGTACCCAGAACAACCAGCTCTGGCCGTAATAACGGCCTTGATACGCCTGGGCATTGAGTCAAACAGAGCTTGGATGGCGTGTACAGGTACAGCTGCCCATGCAGCTTCAACACGATACCACAGTTCATCAAGAGTAGTTCAAATGGTTCAAATGGCTCTGAGCACTATGACACAACTTCTGAGGTCATCAGTCCCCTAGAACTTAGAACTACTTAAATCTAACTAACCTAAGGACAGCACACACATCCATGCCCGAGGCAGGATTCGAACCTGCGACCGTAGTGGTCGCGCGGCTCCAGACTGTAGCGCCTAGAACCGCTCGTCCACTCCAGCCGGCCATCAAGAGTAGTGACTGGCGTATTGTGACGAGCCAGTTGCTCGGCTACCATTGACCAGACGTTTTCAGTTGGTCAGAGACCTGGAGAATGTGCTGCCCAGGGCAGCAGTCGTTTTCTGAATCCAGAAAGGCCCGTACAGGACCTGCAACATGCGGTCGTGCATTATCCTGCTGAAATGTAGGCTTTCGCAGGGATCGAATGAAGGGTAGAGCCACGGGTCGTAACACATCTGAAATGTAGCGTCCACTGTTCAAAGTGCCGTCAATGCGAACAAGAGGTGACCGAGACGTGTAACCAGTGGCACCCCATTCCATCACGACGGGTGATACGCCAGTATGGCGACGACGAATACACGCTTCCAATGCGAATTCACCGCGATGTCGCCAAACACGGATGCGACCATCATGATGCTGTAAACAGAACCTGGATTCATCCGAAAAAATGACGCTTTGCCATTCGTGCACCCAGGGCCGCGTTGAGTACACCATCGCTGGCGCTCCTGTCTGTGATGCAGCGTCAAGGGTAACCGCAGCCATGGTCTCCGAGCTGATAGTCCGTGCTGCTGCAAACGTCGTCGAACTGTTCGTGCAGATGGTTATTGTCTTGCAAACGTCGCCATCTGTTGACTCAGGGATCGTCTCGATCCGTTACAGCCATGCTGATAAGATGCCTGTCATCTCGACTGCTAGTGATACGAGGCCGTTGGGATCCAGCACGGCGTTCCGTATTACCCTCCTCAACCCACCGATTCCATATTCTGCTAACAGTCGTTGGATCTCGACCGACGCGAGTAGCAATGTCGCGATACGATAAACCGCAATCGCGATAGGCTACAATCCGACCTTTATCAAAGTCGGAAACGTGATGGTACGCATTTCTCCTCCTTACACGAGGCATCACAACAACGTTTCACCAGGCAACGCCGGTCAACTGCTGTTTGTGTATGAGAAATCGGTTGGAAACTTTCCTCATGTCAGCACGTTGTAGGTGTCACCACCGGCGCCAACCTTGTGTAAATGCTCTGAAAAGCTAACCATTTGCGTATCACAGCATCTTCTTCCTGTCGGTTACATTTCGCGTCTGTAACACGTCATGTTTGTGGTGTAGAAATTTTAATGGCCAGTACTGTAGTTCCGTTCAGGAAGGTGCACGGGAACTGATGCATAAATCAAACATGGAATGAATAACCGTACGTCACTGTAAAATATATTTTGTCAATACTCAACTGATACGTTGAAGATCTGCTTGCGATGCAGTCCTTTGTCTAACGACAGCGTTGACACGCATAAATGTAAATCTCCGAAAAGCAGATCTGTTGTGTCTGACTGATGTCAAATTTCCGCCGGCCGAAGTGGCCGTGCGGTTCTAGGCGCTGCAGTCTGAAACCGCGAGACTGCTACGGTCGCAGGTTCGAATACTGCCTCGGTCATGGATGTGTGTGCTGTCTTTAAGTTAGTTAGGTTTAAGTAGTTCTAAGTTCTAGGGGACTATTGACCTCAGAAGTTGAGTCCCATAGTCCTCAGAGACATTTGAACCATTTGTCAAATTTCCACGGCGCTAACTGACTTAGCCATGAGCTGACGTCTGTGAGGCCGAGTAAACACTGAATAGCGATGTACGTCACAGCACTGGTAAGTGGCTCCGCTGGCGTCGTCCTGCACTGGACTGTCCAGGCCCTGAAGAGTAACTGTCGAGTAACTGGCCAGAACTCCTGCAGAGGGCGCCCCTATATGCGATCGATTCTCTAGCTCTGGTGGCACTTCCTATGGATGGCGGTTGTCGCTGAAACAACCGGTTTTCGTTACATCCATTTTTTCGACACAGCTTAACCTCAGTGTTGAAACCGCTCAAAATAATCTCTTTCTCAAATAAGCGATGTTCGGTGTTTTATTTCTATTATTTCCTGGAATAAGCGTAGAAATCGAACAAAGACTAAAAAGCGTTGGTTTTCTAGTTCCAAGAGACATAGATTCAAAATATTAAATTAAATAGGCAAATAAAAGAAAACTTATTCCGTCCATAGTTCGCTGCTGTTCTCGAAAACTCATAAGTGTTTGAGTACGACAAAGAAATCACAGTATTCTCCTAATTATTTCTTGAATCTCTGCTCTAAAATCATGTTGTAATCTGTGATCATATCACTATTTGGGTGTTGCAAATAGTTAGTGCTAACCGTTCATCACTGAGGCTGAACACTGTTTTTCGTGTTAAATTGCCCGTTTTCATAAGCTAGAAGTAGATAAAGGAATATTATCTAGACACAGGCTGTGTTTGCGGTAACACATTTATGGGCCGAGAAGTGTTTTCAAGGGCCACAGTGCGACTCAAAACATTAACGAGAAAAAGAGAAACTGACATTTGTGAATGTGTTCTTTTTTAATCTACACCTCATCTACATCAATATTCCGCAGGCCAACTGACTTCTGACATCTAGTACCGCTAACTGATCCCCTCTTCCCTGTTCCGCTTGAGAATGGTGTGTTGGGAGAATGATTGTCCGTAAGCCTCTGCATTAGCTCCTTTTTGTTCTTCTTCTTTTTCTTTCTTCCTAGAGTAAAGCCTGTTTCCTTCGGTAACCCTCACTCACACTCCATTTTTCCTCGGACGGCCAATATTTCTTTCACCAGCTTGTAACTTATTCCTAACAATTTTCACAATCTTCCATTCATCCACCCTATCTCTGTTCGTTCCATTCATGCCTTCTCTTACGCACCCACTCATTAATTGAGTCTACATTCTGTTCTAATGCTTTTATTCCTCTCTCTCTCTCTCTCTCTCTCTCTCTCTCTCTATATATATATATATATATATATATATATATATATATATATATATATATATATATATATCTCTGTGTCTTCCCTGTAATCCTTTGCAGAATTTTCATTCCTGTGGTTTCCAGAAGTCTTCTACTTTTTGATGTTTCAGGCCTTGTGTCAGCTGTGTATGTCATTATTGGTCTCACTACTGCCTTCGTATCTTTTCCTGTATGTTTGTTTTTGCATCATCATTTTGTATCATTTAAACAGCCCGCCACTTTGTTTTCCTTTGCTGCTTGTTCTCTAACTTCCTTTTCGACATTTCCGCTGCCGGACAGTTCAGTGTCAAGATATTTACATGCATTACCTGTTGAATAATTTTTCCAACCACCTCCAGTTTGCATGTAATTGGTTCCTTTGATATGGCCACACGCATGGATTTTTGAGTAGATATGACCATATTTAGCTTTCTGGCTGCCACGTTAAATATATTTAAAAGTTTCTGAGGCTTATCTTAATTGTTTGCTTGCAGAAATGCATTCTCATTATAACAAGATATTAAATCTAATTTCTCGAATTTTCTCGTCACAGTCATTTCGGGAGATGTGCGTGGGAGGAAGTAATATGTTGTCTGACTCTTCCCGGAAAGTGCTCTCTCGTAATTCCGGTAGTATGCTGCTCCTCAATTCACAACGCCTCTCTTTGTAGCGCCTCCTACTGGAGTTTGTTGAGCATCTCTGGAACGCTCTCGCACCGACTAAGCGATCCCATGACGAAACGATCCGCTCTTCGTTATTTTTTCTCTACCTCTTTTACCAGTCCTACTCGGTAAAGGTCCCAGACTGACGAACTGTACTTAAGAATCGGTCGAACAATCGACTTGTATGCCACTTCCTTTGTCGATAAATTACGTTTCTTTCCGATTGTAACTATAAATTCATTCTGGCATGTGCTTTTCCTACTTTTTGTTTTATGTGCGCATTCTACATAAGGTGGCTCTGGATAATTACTCCTAGATATTTTACGGTGTATAGTGTTTCCAGCAATTTTTCATCAGTAGTGTAGTTGTATAGTAGTGGATTTCTTTTCCTATATATGCGCAATATGTTACATTTATTTACATTCGGGTCAAATGCCAGAGCCTGCACCATTCATTACTGCTCTGTACGTCATTCTGTAAATCGATACTGATTTCTGGCATCGATACTTTTATTATAGACAGCCGCATCTGCTGCGATCAATCTTGACGAGATTTCGACGCTTTCTACTAGATCGTTTACGTACGTTGTAAACGGTAACGACCCTATCACACTTCCTTGGCCTACTTCGGAAATTAGCTCTACATTGGAAGAATGTGTTCCGTTAAGAGCAACGTGATGCGTTCTATTGCAAAGGAAGTCTTGAATCCAGTCGCATATCTGGTAATCTCGTATTTTTTTTCACCAAGTAGCACTGCAGAACGGTGTCAAATGCCTTTCTGAAGTCTAGGAACTCGGCGTCAACGTGAGCACGGCTGCCTACAGCGCTATGGGTCCCTCGGAGGAACATAGCGAACTGAGTCTCGCAGGATCTCTGTATGCGGATCCATGTTGATTTGTATAGAGATTTTCGTTCTCCAAAAACGTGATGATACGTGAGCATAAAACATGTTCTATAATTCTACAACAGAGTATCGTCTACTATATAGGCATGTAATTATGTTCATCTGTCCTACGAACCTTCTTGAAAATAGGGATGACCTGCGCTTTAGCCGGAACTAATGCTAGATACATACGTTTTCCACAATATTGATACACGGTTTTTAATACATTCCTCCGAGAAGAGTTAATATCAACACCAATACGAAAGACTGTATACAAGCTACAACCAAACAGGCGGTGGTCCTTCAGTTTTTGGCAGCTGGCTATTCTTATAGAAGGCCGATGTACTTCTTTAAACTGCGCTTCTCGTCGATATTTTTCTTGGTACCAAACGTTGCAAGTGCTTTAGGGGGTGGACTCGACGAATTCACTACGACGATTTGAAATAAGGATGAATTTTTTATATTAATATTTTATTCTGATTTAACAGCACACTGAGAGAAACATGAATTTTAAAAATTCGATATATCTATGACCAGAGTTGTAGGATGTAATGTGTACGAAAACGATAATGCAAAACACTGTTGGCAAGTTGCTGCCAATGAAGAGAGAAACACTCGTGATAAAGGTTATAAAAAGTTGAGAAGTCTTAAGAACGTAAGCAGATGATCTAGGGTAATAGCAGCGAGAATGTCCTTTCCCAGATTTCGGTGTACGTGCACAGGGTTATCCTTAAGTGCCTCCGTTGTTTCGGAAGACGACTATGCAAAAACTGTTTGACACATAAAAAGTAGACAAATAGCACTGGTTAGAGCATCTCCCTGAGTTCTTAACTCACGTCACAGGTGTTCAATACTGGCAACGTCAGTACGTCACCAAGTCGCTGACACGAATTGTTGGGGAACACTGCGACTTTTTCTCTTCCTCGTGATGACTGGGTGTTGTGTGATGTCCTTAGGTTAGTTAGGTTTAAGTAGTTCTAAGTTCTAGGGGACTGATAACCATAGATGTTAAGTCCCATAGTGCTCAGAGCCATTTGAACCATTTTTGAACACTGCGACAGCAGCCCGCTTTGCAAATCTGCTACGGTCGCAGGTTCGAATCCTGCCTCGGGCATGGATGTGTGTGATGTCCTTAGGTTAGTTAGGTTTAAGTAGTTCTAAGTTCTAGGGGACTGATAACCATAGATGTTAAGTCCCATTGCTCAGAGCCATTTGAACCATTTTTGAACACTGCGACAGCAGCCCGCTTTGAAAATCTGCTACGGTCGCAGGTTCGAATCCTGCCTCGGGCATGGATGTGTGTGATGTCCTTAGGTTAGTTAGGTTTAAGTAGTTCTAAGTTCTAGGGGACTGATAACCATAGATGTTAAGTCCCATAGTGCTCAGAGCCATTTGAACCATTTTTGAACACTGCGACAGCAGCCCGCTTTGCAAATCTGTTCGCAGGGTTGTCTGTCCCTAGGCGCTATCTAATATGATGCAACAATACGCAGCGGACGTTAACCTGGATATTTCAACATGACTGCCACCTAGTGCAACGACATCGCGTTGCGTATTACGTATCGGAAATTGGAGATCCGCATTGGCTATCCAGTACGACGTAAACCGAAGTTAGCTGTATGAATTTGTAAACAGCGGCCTCAGTTGGACTAACGCTCGTACATGTCTGAGAGCTCCGGTCGCAGGTTCGAATCCTGCCTCGGGCATGGATGTGTGTGATGTCCTTAGGTTAGTTAGGTTTAAGTAGTTCTAAGTTCTAGGGGACTGATGACCTTAGAAGTTAAGTCCCATAGTGCTCAGAGCCATTTTTGAACATGTCTGAGATAGATTGGAAAGTGTGGTGTTACAATTACGTTCAGTGAACTTGACTACTTATAACGGTTTGTAACTGAGGTATTCTAATTGTGTACAATTGCGTACATGGTGTCTGATCAATGTGCTGTTTCTATGTCTGATTCTTGTATTATTTGTATATACAGCACTGGAGATAGGTGCACTGTCAGTTGAAATCCAGATCAGCAATGCAATAAAAAACACAGGTGACATTACGACCGATGCTGATCTTCTTTCTATTCTTGTATGAATTGCGTAACACATGTGGTTCCCGAATTTTCGGACAGGTGCTTTTCAAATACTATATAGGGTGGTCCATTGATAGTGACTGGACCAAATATCTCGCGAAATAAGCATCAAACGAAAAAACTACAAAGAACGAAACTCGTCTAGCTTGAAGGGGGAAACCAGATGGCGCTATGGTTGGCCCGCTAGATGGCGCTGACATAGGTCAAACGGATGTAAACTACGTTTTTTTTTTAAATAGGAACCCCCATTTTTTATTACATATTCGTGTAGTACGTAAAGAAATATTAATGTTTTAGTTGGACCACTTTTTTCGTTTTGTGACAGATGGCGCTGTAATAGTCACAGACGTATAAGTACGTGGTATCACGTAACATTCCGCCAGTGCGGCCGGTATTTGCTTCGTGATACATTACCCGTGTTGAAATGGACCGTTTACCAATTGCGGAAAAGGTCGATATCGTGTTGATATATGGCTATTGTGATCAAAATGCCCAACGGGCGTGTGCTATGTATGCTGCTCGGTACTCTGCACGACATCATCCAAGTGTCCGTACCGTTCGCCGGATAGTTACGTTATTTAAGGAAACAGGGAGTGTTCAGCCACATGTGAAACGTCAACCACGACCTGCAACAAATGATAATGGCCAAGTAGGTATTTTAGCTGCTGTCGCGGCTAATCCGCATATCAGTAGCGGACAAACTGCGAGAAAAAATGGTTCAAATGGCTCTGAGCACTACGGGACTTAACATCGCAGGTCATCAGTCCTCTAGAACTTAGAACTACTTAAACCTAACTAACCTAAGGACATCACACACATCCATGCCCGAGGCAGGATTCGAACCTGCGACCGTAGCAGTCGCGCGGTTCCGGACTGAAGCGCCTAGAACCGCTCGTCCACCGCGGTTGCGAGAGAATCGGCAATCTCAAAAAGGTCGGTGTTGAGAATGCTACATCAACATTGATTGCACCCGTATCATATTTCTATGCACCAGGAATTGCATGGCAACGACTTTGAACTTCCTGTACAGTTCTGCCACTGGGCACAAGAGAAATTACGGGACGATGGCAGATTTTTCGCACGCGTTCTATTTAGCGACAAAGGATCATTCACCAACAGCGGTAACGTAAACCGGTATAATATGCACTATTGGGCAACGGAAAATCCACGATGGCTGCGACAAGTGGAACATCGGCGACCTTGGCGGGTTAATGTATGGTGCGGCATTATGACCCCGATTTTATCGATGGAAATCTAAATGGTACAATGTATGCTGATTTCCTACGTAATGTTCTACCGATGTTACTACAAGATGTACTTCCAACATGATGGACGTTCGGCACATAGCGCGCGTGCGGTTGAAGGGGTACTGAGTAGCATATTTCATGACTGGTGGATTGGTCGTCGAAGCACCATACCATGGCTCGCACGATCACTGGATCTGACGTCCCCGGATTTCTTTCTGTGGGGAAAGTTGAAGGATATTTGGTATCGTGATCCACCGACAACGCCTGACAACATACGTCAGCGCACTGTCAATGCACGTGCGAACATTACGGAAGGCGAACTACTCGCTATTGAGAGGAATGTCGTTACACGTATTGCCAAATGCATTGAGGTTGACGGACATCATTTTCAGCATTTATTGCATTAATGTGGTATTTACAGGTAATCACGCTGTAACTGGATGCGTTCTCAGAAATGATAAGTTCACAAAGGTACGTGTATCACATTGGAACAACCGAAATAAAATGTTCAAACGTACCTACGTTCTGTATTTTAATTTAAAAAACCTACCTGTTACCAACTGTTCGTCTAAAATTGTGAGCCATAAGGTTGTGACTATTATAGCGCCGTCTATCACAAAGCGAAGAAAGTGGTCCAACTAAAACATTCATGTTTCTTTACATACGACACGAATATGTAATAAAAATGGGGTTCCTATTTTAAAAAAAAAACGCAGTTTTATAACTACAACTTTCTGAATGTTATGGCAGAGTGACGTACTAAACACTGATGTAAAAATTATTAAGACATTTAATACATTCTACTGTTAATATTTCAAACTATGCCTGCCATTCAATTACGTTTCCATTTACGTATTGTTCACAGTATAAACTCCGTACAGAGTTTCCAGTTTTATAACTACAACTTTCTGAATGTTATGCCAGAGTGACGTACTAAACACTGATGTAAAAATTATTATTATTATATTATTATTATTAAGACATTTAATACATTCTGCTGTTAATATTTCAAACTATGCCTGCCATCCAATTACGTTTCCATTTACGTATTGTTCACAGTATAAACTCCGTGCAGAGTTTCCAGTGGACTTTTCGACAGCGTGTTCCTTTCTTGTCATCACGGTACTCATACTGTTAACCCAAGTTGTCCTAATAAAAGGTATTTGATCGAAACCGGTAGCTTACTAAAGGTCACTTTTAGCAACAACTTACAAGGTAACGTGTCGTTTCTAAAACGCTCCGGCGCCAAGTCGTGCACTTTGGTTTATAATGTGCGCTACGGCCTCACACTGGTACGAATTCCATAACTGCCGCCCGCGCAAACCGCAGCCGCGGCGGACGCTGCGCGGTCTCGCGCCAGTGGAGCACCGCGTGACGTCAGAGGTGATCGGCCGTGATTACGCGAGCCCTGCCCTCGCTGGCCCGCCGCGGGCCGCGGAGGTCCGAGTGGGTCCCGTTAGCGGGCCAGCCGCGGACTCTGTAACGGTCCTAATGAGGCTCTCCTGCACCGCACCGCACCACCTCCGCCTCCCCACGCCCGTTACGAGCTCACTCTTACCTCGCCTGGACCGGCACTGCCTCACCACGCCCAAAGACCTGACGCAGTGCATTCGGATGCGTTATTTCGCAGAAACTGATTTGGCATCCACGCAAAACGCTCGGTCCTCGCTGTCACTTTCCACGTACGTAGAACTCAAAATTCGAATGCTCTCGATTTTCAAAGACCACACAGTTTATGGTTGTATTCATATCGAGGCTCCTGCCGGAACATCTCGTCATCTGGACACAATATTTCGGCAGTGCACCTGGTCGCCATTTTCAGGTGAGTAGGCCGTCGCATTACCTTGCAGGAACAGTTCCAGCGAGGTAGTGCGACGGCCTACTCACCTGAAAATGGCGACCAGGTGGTCCGCCGAAATATTGTGTCCAGATGACGAGATTTTCCAGCTGGAGACCCGATATGAATACAACCAACCATTACGCCGGAAGTTTACAAGACCACAAAGTTTCTCTTAAATGTCGGTGTTGTAGTACTCTTCCATGTTCGCTGCGCATGTTTTCTAGAGTCGTCTAATGAACAAAATGCGGGTGTACGAAAAAAAATGGTTCAAATGGCTCTGAGCACTATGGGACTCAACATCTTAGGTCATAAGTCCCCTAGAACTTAGAACTACTTAAACCTAACTAACCTAAGGACATCACACACACCCATGCCCGAGGCAGGATTCGAACCTGCGACCGTAGCAGTCCTGCGGTTCCGGACTGCAGCGCCAGAACCGCTAGACCACCGCGGCCGGCAGGTGTACGAAATACGAGGGTAATCCCTAAAGTTAGGTCTCCTATTTTTTATAAGTACAGAACTCTGTTTGTGGCAGTTGACCACACTGTTATGAAGAGTGACTCATGTGCTGTGTGTAAACATGCGCAGGCCGCGCTGAGGCTCTCAGTCTTGGCTTGGCAGCCGTTGAGAAATGAGCTCTCGTAGGAGTTACCGCCAAGTGTGAATTGCGCGCAGTTATTCTGTTTTTGAACGCAAAGAGCACTGCGCCGATTTAAATCCATCGCCAATTGACGGAAGTGTATGGTGAGTCGTGCATGGACTTCAAAAATGTTCGTAAGTGGTGTAGAGAGTTTGCAGCTGGTCGGACCGAATTTCACGACGAACAAAGGAGCGGGAGACCGTCAATTTCTGAGGAGACAGTTTTGACGATTGAGCAAAGCATGCGTGAAGATCGGCAAATCACCCTGGATGATCTCTGCACGTTGGTTTCTGAGGTTTCCCGAAGCACCGCTCGTTGGAAACATTGAACTACCGGAAGGTGTGCGCAAGATGGGTGCCAAGCATGCTGACTGAGGACCACATGCGGCAACGAGTTGATGCTTCCGGCGCACTTCTTCACCGCCTTGCAGCCGAACAGGACAACTTTCTGGACTCAATTGTCACGGGTGACGAAACCTGGGCATACCACTTTACACCTGAGACCAAGCAACAATCACGCCAGTGACGGCATCCTTCTTTGCCAAAGCCGTGGAAATTCAAACAAACACAGTCTGCCGGTAAAGTCATGACAACCGTTTCTTGGGATCGGAAAAGGGTATTGTTGGTCGACTTTATGCCCACTGGGACCACAATTAACGCTGACATGTACTGTGAGACTCTGAAGAAACTCAAACGGGCAATTCAGAACCGGAGAAGAGGAATGTGGAGCAAGGGCGTACACATTCTCCATGACAACGCTCGCCCACACATCGCTTGGCGAACCATTGCTCTCCTGCAACACTTTCAGTGGAACATAATCAGCCACCCACCCTATAATCCTGACTTGGCAACCAGTGACTATCACCTGTTCCCTAAGTTAAAAGAACATTTGGCCGGAAAGCGATTCAGCTCCGACGACGAGGTGAAAGAAGAGGTTCATAACTTTCTGAACAGCATGGCGGCGAGCTGGTATGACATGGGCATACAAAAACTGCCACATCGTCTAGAAAAATGCATCGACAGAAATGGTGATTATGTCGAAAAATAGCTAAATGTTAAAGCTGCAAAGTGATGTAACCATTGTAGAAATAAACAGGTCTATGTACTTACAAAAAATAGGAGACCTTACTTTTGGGATTAGCCTCGTACCACACCAATTGTTAGAGTGGACTGAGGAGTTGTTAGGAAACAGAAAACAAGCAGTCATTCTCAAGAGAGACATCTTCAAGCGTAAAACAAAACTGTGGCGTACCTCAAGGGAGTTTTATTAAACCACTAATTTTTATACTGCATATACAGTGTGTCCCAGAAATGTTGCGACAAACTTCGAGGGATACTGAGGATGTCTTGAGGAACAAATCGAGGATAAGAACCAGTGTCCGAGACAATCATCCGCCGAGGCAACAGAGCATCGCATTCATAAAAGACAAGGCACATATAAGGAGCAGCTAGCTCCGTCTGCTCCACTGGCGATCCCGGCAATCAGTTGAGATCGCTCAGTAACAGACAACATTGCGAGACGTCCCGCCTACTGTCCGTGAGCGTAAAATGGCATGTTTTCCGCCGAAGGGGTGAGCTAACAGCAGGCACCGTCGCCTACAACGTCGACGCTAGAAGCGTCGTTGGATGACTTGAGATCATATTCTCGAATTATTCCTCAAGACAACTTCTGCAACCCCTTGACATTTATCGCTATATTTCTGGGACATACCGTGTATGACCTTGCGGATATCGTTGAAAGTTCCATGAGGCTTTTTGAATATTATCCTACCGTATACAGAGAATTCACAAAGGTAGAAAATTGTGGTGTAATGCACAAAGACCTGCAGAGGCCCGACGCTTCGTGGAGGATTGGCAGTTGACTCCGAAAAATATATTGTAAACAAATAGTCATAAATACCTAATATTGTATGATTACACGATTGCAGAAACACTGGAGGTAGTCACAACTACAAAATATCTGGTACAGTGTGTACGGAGCGATATAAAGTGGAGCGATTGCATAATCCAAACCCCAGGTAAGACAGATGCCAGACTGAGATTCATTACAAGAATCCTCGAGCTATATAGTCCATCCACAAAGGAGGTACCTTAAAAAACACTCGTTTGACCAATACATATCCGCCCCCGGTAGGTGAGCGGTCAGCGCGACAGAATGTCAATCCAAAGGGCCCGGGTTCGATTCCCGGCTGGGTCGGAGGTTTTCTCCGCTCAGGGACTAGGTGTTGTGTTGTCCTAATCATCATTTGATCCCCATCGACGCGCAAGTCGCCGAAGTGGCGTCAAATCGAAAGACTTGCACTCGGCGAACGGTCTACCCCACGGGAGGCCCTAGTCATTTACATTTACCGATGCATGAATACTGCTCGTCGGTCAGGGATCCGTACCTGACAGGACTGGTACGGAATATAGATAAGATCGCATTTGGTTACAGGTTCAATGAGTACGCTAGAATGCGTCGTGAAGATGCTCAGGCAGGGAACAGACGCTGGAAGAGACGCTTTCTGTATCACGGTGTGATTTACTGTTAAAGTTCCGGGAGCTTACATTCCTAGAAGAGCAATATATTGCTTCCTCCTACGTATATGACGCGAAAAGACTCTGAAGGTAAAATGAGAGAAAAAAATGGCTCTGAGCACAATGGGACTTAACATCTGAGGTCAAACTTAGAACTACTTAAACCTAACTAACCTAAGGACATCACACACATCCATGCCAGAGGCAGGATTCGAACCTGCGACCGTAGCAGTCGCGCGGTTCCGGACTGTAGCGCCGAGAACCGCACGACCACAGCGGCCGGCTAAAATGAGAGACTGGAGCTCACACGAACCATTCTCGACTTGAACAGGAAACGGAGAAGCGGAGCTGGTACACAAAGTACCCTCCGCCACACTCTTAACGTGGTTTTCGGAGTATAGAGGTAGCAGTAGAACAGCGCAATAACATCTGTAAACGCTGATGTTCAGAGACTGCCTGATCTGCAGGGTCAAGATCCTACACATGATACATTACAAACAAACAAACAAAATTTTTAATTGCCCAATCAATGCACGGCAGCATTCATGAGAAGTGGGGCGTCGATATGTGTTCGTGCCTTAGTATGTTCATTACTGTTTCAGATAAGATGTCCGTGATGTGATTAATTAGTCGCAGGACTTTTGGCGGCCCCTGCCGCCGAAGGTTCGAGTCCTCGCTCGGGCATGGCTGTGTGTGTTGTTCTTAGCATAGGTTTGTTTAAGTTAGTTTAAGTAGTGTGTAAGTCTAGGGACCGATGACCTAAGTAGTTAGGTCCCTTAGAAATTCAAATACATTTGAACTTTATTTTTTTTACTTCTGGCTAAGCTGAGTTTCACTGTGAAAGAATTTCTCGTAAGTCGTGGCATACAGACATTTTTCAGACATGACGTGTTCATGATTACTGGTGTTCGTGTGACAAATGAAATAGTAAACAGATAGTTAACCGCAACTGACTAGTGTAGTGTACAGCTTTCATGGTCCTCAACGTCATCCGATCCTGACTTTTTTCTGTGCCATTACATGCAACGTAGTTATCAACACACAGGACACACATGTGCTTCTGAGAGAATTGAAGTTCCAGCGCAAATGGGTTTGCAATTGAGTCGATTGGTTTGTCTATCTTCTACCGCCATTTGGTTTCCAGCTCCATCGAATGTGCAGCTTGTTGTATGTCTCGAATGATGTGTGTAAGCTATGACGCCGTTAAGCCGGCAGTAGCTCGCCTATTAACGTTTACATACACGGGTTTGCTGACCTGTGATGAAAGTTTTCACTGTCTCAACAGGACGCCAGTGGAGTCTTTATCCAAGCCGCGGGTGTTACCACTGGGGCAGCACGCGTTCTTGGCGTAGAATAACCGTGCCGTTGCTCGAAAACGACCTGCAAGCTCACGTGATGGACAGTCTCTTGGCAGGTTAGGGCCGCCCTCAGCGTCCTGTTATGAAGACGCTAAAGAGTAGGAATGTGTGAATGAGCGGTATTGCCCCACACGGCCGCCGCATACTCCAGCACTTGTCTGATGACGCATTTAAAGATGGTCAGTTCTAAACGAGACACGAGCGGTTCTAGGCGCTTCAATCTGGAACCGCGCGACCGCTACGGTCGCAGGTTCGAATCCAGCCCCGGGCATGGATGTGTGTGATGTCCTTAGGTTAGTTAGGTTTAAGTAGTTCTAAGTTCTAGCGGACTGATGACTTCAGAAGTCTGAGAGAATTGAAGTTCCAGCGCAAATGGGTTTGCAATTGAGTCGAGCCATTTTTTTTCTAAACGATACAGTAGTAAAGAAGCTGGGTCGAGGGCTCAGTAGAGACCCCTCTTTCATCCCAGGTCTTTGCAGTGAAGTTCTCTGATGTATTGTTGTCACGTTAGTCTTCGCCGCACGGGGTAGCCACGCGGTCTGAGGCGCCTTGTCACGGTCCGTGCGACTCCCCCCGTCGGAGGTTCGAGACCTCCCTCGGGCATGGGTGAGTGTGTTGTCCATAGCGTAAGTTAGTTTAAGTTAGATTAAGTAGTGTGTAGGCTTAGGGACCGATGACCTCAGCAGTTTGGTCCCATAAGACCTTACCACAAATTTCCAATTTTCCGTTAGTCTTCTGTCTAACGCGACGCCTAAGTAACGGGCTGTTGTGCTCCGTTAGTGCGCTAAACACATGAATTATATCTAGCAGAATATAAACTTATGACCCCAGTTTGCGAAAGCATAAGACAGGCACAGGACAGAAAAGAGGGTTAATGTGGCACTGCCTTTTCGATGTGTTGCAACTTACATGCGGGCAAAATCTCCTTTTATCGGTAAAGTTCATGGCGCGACATTCCATTGACCAGGTGAGGCTCCGACGGCACCATTCTAGCCGTGGACGCAGACGCTGTAGCGTGGGTGTGAAGATTGGCTCAAGTTGTGCACGTCCACAGTCCCACTGTTAGTACCAGTTCGCACTGACGCTTCTGACGTCACATTTGCTGTAAATATGTTGTAGAAGCTCTACGGTCTGCCAATGCTACCTTTACATACTAAGATTAGGCAGGTGTCAGTATTGCACTTAAAATACAGAATCTCAACTACGAGTGTGCGAACGTTCTCTTGTTCGCTGTTGCCAGCACCACTGCCCGTCCAATTTGTTTAGCAAATCCTCGAAAGTACTATCCGTCAATTGAAAGGCGACAATTTGAGCCCCAAAGTCGGTCAGTCGGCTGTAGGAAGCAGAAGGGGGTTCCATGGCATGGCGTTTGTTTGTTCTATACGTTTTAGGATTCCCTACCTTTATCGGCAAAAATGGAACGCCTCTACGACCACTTATGTATGTATGGAGTCGCCTCTCGATGGATAAGACTGATAACTCTACACATAAGTGTGGTGTCACCGCGAGACACCACACTTGCTAGGTGGTAGCCTTTAAATCGGCCGCGGTCCGTTAGTATACGTCGGACCCGCGTGTCGCCACTATCAGTGATTGCAAACCGAGCGCCGCCGCACGGCAAGTCTAGAGAGACTCACTAGCACTCGCCCCAGTTGTACAGCCGACTTTGCTAGCGATGGTTCCCTGTCTACATACGCTCTCATTTGCCGAGACGACAGTTTAGCATAGCCGTCAGCTACGTCATTTGCTACGACCTAGCAAGGCGCCATATGTCTTCTGAACAGATAATATTGTGACTCATGTACCGTCAAGAGCGACGTTCATCATGAATGGATTAAAGTTAAGTATCAAACTAATTACGTCCGCTTTCTGAATTCTAATTCCTTGTCATGTTCGCCGGCCGCGGTGGTCTAGCGGTTCTAGGCGCTCAGTCAGGAACCGCGCGACCCGCTACGGTCGCAGGTTCGAATCCTGCCTCGGGCATGGATGTGTGTGATGTCCTTAGGTTAGTTCGGTTTAAGTAGTTCTAAGTTCTAGGGGACTTATGACCACAGACGTTGAGTCCCATAGTGCTCAGAACCATTTGAACCATTTGAACCTTGTCATGTTCCAGACCTCACGTCAGTATAGTCCTTCCCTCCTCAAGCCAGCGTGCGTGATCTAAAACGCGTGCATTTCGGCCTCCTCTAGTAATACGGTGTTGGCTCTTCTGCCAACACAATAATAAGTACACAATAATAAGTATAACGAAGCTCTACGGTCTGCCAATGCTACCTTTACATACTAAGATTAGGCAGGTGTCAGTATTGCATTTAAAATACACAATCTCAACTACGAGCGTGCGAACGTTCTCTTGTTCGCTGTTGCCAGCACCACTGCCCGTCCAAATTGGTTTAGCAAATCCTCGAAAGTACTATCCGTCAACTGAAAGGCGACGCGTTCCGGTCGGGGCACACATTTTCAGCTGTCCACATCGAGGTATAACAACACCTGTCGGCAGCTGAGGTTGTCAGTTAGTCATCATTTATAAGTATAACGTATTCACACGAACCCTGATGACTCTGATGATGATGTATAAATGGAAACGGGTAACTAAAGAAAGTAGTCACTACGCAACCAGTGACCTCCATGTATTTTTATAGCGTCCATTATAGCACTGATGCAACCTTGAAATTTTTTCTGTCTGTGAATAGGCTGACACGTCCAGGCCGTGGAGCAAGCAACTGGCCGCCCTCGCCGCCGTGCCTCGGATCGCCGTACGTCCCAGATGGGCGGCGCCAGCTGTGGAGGCCGGCACAGGTTCCCCGCAGGGCAGCGGCGTGAGGGGCGATTGGCCTCGCCCCGGGCGGCGTTTGTTTCTTGTGCTCCCTGCACTCTAACGCCACTGGAATCCTGCGGACGCGGAAGCGCCGAGGCGATTTCTGCGGAATAGCGGACCTTCATTAGACACGCAACTCCGATCCATCGCTTCTCGTATTTCTCTCTCTCTCTCTCTCTCTCTCTCTCCCCCCCCCCCCCCCCCCCCAAGTCTCTCCAGTTTATCATTAGTTCTTTAACTAATGTAAATGATCTCTTTTTCCAACAAGAGTAGTTCTTTAGATCAGTGATTTTGGTGTCACAAAATGTGCATAATGGCACTCACATTTCTCCCGTTACAACAACACGTGCCAGTGACAAGAACAAATTTTGTTTCGCTCGCGTACGAGTTCAACACATATATTGCACACGTATCTTCCTCCTTCCTCTCTGTGTCCACTTATTCTGCCCCCATCTCTCTGTCCACCTCATCCTCATCCTCCCATCACCTCTACCCCACTCTCCGTCTCTCCATCTCCTCAGCCACCTCCCCCTGACCGCATCTTATTCGCTCTGTCCATATCCTCCTTCCTGAGCTCTCTGTGGAACCCTTTTCAATGTCCAGGTTTATCGTGCAGCCCCGACCTCTTTTTATAAAAGATTATAGTGCAACATTCTGTAAGTGGAGTATTTCCAACAGAAATGACAAATTTTCCAAATAATATGTATTTGTTTCAAACAAAAATTAAGACAAAAGTTCTGAAGTAATTTAAATTTCAAATAACACACTCGAACAAAACTTTTGAAATTAAATTGTAATGAGATAAGTGGTACCGGTTCTTATTTTCGCAAATGTTGTTGTTGTGGTCTTCAGTCCTGAGACTGGTTTGATGCAGCTCTCCATGCTACTCTAACCTGTGCAAGCTGCTTCATCTCCCAGTACGTACTGCAGCCTACATCCTTCTGAATCTGCTTAGTGTATTCATGTCTTGGTCTCCCTCTACGATTTTTACCCTCCACGCTGCCCTCCAATACTAAATTGGTGATCCCTTGATGCCTCGGAACATGTCCTACCAACTGGTCCCTTCTTCTAGTCAAGTTGTGCCACAAACTCCTCTTCTCCCCAATTCTATTCAATACGTCCTCATTAGTTATGTGATCTACCCATCTAATATTCAGCATTCTTCTGTAGAACCACATTTCGAAAGCTTCTATTCTCTTCTTGTCCAAACTACTTATCGTCCATGTTTCACTTCCATACATGGCTACACTCCAGACAAATACTTTCAGAAAAGACTTCCTGACACTTAAATCTATACGTGATGTTAACAAATATCCTTTCTTCAGAAACGCTTTCCTTGCCATTGCCAGTCTACATTTTATATCCTCTCTATTTCGACCATCATCAGTTATTTTGCTTATTTTCGCAAATATAGTGCTTCATATTAGACTTTGCGAGGAAAGGTGAATTCTTATGACATGTACATACGTTTATTAAGGTCCGATCGGTCGCGAAATGGAAATCACAGTGAAAATCAAAAATATTTTATTCAGACCAGCTGGCCACACCTTCCACATAGTGGCCTCTCCGACTAAGACATCTGTCGTAGAGTTGTACTCTCATCATAGAAGACAGCCGCCTGCGTTTTCCACTAGTCTCAGCTCGTTGTCTGTGCCAAGAAGTCTTTACAACCAGCGGTTCACGTGAGCAGAGACGAAACGCGGAGAGAGCCAAGTTCGGGCTGCACACTTCCCATCAAACACGCTGCAGGAGCGTCTTCATTGCCCTTGCACTGTGCGGCCGAGAATTTTCATGAAGAAAGAAATGAATGAGAGTTACGTTACGTGGGCTGCATGGAATCAGGTGAGATCTCTCAGCAGGCACTCCCACTTGGCGATAGAAACTACATTGTACGCGTAGGCTATTTTACGTGCTCACTGTGTGCTCAAAACTAAAAAGAACGACTTGACCCGGTCGACCGGCATACTAGACACTGCCCACCATATCTGTGAAAGGCTTCATCGGATTTTCACTGTGGTTCCCATTTCGCGGCCGATCTGGCCTTAATGAACGGACAGCACCCTTACGGCGGCAAGCCTCTTGCCGTATATATTTTACAAGCTGAAGTATTTGTTTATAAGCTGAGAACCCTGTTTCGCACATACGTGTAGTTGTCAAATTGTAGAAGCTCCACACGGGCTTCTGAGGATATTCGTCTTTTAATCTGCACCAGAATTCCGATGACAGCTTTAATTTAAATTTTTCGCGAAAGGATGAATTGATGTCAGTTCAATTGAAGTTTCGTATTTTTGTTGACATGGTTGAAGGTCGTGCATTGACAATAAACGGGTTTTTAATTCGCAGTTGACTTTGATATTTAATCTGGTGTTAATTTGTAAAATACTAACAGACGACAGAGCGATTCAGGCTGCTGGTGATGCGGGTGTGCTGTGAACGGAGGAAGGTGACGGTTTAAATGGCCTTGAACAGTAACTCTTTGTGCTGTTGTTCCCTCATTGATTAGTTTGCCGTCTACAGGGTTTAAACGGCCTTCAATAATGATGCCTTGTTCTCTCACTGTTAAGTTTGCTGTCTGCAAGGTTACAGTTTGCCTCTCTGATAAATAGAACTTATTCGTCGCCGGCGTCGCATCCGTACCGACCAGATAAATTAGCACGTGGAGGCGAAAGTTAGTTGTTATTCTATAATTTCGATTTCGTAGAAGTTTTTTGTTTTTTTTCATTTACTTTCTCGAATGTCATGGAAGAAGCCGCTTACTCGCAGAATCAATCAGTGAGCTCCACGGGAACCCCAGTGTTCCGCGGAACATTGCTGAACAAACGCTATTCTAGATACAGTAGCTAATGATGGAGACTTAAACGCATGCACAGAAGAGTAACTCCGTTCTCGGTCCGTTCGTATTAAGCGGCACCAAGACGGCCAATAATTTTGCACAATAATTTTGCGCAATACTTTTACGTAGCCCTAGACTGTTCAAAATATTGTCAATAATATTGTGCAATAATACTGTGGTGCAGAATGTTGGACGATAAGCTACTGCTGCTGTGATAATTCCTCTACTTCGTTACAAGCAGAAGAAACGGTGGATCAAAAATTGGCTCAAGGAACATAAAAGATCACTCACTAAAACTTGTTGAGAGTCTTGAGGTTCAACGAGAAAAAAAAAGATTTTTTAACTTTTTGTGCGTTGATCGTCCAACATTTGATGCATTATTGGAAATGGATGGTTATCCCCATACATAAGCGCCTGCCGCTCCCTGTGGTGCTCCCCCCCCCCCCCCCCCCACTCACCCCGCCATCCCGGATAAATTTCTGCGGACGCCCATATCGCCGTCATCAAAAAACAAATCAATACTATGAAAGACGCATCTCCGTCAAGTCAGCGCTTACATGTTACACCACGATACCTTGCTATTGGCAAATCTTTCGAAGGTTTGAAATTTACATGAGCAGTTTAACCTCACAGTATTTGAGGCATTGTTATTGAAACGTTTCATGCAATATTACAAGCACTAAAGGATTATATCCGAGTTAAGTAATCTACACGCAGATATATATCTTTATACCTTTTTATTCACAACTTTGCATTCATTAAATTTTTTAAAAACATCTTCCTTCGTGACTGTTCTCTACATTTTCTGAGCAACAAATAATACGATTCATGATTCTTAGCACTTCTGTTTCTGTACTAATGTGTCCAAAAACTCTACAATGCAGGGAATGATTTATACATTTCGATGCACTTTCATGTTGTTCTGAACTCATTTTCCACGCAACAACACCAAACCTAACCTCCGTATTCTGTGTAGGACACAAGAGACTGTTAAGGATATTGTCAATACCGCCCACAGACGGCATAATATTTCTATGCAGCGCAATATATTTCCAAAGTTTTTGAGGTTCTCGATATTACTGCGTGACCTAACAATCTCATTCATAGAAGGTCATTATTATTGTAGATTCCAGAAATATTGTTAATATTATTAACCGTCAAGGGGTCGGCTAAGGAATGCTTGTCTAGAGCGCTAATGCTGGAGACTTAAACGCTTGCGCAGAACAGCAACTCCGTTCCCGGTCCGTTCGTAAACCGTTGTTAATAGGCCACCTGCGTTGCGATGCGCCGCTGGATAGAAGCGATTGCGTTGCGGCTCGGAAGCTAAACTAGCTCTCCTCTGTCAGAACTGGTTCCTGCGCGACTGAAACACGTGCAGCCAGGTATCCCGTTTCAGCTATTAGCGCGGAAAACGTCTTCTTATCGATCTAAGCAGAACGCGGAACGGATATGTACGGCATCAACATCTTATGTGTTCCTAAATTTGATAGCAGTTATTAGAGCAGACAAACATGTAGATTGTTAGGTATGCAATCGCCTCATCATTGGGAAGAAATTTCTGAGTGATGGCCAGTTAACGCAAATCGATGCCCGCATGGTAATTTTACACTAACGATGCAGCACTGTAGTTTATGTCACAAACAAAAACTAACTATTCATACTGCTGTCTTAAAGATCTTTTCACAGTGCCGTCCGTGGGTAACAACTGACAATCGTATTTGAAGATTATAACGTGGCGCATAACTTCGGGAGCGCCAGACCCGACAACAATTACGGACAAGCACAAACTTCTGCGTAAACATGCTCCCTATACGAGAAAACCACACTAAACTGTCAGTTATCTCAGAACCACAAAGCGTCTACTCATTTTGCTTTAATAGGGATGTTAATGAATCAGACACTTAAAAGTACTAAGTAGAGGTGAACTATGATTTGAACAGCCCACTGCATAGGAAGATATGTGTCATCTGAGACATGTTTTGCTTAGTGTCATTACATATAATATAAATGTATACAGGAAGTAGTTACAAATAAAATGACAAATGAAATACATAAACAACTTTAAACGCAGGAAAAATTTTAAAAGAGAATTGAGTACATGGTGATCATGATGAATCTACTACAGAAAGTGCACCACGGAGATTATGCAGATGGTTCTCTTTCAGAAACCACATTGAACGTTATTATATGTGCGCAGATACCATTTTTGATACAGCGGCCATGTTATACAATGGGTAACAAAAATGTACGGCACAAATTGCTGTAGACATTCCTCACAAGTAGACGAAGAAATTACGTTATGTGAACATGGATCTGGAAACGCATTGTTTCCATGTTACAACTCGTTGTACGTTTTCACAACTGGCACGTATGAGCAAACGTCAGTACTCACGGCGAAGATGTTGGTGACTGTTTGGTAGAGCCTCACTTACTTCTACCCAGACTCAATGGACAAAGTTATCATAATTTCGTAGAGAATGTTCCACCTGATCTTTTCGCAGATGTGTCTTTAACTATGCGACAAACACGTACTTTTTCATGAACGATGAAGCATCTCCTCATTTTAGCGTTAATGTCCCTCGCATTTTAAATAACAGACTCGGAGGCAGATGGATAGGTAAAGATGGACCAACTGCCTGGCCTCCACGCTCTCCGCTCTGCGGACCTAAACCTCCTGGACTTTTATTTCTGGGGGCATTTGAAAGCTCTTGTGTATGGAACCCCAGTACAAAAAGGTTCAGAGGCTCCGTGCCCGTATTGTGGAAGGCTGCAGAAACCATACCCAATACTTCAAGGGTACACCAGCGCATCCAAGATTCGCTATGACGGTGCGTTGATACATACATCAGTGCTCACGGAGAGCAGGTTGAGTTTCTGCTGTGGGGAAGCATTGTATGTGGTACGCAGCTGCCTTCTATTCGTGTGTGTTTCCCATGATTAATGAGTTGGAGAAAATGAGTTGTAACACGGAAACAAAACTTTTCCGGACCCTGGTTCAGATAACATAATTTCTTCGTCTATGTGTGAGGAATGTATCCTGCAGTTTGTGCCATTCATTTTTGTTGTTTGACTGTTATGAAACAAACAGTTTACAAACACGTGCCTCACATGCATTCCTCATCCATAAACATTTACCTCGATCCATTGGTTCCTCATCCCAAAACACTCAATTTAGGATATTCTCCATAATTGTGACGCTAAGGGTCTGGAATATTCTTTTACGCTGGAACACAGGATGGTGAAATACACGAGAGTTATTCGGAAAGTAATGTCCGATCGGTCGCGAAATGGAAACAACAGTGAAAATCCGATGAAGCTTTGCACAGAGGTGTCGGGCCATGTCTCTAGTACGTCTGTCGATCGCATCAGGTCGCGCTTTTCAATTCTAAGCGCACGGTGAGGACGTAAAGATGCCTAGAAAACAGTGTCTCCCACCAGCTATGAGGGTGTACTGAGAGGTTTCGCCTAATTTCAGGCAATCCCACATAAAATAACTTCATGCATTTCTTTCTTCATCACACTTCTCGGCCGCACACAGCTGGAGCAAATAAAAGACACTACTGCAGCATTTTCGGTGGGAAGTGTTTGATCACCAATAAACAGGTCAGACTTGGCACCTTTTGATATTTATCTCTGTTTATATGAACCGCTGGTTATGAAAACAATTTTTTACCAAAGACAACGAGTTGCAGACAAACGTAGATAACTAGTGAAAATACAGGCGGCTGCCTTCTATGAAAAGGGTACCGGAAAGCTGGTACAACGCTACGACAAATATACAGAGTGTTTATAAATGAATATCGGGGTTTTAACGCTTTATAATATTTATTACATTAAACTTACAGCTATAAATGATATGTCAAATGAAAGAGCAACTCAAACAGTTGTGTTTGGCACCAGTGCGCATGCATAGCGCGCAATGTTTCCGCCGCGATCCGCTAGACAGCGGTAGTAGCGAAGATGGCGACTAGTGAACAGAGAGCGTTTTGTGTTTTGCAGTTTGCAAAGACCGAATCTGTAGTTACTGTGCAACGTGCGCTCCAGGTGAAGTTCGGTTGTGATCCCCCAAGTGATAATAACTTTCGTAGATAGTATCATCAATTTGAAGATACCTGCTGTCTTTGTAAGGGAAAGAGCACAGGACGACCAAGAGACTGTTGAGCGAGTGAGAGAGTCGTTCACTCGTAGACCAAAGAAATCAGCCCGGAAGGCTAGTCGTGAATGACAAGTTCCCGTGTCGACTCTTTGGAAAGTTTTAAGAAAACGTGTACAAATATGTCCTTACCGTTTACAGTTATTACAGGCTCTAAAGCTGGCAAACCATGGATTATGTGCCAACTTCGCAAACGAAATGTTGTTTCATGACGATGAAGAATTTCTGTATCATGTTGTCCTCAGTGATGAATCGACCTTTGACCTTAGTGAACATGTTCACACTCATAATGTGCGCATCTGGGGCTCAGAAAATCCTCACGAGATGGTACAAATGCAACGAGATTCCCCTAAAGTGAGTGTTTTTTGTGCCGTATCCTGGCGGAAAGTTTATGGGCCTTTCTTTTTTGTGAAACTACTGTAACTGGCACTTCTTACCCTGATACACTAGAGCAATGGCTCTTCCATCAGTTGTAAGAAGATGAGCCAGAGAACTTCATTTTCCAGCAAGATGGTGCGCCACCTCACTGGCATAGCGAAGTAGGCGCTTGGTTGAACTTCACTGTACCCAAGCGCTGGATAGGCCGCAAGGGGCCCAAAGACTGAGCTTGCTTTGCATGGCCTTCACGTTCACCCTACCTAACGCAATGCGATTTTTTCCTTTGGGGTTTCATCAAGGATCGTGTGTACGTACCTCCGCTACCAGCAGACCTCCCTGAATTAAAAAACCGGATTGAAGCAGTTGTTGCTACAATCACTGAAGTCACACTTATCAACGTTTGGAAGAATTCAGCTATAGACTTGATGTGGGCCGTGTGACAAATGGTGCTCACATTGAACATTTATAAGGTTCTTGGTAAAACTGTTTGAGTTGACATATCATTTATAACTGTAAGTTTAATGTAATAAATATTATAAAGCGTTAAAACTGCGATATTCATTTATAAAGACCCTGTATAAGTCGGAGCGGCGACTGTGTACAATAGTAGTTAGAAGATGCAGCAAAATGTAGCAAATAAAACATTTTTGATTTTCGCTGTGGTCCATTTCGCGACCTTACTTTCCGAACTGCCATCGTACATAAGTTTCCATCGACTTCTCCAAGCTGTGGCCAAATCACATCATGTGACTAACCCTACGCCGTTGTTAAAAAGGACTGTACAGGACTTCTTTGCCTATACACATTAGAAGAAGTCGTAATTTTAACCACAGTTTAAAATATACAGGCACGAATCTCCTACCATTTGTGTTATACACTGCGATAGCAGCGCTCCATGCAGACAGAAAGCTACAGTTCTGAATATGACACGTGATGAGTAAGATTAGTGTCGTTAAAGCATACAGAATTGATAATATAACGTCAAAAGCACTAAAATGGTTTCCCAACAAGAAATAATTCTACACTTACAGGAAATGTATTCGCAGTTGTGAATGTGAGCCACCTTCGCCTCTATATTGGAATGACGACAATGAAAATTTGTGGTGGACCGGGAGTTGAGACCGGCTTTCCCGCTTTACGCGAACGATCGCATTTACCACATAGTCCATCGGGTACAAATCACGCCCACACCCAAACTTCCGTATGTCGTCGTCCATGTCTCATAACCTGCACTCGTACATTATATACGAGGGTGAGCCAAATGAAAACCTTAAATTTGTAATAACAAATCGAAATTTCGCGCCGTTATCCTGTAAGTTGGTAAGCGTGATACAAACAGCATGCAGAATGGCCTGTAGATGGTAGCATAATGCAGATGCACACAAGCGTCACAGTATCAGTATAAAGATGGCCGCCCCACTTGCGACTTGCACCAGGGAAGAACAGCGTTCTGTTATTAGGTTTTTGCGTAGGGAAGGTGTGAAACCTATTGAAATTCATCGAAGAATGAACGTTCAGTACGGTGCTGCATGTTTGTCACTGCAGCAAGTCTACGAATGGAGTAGGAAGTTGCAAATGGTGCGACTTCAGTGGAAGATGCTCCTCTTCCAGGTCAGGCACAACGCGTTGTGACTCCACAGAACATTGCAGCAGTTGAAGCCATAGTAAAGGAAAACCGCCGAGTGACACTGAATGACATTGCAGCATGTTTACAGATTAGTCATGGTGAATGAGTGGTTGTGCAGACTACCAAAAGAATTTTTTTCTAAAGGAATTTATGCACTTTGTAAGCGCTGGAGGACTTGCATTGAGCGTGGGGGAGATTATGTTGAAAAGTGATACAGCTTTGTGCCACTTCTGCACAATAAATAATATTTGAAAAAATATTTAAGGTGTTCATTTGACTCACCCTCGTATATTCCCATCCAGGAAGAACTGATTTATGAGAGGCGAGGGCCTGGAAATGGCTAATAAACAGAAAATAGTAGTGCCTGTTTTATTAAGAATTGTGTGTCATGGCCTTCGAACATGCAGGGCAACAATCTTCAACACATTCGCTTTTGAAACAAAAGTTGTTGCATTTGCCAAAAAATATTTGTGTATTAGCATGTCTAATGATGTGTAAGAATGTGCGAACCAACAGACGCCATACAAAATTGTTACATGTCAAGGAAAATGCCTATCATAATAAGAACAGAAAGCAACAGAAATTAAGCAATAGTTTTTCCATTCCAATACTGACTGTCTAGTATAACAACCGGTTATGAGATTATTCTTCTTAATATAAGGGCAGTCTCGGCTGCAAATCGAGATTGCCTTTATTGAAAAAATATATAAAAGAATTCTATGCTTCTCTTTCATGAATTATGTCTTTATATTCTCTTGTTTTCAGTGGAGTAAGCTGCAATTATATGCAAATTCGAAAGTATTTGAATAAATTTAATGTTTGTCACTGAATCAGTGAGATTTGGCTGTTTTTTCACTTATTTTTTGGTCATTCACGTCTGCTGATGATGTACTAACGCTTGAAATGCAAAACTATAATAACTATTTCGCTAAGTAAATAGGAAAACAAAACAACCATTAACCCTATGGCTAGCTGTCTTGTCGCCAGGAACGCTGGTGACGTTAGTGCTGTCAGACGATAACATAATTGCGCAGCAATGAGTATCGCGACTGTGCGTGTCAGACTGTGGTTTTAACCATCAATCCGAAAAATAAAGTTACGTAATAAAGATTTTGTTTGTCTGCAGCCACGTGACTGCAACCCTAGTACACAACGAAATCCCCACTCCACAATACCGCAATACCGTAGCACACCGCTAGGGGAACCAAACCAATATGGCGCATTCAATGGGGCCTCCCGGCCAACAATGCCATACGGTCATTTCATTTCACCTCCACATTGTCACTGCAGAAATGTAGCTGTAAGCAGAAACAGATTATTGATTTAATGGAATTACATTTTCCTGGAGACATGTGAGTCTCAACGTTATCTTCGATGAGGACAGGAACTGAAGCAATGAATTAAAATCTGTGCCACGGCCAGGGTTGTACCCAGGTCTCCCTGCTTATTAGACCGAGTGCAGAGTACTCTGTGCAGTTGTGATAGCCGCAATGCTACGGTGACGTGGTGGTTAGCACATCTGCCTAGTAAGAAGGAGACAAGTCCTGGCTGTGGCACAAATTGTAATTCATTGTTTCAGTTTCTATACTTACCAAAAATACAAATTAATTAAGTAACTTCAGTTTTTCGAGGTGATAATTAAAACTTCCTGCATACTTATGTACTGCTGCCGCTTTCTCCGCCACATTGCCTGGGCAGACAAACGCGTCTGTAGTCTTTTCAGTTACGCCGCCGTCTGCCTTTAACAGAACGCTCACGCTGCCGGATGCCAACATTGAAGAAGAAGGGGCAATTTCATTCGGTTTTCTTTCAACCCCTCCACTTGTTTTTGAAGCAGCGAGTCGTTCCGAGCGACTAAAGCGAATGCCACAAAGAAGAGCCGCCGCCTGTCCATGCGCACGGGAGAAAGTCCTCCGCGGTCCCCAGCTGGAAACTCTCACGGCAGACCTGTTCGTTCTGCACTGGACTGCGCCGTGACGGGCTTTCCTAATTTCGCTCTTCACTCACCGGTGTCATCCGTCGGTGGAGAGTTAGTTTTCACATCCCATATTCTGACGTCACACACTGTGCACAGCCTGCGTGCTGAGACGTCGCACAACTGCCGTTTACTGCACTGTCAGATTACGAGTCGGCTTATTAACAGAGCACAGATCGTTCCTCTTCGTCACACAGAACCGATTATCTCCTGATTTATCCTCTTCCAATTTTTTTTAGAGAACGACTTCTCAATCGAAGATTCCGTCCACACTACATACAGAGAATTTCGAGGGCGTGCTAAAAAGTAATTCCTCCGACTTTTGGGTGTAAATTCTTAAAGCTTTTTAAATAAAATAAACCTTACTAACATTCTACAGCTTTATTCTTCATCCCTTATCTATATTATAAATGCGAAAGTTTGTGAGTGTGCAAGTTAGTATTGTTGTTACTCCATCACGCTGAAATGGAGATAGCTTATATCCCATATTAATACATAGGCAATCTTATACACACCTACCTTTCATATGGGTACGGGAAGAGGTCAAAATGTTTACGCACGGCACGCGAATACCCATATCTTATTGGTTCAGTATTTGAGAATGAGAGCACGTAGTGATTTGCATAAAACCTTACACAGAATTTCGAAACTTTACGAAACTTTTAATCGCTGACAATGTCAACAAAATAATGACAGCAAAAAAAAAAATCATCGCTTATTACATTTTCGCTGTTCGTGCAGTAAAACTGCCTTATGAAGCATTTGGCGTTTTAATTTGTTACTTCTTTTCTACTGACTGTATTTGGGACACATTTTTCAGACAGTATTCACATATACCACTGAAAGTATCAGCAAAACTAAATGATTTTACGACACATAAGTCGGAAGACATGATGTCAAATACTTAAATGCTAGAGAAACTGCGACATCATGTATGATGTTTTCATTTATTACATCTTTACTACTAACTCTATTTGCAATACATTTCGCAGGCAGTATCAGCTTATGCCGCTGATTGTATATTATTGCACGACACATAGTTCAGGAGATATGATATCATAAACACTGAAACGCGTGAAAAACTCCCGTATCGTACATGACGTTTTAATCTATTGCTTCTTTACAACTGTATTCGCAACACATTTCGCAGACAGCGGCCACAGATACCACTGGAATTATCTGCAAAATGATATCATTGTGCAACACATAGCTCCGGAGAGACGATTTCATAAACATTGAGCTGGGTGAAAATGAGACTGCAGGGCGAAATTTGCGTAGAGATACATCTACATATACATGGATACTCTGCAAATCACATTTAAGTTCCTGGCAGAGGGTTCATCGAACCACCTTCACAATCCCCTATTATTTCAATCTCGCTTTCAATTGGACGCCACTTCGGCAACTTACGTGTTGATTTCCTCATACTTCAGTCAAAGCCTGTGAGATCAAAACACAATAACTAACACTGACAGTAATGAACTCACTGTATGTGCGTAAAAGGGTATTGTGTCACATCCATAAGCTTTTACTAGGAGCTTCAAGCAGTAGTCACTCGTTTCAAAGGACTATGAAGTTATCTCTTAACCAAGAACTGTCTGTCAGTATATGGCATGATGAATTGTAACACACTGGCCATTCATATTCTGTGTAATTATTATTTGTATGTTGTGTAATCTTTGTGGTGGTGGTTTTGTTTCATGTGTTAGGTGCAATGTTGCAAGCTGTGCTGGTCGTATTAGATGCGTGGACACACGGGTGATAATGCATCCTTTGTTGAAAGGCTTATTGCACTAATGTAGTACTGGCATGCAGAGAAATGCTGTGTAACTGACAGTTTGGTGCAAGTTTTCGCTTTCTTCTTCGAATGCTGATCTCTGCTTTGCGCCTTGGCAAAAAATGAACACCATGTCCCTTCATAACTTGGCTCTTTCACTGTGTCTACGCATAAAGACACTGTGTTAACACGTTTCATTATCTTCTCCTTTAGCGTACCACGTATCTCCGTTACAGCAGCATTTATATATTTCCGTTTTATGGTTTACAATCCCGTCGTCAGTAAATTCCTTGGAGGCAGATCGCTGAGATTTGTCAAAGATCTGGTGGCTGCTGCAATGGCCGGTTTGAAGGAAATATTCCGGCGTCAGCTCTAAATAGCTGAGTAACAAAACGAGAAGATTTGCTGATTTTGAACGACTTTTTCCCTGATTACCAATCTGCGGCTCATCGTGACAAGATGAATAGTCATGTCAGGTGACACACATAAAAGTAAACTAACATCAGCACATCGAGGAAACAAGGTGAAATTAACGAGACTTGTAAAGTTGCACCTGACTCAGAAAATTCATATAAATACAACAGGCTGAAAGAGCCATTAACTAAACTTTCAAAAACATGTTTTTTATATTAAATATTAAACAAAATTTTATTTGTCTGTTTCTTCTCTATCTCCCTTCGACTTGCGAGCGCCCCCCCCCCCCCCGCCCCAAAAACACACACAGAGAGAGGGGGGGGGGAGGGAGGTAGAGCTCTGGATGGTCCAACGGGGATTTGAATCCCAGTCCTCCCGAAGAGAGAGAGATTGCAAAAGCGGAGTCGAATCTGCCATTTTAAAGAAGATGGCAATTCAGGATCCGTCTTTCGGGGGATTTAACCGGAAAGCTGTTAAGACAAAATTCAAGAAGCGCTTCTACGAAACACTGTGTAGCCACCGACATACGATCAGTTCTCCGTACGGAGGGGTAATCGCCCAATCTGCTCCAAAGCCTCGTTTGCCACAGACATTCGCTAATGGCGCCATAAATCGCTCGCGGACACGGCTGTTTCGCGGAAAGCGTTCGGTCGGTTTGGGACCCGACGCCAGACAATGCTCTCACGGGGCGAGGAAAGGCCAGAAGAGTTCGCAAGTCAGCCTGTCCGTTCTCTGTGGGCTATCACAACTCCTCAGGCGCTCGTTAAACAAGACGTGCCAACTCGTCTGGCTGCGTCATCAATCAGGCATTCCGTTAATGAGGTGTTCCCTTTTTGATGGCTTATGTCGAGTAAACAACGTACAGGCGACATATCTCGTAATTAATCACGCGAGATGCATGTAAATTTCAATATAAGGTATACTGTCGTTGTTGTTGTTGTTGATGATGATGTTGTAGTTGTTGCGGTCTTCAGGTCGTAAACAGTTTTGATGCAGCTCTTTACGCCAGCCTATCCGGTGAAGATTTCTTCATCCCTGTGAATAATTAATGCAATCTCCATCCATTTGAAACTACTTACTATATTCATGCCTAGATCTTCCTCAACAATATTTACCCCCCATACTTCATTACCAAATGGGCTATAGCTTGATTTCTCAGGACGTGTTCTACCAGCTGATCCCACCTTTTAATCAAGTTGAACCACAAATTTCTTTTTTTTTTCCAACTGGATTCAGTGCTTCCTTATTAGTTATTCGCTCTCGCCATATAATTTTCAGCGTTTTTCTGTAGCACCACACTTCAAAAGCTTTTATTCTCTTTTAATCTGAACTGCTTATCGCACATTTTAACTTATGTGCGAGGCTACACTCCAGGTCTTATCACACTTCAATTTATTGTTAGGTGTTAACAAATTCCTCTTTTTTAAAAAGGTGCTTGTTTTGCTGTTGCCAGTCTGCAGTTTATATCCTTACTATTTTCCCTATCGTAAGTTATATTGCTGCCCAAGTAACTTGTCTAGTACTTTTAGTACGTACTTTCCTAATCCCCTCAGCGTTGGCAGATGAAATTCGACTACATTCCATTACCGCCTTTTAATTTTGTGGATTTTCACCTCTTTTGAAGATACTCTCTATACCGTTCAACTGCTCTTTCAAGTCCTTTCCCTTCTCTGACAGAATTATATTGCATGTTGGTATTTCGGTTGTTATTGGTTTAGTTGTCTATTGTCATTTTATATATCTAGTTCATGTTGCTATTTTAGTCTGCATACACTCATTTTGTCGTTTGGAGATAGTGAGTAGCACTGTGAACGCTAGAAAATGGAGTGCCAAGTGGAGCAATCGGAACATTTTCGACATATTCTTCTGTTTGAGTTCAGTAAAGGGGTGACAGCACCAGAGGCAGACAAAATGGTTCAAATAGCTCTGAACACTATGGGATTTAACTGCTGAGGTCATCAGTCCCCTAGAACTTAGAACTACTTAAACCTAACTAACCTAAGGACATCACACACATCCATGCCTGAGGCAAGATTCGAACCTGCAACCGTAGCGGTCGCGCGGTACCAAACTGTAGCGCCTAGAACCCTTCATTCGATCCCTGCGATACCCTACATTTCAGCAGGAAATGCACGACCGCATGTTACAGGTCCTATACGGGCCTTTCTGGATACAGAAAATGTTCAACTGCTGCCCTGGCCAGCACATTCTCCAGATCTCTCACCAATTGAAAACGCCTGGTCAATGGTGGCCGAGCAACTGGCTCGTCCCAATACGCCAGTCACTACTCTTGATGAACTGTGGTATCGTGTTGAAGCTGCATGGGCAGCTGTACCTGTACACGCCATCCAAGCTTTGTTTGACTCAATGCCCAGGCGTATCAAGGCCGTTATTTCGGCCAGAGGTGGTTGTTCTGGGTACTGATTTCTCAGGATCCATGCACCCACATTGCGTGAAAATGTAGTCACATGTCAGTTCTAGTATAATATATTTGTCCAATGAATACCCGTTTATCATCTTCATTTCTTCTTGGTGTAGAATTTTTAATGGCCAGTAGTGTATAATGTTATGCATGTGGTGAGACAGCGACGGTATGGTGTTCTACGAATTGCTTCCCCGAGGTGTAACCATTGCTGCTGACGTCTTGCACACGCTGTCCACGAACAACGACCACGAAGACTGCGTGAAGTGATGTTGCTCACGATAGCGCCCGACCACATTCTGCTAGACTGACAAAAAACACTACATAGGAGTTGGGTTAGCAAGCCATTCCGCACCTTCCTTGTTCACCTGATCTTGCGCCCTCACATTTTCAGCTCTTCCACTTTCTATCTAACAGCCTCAAGGAACTTCCTTTCCGGATGAAAACGTACTCCGGACATGGCTCGACGGGCTCTTCACCTCAATACCACGTATTTCTACAGCCGCGTAATCGAAAAGTTACCCCGGTGTTGGCAGACTTGTAAACAGTAAAGGATAACATATTACTGATGACTGAAGTCTCTGTTAGGTGTACCTGTTGTGTTTATTAAACTTGTGGAAAAACGCTACGAGCTTATGCATCAACTCAGTACAATACAACCGTCAAATCCAAAAGATTTTATTCGTTCTCCCTGAATACCCAGTCTAAATTTCTCCTTGGTTTCCTTTCCTGTTTCCATGATGTGCAGACTGAATCATGTCTGGGACAGGTTACGACCGTGTCTCACTCCATTTTCAGCCACTGCTTTCCTTTCATGTCCTTCGACTATTGTAAGTGCGTTCTGCTTTCTGTACAAGTTGTAAACAATTATTCGCTCTCTGCATCTTATTCCTATTACCTTCAAAATTTCAAAGAGTGCAGTCCAGTCAGCATTGTCAAAAGCTTCCTATAAATCTGCAAATGCTAGGTTTATATTTCTTTAATCTATCTTCTATGTCGTAGGATGAGAGTTGGCTTGCCTGTAGCTACATTTCTCTGGAACCAAACTGCTCTTCCACCGACGTCGGCTGTTACCAATCTTTCCTTTCTTCGGTAAATAATTCGTATCAGTGTTTTGCAAGCATGACTTTTTAATTGGTGGTTCGGTAGTTTTCACCCCTGTCCTCTCTTCTTTGGAATGTAAGTCACTATACATTGGTGTGTTTTTATGAAATAAATCCATGGAGAAGAAATAAAAACTCGCCGATGACATTGTAATTTTGTCAGAGACAGCAAAGGACTTGGAAGAGCAGCTGAACGGAATGGATAGTGTCTTGAAAGGAGGATATAAGATGAACATCAACAAAAGCAAAACGAGAATAACGGAATGTAGTCGAATTAAGCCGGGTGATGCTGAGTGAATAAGATTAGGAAATGAGACACTTAAAGTAGTAAAGGAGTTTTGCTATTTGGGAAGCAAAATAACTGATGATGGTCGAAGTAGGGAGGATATAAAATGTAGACTGGAAATGGCAAGGAAATCGTTTCTGAAGAGGAGAAATTTGTTAACATCGAGTATAGATTTAAGTGTCAGGAAGTCGTTTCTGAAAGTATTTTTATGGAGTGTAGTCATGTATGGAAGTGAATGTTCAAATGTGTGTGAAATCTTCTGGGACTTAACTGTTAAGGTCATCAGTCCCTAAGCTTACACACTACTTAAGCTAAATTATCCTAAGGACAAACACACACACCCATGCCCGAGGGAGGACTCGAACCTCCGCCGGGACCAGGCGCACAGTCCACGACTGCAGCGCCTAAGGCCGCTCGGCTAATCCCGCGCGGCTATGGAAGTGAAACATGGACGATAAACAGTATGGACAAGAAGAGATTAGAAGCTTTCGAAATGTGGTGCTACAGAAGAACGCTGAAGATTAGATGGGTAGATCACATAAATAATGAGGAGGTACTGAGTAGAATTGGGGATAAGAGAAGTTTGTGGCACAACTTGACTAGAAGAAGGGATCGGTTGGTAGGACATGTTCTGAGGCATCAAGGGATCACCAATTTAGTATTGGAGGGCAGCGTGGAGGGTAAAAATCGTAGAGGGAGACCAAGAATACACTAAACAGATTCAGAAGGATATAGGTTGCAGTAGGTACTGGGAGATGAAGAAGCTTGCACAGGATAGAGTAGCATGGAGAGCTGCATCAAACCAGTCTCAGGACTGAAGACCACAACAACAACATAGGGAGCATAAGAATCCAAGCAGACAGGAATTATCATCATAGATATTTTATGCTCCCTTTCGTCCCGTTACGACACTGCGAGAACAGAGATGTAATTAGCTTATAATGAAACCCATATCACATGCTAGGTGCTAGAAGAGTGTAAAGAAATTCATCACGACTACATGTACGTTGATCTGATAAATTTCGGGTCGCAGCTTTCAAAATAGGAGAATGAAACCAATTTGTAACAGGTAAAACCATCGAATAAATCCCGCGCAGCGTGAAACAGGCGCTCTCCATGGGCGTAAGAAAACAAGAATCGGACAGTCAATGTATATGCTGATGGTCATAATTACACAAGGCGTTGTTTCGCAATATATGATCAGGTATTTGGCTGTATCACAATGAAAAATATATCTGTCATTAATTGGAGGGATTCTGGTCGAATGTTATTGGAGACGCATTTTTCGAGGCATTTGTGTGACCTATCTTTTAGTTTGGATAAAAATGCGTTGCACTGGGACTACAGGTGGGCCAGCCCATTTCAGGGATGTTTTTGTTCACAAACCATTGCCTCACAAATGTTGCTTCATCACTGGGTGTACTGTCATGCTGATACAATCATCGCCTCAGAACCGTTCGTCTTCTGTGTAAGTAGGCTGTTCAGGTTTTTATGTTAGTAACGCCACGTAGCGCTCTGTATGAAAATCACTGGCTGTGCTGTGTGAAGTCTCTGGCTGGTTGGCATTGTTGGAATTTGCTATTGTAGTGTTGGGCAGTTGGCTGTTAAAAGCGCGTAGCGTTGCGCAGTTGGAGGTGAGCCGCCAGCGGTGGTGGATGTGGGGAGAGAGATGGCGGAGTTTTGAGAGTGGATGATCTGGACGTGTGTCCATCAGAGACAGTAAATTTGTAAGACTGGATGTCATGAACTGAGATATATATATATATATATATATATATATATATATATATATATATATATATATATATATATATATATATATATATAATGAATTTTGAACACTATTAAGGTACATACATTGTTTGTTCTTTATCAAAATCTTTAATTTGCTAACTATGCCTATCAGTAGTTAGTGCCTTCAGTAGTTTGAATCTTTTACTTAGCTGGCAGTATTGGCGCTCACTGTATTGCAGTAGTTTCAGTAACGAAGATTTTTGTGAGGTAAGTATTTCATGAAAGGTATAGGGCCATTCTTTTGTAGGGATTTTTGAAAGTCAGATTGCGTTGCGCTAAAAATATTGTGTGTCAGTTTAGTGTTGATCAGAATAAGTAAAGAGAGAAATGTCCGAGTACGTTCAGTTTTGCTCAGCTATTTGAAAATCAAATAACGTAAGGGGTTTACCAGCACAGTAATTCAATAATTTTTCTAAGGGGACGTTTCATAACTGTAAGCGTACACAACCCTATTAAGTGTGTTAAAATCCTTCCGCATTTAGCGTTTTCTTAAGTGCAATAAGGGGACCACGCCTTAGCCACGAAAAACGCTACCATACCGAATCACCACCACCTTCGTATTTCACTGTTAGCGCTACCCACGATGGCAGGTATCATTCTCCAGGCATTTGCCAAAGACAAACTTATCCCACTGCCATGATGAATCATCACACCAAATCATTAGTTTCCGGTCATTCACTATCTATGGCGTCGCTCTTTACGCCACCTCAATCTTCGCAGAAATGCGTGGCTTATGAGAAACTGCTCCATTCTTTTTATCTCTCCACGTGCAGTCATTGAGCTAGCTGGACTGCTGGTAATACTTTGGAGCACACGAGTCATTTCTTTCGCCGATTTTATGCGATTTTTTACAACCAATCCATTAATGATGAACGTCGCTCTTGACGGTACATGGTTCACAATATCAATATCAATAGTAACTGAATATGGCGCCTTGCTAGGTCGTAGCAAATAAAGTAGCTGAAGGCTAGGCTAAACTGTCGTCTCTGCAAATGAGAGCGTCTGTAGTTAGTGAACCATCGCTAGTGAGTCGGCTGTACTACTGGGGCGAGTCCTAGGGAGTCTCTCTAGAGTAGATCTGCCGTGTGGCGGCGCTCGGTCTGCAATCACTGACAGTGGCGACACGCGGGTCCGACTTATACTAACGAACCGCGGCCGATTTAAAGGCTACCACCTAGCAAGTGTGGTGTCTGGCGGTGACACCACAAGGTGGGTGTTTTGTCAGTCTAGCAAATGCGGTCGGGCGTTATCGTCAGTAGCACCACTTCACGCATTCTTCCTGGTCGTTATTCTTGGACAGCAAAAACGGCTCTAAGCACTGTGGGACTTAACATCTGAGGTCATCAGTCCCCTAGACTTACAACTACGTAAAGCCTGCTCGGTTGGCCGTGCGGTCTAACGCACGGCTTTTCGGGCGGGAAGGAGCGCCGGTCCCCGGTACGTAACCGCTCGGCGGATTTGTGTCGAGGTCCGGTGAACCGGCCAGTCTGTGGATGGTTCTTAGGCGGTTTTCCATCTGCCTCGGCGAATGCGGGCTGGTTCCCCTTATTCCGCCTCAGTTACACTATGTCGGCGATTGCTGCGCAAACAAGATCTCCACGTACGCGTACAGCACCATTACTCTACCACGCAAACATAGGAGTTACACTCGTCTGGTGTGAGACGTTCCCTGGGGGTTAGGGAGGGGGGGGGGGGCATCGAGGGCCAAACCGCTCAATAACCCTGGGTTCGATGTGGGGCGGCGGAGGGGTGAAGTGGACTCCGGTAGTCGTCGTGGGGTTGTGGACCACTGCGGCTGCGGCGGGGACAGAGCTTCTCCGTCTTTTCTAGGTCCCCGGCTAACATACAATTCAATACAATACAATACAACTACTTAATCCTAACTAGCCTAAGGACATCACACACATCCATCCCGAGGCAGGATTCGAACCTGCGACCGTAGCAGCAGCGCGGTTCCAGACTGAAGCGCCTAGAACGCGAGGCCACAGCGGCCGGCTTCTTGGACAGCGTCTGCAAGATGTCTCAGTTGTCGACAATAAATATTAGCAGTCATGGTTACACCACGGTGAAGCAATTCGTAGAACACCAGACCATCGTTGTTTCACACTAGCGTTGATCATTGTGGATTAATGCGACTAAGCGATCAGATACTTATCTACGCCGAAGAGGAAGCAAAGTGCACAAACAAATATCCAGTTGGGGGTTATGCATGTGTTATTAGGTAGTTATTTTTGAGTTATTATGAAAAATGGGAAGAAACACAAACTTCGCGAGCAGTTCACAGCTGTTATTATTGTGCGGAACTGGACGTCATGGCTGAAAGGTGCCTCAACAAGTCCTCATCTGCGAATGAGACGACATGGTTTCAAAAGAAGATACGCTATGTTAGGTTTTTAGGAAAAAATGTTGCATTAGAAATAGAACGGCAAGTGTTTTATTCAGACGCATTACATTATAAGTAAATGTTTTCACAGTGGCAATATGCGAATAGTATGGTCAAACAAAAGTGTAGGTCAGTGCCGAGTAAGGGACTGTCATGCAGACGTGTGGAGTGCGGCAGCGCTCTGCTTGTCAACAATACTGGAGTGTTCGCTGTTTTACCTCATCTGTCCGTTTCTCGAGCGTATAAATGACGGTCGTTCATCAGTGAATTGCTTCTGAAGTGCTGCTGTTCATTTCAGTACACGAATCGCTTTTCTGCAGGGCCGTGCTGTAACAACCTGGTTTAAAATAATAATGGAAAAACGCCAACCTGCAAAGCGATCCTGAAAAGTGACGTAGTGGTTAAAGATCTGTGTTCTGTTCATCCATATCATAAACATAAAATGAATGGCAGAAAGAGACCACTGTCAATTTCATTTCTCGCCCTTACTCAATCGAAAATCTATGGACGTTGACGAAGCACTGAATATTCTGCTTTTTTTTTGCCTCGAGCAACTAAATAAAGACATTGCAATTAATCTCGTTCTGATTCAGTGGTGGAGTACAGGAATCCATCTTTGTTCGTTTATCATCCAGGAGCAAGCGGAACTTACGCCCATAAATGGTTGTAAGTAATTGTGGGTCGCTTTTTCTTCCTCGTCGTGCGGCTGTAACTTATTGCTCTCGCTCAGTCTACAAGGTTATCCCTTGTTCGAGAGTAGGCGCTATTTCTGGCGACACCGTATCGGGAAGCGAATACTCGCGTCAAGTACGCATTCGTCCGGCGGTTGCGCTTGAATTCGCCGCACGTACCTACCCGTGTGTTGTGGTCGGGGACGGTTTCAGACGGCGCGGGCTGACAGACTCCTCTGTGTGGTGCGCCTGGAATGCAGGCGCTCCCGCCTAGCCTCACCATACATGGCCAGGACCCAAGGGCCCGTCTCCCGACTCGGAGCTTCCACAAGCTTCACGAATTACAAGGGGACGCATATCCTCCTTACAAGGGAACCTCCCCATCGCACCCCCCTCAGATTTAGTTATAAGTTGGCACAGTGGATAGGCCTTGAAAAACTGAACACAGATCAATCGAGAAAACAGGAAGAAGTTGTGTGGAACTATGAAAAAAAAAGCAAAATATACAAACTGAGTAGTCCATGCGCAGGATAAGCAACATCGAGGATAATACGAGCTCAGGAGCGCCGTGGTCCCGTGGTTAGCGTGAGCACCTGCGGAACGAGAGGTCCTTGGTTCAAGTCTACCCTCGAGTGAAAAGTTTAATTTTTTGGTTTCAGACAATTATCAAAGTTCAGGCACTCACAAATAATCAACTTCGCTCTCCAAAATTTCGGGACATGTTCAGATTTGCGTGGACATATGCAGGATTTGACGGTCTACACACGGAAAAATTTGAAAACGCTAAAAACATATGTTTTGACAGAGCACAGGGAAAACTGTGCGACTGTGAAACTGTTGCATTCATTTGTTGCAGTTTATGTGACAAACTCTTATGTTTTCATCACTTTTTTGAGACATCCACAAGAAAACCTAAATCGGGCAAGGTAGAAGAATCTTTTACCCATTCGCCAAGTGTACAAGTTAGGTGGGTCGACAACATATTCCTGTCGTGTGAAGCACATGCCGTCACCAGTGTCGTATAGAATATATCAGACGTGTTTTCCTGTGGAGGAATTGGTTGACCTATGACCTTGCGATCAAATATTTTCGGTTTCCATTGGAGAGGCACGTCCTTTCGTCTACTAATCGCACGGTTTTGCGGTGCGGTCGCAAAACACAGACGCTAAACTTATTACAGTGAACAGAGACGTCAATGAACGAACGGACAGATTAAAACTTTGCGAAAATAAAGAAATTAAAATTTTCATTCGAGGGAATACTTGAACCAAGGACCTTTCATTCCGGAGGTGCTCACGCTAACCACGGTGCTCCTGAGCTCAGAAAATCCTTGATGTTGCTTATCCTGCGCATGCACTACTCAGTTTGTATATTTTGCTTTTTTTTTCGTAGTTCCACACAACTTCTTCCTGTTTTCTCGATTGATCTGCGTTCAGTTTTTCAAGGCCTATCCACTGTGCAAACTTATAACTAAATCTGAGGGGGGGGGGGGGGGGGTGCGATCGGGAGGTTCCCTTGTTAGTAACACCTCTTTCGTCACGGTAAAAAGCAGCTTGTCCTTTTTCTGTCACTCAGCTGTTATTTAGAGTGATTTTTGAGAATATTTCTCGTGGAGAAAAAACAGCGGTCTGTTACAATAGTTTAAAAATAGATTTAAAACAGTGTTGACCGCAATAAAATGTTTATTTGCAATGGTTACCGGAATGTGACCATCTACAGACAGTTTATAGCATGATGGTAAACGGTAACTCCACAAATAGCTCTGCCGCCGGCCGCTGTGGCCGAGCGGTTCTAGGCGCTTCAGTCTGGAACCGCGCTGCTGCTACGGTCGCAGGTTCGAATCCTGCCTCGGGCTTGGATGTGTGTGATGTCCTTAGGTTAGTTAGGTTTAAGTAGTCCTAAGTCTTGGGGACTGATGACCTCAGATGTTAAGTCCCATAGTGCTTAGAGCCATTTGGACCAAATAGCACTCTAAGACTGTTCCAGATGATGCGGCTGTCTATAACAAAGTAGAGACGCCAGAAGATAGTAACGATTTGCAGAATGACCTCCACAGAATTGATGAATGGTGCAGGCTCTGGCAGTTGACCCTGAACGTACATAAATGTAACATTTCGATCGAAACCCACTCTGTACAGCTATACTAGTGATGACTAACCGCTGGAAATAGTATTACCGTGAAATATTAGGAGTAATTATCCAGAGTGATCTTAAGTGGAATGACTACAAAAACAAATAGTGGAAAAGCAGATGGTTCTGAGCACTATGGGACTTAACATCTGAGGACATCAGTCCCCTAGAACCTAGAACTACTTAAACCCTACTAACCTAAGAACATCACACACATCCATGCCCGAGGCAGGATTCGAACCTGCGACCGTAGCGGCCAGACTGAAACGCCTAGAACCGCTCGGTCACCTCGGCCGGCAAAAAGCAGATGGCTGGCTCAGATATATAGGAGAATCTTCAGCAAATGTAACTCATCTACGAAGGAAGTGGTTCATAAGGCGCTTGTTCGATCGATTCTTGAGTACTGTTGATCTATCTGGGATCCCCACCAGATACGACTGATAGAAGAGAGAGGGAGAGAGAGAAGATCCAATGAAGATTGGCACGTTCCGTCACGGCATCGTTTAGTCGGCACGAGAGCGTTACGGTAATGCCCACCAAACTCCATTGCCGGACGTTACAACAGACGTGTTGTGCGTCACGGAGAGATTTACTACTGAAATTTTGAGACAGCACTTTCCGGGAAGAGTTGGACAAAAAATTACTTCCCCCCATATACGTCTCGCGTAACAGTCATGAGGAGAAAATTCGAGAAGAGCCAGTGCAGAGGATTACCGACAATCATTCACCCCACGCGCTATTCGCGGGTGAAACAGGATTGGAGGGCTCGATTAGTGGAAAAAAATAGTTCAAATGGCTCTGAACACTATGGGATTTAACATCTATGGTCATCAGTCCCCTAGAACTTAGAACTACTTAAACCTAACCAACCTAAGGACATCACACAACACCCAGTCATCACGAGGCAGAGAAAATCCCTGACCCCGCCTGGAATCGAACCCAGGAACCTGGGTGCGGGAAGCGAGAATGCTACCGCACGACCACGAGCTGCGGACAGATTAGTGGTACAAAAAATCCTCTGCCACACAGAATTAGGTGATCTGCGGAGTATGACGTAGATGAAGATGAACGTCCGTTGCTCAGTCAGCTGGTATAAATGGTCTGAAGATTGTCTATTCTGACCGAAACCAGTAAAGACTGCAGATACATATTTTTTGCGGTCAAGACAGGTTATAATTCATTTTTGGATGAAATAATTTTGGGTACTGGGCCGCACTGTTGTAAACTATTAAAACAATTGAACTGCCGACAGTCATGGACTGTGCGGCTGGTCCCGGCGGAGGTTCGTGTCATCCCTCGGGCATGTGTGTGTGTGTGTGTGTGTGTGTGTTTGCCTTAGGATAATGTAGGTTAAGTAGTGTTTAAGATTAGGGACTGATGATTATAGCAGTTAAGTCCCATAAGATTGCACATATTTGAACATTTTTTTGAACCGCCGACGTTTCGATAGACTTGCTGCGGTCCTGTTTAGGGCAGTTCACAGAGAAGAACGGTAGGAAGTCGGTCGGAACGTCGGCAGTTTAATTGTTTCAGTAGTTTACAATGACATAGCCCAACAGCCAAAATAATTTTATCCAAACTGACGCTGGCGTGGAAGCCTACGACCTTTTATCACTTTTAAAGTTATTTCGGAATTATATGGTCGACGTTAAGCTGAAAAAACACTGACGCCTGACATCATTATGACCACTGCCCACCCCAGCTATGTTACTTCTCATCAATCGTTGGAATCAATTTTTGGAATTCATGTTTACATGTTTTGCAGTAGCAATCATAGTCACGTTTTAATTTGTAGCCATGGCAGTTGTGAGCATAGTTATCCTATTGAGGAGCCCTTGGTGACAAATGTGTGAGTGCACGCTGAAGGCCATGTGTCCGGTGGAGCGTAACACGTGATTCGTCTGGAAAGGCCATATGTCGTTACTCAGCTGACGTCCTATTGCAGATTTCAGCCTTCGTCGCCGGTAAACAGCAGTCAGCATGGCTGCATGAACCAATCGCTTGCTGCGGAGCCAACGTTCTCTGAACGGTCGTTGAGAAGACACTGTTGGTAGTCCCTCGGTTCATCTGGATGGCCAGTTGCTCAACAGTTGCACGTCTGTTCGCCCGTACACATCTCCGAAGCCGTCGTACACCCCTGTCATCTATGACTGTGGTGCTTCGCTGCCTCGGCGCCCGTTTGCGACAGTGCATTTTTGCCGTACTTTGGTGTATTTTAACCACGGCGGCACGCGGACAGTTTACAAACTTAGTCGTTTCTAAAATGCTTCAACCCTTAGCCCGAAAGCCAATGATCATGCCCTGGCCACCTGCCGTCTGTGAATTGTTATTGCATATTAATGTGACTGGACCGTGTATTTCCGTCTCTCGAATCTCACCGAGTTAGTCACACGTACAGTACTGACGTAAACACATTACCTATTCTAGACCGCGAAAAAATACTGGCGTGATTACCGCATTCCTGTCACGCGCATTCTTCTCAACAGAGGGCATTTGATACGTAACATCAGCTCAACTGTGCGAAGAATGGTGTCGTGCCCCTCTTGAGAAACAAGCCTCTCACTCTCCTGAAATTTTGATACTGCATTTACTTTGCTAGACATTTAAAATATTGATTAAAATTTAAAAAAAGCTTGAGACCCGATTTTCCACTTTTTTTAATTACATTTTAGTCACGCCTACCGTTTTCCAACAGAATGGTGACTCTTCTCATTATTCTTTTACTTTGCAAATGAAATGAGACAGTTTCAGAGACTTTACTGGTCTCATACGGATATGATTTATGTATATAGACTGATGCGGCGAGTGAAAATTTGTACCAGTGCCTGGAATCGAACTTCGGTCTCTTACTTACTAGGCAGGTGCGTTAGCCACTAAGCCACGTTGGCACAATATTTCAGACAACTCCATGAATTACCCTGGCACGCCTTCCTCCTCGATCCAGTCTACTTTATATTCCCCCTTATACGCGAACAAAATTGTCGAGGCTCTCCGTGTTCTGGAATAGCACCCCTGTATCGAACGTAAGTGGGAGACCCAGACTGAATCCCAGCAGCTGTTACTTGTACAAATGAAATGACAGTTTCAGACACTTTACTAGCATACCGGGGTAATCTGTACAGTTGGGAGAACCACTGTGCAAGGGTGGCTTAGTGGCTAACGCACCTGCCTAGTAAGCAGGGGACCCGGGTTCGATTCCCAGCCTTGATACACATTTTCACTCGCCGCTGCATTCTATATACATAAAATCTTTGCGCTTTGGATCTATTGACTTTAGTTTCATACTCACAGCGTGCACCTGATATTAAGACTTGCAATTTTAGAAGTTTTTATCATGTATGATTTGCAGTTAAATTAATTATAATGCATAAATTTTGATGTCTTACAACTGTTTGCAAATAAAAATATAATTATCTGCATTGCCCCTCCAACTGAAAATGGAAGACAACAAGAAATGACAAGATTAGCGGAACTTTCTTCTGCGCATTCACAGTTACTATAACCCACTCGATGCAGACGTTTGGGATATAGGTCGTGACCTTTAAATAGATGCACCTTAGCTCGAGTAGAGTGAACGTCGCGCATAGTGAGCCTATTCTAATGCTTGGGAATATGCCGTATACCCATCTTGCAGCTCTTCTAGATACCCCACCGGACCGTCATTTGCCTACTCTCTAGCTTGTAGGTGTATCTTATTATAAATATGAGCTGTTGTGATGTGTACTCGATCATACGGTTCACGCCCAAACCAATACGCCTCAGGCCTGAGGCGTACCAGGATGTCCAAAGGACGTAACCCGAAAATTAACCCTCGACAGGTGTAGTGCGAAAGTCGTCAGTGAGCCTCAGGAGTACGATCCGCCGTCGTAGTATTCTTACGAAGCACTCCAGTCGAAGGCGATGCGCCCAGGCGCTCGCAGCGAAGCCCATTATAGTGCTGATGATGGTTGTAAGATAGGACTGCAAGTAAGTACAGAGCAACGTGAGGCCAGACGGCTGAGTAGCATCTGCAGCCGGCTTTGGAGGGGTAGCGGCCTACTGGAGAAGAGCGCTGGAAAGGTAGCGCTACGGCCGGCTGGAGCTGGAATGCCGCTGGCCGACCTCAGACGGCACCGCTAGCCCCCGGCTCCAGCACCCAACCCCCCGCTCCTGCCGCCTTCCCCGCCCCGCTGCTATTCTTAGTCAGCTCGTAGCGACACGCCGACACACTCCAGATGCAGCCGATTGCTCCTGCGTTGCAACCAACTCGCCGCATCGCTGGAGGATTCCAGCTGCGGCGCGTAGCAAGAAAACTGCGTCGAAACAACTATGACGTCATGCCCATAACTTTTCCTACCGACATCTACTGTTCCTCCTCATCTCCTCGCCACGAATGTAAAGTAACGTTTCTAGCTGCCATCTATGTGCTCCGATGAAGGCGAAAGTCATTCTTCAACTGTCACTAAAATTGTGTGTTGCAATTGGGGGGGGGGGGGGGGGTAATAATATCCAAATGGTCGTTACATTGTTATGTCGTTATGAAACGACATAGTCACCATTATTTCCAGTCTGCAAGTCCACATTACTCTTTGTGCACTCTGAAAGAAACTGTTTCTATTTGCTACGAGGGTCGTAATACCCCACTTTTTTTTCTCAGAGCATATTTACTGTCAAAAGCAAGAATTTGGTGACAATATACAACAACATATCTTGTCCATGTCCTATTTCTCAACTTAGTCTCCATCATTTTCTATGGCCATACGCCAACGTTGGGGAAGACCATGTATTCCCTGCTGGTAAAAGCTCTTGTCCTGTAGGCGTAGCCATGTTTTCACTGCATGACTGACACTCTCGTCATCTCAAAGTGTGTTCCCCGTTCCTCGAGGAGAATCCTTAAGCGGCCTAAAGAGATGGAAGTTCGCGGGTGCCAGGTCTGGACAGTAGGGTGGATGAGCAATGATGTCCAACCGAATTTGACGATGTGTTGCCTGGTTCTCAGACTTGTGTGTGGGCGTGCATTATCGCGTTGGAGCAAGATTTCTGCTGGATTCTTGTCCGATAGAACAGTTCTCGAGTTTATTCAGAGTCTCCACGTATGCCTCTGTATTGATGGTTGACAATCTTGGCATAACATCGACGAGAATGAGACTATCACAATCCCAGAAGACTGTCACCATGACTTTTCCGGCAGAGTGGGTTGCCTTTAATTTCTACTTTTGTGGTGAATGAGGATGAAGCCACTCCATAGACTGCCTTTTTGTTCCCGGCGCAAAGTGGTGCACCCGGCTTTCGTCCCCCATAACGATCGGTGACAGAAAGGCCTCTCCGTTGGTCTCAAAACGCTCCAACAATTCGGATGAAATGGCCTTTCTTTGAATATTTTGGTCCGCTGTGAGCATTCCTTGGAACGTATAGTGAGCACCTCTTTGAATAACCGAGAGTCTCGATCATTGCAGACGCACTTCCAATGCTGACCGACAACTGTAGAGCCAACTGTAGAGTTGTGATGCGCCGGTCGGCACGAATAATGGCATCCGCACCATTCAGCACGTCTGGAGCAGTGGCTGTGACAGGACGTCCCGAGGGTGGCTGATCATGGAGCTCTGTTTTTGCATTTCCTGAGGCACCTATCAACTGCAGCATCGCCATACGTTGCACACGAACGTTTATGGATGTTCACCACGGTTTCTTTTTCTGCACACAAGAATTCAATAACAGTACGCTGCTTGTAACGTCAGTCGTATGTAGACGCCATTTTGACGCTGTACTACGGCTCTGCCGTCTGTCAGAACGGCTCGAAACTTCACCGGCGCACACAAAAAACATCAAATGTGAAGCACCAACAAGGACGCTTGTCTATGTATATTAATGGCTTTCTTAAAAAATATAGGGCATTACTTATTGAACGAGCCTCGTATTTACAAAGGAGGATCAGGAACTATGACTATAAGTAAAAGTTTTGAGTTTTATCTGATTGATATATTCAGTAAAAGTTCATATGTACAAAATATAATAATGATGATGACGATGATGATGATAACAATATACATATCGACAACAGCACGGTTAACAGTTCATAGGCAAAGTCTACGGAAAGTTCCAAGTAAAATGGTCTATCACCCTGATTGCCGATAACCAAAAGTTAATTACTCGCCTTAAAAGCGAAGGGAAAAAAATCTTGCCACACCGTTTTGTTAACATTACGGGCAGCACACAAACTGGAACTTTCGTGAAATCTAAGCGATCCAGGACGCCAGCCATGGTGGCCGAGCGGTTCTAGGCGCTAAAGTCTGGAACCGCGAGACCGCTACGGTCGCAGGTCCGAATCCTGCCTCGGGCATGGATGTGTGTGATGTCCTTAGGTTAGTTAGGTTTAAGTAGTTCTAAGTTCTAGGGGCCTGAAGACCTCAGAAGCTCAGAAGTTAAGTCCCATAGTGCTCAGAGCCATTTGAACCATTCGATCCAGGACGGTGTACAGTCCTCACGAGTTCACTTCCTGCTTTTACCGAAAATGCTTTTGTAGCTGCCCAGCTCCGACGTCATCAGAAGCACAGTGCAAGAAGTCGTTTAGCTGAAGCGGGCAGCTTGATATCCCTGTGCGATGTATCTCTTCAACTGCCTCTATGGCCTTATTTATAAACGGGCGCAGCTAACCGCCAAACAGACCGTTTGCTTTCAACCGCCCTAAATGGCCCCTTTCTCGGACATATATATATATATATGTGTGTGTGTGTGTGTGTGTGTGTGTGTGTGTGTGTGTGTGTGTCGTCCTTAGCGTAAGTAAGATTACGTAGTGTGTAAGCTTAGGGGCCGATGACATCAGCAGTTTGGTCCCATAAGACCTTACCACAAATTTACAAATTAATATCTCTGTCGATCAACAATTCACAATATTCTTAATTTTTCTTTATAAATAAAGTTAAATTTGCTTCAATTACTGAAAAAGTTTTAGCTAGACTGCATTTGACTTCTGCTGGCTAGAATTTTTAGAACGAAATCGCCACTGGAACATGACTCCTGAGTGGCTCTTTTAAGATTCCTTCTAACTATTTATATTAACAATAGTCTTGAAACTTGGTACAGTTGTATTGTCGCCTGAATGTAATCGAATGCAGTAATTAGAACTTTCTATTACAAATACAAATGATATTTAGTCTGTTATGAACAAGGACTCTTTCATTCCAAATTTGATAATTAGTAAATAACTTTAAAACTAATAGAGGTAGCTTACTGGTGTCGCAGATATGAGGTTTTTATATGTAGCTGAGATTACATGAGAATTTTCATCTCTCTCAGACTAACTTTTAGCGTCTTTAGTTTTTCGAAAAACGCCGATTTTGGCCAAGGTATTGCTCCGACAAAGTTGAAACTGGTAACTTTTAATTGTGACATACATTTACACAATTTTTAGGTTTGTAGTCTTACAATTCAGCGCCACTTATTTTTTCTTAACATCCTATATTTTGTCTGACATATTCATTTGATCATTCTGAGACTTTAAAACGTTAACATTGTACTTAAACATGCATTGCTGAAGTTTGGAAAAGTTAATTTTAACTTTTAATTTCACTCTTAGATTATGGTGCAATCCTTTGTATGTTAAGCGCCGGTGCGTTCAGCCGACGTGGCGCTTCTAAGTCGTGAACTGGGGAAAACCGCGGCACACTCGCTCGCCTCTGTTCCTCCTACAATGATACAGGGCTTATTTCGCCTCAGCAGGGTTAACATAAACGCATACAATTTGGCCCCATTACTTTTAATGAAAACGTCGATATTCCGATATCTTCTACAAACAGTCCATCGTATAAGGAATGATCGCTTCGCCCATCTCTCGAGTCAATAATGTACAGAAACGGCTCCATTTTTACGTAAGGTCACAAAATTTTCTCAAAACACCGATGACAGGTTTCTTTTGTGAGCATTCCCGATTTCGTGGCTGTTGGCATGAAGACCAAATTAGACACTGACTTATTAGAGACAAACGAATACCACTGGTAACAGTTTCCTGGAAAGTGTTAATACGCGCCGGCCGCGGTGGTCTAGCGGTTCTAGGCGCTCAGTCCGGATCCGCGCGACTGCTACGGTCGCAGGTTCGAATCCTGCCTCGGGCGTGGATGTGTGTGATGTCCTTAGGTTAGTTAGGTTTAAGTAGTTCTAAGTTCTAGGGGACTGATGACCACAGATGTTAAGTCCCATAGTGCTCAGAGCCATTTGAACCATTTGTTAATCCGCATCAATTCTGGTGATGAAAATTATTTTTAATAATATTTGAAATACTTACTTCTTTTGTTAATAATTCCCTTGTATTTCAAGATGTCACAGAAAATAATGACGTCACATGCCTCCGCGAAAACAAATGAGAGAGAGGGAAAAACATAAAGCAGGATTTTAATAAGGCGCGCAATAATCCAAAGATGTGCTCCTGACCACTGTGCTACAACTCTCTTGCGCCGAGGGTGCAGATGAAGTTGCATCGAAACTTTGATCGTTATTTTCTTTAAAATTCTGGAGTGTTGCCACCTAAACCAGCACAGATATCCCTTTATTTTCGTCGTCCTTTTATCGCGCGAAGTTACGACTGTACCAGAGAGCGACTTACGAGGAGTTCCCCTTACAAGTCTAACGCTAATCTAATTTCTGGTACTCTTCATTTCTTTCGCTTTTCTTCTGTTTGCTCCCAGTCCGTAGTGTGTGATCAACAGACTGTTTGCTGTGTTCAGCAAATCTTGCAATTCTTCCTCACAGCCACCGAAGATCGCAATGTCATCACTGAATCTTGTCAATGATATCCTTTCACCATGAATTTTAATCCAACTCTTGGAACTTCCTTTATTTCTGTCATAGCTACTTCGATGTACTGAGTGAACAGAAGGGGCAAAACTTTACATTCCTGTATTCTACCCTTTTTAAACTGAGCACTTAGTTCTCGATTTTCCATTCTAATTGTTACCTGTTGCTTCTTGTACCTATTGTACAGCGTCCCTCTCACGGGTCAGGCGTAATTTCTCTGGTGTTTCTGCAGATATTAGCAGTTTAGTTTTTGCTGGAGACAGCCCAAATAAATATTGCTCCACACGTCTTTTTGCGAATCCCAGTGTCGATGAAAGCGACGCTTTCTTTTCTATTACGAGCAAAATTATTTTTAAAGCGGACACTTCCGTGCCCATTGGATTCAGGGGTTCCAAATTAGTTGATTGGTTGGTTGGTTTGGGGGACTGGACCAAACAGCGAGCTCATCGGCCCGATCACATTAGGGAAGAAGATCATCCGTGACCTTTCAAAGGAGCCATCCCGGCATTTGCCTGAAGTGATTTAGGGAAATCACAAAAAACATAAATCAGGACGGCCGGGCTCGGGTTTGAACCGTCGTACCCAAATTAGTCCAGTCCTACATTCGTTTTGTCGATTTGTATTATCGAGAACATTAAAACACGAGGAATAACGAGTACTGCAGCTGCGACAGAACCAATCAGGCCGTACTGACTGTTACCGCCAAGCAGCAGCACTGTTCAGGCGCTGCTGGAGTACTAGTTGTTGTTCCTGTTTTAGTAAAGCCGTTAATACAGATCGAGAGGACGATTTGGGGCCCCGCTTTAAAAATAATTTTGCTCGTAACAGGAAACAAACCGACGCTTTCTGCCGGCACTGGACGTCGCATTAAAGACTTGATGAGCAGTTTGATTTGGGCCGACTCCATCTACACATCGCAAAAACCAAACTGCAAACATCTGCCGAAAATCCAGAGAACATGTGCCTGACGACTGTTAGGAGATACACTCTGTTTGTTACTCGTCTTTCCCTACAGATTACAGCTGTCTTCTTCAGGATTTCGAACATCTTCACCTATGCACCTGTTTATATCTTCAGAAGCATTTTCTTCGTCGCCAGATGCCAGAACCGTGTCTTGATTTTTCTTAGGTCTTGCTGAGATTATGACGCACGACGTCAGAACTGCCCCCAAAAAATGGTGCAAATGGCTCTAAGCACTATGGGACTTAACATCTGAGGTCATCTGTCCCCTAGGCTTAGAACTACTTAAACCTAACTTACCTAAGTACATCACGCACATCCATGCCAGAGGCAGGATTCGAACCTGCGATCGTAGCAGCAGCGCGGTTCCGGGCTGAAGCGCCGAGAACCGCTCGGCCACAGTGACCGGCGAACTGCCTCCCTGGTGCCTTTATTTTACCTAATGATAGTCTGATTGTATTCTATCAGAGCCTCAGTTTTCTTTTCAGTTCTTCTTATTGTTCTTAAATGAGCTGTTACGCTGATTGTGCGATAATTCTTGCCCTTCCTGTCTTTATTTTGGGTAGCATAAAGCAAATACGACAAACATTACGTTAAGAAACGGTAGTTCCCAGTGCCTATAAATTTTTCTATGTATTCAGAAGCAGAAACAGTGGCCCAATGTTGCACATACCCCAGCACTGGAAGACATCTGGATAGGAACCAACTTGAGGGTGTGTTGTGGGACAGAGACAGTGAACGCTATAGCCAGCAATAAATAAACCAACAGATGTAATTTCGTCTCCGATTTATTCCAGAGGCAATCGGTTTCAACATCCCATTATGACATCATGGTAACATAGTGAGCTTATATTGCCAGACAGAATATCATGCAAAAGCTAACCAGTATCAGCACCAGCGTATGTAACACGACCAGCTTATGTACGTACACGCTCAAATTGTTTACGATTGTACGGCGGTGTTATATGCGCTTGTGTAGATACTGGTTAGCTTTTGTATCATATTCTATCTGGCAGTGTAAACTCACCCACCATGTTACCATAGAGGGCTTGATGATGGCATTACGGAAAGCCGAAACCGGATGCCTTTGAAATAAATCAGAGATGAAAATACAGCTGTTGGTTTATTTATTGTTTGTTGTCTTTTTCCTTATATATAAAAGGTGATGTCCTAACTGACTGACTCACCATCGCCTAGCCCACTCTGCTGCGGATAGAAAATTGAAGTTTAGAGAAAGTGTGTATATTATACTGTAGGCGTCGTTTAAGAACGGATTTTTCGAAATTCCAACCCTAGGGGGGTGAAATAGTAGATGAAGAAATTTTCGAAAAATGTCACTATTAAGGCAATTTCGAAGTTAGACCTACGAAAACTGCTATTGGTTTGTCGGTCAGAAATAAAGAAATACGTGTTTCAGGATTTTTGGAAATTTAACCCTATGAGGTGAGAAATAGTGCACAAAAGCTGTTTCTGGAAATATTATTAGAGAACTACTAACGTATTTTTAAAGTTAAATCTACAGGGTGTTTCAAAAATGACCGGTATATTTGAAACGGCAATAAAAACTAAACGAGCAGCGATAGAAATATACCGTTTGTTGCAATATGCTTGGGACAACAGTAAATTTTCAGGCGGACAAACTTTCGAAATTACCAGTAGTTACAATTTTCAACAACAGATGGCGCTGCAAGTGATGTGAAAGGTATAGAAGACAACGCAGTCTGTGGGTGCGCCATTCTGTACGTCGTGTTTCTGCTGTAAGCGTGTGCTGTTCACAACGTGCAAGTGTGCTGTAGACAACATGGTTTATTCCTTAGAACAGAGGATTTTTCTGGTGTTGGAGTTCCACTGCCTAGAACACAGTGTTGTTGCAACAAGACGAAGTTTTCAACGGAGGTTTAATGTAACCAAAGGACCGAAAAGCGATACAATAAAGGATCTGTTTGAAAAATTTCAACGGACTGGGAACGTGACGGATGAACGTGCTGGAAAGGTAGGGCGACCGCGTACGGCAACCACAGAGGGCAACGCGCAGCTAGTGCAGCAGGTGATCCAACAGCGGCCTCGGGTTTCCGTTCGCCGTGTTGCAGCTGCGGTCCAAATGACGCCAACGTCCACGTATCGTCTCATGCGCCAGAGTTTACACTGAAACTTCCCCTTAGAACAATTTTTACACTACTGTGCTTAACCTGACGCACAATATTTTTTAGCGCAACGCGATCTGACTTTCAACACACAATATTTTGTTAGCGCAACGCAATCTGACTTTCAATAATCTTTACAAGAGAATGGCCCTGACTAACATTAAACTATACGTCTCACAAATCACTTACCTCACAAAAATCTTCGCTCTCAAGCTACTGCAATACAGCGAGCGCCACTACTGCCAGCTAAATAAAAGATTCAAACTATGGAAGGCACTAACTACTGATAGGGATAGTTAGCAAATGAAAGATATTAATAGAGAACAAACAATGTATTTTACCTTGATATCATGACAAATTACAAAACTCCGCCATCTCTCTCCCCACATCCACCACTGCTGGCGGCTCACCTCCAACTGCGCAACGCTACGCGCTGTTCACAGCCAGCTGCCTAACACTACAATGGTTGAGTATTACAACAATGCAAAGCAGCCACAGACTGCACACGGCACAGCCGGTGATTTTCATACTGAGGTGGCGTTACCAATAAAAAAACTAAACAGCCTACTTACATAGCCCCCATGCTCCCCACAAAAAATTTTAAAAATTTTGTTGGGCACTGGCCAATACATATTTGTTAAAAATTTTTTTTTTCACAATTACAATAACAAAGAAATCAAATGCACACACTTATTGATACAATGTTGGTCAAAAGCTAAAATTTTCTCACAGTCCATAAAGACAGTCTTGATCATTCATCACATTGCAGTGTTTTTCTCAAAGTCTGAGCAGTAAAAGAAAATGCACACGGAAGTAGTGGAATTTCATACAGTCTTGAAGAAGTAGTGTTGTCCTTCCAACAGAAAGACAGTGCTGACTCTTGACATGCTGACAGGTAATGGGCCACAACAGAGCAAACCCACAGCGGAGTCAATCGAAGTTTTGAAGAATATCGTTTGGTAGGTCATCACAGAGCAGACCCACTGTAGTCCTGGTAGAGATTACGGTATTGGTGGGCCACCAGAGGCGCAGACCCACTGCAGTCCTTGTAGAAATAATGGTATTGATGGATCATCAAAGATGCAGACCCACTGTAGTCCTTGTAGAGATGGCCAGCAGCCATCCGTTGTGACTGTGCAGGTGCACAATCACCATTGAAGAGTCTTGCGGATAATATAGCAAGTCCATAACCACCACTTGTGCACTCACAAAGTTTTTGGAATTGTCCTTAGAACCAGCAATGCTGTCATCCAGTCCCTTGCTGAATTATTAACACACATACAAACACTAACAGTCCCTACTACTCACATATTGTCCATCTACTATGACCAACAAAACGTGTGCAGTGAAATGTAACTTACAAGTTAATAATATGATGAACTGGTGTCTATACAATTTTATAACATAAGAACACAATAACAAAGGTACAAAACACATCATTAAAGAACATAACAATACAAATAACATTTGCGGTAATAGGGCTTTACCAAAGAATAAAAATATATACATCAGTGTTACAAAAATAATGACATAAGTACATACATAAAGATCAGAACAACTTTTGAAACATCAACATCACACATGAGCATTAAAACAGAACAGATAAATGTCTAAACATCTTTACAAAGTAAATAACATATTATCAATGCAAATTATATTTGAGGATCACAGTATTCCTCATCATAGTGAATGTAGCTTAGTATTAGAAAAATTCTACAACATAAGTATTATCAGATATACATATAAATACAGGAAAAACATAAATACACAAGGGAACACAAACACATAGTGGGATAACACAAGGAAAGGACAGGGTTTCTTTTACTGCAGTATGTTGCAAACAAAAACTTTCTTTACTTCTCGGAGATCTCCCTTCATTCCTCATTATTTCCAAAAGTCCTATCTATACCTGCTTTTCTGTATTCTAACCATATTTCTTTCAAAATAATTATTTCTCATTGTACAATACTCATTTTGGCCCTATCTGTTTCTTGTGGCTTCTCAATGCATTTCTTCCAATTCATCATAGTTAGTTTCTTATATAGTCTACCCCCTCTTAAGCTAACTTAAATCTACTGAGCTCAGATGCTAAACTAAGGGACGAGGCAATGCAGCAGCACATAACAAATTAACACAGACAGCAATGACAAAAAAAACGCAGATTTGCGAAGCAAGCAGCATTAAGAAATTAGCAAAGCAATTGTAATATTACAACTAATCTAAGGCAATGTGCAACAAATAATAACAAGAAATCATTAGTAAAACTGGCTTAACAGAATAATACAAAGTCAAATTCAATAACACTATGCCTGGCAAACAGCAGCAACTTATACCTAAATATGACATAGCTCAAGCAGAAAAAATAGTACACTAAAGATAACAATGCAGATAAGGGAAATGTATAATCACATCTTAATGTCTATGTAATTAAAGTGGTGCACCACAAAAACTAATTCTAGAAAAAATTACTCAGTAGTTGAAAAGAAAATTCCGTATGCAATTCCTGTGAAGTGAAATATTTTTTTTTATGCTCCTTCGTTTTTTTTTTTATTTACTCGATCTGTAGACAGAAAATATTTACATTAATACATCTATAAAATTTTATTTTTACCAATGCTGCAGTGCAGCTAGAAACTAGATATTAAACAAAATGGGCAAAGCAAGGCGTGAAACGTCATTCACTAGCCATATGGCATTTCTCTCAATTAGCACGACAATAGCCGTGAAATGTTTCTCATCGTTTTCAAGTTCGACCCTGTCGTTTTTGCGATGCTCTCTACAAAGGAAGGGTAATGGCCTCCCTTTTTTTTTTTTTTTTTTTTTTTTTTTTTACCTGTGCCGCTGAAAAAGGGGCTCGCAATAATGGCCCTTTTTTTTTTTTTGTTTTGGGCGTCTGACACAGCTGTGTGCCCGCGACGCATTACGTGCAGGTGGTCACTTAACTTTCGTACGGAAATATTTACGACAGCAGTTTCCGCTACAATGGCAGTCTTAAATAAAAATATTTCACAGGTCAAGAATTAGCGTTGCAAATCTGTAAAAACAAAATCCTATGAATATAACAGTGTCCAAAAAATTTTCGTCGGCATTGTGATACATTCACTCATTTACACACATTTCATAACTCTTAAAGTACGATCTTGGTTTCCAACAACCTTTTCCACAAATCAGAGTGCCCTAATCACTATTCATTACTCCTTACCTTATTACACATATATAAATTCGTCGACGCTTCTTCAATACTTCATCATTAGATACATAGCATAATCAAATTCTTCATATAACATTAGCTTATTAATCATAAACATACCTCAACAACATAATACACATCGTCGTCGTAAAAATAACATCATAACACCTCAGTCAAATCTCAAAATCGTCGTAGCTTCCTCCAATAGTTTCAAAACCTAAAAAAATTCTCTGCTCATGTCAAAAGTGTCATCTGCCTCAAACGTACTTTAAAAATCATGATCCCATACCAAATATATCATTCAAAGCTCTCATAGTATCACAATGGTTCTGAAAAAATATGAACAGTTTACAAAGTACAAACAAAATACAATTTCATACGTATGAAGTTATTCAACTGTGTAATTACGTAAACATCTGTCACTGACGTAGTAAAAAAAATGTTTGTCTCTCTCAGTTAAATGATCTGATAGCTGTGTAATACTGTGTTGGAGAAATATGGTACCGATGTGTAAAGTTGTATAAGCAAATACCATATTAGCTAGGGTTCCTTGTGGTTGCCACACACATGGTACACAAAGTAAGCGTGTACCCCCCTGAGGATAAATGTAATTATACCCTCAGGTGTTACAAATTACAGCAATGGAATGAAATGTATGACGGAAAACTTTCTTTGCAATTTAAAAATCTAAAAAAATAAATGTTTTAAGTACAAAATTAATCACTCAAATACGTGTCCTGTAGCGCTAAATGTGCGTCTTGTTGCAACATAATCTCTGTGGCAGTGTCGTAGTTATCGTCTTCCGAAAGCTAAGTTCTGCAGAAGTCAATGTACTTACCTCATGATAAACAAAAGTGAAATGCTTTGCGTATAGATATCTTAGTTATTACGCTTATTGCCGTGATGAGGAAAGTACTGTACTGTAACGTATTGTTGTGCTACGAAAAAGGCTGTCTCATTGTTGCTATACCACAAAAGTTACTACTAAAACATGTTTTAATTTCTTGAATAATGCCGAAAAACTGTGCAGATATAAAACAGATACACCGCAAAAGCAACATTGTAAATTGTCACTCATTAGTAACATCGTGATAAAATCCTGTAGCTGTCACATAAACTAACCACTGTGTCATCTAGTATCTCTCAGAAAGCACTTTAAATCCAGAATGTATTTTCAAATAAACCAAAATGTTGCATTAAAATCTCAAGTTAAAAAAGCACATTATCTCTCAATAAACGGTGTTACATGTGAAATGTGGTGTAAACCTTTGCTCTTCCTAGTACGCAGAGTTTCAACTATAACGCAATTGTCAAGTAGTATACGTCGGTAAAGAATACTGGAATATTTCTCAAGGTTAGCGTCTATGTTATTTTTCTCGGAGCCAGCCGGCGCAGGTGTCTGCCTGCGGTGCGGGTCATTGTCTGTCTCTCCACTGGCGCGCGTCGCTAATGGGATTCGGAGACCGAACCTCCACAAATTCGCCTTGCCGAGAGGGCCCAGCTCTGTTAGAATCCCGCCAGTTCTGATGCAATTCAGGTCTGTCGTTATGTCGGTAGTTTACATAGTTTCTTGTTTGTCGGTCATGTGGTGGACAATTTCTCCCGGAATCGTAACTGCGCGCCGAACTGTTGCGTCTGAAGTTATTCTGCCCCCCCCCCTTTTTTTTTTTTTTTTTTAACAGCTTATAGTAAAAATCATTGTGTCGGCGAGTAGCATATCGGTCATTGTTACGTCGTGTCGGCGGTTCCATCTCAAAATCCAATGCGCCTTGCCAATTTCTTTCATAATTTCCGAAATGTCCTGTGTTATTATTTTGTGGTTGTTCCGTATTTCTATGTCCCTCTTCCCGTACTGGAGCGCGAGTGTCCTCTGAAATATGTAATTCTTGTATTACCTGCGTCAACTGATCTTGTACTTCCCGGATTTCTCTTTTGTACTGTGTATTGATTTGATTTTGATTTTGTTTGAATTTTCTAATTTGTTCGCACTCTTCTGTGTCATTAAAGACTACCGGTTTTGTGTCATTCAGATTATCATCTACCTTCGTAGATAAATTATTTAGCTGATCCGAAAGTTCAACTACTTTCTCTGATAATGTACTAATTTCCTCCATGTGTCTTTCTACTGTGTCTTTTAAGTTTTCCTGGGTTTTTGCAAGTTGCGTAACCGAATCGGTAGATGCAACTGAGTCAAATTTAGCTTGCAAGGTCTCATGATTTTCATGAACAGTAGTTTGCAGTTCTTTTATGGCTACTTCGTGATTCTGTAGTGCATTTTCATGCCGCGAAAAAATAGGTTGGAAATGCTCACAAATTTGTGTTTTTACGTCGTTACAGACTTTTTGACATTTCGATTCAATGTGATGTAACTCATTAGTTAAATCCTCACGTGTTTGTTCAAGAGTTTGCTCCAATGAGTCTAACTTTTGAAGCTGTTGCTGTGTTTGACTCTGATTTTGTTCCATTTGTTTCTGATTTTGTTCCATTTGTTTCTGATTTTGTTCGATTGTGTCTAATTTTTGAAGATTTTGTCCCATTTGTTTCTGATTTTGTTCGAGCGTTGTGTCTAACTTTTGAAGCTGTTGTTGTGTTTGTCCCATTTGTTGTATTAATTGTAATAACAATGCATTGGTGTCTGAAACATGTTCCTCAGTGGTTTTCGGCAGTGAATTTGCACCGGAAACATTCACATTTTGACAAGCAGAAAATGTGTCTTGACTCATTTGAGAAAACGGTGAGGACCCAAATCCTGAATTCACAGCATTTGCGAGATCGTGTCCTGTCATTTCGGATTCCTGAGGCGAGCTGTTGCCGACCGACCGATCGATAATGGTTCCCTGCTCACTGATTGTTTCACTGTCTACGCCATTGTTTGCAGCCCGCTCCATTTCCCTATGCACAGCTACCAAATTATTACTTTGAACATCTGTTAATTCATTACACAGTGGTGCTGGCAAGCTACGCTCGTCGTCACTATTATTTCTCAGTTTGCTTTGGAGCCTAGTGTTACGTTTTTCACACGCCATTATTGTCACAGTATTTCACACGACAACACAGAAAAACACAATTTGAAGAGCAAAAATAAGAAAACACATTAACATAGCACTGAAAATAATATCTAGTTAATTGCAAGCGCAGCTGCGAAATACTTGCTGCAAATCTACATGCATGCCACAACTGTTTTACTGTACAACAATGAAAAACTACAACTACAAAGGAAATTCTCTCTATAATTATGCGCTAGCAATAAACAAAATCTACACTAATTACACAAACTACAAGGAAAAAATCAGAAGATTCCAGTGAGTTATCCTCGGCTAAGGGTCGACATATGAAACGTCCCCTTTTGACAATTATACAGGACTGTCCTTAACCTGACACACAATATTTTTTTAGCGCAACGCAATCTGACTTTCAAAATTCTCTACAAGAGAATGGCCCTGACTAACATTAAACTATACGTCTCACAAATCACTTACCTCACAAAAATCTTCGCTCTCAAGCTACTGCAATACAGCGAGCGCCACTACTGCCAGCTAAATAAAAGATTCAAACTATGGAAGGCACTAACTACTGATAGGGATAGTTAGCAAATGAAAGATATTAATAGAGAACAAACAATGTATTTTACCTTGATATCATGACAAATTACAAAACTCCGCCATCTCTCTCCCCACATCCACCACTGCTGGCGGCTCACCTCCAACTGCGCAACGCTACGCGCTGTTCACAGCCAGCTGCCTAACACTACAATGGTTGAGTATTACAACAATGCAAAGCAGCCACAGACTGCACACGGCACAGCCGGTGATTTTCATACTGAGGTGGCGTTACCAATAAAAAAACTAAACAGCCTACTTACAACACCTCTATCCATACAAAATTCAAACGCGGCAACCCCTCAGCGCCGCTACCATTGCTGCACGAGAGACATTCGCTAACGATATAGTGCACAGGATTGATGACGGCGATATGCATGTGGGCAGCATTTGGTTTACTGACGAAGCTTATTTTTACCTGGACGGGTTCGTCAATAAACAGAACTGGCGCATATGGGGAACCGAAAAGCCCCATGTTGCAGTCCCATCGTCCCTGCATCCTCAAAAAGTACTGGTCTGGGCCGCCATGTCTTCCAAAGGAATCATTGGCCCATTTTTCAGATCCGAAACGATTACTGCATCACGCTATCTGGACATTCTTCGTGAATTTGTGGCGGTACAAACGGCCTTAGACGACACAGCGAACACCTCGTGGTTCAAAAATGGTTCAAATGGCTCTGAGCACTATGGGACTTAACATCTATGGTCATCAGTCCCCTAGAACTTTGAACTACTTAAACCTAACTAACCTAAGGACAGCACACAACACCCAGTCATCACGAGGCGGAGAAAATCCGTGACCCCGCCGGGAATCGAACCCGGGAACCCGGGCGTGGGAAGCGAGAACGCTACCGCACGACCACGAGCTGCGGACAACACCTCGTGGTTTATGCAAGATGGTGCCCGGCCACATCGCACGGCCGACGTCTTTAATTTCCTGAATGAATATTTCGATGATCGTGTGATTGCTTTGGGCTATCCGAAACATACAGGAGGCGGCGTGGATTGGCCTCCCTATTCGCCAGACATGAACCCCTGTGACTTCTTTCTGTGGGGACACTTGAAAGACCAGGTGTACCGCCAGAATCCAGAAACAATTGAACAACTGAAGCAGTACATCTCATCTGCATGTGAAGCCATTCCGCCAGACACGTTGTCAAAGGTTTCGGGGAATTTCATTCAGAGACTACGCCATATTATTGCTACGCATGGTGGATATGTGGAAAATATCGTACTATAGAGTTTCCCAGACCGCAGCGCCATCTGTTGTTGAAAATTGTAACTACTGTAATTTCGAAAGTTTGTCTGCCTGAAAATGTACTGTTGTCCCAAGCATATTGCAACAAACGGTGTATTTCTATCGCTGCTCGTTTAGTTTTTATTGCCGTTTCAAATATACCGGTCATTTTTGAAACACCCTGTATGAACATTAGCATTTGACTTCTCGGTTACAAATAATAAAATACGTGTTTCACTGTTTTTGGAAATTCAGTCCCTATGGGGGTGAAGTTGGCGATGAAAGTTTTTAATGAAATATTTATTTGTGCATGCATTTTTGAAGCTAAATAATGAAAATTTGTATTTGAGTTCTCTTAATAATTAAAATATACCCTCCAAGGGGGGGGTGAAAGAGGGGAGGATGAAACGAATAATGAAAATATTTTATTGTGAAAGCAATTTTGAAAGTAAATCTTTGAAAATTAGTCTTTGGCTCCTCGGCTATAGACGAAAAAATATGCGTTTCACTGTTTCTGGGCCGGTCGATGTGGCCGAGCGGTTCTAGGCGCTTCAGTCCGGAATCACGCGACCGCTACGGTCGCAGGTCCGAATCCTGCCTCGGGCATGGATGTGTGTGATGTCCTTAGGTTAGTTAGGTTTAAGTAGTTGTAAGTTCTAGGGGACTGATGACCTCAGATGTTAAGTCCCATAGTGCTCAGAGCCATTTGAACTGTTTTTGGTAATTCAACACCCAAGGGGTTGAAATACGGTGAGACTGATTTACTGAATTACCATCGCCCAGCCGAAACCGTTAAGGATATAAACTTGAAGTTTGGAGGGCGTGTGGGTCTTGTACTGTAGGGATCGTTCATAAAGAGATTGTCCGAAATTCCACTCCCAAGGAGGTGAAATAGCGGATGGAAGGCTTTTTGAAAGTATGTCGCTACTATCGAAATTTTGAAGCTAGAACTACGAAAACTGGTATTTCGTTTCTCAGAAAAAAATACATGTTTCAGCATTTTTTGGAAATTCAACCACTAAGAGGGTAAAATAGTGGGTGAAAGATGTTGTGAAAATAAATGACTACTGATGAACTACTAACGAATTTTAAGACTACAGCTATGACAATTGGTATTCGGCTTCTCTGTTAGAAATTTTAAACAAATTTATTTCAGTGTTTCTGGTAATTCAACCCCTAAGGGAGTGCAATAGGTGACGAAAATTTTTAAGAAGATATTTCCTCACCTTAAAAAACTTTCAAAGCTAAATTTATGAAAACTGGTATTCCACTTCTGTGTTAGATATAAAGACATATTGGTTAGGGGATGAAAGATGCTATGGAAATATCTCCATAAGAACGCAAATAGAATCATTAAAAAAAAAAAAACTTTGGACTCCAGCGCACGCTGGTGACGCCGCAAAGTATTCTCTGCCTCTCTCTGCGCAGAAAGCATCGCGCACCCACCTTCTTGCTTACGCACCAGAATAGCAGCAACCGGGGGCGAGTTTCTCCGGCCACTTGCCGGCCAGAGTTCGCAGTTTCCGGCCAAGTGACGGAACTAATGTGCGGTCGCCAGGCGGCGGTCCGTGAGGGACGTGGCCGCGGCCGGCGGCTGCCGGCTGCTGGGGCCCTGGCTGGGGTGTCGGCCTTTGTTCCTCTGATTTACTGGCCGCGCTTCCCACGGCTCGTGCCTGCCCGCCGTGATCGCCGGCTGTACGGTGTACGGTCCGTCATCGCGGCGCTCTAGCGGGGGCGGAGCATGCGGGCACGACTCAGCGCTGCTATTAGGGCTGGCCCTCTGGCCAAAGAGCATGAAGGACTGTCTGAGAAACAAGCGCGTGATTCCAAGTGTGTGTGTGTGTGTGTGTGTGTGTGTGTGTGTGTGTGTGTGTGTGTGAAAAAAGGTAAGAGAGCGAGGGCTAAGGGGTGGCGATTGGTGTTAGGGAGAGGGTGATAGGGAGAGGGTGGTAGGGGGTCGGATGGAAGGGAGCGTGATCTACAAGTTGAGGCACAGCAAAACGCGATTTTCAAGAGGCTTTAAAAAAATTACATTTTTTGTTGACATTGTATTTGTGCCACCATAAATTACATGAAATGCACTTGAGAATATTAAGCAAATCTGACTAACTAGGAGACCTCCTAGGAATCAAATTTCTGTAATTCTTTTTTTTTTTTTTATGGCACGTGAGATTCAGAATACAAATATCAATTACACGAAGCTGTCAAAGTAACGCTCAAAATTATAGAGAAAATCGTCTCTGCAAATTCCCAGAAAACTTAATTCATCAAAGTTCAAGCGAATTTCATGGCGGTTCGCGTGGTTCTCTCGGTAGTGACTGATAATTGTAGATGGGTAATCAACTGGTCGCTGATTCGAATCTCATTGTGATCCTTTCTTTCGCTTATTTTGTTCGTTCAGTTCGGAGACCTGCATAATTTAAATATTTAATTCATCAAATACATGCCAATTAACGAATATCTGTTTATCACTATTTACGAAAAATTTCTTCTTTCTTATCTACATCCACATCTACATCTACATACATACTCCTCAATCCACCATACGGTGCGTGGCGGAGGGTACCTCGTACCACAAATAGCATCTTCTCTCCCTGTTCCACTCCCAAACAGAACGAGGGAAAAATGACTGCCTATATGCCTCCGTACGAGCCCTAATCTCTATTATCTTATCTTTCCGCGAAATATAAGTTGGCGGCAGTAGAATTATACTGCAGTCAGCCTCAAATGCTGGTTCTCTAAATTTCCTCAGTAGCAATTCACGAAAAGAACGCCTCCTTTCCTCCAGAGACTCCCAGCCGAGTTCCTGAAGCATTTCCGTAACACTCGCGTGATGATCAAACCTACCGGTAACAAATCTCGCAGCCCGACTCTGAATTGCTTCTTTGTCCTCCATCAATCCGACCTGACAGGGATCCCAAACGCTCGAGCAGTACTCAAGAATAGGTCGTATTAGTGTTTTATAAGCGGTCTCCTTTACAGATGAACCACATCTTCCCAAAATTCTACCAATGAACCGAAGACGACCATCCGCCTTCCCCACAACTGCCGTTACATGCTTGTCCCACTTCATATCGCTCTGCAATGTTACGCCCAAACATTCAATCGACGTGACTGTGTCAAGCGCTACACTACTAATGGAGTATTCAAACATTACGGGATTCCTTTTCCTATTCATATGCATTAATTTACATTTATCTATATTTAGAGTTAGCTGCCATTCTTTACACCAGTTACAAATCCAGTCCAAGTCATCTTGTATCCTCCTATAGTCACTCAACGACGACACTTTCCCGTACACCACAGCATCACCAGCAAACAGCCCCACATTGCTATCCACCCTATCCAAAAGATCATTTATGTATATAGAAAACAAAACCGAGCGAGGTGGCGCAGTGGTTAGACACTGGACTCGCATTCGGGAGGACGACGGTTCAATCCCGCGTCCGGCCATCCTGATTTAGGTTTTCCGTGATTTCCCTAAATCGCTCCAGGCAAATGCCGGGATGGTTCCTTTCAAAGGGCACGGCCGACTTCCTTCCCCGTCCTTCCCTAATCCGATGAGACCGATGACCTCGCTGTCTGGTCTCCTTCCCCAAACCAACCAAGAAAACAAAAGCGGACCTACCACACTTCCCTGGGGCACTCCAGATGATACCTTCACCTCCGATGAACACTCACCATCGAGGACAACGTACTGGATTCTATTACTTAAGAAGTCTTCGAGCCACTCACATATTTGGGAACCAATCCCATATGCTCGTACCTTAGGAGTCTGCAGTGGGGCACCGAGTCAAACGCTTTCCGGAAGTCAAGGAATATGGCATCCGTCTGATACCCTTCATATCATGTGAAAAAAGGGCGAGTTGCGTTTCACAGGAGCGATGGTTTCTAAAGCCGTGCTGATGCATGGACAGCAACTTCTCTGTCTCAAGGAAATTCATTATATTCGAACTGAGAATATGTTCGAGAATTCTGCAACAAACCCATGTTAAGGATATTGGTCTGTAATTTTGAGGATCCGTCTTTCTGCCCTTCTTATATACAGGCGTCACCTGCGCTTTTGTCCAGTCGCTCGGGACTTTACGTTGGGCAAGAGATTCATGATAAATGCAAGCTAAGTAAGGAGCCAATGCAGTAGAGTACTCTCTGTAAAACCGAATTGGAATCCCATCAGGACTTGGCGATTTATTTATTTCCAATCCATTCAGTTGCTTCACAACCCCAGGGGTGTCAATCACTATGTCCTCCATACGGGAATCTGTACGAGACTCAAACGGCGGTATGTTTGTACGATCCTCCTGCGTGAAAGATTTCTCAAATGCTAAATTTAAAATTTCAGCTTTCGTTTTGCTATCTTCCGTTGCCAGGCCAGACTGATCAGTGAGTGACTGGAAGGAAGCCTTCGACCCGCTTACCGATTTTACGTAAGACAAGAATTTCCTTGGGTTTTCAGCAAGATCTTTTGCTACGGTATGACGGTGGTAGTGGTTGAATGCTTCGCGCATCGCTCTTTTTACAGCAGCACGAATCTCTACTAACTTTTGCCTGTCCTCATTCTCGCGACCTTTCTTGTACCGCGAATGCAGCTGTCTTTGCTTCCTGAGCATTCTCCGAATTGCGCTGTTAAGCCACGGTGGGTCTTTTCCGTCCGTAACCCAGTTTTTCGGCTCATACTTCTCCAATGCGTGATTCACAATGTGTTTAAAATTTGCCCATAATTCTTCCACGTCCATCGTACCGGAAGTAAATGAAGTCGATTCATTTACTAAGTGGGATGCTAACAACTGCTTATCTGCTTTTTCTAGTAAGAATACTCTCCTAGCCTTCTTGACCGACTTTTTAACTTTCGTAACCATAGTCGTAATGAGATCATGATCACTAATCCCTGTCTAAACACTGACACCGTCGATGAGGTCTGGTCTGTTCGTGGCTACCAGATCTAAAATATTTCCATTACGCGCTGGCTGTCGATTTAGCTGCTCAAGACTGTTTTCGGATAATGTGTTCAAAAGTAATTCACACGACGGCTTGTCTATACCACCTGTAATGAATCCATAGACATCCCAAGTCTATAATAGGTAGGTTGAAGTCGCCTCTGACTAATATAGCATTAAATTAAAAAACATCACAAATTTATTAACAATCTTTCATAAAATATCGATAAATAAGAATTTATATTTGCAATGAGAACAGGAATTTTGCATGCGATGTGTAATTAGAAACAAGAAGCCGTGCATTTTTCATAAAAATGAAGATTAGATGTGTGTTAATAACCATATATTAGATGAATTTTATATCTGAATGATGCAGATACTGGAACTGCGATCGATCGAGCTACCCAAGCACGAGTTATCCGACTCGTCCACGCAGCTTTCATTCCACCACTGCCTCATTTCCTACCTTCCAAACTTCACTTCATTCAGTGTCTATAGCATTTGACGCTGCCAGTCACGATTTTCCTTCATTTGCTTTCTGTATTACGCATTAACAGGTTCGTTTTTCGTGTATGATGACAATTTCAGGACTGATGTTTGTTGTGTGTTAGTTGCTGCGTGTTATTCTGATGCTTTTACTGTGACATATTTTGATGTCTTTCTCTGTAGATACTGGCGGGTTTGGAAATAACTTACGCTCACACAGTGCCTGTTGTCCTCTTACTCGCCTAAAAATACCATAATTTGCGAAAACCCATCTGTTTTTGAATATCAGCGCGATTCCTATTGCGAGATGTCAGATGGGACCTCACCGCACAGTACTGTTGCTACATGAGGCGTCCTAAGAAATAAAGAACACAGCAAAGAACTTTGAGAGATACAAGTACGCCATTCGGGCAGCTGTCATGAATATAAATAGTACCGCACTTAGTTTTTGGAAATCTTCGCTAGCTCTGTATAAAACAGACATAGTGAATACGACACAGCGAACGCGTCTTGTAGCGAACTTTACAGTAGAATACGCCAGCGTACATTCCTTTATGCCGGTCTGTTGTCAAACACAAGTTGCTGATCGCCTTGAAAGTGAAACAGATTGATCTCCAAAGCTGATTGCCTTGGAAGCGAAACAAGTCAGCTGATCAACTTTTATGTCACAAACACAAAAGGAGTGAAACTTCTCAGGAGCTACAGCGAAGATAGATCGACAAGTAACCTACCTCATCGAATTACAGGCACTACATAATAAACCTACGAAGTTACTGTCACTCGAAAAATCGAAAATCTATTATCCTTTATCGCCTCCGCCATCCCTCCAAAGCTATAAGCGTGGCCCTGACAGCTTGTAAAGGCACATTTACTGCTCACACGATTGAATGACTTGGTTGTAGCGAAGTACGTTACTGGCGCGCATCGTGGTTATTGTATTGAGCCCGCGTGGTTTTAAATGCGCGTGCTTGTCTTGAGAAGAACCAAATTTGTTACATTACGATGAGTACTACGTATTCTGTTACTCATTTTTAGTGAAAAAGATGTTCACATTTTGGAAGGAGGGCTGTATATGGGTAATGTTAACGTGTGAGCTGTCAATTCAATGTAGTAATGGACTTGTCTATTGTGTAAGGATTACCTGTGGTCATTTTAGTATTATTTATTCTGATAAGCAGAATGAACTCAGTACGTAAATTTTAATTTGTCTTGTTAACTGCTTGTGAAATCTATGTGATTTCTTTCCGCCATGTCAATTAATTTGTTCCTTATGCAAAAGTTATATGTGGTCGCTTTAAAATGTAGTTCATTCTAAATCAGGAAGGCGAACCTAGAACATAATTTGAAAGCTGTTCTAGTTGACTTCAAAAACGCTTATTTATGCTGCTTTCTTGTTAATTACTAGTGAGATTTGTGCGATTTGTCTGCCACTTTAGTTGCTAGGATTTAGTTAGCTTTTCCGCAGCTTCTCGCGCCCGGGATCCCGGGTTAGATTCCCGGCGGGGTCAGGGATTTTCTCTGCCTCGTGATGACTGGGTGTTGTGTGATGTCCTTAGGTTAGTTAGGTTTAAGTAGTTCTAAGTTCTAGGGGACTGATGACCATAGATGTTACGTCCCATAGTGCTCAGAGCCATTTGAACCATTTGAAGCCAGTTTAGTTAGTTTTTTTAATGTACAGATTATCTGTGGGCTCTTTTGAAATTGTTTATTCTAAATGCAGGAAGGTGAATCCAGTGCACAGTTTGAAAGTTATTTAGAGCGATTCCAAGTACCCTTACGTCATTTTGATTCATTACCTGCTGTCGTAATATTAGTTGTTTCTTAAAGATAAAAGGGGAATGATAGTTTAAATTCAAATATTTGGCTACTCATTGGTCTTAAAAGTGGTTTTAAGTAAACTGTTGTGTGATAAAATTGTTTTACCGATTCTCTTGTAAGGCTAACTAAGATTTCCTCTTGAGTTTTCTGTTTACGCATTTGTGTGTAATGAAAGTATGAAACCTTGTTCACTGGAATGTCATTACGTATCCCTGTATAACCCAACACCAAAACCCCATTGCTACGTCATAAAAATATTTAAAGTTGTTGAAATAATACGTGAATAAGAAGATAACATAGAATTCTTCGGAGTATGTGGGTGGCAACCACAAAAGCCCTTACCTGACATTACTTCTTCCACTTACTTTGCATCAAGCTGTTTTTTTTCCGGCCGCCCTTGGTCAACTCCTGTTTCGTTCGACCCCAACCGTACGCCTGAGGGTATCTTTCATTTCCCTCTTCCTTTTGTCGGCAAAGGACCCCAGACTCCGTTCAGGCTGCCGATACCACTAGAGTGTCAAAAGTATGAAATTTGTCCGCAGCTAGTGGTCGTGCGGTAGCGTTCTCGCTTCCCGCGCGCGGGTTCCCGGTTTCGATTCCCGGCGGGGTCAGGGATTTTCTCTGCCTCGTGATGACTGCGTGTTGTGTGGTGTCCTTAGGTTAGTGACGTTTAAGTAGTTCTAAGTTCTACGGGACTGATGACCATAGATGTTAAGTCCCATAGTGCTCAGAGCCATTTTTGAACTATGAAATTTGATGAATGAATCAGACCTTCAAGAATTCAAGACAGCACTGCCAGCATAAACTACCCCCACGTCCAAAAAGACATCAGTCGGGTGACCTTTGCCCAATGTAAGCCATATAGTGGCTGAACATTATGTAGTCAACGGGAAAGGATGAAAGGAGTTTTCCGGCGCCTTAAAACAGTCAGAATATACCGGTTAAGGGAGATAACCCCACATGAAAATCCGGATTCTCCTATAAATTGGTTTGAGGAGATGACTGGTAACCTGCTCTCGGAAAACACACACTAATACTAGTAGCCCAAGGAGCCTCGGAAAAAACGATGGTGTCAAAGGTCAATGCAAATTTATGATAAAGGACAAACGAAAATGGATCAACGGATATATGAAAGTAACTACCTGGAATGTCAGAGGAATTTCCCAAAAAGAGATACAGCTACCAAGTATACTAAAAGACATGAATATCGATGCTGTAGCAATCACAGAAACGGAAATAAAAATGAGATGTAATACATATGTACGCGATTAAATTATGTTTTATAGTGTAGTCGAACAAAATGAAAGAGCAAGCAAATGTGTGGCATTACACCTGAGAGAGAGAGATCGAAGATTGCACATACATAAGCGAAAGGCAAATGAGAAGAGGTAACGTCACCATTATAAGCAAATATGAAGAACCACAGAAGACTCTGAATAAATGCTGTGCTATTGATTAGATAATTATGATGGGTGATTTCAGTGCCAGAATAGGAAATATCCCAGTAACGAATATTATAGGGCCTTCTGGAGAACCGATATGTAATGAAAATGGAAAAATATTATGAGATTTTGCCACTTACAATAATCTAAAAATAACACTCTCACTTTTTAAGAAAATAGATATATGTAAGTATAATTGGACAAGCAGAGGTCTTAGCTCAATAACTGACCACATTTTAGTAAACGATACGCTAGCGAGTCAAATAAGGAATACAAGAGTTTATAGAGGACAAGATTTAGGATCATATCATTTTTCACTAATCTCCAGAATACATCTTTTAGCGAAATGGAAGAAAAAGACAAAACAAATAAGTAACTAACGAAATCAAATCGTGTGTACAGTATACTTTCTTGAAGAGGGCAGCATCAAACATCCTCACCAAAGCAGAAGAAATAAAGAGCAAGAAAACTTGGAAACTAAAGATAATGTAGAAGAAGAAAGCCAAAATCTGAAGAATGTGATACACAGAGTAACAGGAGAAGTTTTCGGTAAAAAGGAAAAAAATAAGGGAAAGAAAGAGCCTAAAAATTTGGAGCTGTTAAATAAAAACAAATTGCGGGTATACAATACTTAAGCAACCCCATAGCTGAAGAGATGCAGTCCCATAAGAAGAGAAGAAATATTGCTAAATTGGTAGTACGAAAAGCACACTACGAGCATTGGGATGGATTTATTTCTAATATGGAGAGTGATGTTCGCAGGAGACAGCAAATGGCCTATAAAGGTTTTAAAACTTTAAACGCAACAGAAAAATAGAAGCCAGAAAGAAACAGTATTCAAGAAGAACAATGGGTAAATTATTACAGCGTATTATGATATGACGATACGACACAAGAAAGAAGATTGGACTAAAATACAGTCTGATGAAATGAAATCTGCCATTAAAATCACTCAAGAACGGGAAAGCGACAGGAAGAGATGGCACTAATTCTGAACTGCTAAAACGTGGAGGAACGATGAAACATCTACGACTGCTATCCCTTCAACGAATATTGGAAGAGCAAGAGTACCCATCCAAAGACTGGAAAACTGCTAGAGTGATTTCAGTTTTATAAAGGAGTCAACTACAAAGGAGTAAGTTTACTCAGCACACAAGATATATGCCAAAATTTTAAACACAATACTTAAAAACATACACGAAGTAGTAGTGCATGAGGAACAAATGGGGTTTTGGAAGGAACGATCTGCGATAACGCAGATAATACAATATAATAAAGAAACATACATTTTAAAAAGCTTTTGACAATGTCAATAGACAGAAACTTTGGAAGATAATGGCGAATAACGGATATCCGAAACATCCAATAAATGTTTGTATCAGAATACGATTCTAGCTCTAGACCCCAATAGAATAATGACTAATGAGATAGGAACTAACAGAGGAGTACTACAAGGCTGCTGTATCTCCCCAACTTTAACATTTACATACAAAAAATAATGCAAAAATGGAAAACAGAATTTCAAAAACGTGTATGAAGAAGAGGACCTTCAGAAAGGAATTTAATTATTGAGACAAATAAGTGCGAAATTTGACATGGAGATCTCAACTAAGACAATGGCCTTCCTGGGGAAAAAATACATTAGAACCAAAATAGAGGTATATCAAGAGATTTTAGAGCAAGTAAACTAAATCAGTTACCTGGGATGTGAAGTAACAATTGACAACAGCAAACATACAGAAACTCAGTAAATTTAGCCAGATATGTGAAACAAGGTATGGCAAACCACCTCCGCTAGGACCTTGCCGCGTCGGCGGAGCGGGTTTCCCGCATCGTCCCCTACGCTCCTCGGAGTATGGGACCTCATCATCATCATCATCAACATGTGAAACAATTAACGGAAAGCTTAAAATCAAAACTAGGAAAGTCTTACAAAACAGTTGTAGTCTCCACACTGCTTTATGGAAGCGAGATCTGGCTGTTAAAGGAAACGCAAGAAAGCCGCATTCAGGCGCAAACAATGAAATTCCTCAGACGAGTTAAAGGTTGCACAAGAGAAGACAGACTAAGGGATCGAGGTATTACATAAGAAATAAAAATTTTTAGTCTAAATGGTAAAATTCAAGATTATAGAGAAACATGGAACGAATAACTACAAACAATGGAGAGTGACAGACTCTGCTTAGAGGCTAGAAATTTTAAGTGCTAAGGAAGACGAAATAGAGGAAGGGACTTAACTTCTAAGGTCATAAGTCCCCTAGAACTTAGAACTACTTAAACCTAACTGATCTAAGGACATCACACACATCCATGCCCAAGGCAGGATTCGAACCTGCGATCGTGGCGGTCACGCGGTTCCAGACTGCAGCGCTTAGAACCGCTCGACCACTCCGGCCGGCTACAACGGGTACCGTAACAGGCAATTTCGCCTAATTCCTAAATAGGAGGAGAAGAAGAAATTCATGAAATTCTGTGTTGTGAAACGTCAAATTTCTTTAAAAGAACATAGTTGAAAGCTCTAAGAGAAAAGGAACAGCTCTGCTATACATATTCAATGGTATCCAGCGTTTTACTAAACCCACTTTGCATCCACGAGCTATGACAGGTATAGGAGGGAGGAAGGCAGAAGAGGTAAAGGAAAGGCACTGGTATTATGCAGTCTTAAATGTGACAAAGACAGCATCTAAAAGATGTAATGCAAGTAATAAAAGTAGGAAGCAGTTTGGGTAATGCATCTAATGTGGATACATGAGATAGATACATGAAATGTCTTGTTAAAATTGGTAGCTAAAAGAAAAGATTTATGTAAATGAACGTGGTGACAAGTGTGCTATAATGCTGTTCCATTTATTTTACAGCTAATAACAATGTTCTTTTCATAACTCGTATCGAATCAGGTACAATTTTAAATTTTGTCAGTCTATCCTAGCTATCGGATAGTTACAATTAAAGTGCAGCCCCTGGAGTTCCAGTGCGGGTTGCAAGTATCGTATGGCAGCGAGACTTGTTAGATATTCTAATGCGTTAATGTGGAACTGATTTACGCTGGAAAAAATTAGTTCCAATTTTGGGAGAGAGATGCAAATATGGCGCTGTGAATGCAAGAAAGACGTGGTAGAAATATTTCGTATGTAACAGATTAAAAACTGGACGTGGTCAGAGAAGATCACACAAGTCAGGAAAGCATAATGTTGATTTTATTATTAACCTCTGCTTACACAATTGGTTCAAGCTGAGCACCCGAGACCTCGACGAGATGCTGACTCCAGTTCCGGTGGAACCTGAGCAACGTTTTCCCGTAAACTGGCCAAAAGATCAGGTAGGGACCGAACGTGACCTTGGTAAACACGTTCTTTTAAATATCCTCAGAGACAAAAGTCACATGGATTGAGATTAGTTGACCTTGCAGGCAACGCATCTGGAAAACTAAGTGCGTGTAAGGTTGCAAGATCTTTCACTGGGCGAGCGACCTGTGGGTTGTCCCATCTTGCTTGACGACAGTGGTTTCCACACAGCTGCACTCTTCAAAAGCGGAGATCACACGGCGCTGATGGACGCCTCGATAAAGTGGAAACATCACGCTACACGTGACAGGCCATCTGGGTGTATTCTCTTCAAAGAAGAACGGACTGAGAATAAAGGTGATTGTGAATTCACACCACGCAGCCGCATACGGCGACTGCAATGGCTCTTCGTGCATGCAAGCGGTTTAACAGTATCGCAAGTAAGGCAGTTCTATGTATTCACTGTACTCTAGTGTACAATGTGCTTCCTCACCCTACATAATACTGAGCGGCCACATGTCATCAACTTCGATCCGTGCCGCACAACGAAGAGCAAATTCAGAACGTTGCTGCGGATCGCGAGGTTGCCGTTGCTTCACCCTCTGCATCTTGCACTAGTCTCAGTGTAGTATTCAGAGCAAAGCTTCCCGTACTGTTGTTCATGGGATGGACAACTCTAGTGACGCTGTGACGCTGCACGAGCACTAGCACTCCCCCGGAACATGCAACGTGATCACTTACAGCAACAGCAACCTCGTCAGTAAGTTCCACCGTGATAGACCATCTTCCTGTTTCAGGTGCCACACCAAGCTCACACGTGTTTTCGAATTTCATTATCATCTTCTTTAAACCAATTACACTACTGGCCATTAAAATTGCTACACCACGAAGATGTTCTACAGACGTGAAATTTAACCGACAGGAAGAAGACGATGTGATATGCAAATGAATAGCTTTTCAGAGTATTCACACAAGGTTGGCGCCGGTGGCGACACCTACAACGTGCTGGCATGAGGAAAGCTTCCAACCGATTTCTCATACACAAACGCAAGTTGACCGGCGTTGCCTGGTGAAACGTTGTTGTGATGCTTCGTGTAAGGAGGAGAAACGCGTACCATCACGTTTCCCACTTTTATAAAGGTCGGATTGTAGCCTATCGCGATTGCGGTTTATCGTACCGCGACAATGCTGCTCGCGTTGGTTGAGATCCAATGACTGTTAGCAGAATATGAAATCGGTGGGTTCAGGAGGGTAATACAGAACGCCGTACTGGATCCCAACAGCCTCGTATCACTAGCAGTCGAGATGACAGCCATCTTACCCGCAAGGCTGTAACGGATTGTGCAGCCACGTCTCGATCCCGGAGTCAACAGATGGGGACTTTTGCAAGACAACAACCATCTGCACGAACAGTTCGACGACGTTTGCAGCAGCATGGACTATCAGTTCGGAGACCATGGCTGCGATTACACTTGACGCTGCATCACAGACAGGAGCGCCTGCGATGGTGTACTAAACGATGAACCTGGGTGCACGAATGGCAAAACGTCATTTTTTCGAATGAATCCAGGTTCTGTTTACAGCATCGTGATGGGAAATCCAGGTGCCATTGTCAGATGGACTCGCAAGCCAAAGTGCCGTACAATTGAAAGACTTGCACCAGGCTGCTGCCGCTCACATAAAACAGTTTCACTAAATGCATACGTTTTGTCTTCTGCATAGCCATGCCGTTGACTATAGTTGCAGCTTGTCGAACGACAGTTTTGATGTCATATCGGCAAATAAATAGTGTACAGCGACAGTTTTGCGCCTGGTGGCCACAATTGGATCTACTTTGTTTTCAGCGTAAATCGGTTCCGCATTAACGCACCGGCACATCCACCAAGTTTCGCTACCACGCGATAATTACAGCCCACTTTAAACCTTCATGAGCAGCTGCACTTTCATTATAACCATCCTGTACTTATTCGGGTACATCTTTAAAAATTTATTTTTTAAATGTTTTCGATGTATGTTATCTAGATAAATAGTTCTTCATTAATATTTTACTTTATTTTATTTTTAGATCTGAATACCATCGTTAAATATAATAGAAGCTAGTTATGAACTGTGACTAATTGCAACTGAGATTGTCATAATAAATATCTTAACAAAATTTCATCTTCCTCGAATTACACTGAGCTGACAGAAGTCGTGAGATACTTGCTAAAAAGACGGCCGCTGTGGCAGAGCGGTTCTAGGCGCTTCAGTCTGGAACCGCGAGACCGCTGCGGTCGCAGGTTCGAATCCTGCCTCGGGCACGGATGTGTGTGCTGTCCTTAGGTTAGTTAGGTTTAAGTAGTTCTAAGTCTAGGGGACTGATGACCTCAGATGTTAAGTCCCATAGTGCTTAGAGCCATTTGAACCATACTTGCTAATATCGTGTCGGACCTCCTTTTGTCCGGCATAGCAACTCTACGTGGCATGGCGTCAACGTGTCCTGGGAGTTCACTGCAGAAATATTGAGCCAGGCTGCCTCTATAGCCGTCAATAACTGCGAAAGTGTTACCGGTGCGGGATTTTGGGCACGAACTGACCTCTCGATTATGTCCCCTGAATGTTCGATTGGATTCATGTAGGGCGATCTGGGTGGCCAAACCATTCGCTCAAATTGTCCAAAACGTTTTTCAAACGAATCACGAACAAATGTGCCCCGGTGAAATGTCGCATTATCATCCACAAAAATTCCATCGTTGTTTGAATGCCTGCGATTGGTCTCCATGTATCGGCACATAACCATTTGAATCAATGATCTGTTCAGATGGACCATAGGACCCAATCCATTCTACGTAAACACAGCCCACACCATTAGGGAGCCACCACTAGCTTGCGAAGTGAATTGTTGACAACTTGGGTCCATGGCTTCGTGGGGTCTGCACCAGACTCGAGCCCTGTCATCAGCTCTTACCAGCTGAAATCGGGACTCATCTGACCAGGCCACGATTTTCCAGTAGTTTAAATTCCAATCGGTACGGTCACGAGCCCAAGAGAGAGGGTGCAGGCATGTCGTGCTGTTTGCACTGGCGCTGAAGTCGATCGTCTGCTGTCTTAGCCCATTAACACGAAATTTCTCCGAATTGTTCAAATTCAAATGGCTCTAAGTACTATGGGACTTAACATCTGGGGTCATCAGTCCCCTAGCACTTAGAACTACTTAAACCTAACTGACCTAAGGACATCACACACATCCATGTCCGAGGCAGGATTCGAACCTGCGACCGTAGCGGTCGCGTGGTTCCAGACTCAAGCGCCTAGAACCGCTCGGCCACCCAGGCCGGCCCGAATTGTTCGAACGGATACGTTCGTCGTGCTTCCTATATTGACTTTTGCAGTTATTTCGAGCAGTGTTCCTTGTCCGTTAGCACTGACAATTCCACGCAAATGCTACTCGGTCGTAAAAGGAAGACCGTCGCCACTACCTTGTCCGTGGTGAGAGGTACTGCCTGAAATTTGTGATCAGCACGCTGACTTTCCGAAATGGAATGTCCCATGCGTCTAGCACCAACTACCATTCCGCCTTCAAACTCTGTTAATTCCCGCTTCGCGGCCTTTATCACCTAGGAAACCTTTCCATACGAATCACCTGAGTACGGACGACAACTCGGCCAGTTCACTGCCCTTTTATACCTTGTGTATACGATAGTACCGCCATTTGTATAACCGCATGTCGCTATCCCGTGACAATTGTCACTTCAGTTAATGTCGAATGTGAACGTGGTGGTCATATGCGTATCGTCATCGGTCGGCTCCCCGCCCGTGCAGAAAGCAAAAGGCCGAGCGCCGTAGCGCAGCCCACGTGGAGCGCGCGAGGTCTCGTGACGTCAGCGGCGTGGGCGTGGCGGCGCTGGCGCTGTATAAGGCTTGGCCGGCGGCGTGGGCAGGCGCGACGCGCCGCCGTCCCCCGTACTTGGGGCGGCCGCCTCTGGACCGGTGGACCGGTGGGCGGCAGGACGGGTTCTGCTGCTCACTTTTACCGCCGGCCCGCCGCTCTGTTGCCACGTCGCTAATAGCCCGACATTCGACTGGCCGCGGATTATCTCAGCTGAAAGGGTATCCACACTGGCTGAGCGATTTCCCTGTTGTCGCTCTTTAAATTTCCCCTACGTAACGTGTAGTCCACGAGTTATGCTCTGGCAAGAAAGATCGACATTACTGGTGCTTTCGACAGCCTACTGCGCTCGTCTTTGTTTGGTCTCCTTAGGGAGCCTGTGTGTCCAGAGGCTCTGGGGAACATCCCGAGAGACTATTACCGTGGGACACACACGTCTTCAACATGCCCAGGAGAGGAAATGACAAAGACATAAAAAGGCTTATTCGCTGTGGGTTTGCCCAGACATTGTCAAAAGTCTCTCTGGGAAGCTCTTACGCATCCCCCATACAGTCACGAAGCGATTTCCGTATTTTCGGAGCCCTGAAGGAAGACATTCGTGGCCGTCTACTTGCTTCGGATACAATCATGCTTCCGTAGTTAACCTCAAACGTTTTTCCGGGAAGCCATGGCCAAACTGTCTCACAGTGGGATGAATGCATTAAGAGTTATGTCGGTTACTTTGAAATATTAAACAATTTACTTACTTTTTTTTTACATCTGTTTCTTTTTCAGTTGACTGCTCCTTGTACATGTTAATATTATGATAATATTGTACGATCTGTAGTGACAAATACTCGAGAGAAAAAATGATGGTGGTCGCTGCAAAATAAGATAAAACAGTTTAATATGATAAGAGTTTCAGTAAAGGATTGGAAATAATTTTTCTGTGAACATAATAGAAACAGTATTAATTACGATACATTTTCAACGACATATTAGTAAATACAGTGGATAATTTACTCGGTCTTCATTGTACGAAGAAATTCCCGTTGTAAAATACTTCTAATACTGAAATTTCTAATTTAGTAATGTAGACTACGGCTCATATAAATGAGCATTTGATAAGGGAATGATTTTAAAACCAATCCTCACCGCAATGTCAGCGTCGATATAATTAAAGATCTTGCAAAGGCAGAACAGAGCAGTACGTCTCGTCAAGGTCTCCGTCGTTAGAGACGTGATATTATCTTATTTGCAGAGGAGGTTATCGGAAGAAACCTGTCGTGAGCTTTTTGAGTAATGAACTTTTAGTTCTCATGAAGTAATTTAGGAAAACCACTGAAAACCTGAATCAAGAACGTCAGATGAGGATTTTAACACCGCTCTTCGCGTATGTCTTAACCATTCATTTGTCTCGCAGAATGGAAATTTACAACTTTTTAAATTCTTGATCTGACGAGTCGTCACATGTCTCTGTTCTCATACAGAATGGGGCAGTTGTACGGCACTGGATTCGCATTCGAGAGAACAGTAGTTCAAATCCCCGACCAGCCGTCCATATTTCGGTTTCCCGGGGTTTTCTTAAACTGCATCTGGCAAAAGCCGGTGTGGTTCTATTGGAGAGGCCTGTTCCCTTCTTCACCCTTGCTCAATCCTAGCTAGTGCTCCGTATAATGACATCTTTGTCGAGGGGACGCTAAACCGTAATGTTGCTTCCTTATTCTTCATCATCATCATCATTTTCTTCTTATTCTTCTTCTTTTGTTCTCTACCTGTAGATTGCTCGGCAACAATTCTCGTTCTGTATTTTCTCTATCTTCTTCAACGCTTTTCTTGTCTGAGTATGTTCTCAGTTTCGTATCTTGTTTCGTCTGCCTGATCTACTGAAGCCCTGGTCTTCCTCGTGCGTTCTTCCTAGGCATTTTTCCTTCTATGAATTTAACAGTGATTGAGCAATGTCTATATATAGGTACGTAACTCATAGGTCCCTCCGTTCCGTGATAGTTCTCCACTACGATCTTTTCTCCCCAATGTTGTTGAAAACTTCCTTACTGAACATTTCTCTGTCCGTGAAATCTTTAGGACTATCTACAATACCATGCCCCAAAAGCTTGTAGTCTTCTCCGTTCTCAATTTTTTTTTTTTTTTTTTTTTTTTTTTTGTGGGTCCACAGCCTCCAGATGTCTAATAAACGTACACATGATCCGTAGTAAGCTGTAATGCGATTTTTATTTAATCGTTACAGCATACAACGGACCATGTTTACGTTTACTAAGCTTCTCCGTTCTCGTTCTCGCTTACTATTCATGTCTCCGAGCCATATGGGCAACGCCTCAAACAAAAATATTTACATATTGTTTGCTGATTTTTAGACTGTGGTTTTTCGATGTTAGTAGCGGCTTCTTGTTGCTGAATGTTGTTTTAGCTTGTGGAATTTCACATTTAATCTCCTGGCATGGTTCACTATCGTCTGTTATTGTCTTATTCTGCTACTTAAAGCTGATTACGTGCTTCGGATTCTCCACATCCATTCACTTTTCTTCTTATTTATTCTCTTATGATATAGGGTGTCCCAAAAGGAACGGTTAGTATTCAGGGATATGACAGAAACAATCACTCGAAGCAAAAAAAACTCTAGTACACATGGATCCTAAAATGCATATCTTAAGAGCTATGAGCGCTTTTTTAGTGGAGGAGATGTGCTTCACGTAGCGAGGATGAACAAGTACTCACACCTCTTATTCACACACACAATTGCATCCTTGGCGTAGTGAGTAATGGAACACTCCAGTACACGTCTATTTAATCCTGAAAATACTGTGTCACTGTCTTTTATTTTGACAACTGCTGTCTGATTCCTGTAAAGCTGCTGGGTTATTTTCCTGTCTCGTTGTTCCAACTGAATGCGCATTAAAATCTACTTAATTTTAGATCAGTCCGCATTGTCGAAAGACCTCTCAAAATCAACCAGCAAACCCTAGATTCTTTAAAGAATCGAAAACCCAGGTATAAAACAGCTTCCGAATTTTGATTACTTTACAAGACAGTTAATGTGTTAAACGTTTGACGTTAAAAATGTTACCGAGAAAAAACTTTGAAGAGAACTGAAGTACCTTATAACTGTAATACTTGTGTTGCACCATTCACATAAGATTAAATGGCTTAGTGAAGAGATTATGACAGCATCTCAAATTTTTAAATTCGGTCCATAATTACGCGAATAAACATTGGGAAAGACACAGGCTATAAATTGTTTGAAACAACAGTGCACGGGTTTTCTGTTATTACTGACTACGAGAAACACGCCCGGGTTCCCGGGTTCGATTACCGGCGGGGTCAGGGATTTTCTCTGTCTCGTGATGACTGGGTGTTGTGTGATGTCTTTAGGTTAGTTAGGTTTAGTAGTTCTAAGTTCTAGGGGACTGATGACCATAGATGTTAAGTCCCATAGTGCTGAAGAGCCATTTGACTAAGAGAAAGTGATGACTATACTCTACCGTGATAATGTGCAGTTTTGTTTTCTTTCTCACAGTCAGTTTCCACAGAAAACAGGAAAGTTTCATTTACAGCTTATCGGCGTATTATTAGAATACTACTACGCTAGCTTTAATTTGCAATAACAATGAACAAGGCCTAAGATCAGAGTGAGGTGGAGGAAGAGGAGATGAATTGAGGGGAGGCAGGAGGAAATGGACAAAGAGAGGTGGAAGGAGAATGGGCAGAGAAAGGAGATGGAGAAGATGGACAGAACGGGGGGCGAGATGAGAAGATGGACAGAGAGAGGGAGAGGAGGAGAGACAAATGGGGGGAGCGGGAGGGGGAGGGGAAGGGGAAGGGGCAGGAGGAGATCGACAGAGAGAGGGAGGAGAAGGAAAGCACGACGTATATCCAATTCCCATAAATATTAAGCAATTGCGAAGCATTGCCTGGTTGTAAATAACAAAGCGAGGATACATGGTGCACCTTTCGGCGTACTGGCACCGACGTGAAATCAAGAATCTTGACCATCGACCAGATCGGATTCTCGACTGTAGAACGTGCGTCCCGAGGTCCTGTCTCAACCCCCAGACCTGTTAGACCCGCCCTGGGGAAACTTCTGCAACGGCGTAATTTCTGTTCCGTTATAAGGGCGTCATTAACAGGTGCGAACGGACAGTGAGCGGGTGGCAAAAAGATGCTCGTTGCTGCGTTCCGGGCGGACGCTGTGAATCCCGCCGAGCGGACCGGCCGTCGCGGAACCTGTTCCTGCAGCTGTGCGCCGCTGGGGGCGGTGACAGGTTTGGCTCTGGATTTACCAAACCAGCCGCGGAACACACTCCGCCGCGAGCGCTCGTTAACTGGCCGTCTCCGGCACATTTCCTGATCTCTTGCAAGCACAACATCTTGTCTAAGTTCACCAGATGAAACACTGGTCACCACCTTAAATGACAAGAACCAAGACAGAACAATAAAATGGAGGACCAACAACGAATACCCTGGAAATACCGAGTGTGTCAGCGATTGAAGATACAAAACAAATAAAACAGCTTACTGAGCAGGAATTGACGATGATACATAAACAAATTTCAGACGCTACAAAAAGATTTAATGTTTTAGAGAAAAATAATGATTCAGACGGAACTGAAATCTCAGGCTTTCCTCTCGAATTAGTGGTTTAATTGAACAAAAATACTCGGGTAAAGACTGAATTATTTGTCAGTTCATCAACTCAGAGCCGGCCGCGGTGGTCTCGCGGTTCTAGGCGCGCAGTCCGGAACCGTGCGACTGCTACGGTCGCAGGTTCGAATCCTGCCTCGGGCATGGATGTTTGTGATGTCCTTAGGTTAGTTAGGTTTAAGTAGTTCTAAGTTCTAGGGGACTTATGACCACAGCAGTTGAGTCCCATAGTGCTCAGAGCCATTTGAACCATTTGAACCATCAACTCAGACGGAGAGAACAGAGGTCGCATTCCAAAGGCTTTGGCATAGCTGAAACAAAAGACGAGTTTAATAGAAAGATGCGTACCATAACGAAAACTGTAGTTTCCCTGTAGCATTAATATAACTCCGTTTGGAGAATGAGGCTAATTCTTATAAATTATTTCAAATTCAAACAAGAAGGACATGTACATGCTACGTATTTCCTAGATATTATAATAGGAGTTGGGATAGACGTAAGAAATATATCGAATGGCGTACAAGAAAGTCAAAACATTTAGACGATATTATAAAAGAAAGCCATTTAATAAAAGTGTAGGTTCGTAGATTTCCATACCCCGTAGCGAGCTTACAACCCTGAAAATTTCCACGATAATCATTGTGTTGCTTTAACGGCGGTGAAACTCCATAATGCGTTGCCTGCGGACTCGCGGGCAACGAGCAGCGACAGCAATAACGACGCATATCTCACCACACTCGTTGTCGAGTGGAGTGTGTACATACAGGTGACGCCTCAGCTTCCAGCCCAACACAGCGGAGCGCGCCGATACTGCTGTTCAAACAACACACGTTTCTCAGCATTGCACTAAAAGCGTCTAATAGACACTGTTGAGAGAGTCGCTGTTTACGTGACTGCGTTATTGTTCATCCAACCTGTAACACTCCTCTCCCACTCTTTCTATTGTGTGAAGTCGCGAATATACAACGCAGCGCGTGCGCTCGATAACGGTTTTTGTGGTGCAAACCTTCGCGGTGCGCGGCGATTGCACTACTATCAGACAATCGGTTTCGGCTGTTGAACAATCATCTTCACGCCTACGATAAGTAGAGAGAATCGGTAATCAATAGGAAATTACATTAATGAAAGTACAAGATACAGAACTTCTTTGTAGAGAAACACTAAAAACCTAAGACAGGATAACGTACAATGGCTTTTGTAAACAGCAACTTGTGAAACGCTCGAAATGTCTAATGTGCTACAAGTATGACACACAGCCATTACAAAATTGACCGCTGTGCCTTCGTTAAAACGCCTCTTCGTTAGATTTTCTCCATCTCTTCTATTAATCCAGCCTTGTAAGGCTCCTAGACTGTTGGGTAAGTACGAACATCCAGCATGCTGGAATAATTGTAGGTCAGCAAATTCTGTTAATCAGTACAACTGAGTTATCTGTATGCGCTGTAACTGTTCGTTAGCACATTTTGTTATGGTTTTTCCTTTTTCGGAAATACAATTTTTAGTATCTTATGATGATTTAAAAATAGCTCCCGGCCCGAAACTAGTCAAGTGAATTTAAAAAAGTGAAATTTGCAACTTTGGCTTGTTTTTCGTTGTACTAGTGGCTATCAAGAATCTGTGAAGCAAGTGTTACGTAAACAACTTCTTTCTTTGATGAATTACATTTCCTTAAGATCCTCCCAAATGACTCTCATCCTGGCATCTGCTGTTCCTACTATTTGTTTTATGGGATCGTTCCACTTTAAGGCGTGCCTGGTAGTTAGTCCTAGGTATTTTACGACAGTTAGTGATTCCAGTGATTTGAAGCCAATAGTGCAATCGAAGAGTAGTGGACCTCTTCGAATATTTATGAGCAATACTTTACATTTATTCACGTTCAAGGTCACTAGCTAGTACATGCGCCAATCATAGACTCCTTGCAGATCTTCCTGCAAAATTCTTGTAGCCATCCGCGTTGACTGCGAGCATCCTCATCGAGCTTACGACATTATCCACTATCTCGAGGATATACAGGGTGAATCACATAAAACTTGCACCGTAAATATTGTGGAAATGGAAAGCGTCTTCATGTGCGGTTTTCACATAATGGATTGGTAGTTAGGGGCCAATAAACAGAATGTCGGTGGAGTTTGTTGCAGCATTCTACTTCGAGTCGTTTACGAGATATCGTATTTTGAAAATTTCCCACACTGACCCCTGTAGCACCACATACTGAAGGACAACCCAAATTCATACTCTAGTTCGTGGATTCTGACCAGTAACGAGACATTCGACCACAACAGATTATGTTTAAAATAACCACCGGTAGCGGCAATACACGTTTCCTGTCTGGTATCAAATGGTTCAAATGGCTCTGAGCACTATGGGACTCAACTGCTGAGGTCATAAGTCCCCTAGAACTTAGAACTACTTAAACCTAACTAACCTAAGGACATCACACACATCCATGCCGAGGCAGCATTCGAACCCGCGACCGTAGCGGTCGCGCGGTTCCGGACTGTAGCGCCTAGAAGCGCTTGGCCACTCCGGCCGGCCCTGTCTGGTATCCAACGACTGCTGCATGTGCTAGAATTTCAGCGGAGATGTCTGAGCAGGCTGCAGTAATACATCGTTGCATACCATCGGCTGCAGTTGTTATGTCCTCGTAGACAGCGTCTTTGAGCTTTCCCCGCAGAAAAGAGTCTACAGGCGTCAAATTCGGGGAACGGGCAGGCTAACGTACGGGTCCTCTGCGTCCAATCCAACATTATGGAAACAACTCGTGGCTCTCAGCACTATGCGACAATTTCTGAGGTCATCAGTCGCCTAGAACTTAGAACTAATTAAACCTAACTAACCTAAGGACATCACACACATCCATGCCCGAGGCAGGGTTCGAACCTGCGACCGTAGCGGTCGCCCGGCTCCAGACTGTAGCGCCTAGAACCGCACGGCCACTCCGGCCGGCAAACAACTCGTGTAGACGTGCTGTACTACTTCGTGCACTATGGCTGGACAGCCTTCATGGTGATACCACAGAGACTGTAGAGGAACGTCGTCTAGCATCCTTCTGTTACGCTGTCTAGGTGTTTTTTTTAGTTTCCGAGATACAGAGATTCAAAGTTACCCTACATGTACAGGCAAAATACGCACGTAATATCCGGTGTAAGGCCAACACGTAGTTCATAAAGTGACGTATCATTAGAAGGGTTCTAACAACTGTATGTTGTAGTACTGAAGCACTTGCAAAATTTCTTTGCATATAAAATCCATTCTATGGTGTAAAATTGTTTGGCGTTATTTCAATTTCGCATAAGTAAACCGTCAAAATTTTACTGACCCATAAAGTCGTTTTTACGTATTTGGCATGCCCTGATGTGTCACGAAAAGAAGTAAACTAGAGGAAAAATGCTCCTGTCGCAGCAAAGAAACCACGACTATGATCCTGTTTATTGAAAGACTAGCTGAAAAGTGGGGCACCAAAAGCCTTATTCTCCCTTCCTCAGCACCATTAAAAATGTTTTCAAAAATTTTGGCTTGCGAACATATTCGCGCTTTTTTATGCTGAGATAGGAGGTAGTGGCGCTGGGAAAGAAACGGAAAAGTGATAAATAATTGAAGACAGTAGACAGTAGTTGTGGGGTAGAAAAGGCGAAGAACACAATGACAGTGTGAGAGAAAGAGAGCCAGACAGTGCATTAAAATATAGTTGACAGTGCTAAGAAAAGAGTGAAGAAGATAGTGGGAGAAGGAAAAAGTGGAAATGGGTGAGAGATAGTGACAATGAGAGAGAGTCTATAAGAATGAGAACATGGAAGAAAGAGATAGTGACAGTGAAGAAAGACACAAGCAGTGGGAAGGAATGAATGAGATAGTATCAGTGAGAAAGAGCAATAGGGAGACAGCCCGCATCTCGTGGTCGTGCGGTAGCGTTCTCGCTTCCCACGCCCGGGTTCCCGGGTTCGATTCCCGGCGGGGTCAGGGATTTTCTCTGCCTCGTGATGGCTGGGTGTTGTGTGATGTCCTTAGGTTAGTTAGGTTTAAGTAGTTCTAAGTTCTAGGGGATTGATGACCATAGATGTTAAGTCCCATAGTGCTCAGAGCCATTTGAACCATTTGAACCAATAGGGAGACAATTACAGTGAGAGTGAGAGAAGACAATGATAGTAGGACAGAACGAAGGAGACTATGGTTTTGAGACAAGACAGTTACAGTTAGAGAGGCACAAAGAGATAATGAGAATGGGTTGGGATGAATGAGGTGGTAAGATTGAGAAAGTGGGAGTGGATGGGTATGAGCGACTTACAACGATGGATTAATGGGTGTGAACGAATTAAAGTTAGGGGAGCTTGTGGAACTGAGTTGTGAGTTGCATGTTAACCCTTTAAGGATAAAATTCATTTCTTACAGTTTTTTAATATAGTAAGGTAGCAATTGTTTCTTTTCAATTTCATTATTACACTTTCACCACCAAAATATTTTTAGTTCTCCATTTTCTTCACAATACAAAGTGGGGCAAGTATGTCCCACGAACCAATACGAGATACCTTATCTGTTGACTGAGTGATTTTGTAATTTTCTTTTTTAGACATAAACAGGATTTTGCAGGGAATAAAATAATTACAAATTATACATGCATGCAATCAGAGGTAGGAGATCAATATGTAAGTGATTCTGACAGTGACTGGGGACACTGTCAGAATCACTTACGTATTGATCTCCTACCTCTTCAATGTTTATAACAGATGCATTATGTTCAGCCTTTTCATCAGAGTCCTCAGCAGCGAAAATATCAAGAAAGACATTCGCAATTCTACTGTTACTGTTATTTGCTATTTGTGAAACGTCTAAACTATCACCTGCTGTTGTATCTGCGAAATGGGAATGATAATTCATTAATAGCAAGCTGAAACTGTATTATTTTCAGTGCAAATTAATGAAAAGGAATTAAACAGCATAACGTTATATTTCAAACCGATAAATAATCTTACAAATAAGGTCTGCTGGGACACATGTGTCCCACTAATTTTATTTCGAGTGTAAAATAATACAGTCGCTGATAAGTACATTCGACAGTGTATTTGTACTAAAAACGAATATTACGTTAGTAATAAGACTAATTACTTACTTCAGACATCTCTAAAAGTGAGAAATGATGAAAATTGTGGTATGACACAAATCAGTGAAGATGCAGTGGCCATATGCATGCGCCAATCAACGAAAGCAATCATAGCCTCCTCTGGTGCCTGTGCAGTGCAGTCCAGATTTTTTTCTTAGGTTCATTACAGTCCTCCCTAGACGGCAGCAACTTGCAGAGCAGGATAATATACATCCCGACACTCTAATTTGTGCTCAAAGTTAGTGGGACATACATGACCCATCAACCACGAAAGGGTTAAACAGACGGCGAATATGTTCGCATGCCAAAATTTGTCGGAAAAATTGTAAAGGTGCTGAGGAACGTAGGAGGAGGCAGCTGGTACCCAGCTTTACAGTCCGGCCCTTTTAAAACAGGAGCATATTATCCTTTCTTCTGCTCCGATAGCAGCGTTTTTGCCATTGGTACATCATGCTCGTATTTTGTTAACTAAGCAATTGTGCCGATGTTTATCGGACGCCACCCTGAAGTCAAGGAACACCATGTCAACCTGGTTGGCGTTGTCTGCGGCGCTCTGGATCTCTTAGACGAACAGGGAGAGCAAACTTTCGCAAGAATTCTATTCGCTATTTTTATGTGGATTTTGATATTGGAAATTTCCGTTCCCAAGCATGTAGTAATAAAAAAATTATCGTGCTGCTTAAAGTATTATTGTTGCCTGATTGCACAGGTATAGCCGAAAACATATTGGAGTAGCAGCAGCAAACTGCGAAATGGAAAGCTGGATCTTTCATTTCTACGCTTAAAGTATCATTCCCGCTGGAGGATCGTGTAGACATACTATAGTCTGACAGCCACACCTGTGTGAAGGATACAGAAATAGACCAGATCCAGACGGAATCTCAGTTCAGTTTTATAGAGCGTATGTTTCGGCATTGGCCCCATATTTAAGTGGTATTAATTACGAATCTCCCGAACAGCGCATAGTCGCAAGCGATTGGAAAAAAGCGCACTATATGATAAGCGTAATACATAATATTGCTGTAGAATTCTTGAGGACAGTTTAAACTCGAAAATTATAAATTTCTTTGGGAGAAAGCTTCTATTCACAAATCAACACGTATTTAGACATCGACTCTCGTGCGAACCCCAGCTTGTCCTTTTCCAGCGCTATGGGACTTAATTGCTGTGGTCATCAGTCCCCTAGAACTTAGAACGACTTAAACCTAACTAACCTAACGACATCACACACATCCATGCCCGAGGCAGGATTCGAACCTGAGACCGTAGCGGTCGCGCGGTTCCAGACTGTAGCGCCTAGAACCGCTCGGCCACTCCGGCCGGCGTCACTGTAGTGTTCGGGTCAGTGCCATATTTAAGTAACTGTATCAGTATACAGTATGACTTAGATACCTGTTCGGTAGCTTGCCGAAGTGTAGAAAATGTAAATTAAAGCAGCTGAATGGGAAAAACAATCCTATAAAGTTCGAATACAGTATTAGTGGTGTGCTGCTTGACAAGTAACGTTGCAAAGTGAAATGAAGTTGAACGACCACGTAAGGTAGTTACAGGAAAAACGAATGGTCGACTTCAGGAAAATGTGCTTCATCTGTATATGACATCGTGTATGGAAAACTGGTGGGACCCATTCTTGAGTACTGTTCGGTTGTTTGGCATTGCTACCACGACGGATTACAGGAAGACATCGAAGCACTCAGAGGCGGACTGTTTTTACCCGTACGCCTGGTTAACAGGCGAGTATTACGGAAATGTCAGGCGAAGTCAAATGGGAACCTTTAGATGGAATAAGACTTTCTTTTCAAGAGAGATGAGAGAGTTTAGACAACAGGCATTACAAGTTTGATTACGATGCTGCTTCCGTCAGCGTACATCTCGCTTAAGATCCGTAAAGAGAAAATAAGAACAATCAGAGCAGCATAAAGAAAGTCGTTTCTCCTTGCATTTGCAAGTAGAAGGACTAACAGTGGTACAAAGTACTCCCAGTCGAGCACGTATTTGTAGTATGTATATAGAAGTAGATATCAAGTTACAAACGGACATGGGAAATACCGCAAGTGTCATATGTGTACATTCTGTGTCTACAAATACATCTACGTGATTACTCTGCTATTCACAATAAAGTGCCTGGCAGAGGGTTCAATGGACCACCTTCATGCTGTCTCTCTACCGTTCCACTCTCGAACGACACACGGGAAAAACGAACACTTAAATTTTGATATCTACTTCTACATACATACTACAAATACGTGCTTGACTGGGAGTACTTTGTACCACTGTTAGTCCTTCCACTTGCAAATGCAAGGAAAAACGACTTTCTTTATGCTGCTCTGATTTTTCTTATTTGCGGATCTTAAGCGAGATGTACGCTGATGGATGCAGCATCGTCCCGCAGTCAAACTTGAAATGCCTGTTGTCTAAACTCTCTCAACTCTCTTGAAAAGAAAGTCTTATTCCCTCCAGAGGTTCCCATTTGACTTCATGACATTTCCGAAATACTCGCCTGTTATCCGAGCCTACGGGTAAAAGCAATCCGCCTCTGAGTGCTTCGATGTGTTCCTCTAATCCGTCGTGGTAGCAATGCCGAACAGTACACAAGAATGGGTCGCACCAGTTTTCCATACACGATGTCATTTACAGATGAACCACATTTTCCTAAAATTCTCCCGATAAACTGAAGTCGACCATTCGTTTCTCCTATAACTACCTGATTTCTCTTATTTTATTTTGATGATCATTTATCCCTATGTAGGTGGGCGGCGACAGAATGTTTTTGCAATCGGAGGACAAAACTGCTGATTGAAATTTCATGAGAAGATCCTGTCGCAACGAAAAACGCCACTCCAATTCGCGTATAATGTCTGTGACACTATCTCCCCTATTTCGCGATAATACAAAACGAGCTGCCCTTCTTTGTACTTTTTCGATGTCATCCGTCAGTCCCACCTGATGCGGATCCCACACCGCACAGCAGTACTCCAGAATAGGGCGGACAAGCGTAGTGTAAGCAGTCTCTTTGGTAGACCCGTTGCATCTTCTAAGTGTTTAGCCAATGAATCGCACTCTGATGTTTGCTCTACCCACAATATTATCTATGTGATCGTTCCAATTTAGGTTATTTGTAATTGTAATCCCTAAGTATTTAGTTGAATTTACAGCCTTCAGATTTGTGTGACTTATCGCGTAATCGAAATTTAGCTGATTTCTTTTAGTACTCGTGTGAATAACTTCGCACTTTTCTTTATCAGGGTCAATTGCCACTTTTCGCACCATACAGATATCTTATCTAAATCATTTTGCACGTCTTTTTGACCATCTCATGAATTTACATGACGGTAAATGACAACATCATCTGCAAACAATCTAAGACGGCTACTCAGATTGTCTCCCATGTCGTTAATATAGATCAGGAGCAATAGAGGGCCTCTAACACTTCCTTGGGGAACGTCGGATATTACTTCTGTTTTACTCGATGACTTTCCGTCTATTACTACGAACTGTGACCTATCTGACAGGAAATCACGAATCCAGTCTCACAATTGAGGCGATACTCCGTAGGCACGTAGTTTGGTTAGAAGAAGCTTGTGAGGAACGGTGTTTAAAGCCTTCTGGAAATCTAAAAATATGGAATCAATCTGACATCCCCTGTCGGTAGCACTTATTACTTCGTGAGTATAAAGAACTAGTTGTGTTTCACAAAAACGATATTTTCTGAAACCGTGGTGACTATGTGTCAATAAATCGTTTTCTTCTAGGTAATTCAGAATATTCGGTGTCAATAAATCGTTTTCTTCTAGGTAATTCATAATATTCGAGCATATATGTTCACAACCCTGCTGCAAATCGACCTTAGTGATATGGGCCTGTAATTCAGCGGATTACTCCTATTCCCATTTTTGGGTATTGGTGTGACCTGAGAAATTTTGCAGTCTTCAGGTACGGAACTTCCTGTGAGCGAGCGGTTGTACGTAATTGCTAAATATGGAGCTATTGTATCAGCACGCAGTTTGGTTAGAAGACGCTTGTGAGGAACGGTGTCGAAAGCCTTCTGGAAATCTAAAAATATGGAATCAATTTGACATTCCCTGTCGATAGCACTTATTACTTCATGAGTATAAAGAGCTAGTTGTGTTTCACAAGAACCATATTTTCTGAATCCGTGCTGACTGTGGTGTCACCGCCAGACACCACACTTGCTAGGTGGTAGCCTTTAAATCGGCCGCGGTCCGTTAGTATACGTCGGACCCGCGTGTCGCCACTGATTGCAGACCGAGCGCCGCCACACGGCAGGTCTAGTCTAGAGACTCCCTAGCAGTCGCCCCAGTTGGACAGCCGACTTTGCTAGCGATGGTTCACTGTCTACATACGCTCTCATTTGCAGAGACGACAGTTTAGCATAGCCTTCAGCTACGTCATTTGCTACGACCTAGCAAGGCGCCATATTCAGTTACTATTGATATTGATATTGTGAATCATGTACATTCAAGAGCAACGTTCATCATTAATGGATTAAAGTTAAGTATCAAACAAATTACGTCCGCTTTCTGAATTCTCATTCGTTGTGATGTTCCAGACGTCACGTCAGTATAGTCCTTCCCTCCTCACGCAGCCTGCGTGAGCTAAAACGCGTTCATTTCGGGCTCCACTAGTTACATGGCGTTGGCTCTTCTGCCAACACAACACTGACTGTATGTCAATAAATCGTTTTTTTCGAGGTACTTAACCCTCTAACGGTAAGGTGAAGTTTCCAGACATAAACGGTAAGGTGGGGTTGGATCAGAACCGACCTTCCAAATATCGATTTTTCGGGGTAAAATAAAAAATGAATAATGGGAAAAAGTTTTATTATCAACTAAACACATATAATACTTGTTATAACAACAAGTAAGAATTATAAAGTACTTTGGAAAAAAATAGGAACTTTATTATAAAAAAATACCTTAATAGAAATATTCTCTATAAAATTATTGAAAACATACTAAAAACCAACAGCTTCAGTCATCAACTAGGAACTTGAGTGCGTTAGAAATTCTCAAGATAGAAACTAAATGAGAAACATATCTTACTAATTGTAGAAAATAATTATAGTGTCAGCAGTTACGAAATATAAAGTTCTCAGTAATAAATGTCTTTGTACACATAATGTAATAGGAACAAATAATAAATGTATAATGTTATCCGGGAAACGATCACATACAGCCCTGAAAATACATATTTCGCACAATTTATCACATCTCAGTTTCTTTACAGCCAGGGCATATAAAAACTTTGTCTCCCCACATATAGAACGATTACACTTACTACAAAAATCATTCCCCTTCCTATCTTTTGATCTGTCACAAAAATCACATCTTCTTTTCTTTAGTGGCTGTGCTTGGGTAGGCTTGTCTAATTCGATTGGTTCTTTTTCTAAAAGTTTTCCAATAGACGAACGGAGCTCACGGGGAAGATGTGTGTTATTCGAACTCTTTTCCATAAGAGGTTTTGTCAAGGAGAGCGCAAGATTTATGAGAAATGATATTCTCGCGTCATTTGAAAAGCTGTCCATTTTGCTATTGCTTTTGTAAATGATAAAACTATTTATAGCAGCGATGTCTAAAATAGCATAAAAGTACCGCATGGGCCATCTTCTCGATTTTCTTTTTGTGGTCCTGCTGTGGCAAAGCATATCTAATACATCGACCCCTACTTTAGTTAGACTGTAGAACTCCACAATTTCAGGCTTATTTGATTTTTCATTTATCTCTCCAGAGAAGTGCATAGACGATATCAGTAAAACTTTTTTATTTTTCATGGGGGTGAATGACACCACAGTTTTGTCGTCCTGATGCATAAATGTTGAAGAGCCTACTGGAGCGGAAAGCAGCATTGATGGTGGTATTTGCGGTTTGTTCCTCCTCAGTGTACCTACAAATGTGAGTTTCTTTTGGAGGAGGGCGTCAGTCACCTCCAGTGAGGAGAACCAATTGTCCGCTGTAATGTTTCTATTAGAACACCTGATAGATTCCGTCAGGCGCAAAACATACTGGGCAGGTAAAGGCAAATCTCCAGGTCTCTTCTTTATTCTGTTGTCCTTGTCACTGTATGGAATGCCACGCAAAAAATAGAATGTCCTTGCGTCGCATAGTGACATAACCCATATTTGTCGGGTTTCGATGGGATATACGTTTTGAATGGACAGGCACCCCGAAAACTCAGTAGAGTCTCATCTACTGTGACATATTCAGATGGACTATAATTTTTTTTCACTGTTAGATTCAAACATGTCCCACACTTCTCTGAAAGCCGCAAAGTTGTCGTTGATTTTTCTGGCCTCTTTGGTGGCTTTATCATCGAAGCGAAGGTTTTCTAGAAGAAATGCAAACCTTATCTTGCACATAGTGCAACGGAATACCGGAGGTCCATAGGTTGCTGAGAACACCTTATCTACACAGAGCATAGAATTTTTTAGGACACCACTCATGAAGAGAAGGCCCATCAACCCTTTTATTTCAACGCTATCAGTTGGTGAATGAAACCACTGGACCGTATTGTACATTTGCCTAGATTTCTAGATTTCAAGACTTGTGTGCAAAACAATTTTTTCTATAATTTTCGAATCTATAAATAATAAAAATATTTCCAATTCACTAGTGACCTCCCTTGCTTCCCCACGTGGACCAGGGAGATGAGTAATAACATTGGACGCTGGTCTCCTAGAAAATTTTGAATGGATGGGTTTGTTGGTCCATATTGTCTCTAAGTCTTTACCTAGCTCAAAATTTCTCTCATCATCTACATCTGACTGAGAATTATCAAACTCGACTGCTCCTGCCGCACAATGAAATACATGCTCCTCGTCATCAGTATTAAATAATACATCATCCTCGGTTTCTGAACAGTTTTCTGCATCGATATTGTCGCCATCTTCTGACTCAGCCTCCTGTCGGAGAAACTCGTTGTATATCTCCTCAGGAGTTCTAAGGAGTTGATGCGCCATTTTAGTAAGATACTAGAAGAGAAAACAAAACTTAGATGTAATATAAACATCAATATGGGGTTGAATCCTCCCCACAAAAGAAACTAATAAGTGTGACGTAAACAGTAAGGTGGGGTCGGATCCAACCCGAGCGCGGGTAATGTAGGTTTCGGATAGAGAGGGAAGCAGCAGGTCACTCACCAGACTGACGCGGCCTCCTCAGCGTTCTCGGGACGATTGGTTGGTAGGGTAGCTGGAACCACAGCGCTCTCAGAAAAGGGAGTGGGGAGTTATAAACAAAACAGGCTCCCTGGGGTCGGATCCAACCCCAGCCTTACCGTTAGAGGGTTAATAATGTTCGTATACAGTATGTCAGAAGCTTGAACGTGGTAGGAAAACTAGAAAATCTGAAAAGGGAAACGCAAAGGCTCAATCTAGATATAGTAGGGGTCAGTGAAGTGAAGTGGAAGGAAGACAAGGATTTCTGGTCAGATGAGTATCGGGTAATATCAACAGCAGCAGAAAATGGTATAACAGGTGTAGGATTCGTTATGAATAGGAAGTTAGGGCAGAGGGTGTGTTACTGTGAACAGTTCAGTGACCGGGTTGTCCTAATCAGAATCGACAGCAGACCAACACCGACAACGATAGTTCAGGTACACATGCCGACGTCGCAAACTGAAGATGAACAGATAGAGAAAGTGTATGAGGATATTGAAAGGGTAATGCAGTATGTAAAGGGGGACGAAAATCTAATAGTCATGGGCGACTGGAATGCATTTGTAGGGGAAGGAGTAGAAGAAAAGGTTACAGGAGAATATGGGCTTGGGACAAAGAATGAAAGAGGAGAAAGACTAATTGAGTTCTGTAACAAGTTTCATCTAGTAATAGCGAATACCCTGTTCAAGAATCACAAGAGGAGGAGGTATACTTGGAAAAGGCCGGGAGATACGGGAAGATTTCAATTAGATTACATCGTGGTCAGACAGAGATTCCGAAATCAGATACTGGATTGTAAGGCGTACCCAGGAGCAGATATAGACTCAGATCACAATATAGTAGTGATGAAGAGTAGGCTGAAGTTCAAGACATTAGTCAGGAAGAATCAATACGCAAAGAAGTGGGATACGGAAGTACTAAGGAATGACGAGATACGTTTGAAGCTCTCTAACGCTATAGATACAGCAATAAGGAACAGCGCAGTAGGCAGTACAGTTGAAGAGGAATGGACATTTCTAGAAAGGGCCATCACAGAAGTTGGCAAGGAAAACATAGGGACAAAGAAGGTAGCTGCGAAGAAACCATGGGTAACAGAAGAAATACTTCAGTTGATTGATGAAAGGAGGAAGTACAAACATGTTCCGGGAAAATCAGGAATACAGAAGTACAAGTCGCTGAGGAATGAAATAAATAGGAAGTGCAGGGAAGCTAAGACGAAATGACTGCAGGAAAAATGTGAAGACAACGAAAAAGATATGATTGTCGGAAGGACAGACTCAGCATACAGGAAAGTCAAAACAACCTTTGGTGACATAAAAAGCAGCGGTGGTAACATTAAGAGTGCAACGGGAATTCCACCGTTAAATGCAGAGGAGAGAGCAGATAGGTGGAAAGAATACATTGAAAGCCTCTATGAGGGTGAAGATTTGTCTGATGTGATAGAAGAAGAAACAGGAGTCGATTTAGAAGAGATAGGGGATCCAGTATTAGAATCGGAATTTAAAAGAGCTTTGGAGGACTTACGGTCAAATAAGGCAGAAGGGATAGATAACATCCCATCAGAATTTCTAAAATCATTGGGGGAAGTGGCAACAAAACGACTATTCACGTTGGTGTGCAGAATATATGAGTCTGGCGACATACCATCTGACTTTCGGAAAAGCATCATCCACACAATTCCGAAGACGGCAAGAGCTGACAAGTGCGAGAATTATCGCACAATCAGCTTAACAGCTCATGCATCGAAGCTGCTTACAAGAATAATATACAGAAGAATGGAAAAGAAAATTGAGAATGCGCTAGGTGACGATCAGTTTGGCTTTAGGAAAAGTAAAGGGACGAGAGAGGCAATTCTGACGTTACGGCTAATAATGGAAGCAAGGCTAAAGAAAAATCAGGACACTTTCATAGGATTTGTCGACCTGGAAAAAGCGTTCGACAATATAAAATGGTGCAAGCTGTTCGAAATTCTGAAAAAAGTAGGGGTAAGCTATAGGGAGAGACGGGTCATATACAATATGTACAACAACCAAGAGTGGACGATCAAGAACTAAGTGCTCGTATTAAGAAGGGTGTAAGACAAGGCTGTAGCCTTCCGCCCCTACTCTTCAATCTGTACATCGAGGAAGCAATGATGGAAATAAAAGAAAGGTTCAGGAGTGGAATTAAAATACAAGGTGAAAGGATATCAATATTACGATTCGCTGATGACATTGCCATCCTGAGTGAAAGTGAAGAAGAATTAAATGATCTGCTGAACGGAATGAACAGTCTAATGAGTACACAGTATGGTTTGAGAGTAAGTCGGAGAAAGACGAAGGTAATGAGAAGTAGTAGAAATGAGAACAGCGAGAAACTTAACATCAGGATTGATGGTCACGAAGTCAATGAAGTTAAGGAATTCTGCTACCCAGGCAGTAAAACAACCAATGACGGACGGAGCAAGGAGGAGGACATCAAAAGCAGACTCGCTATGGCAAAAAAGGCATTTCTGGCCAAGAGAAGTCTACTAATATCAAATACCGGTCTTAATTTGAGGAAGAAATTTCTGAGGATGTACGGCTGGAGTACAGCATTGTATGGTAGTGAAACATGGACTGTAGGAAAACCGGAACAGAAGAGAATCGAAGCATTTGAGATGTGGTGCTATAGACGAATGTTGAAAATTAGGTGGACTGATAAGGTAAGGAATGAGGAGGTTCTATGCAGAATGGGAGAGGAAAGGAATATGTGGAAAACACTGATAAGGAGAAGGGACAGGATGATAGGACATCTGCTAAGACATGAGGGAATGACTTCCATGGTACTAGAGGGAGCTGTAGAGGGCAAAAACTGTAGAGGAAGACAGAGATTGGAATACGTCAAGCAAATAATTGAGGACGTAGGTTGTAAGTGCTACTCTGAGATGAAGAAGTTAGCACAGGAAAGAAATTCGTGGCGGGCCGCATCAAACCAGTCAGTAGACTGATATGACCAAAAAAAAAACAGTATAAGTTCTAAAACCCTACTGCAAATCGACGTTAGTGATATAGGCCTGTAATTCAGCCTGTGTCAGCCTTTGTTGTACGATGCTTCTCAGGGAGCGATGCTAGCTACCACTATCACAAGTACACGCGTGAGGCGGGGGGCGCCGCTGGTTATTTATTTAGCATCCAAAATGTTTGCCGACGATAACACCGGCGACGAGCGCCGGAGCGTGAAGTCCAGGAGGGGGCGCGGGATGCGCGGACTGCCCACGTGACGTCAGCCGGCACTAACGCGGTTACGCCGTGGTCGCCGCTAGGCGCCAGGCGGCCGCTGTTCCGACTCGCCGGTGACGGTCCGTTCCGGGCTTCACAGCCATCTGCGGCGGCGTGCGTACGTGTTTGATGTCGGCGGGTAAGAAGTGGGTAGAGAATAACAGGGTTGCGGCCGGCGATCTGGAGAGAGATGGAGGGGCGGAAAAACGAAGCGAACGACTCTAATCGCTGCCCTCCCACCTCGTTCTTTGTGTGTATTCTGAAGAGTTCCCACGGCTGCCCTCGCAGCATCGGTTTGGTTTTATTGAGGTGCCCCTCGGAGGGCCAATCCTGCTACTTGATATTCGCGCTTGTTTATGAGCGCTACACAAAAACGAACTCTGTTGTTGTCGTAGCAGTCATCTGTCAGATGAATGCTCTGACGCAGTTCTCCGTGCTAGCCCATCCTCTGCGAGTCTTTTCATCTTGCCGTAGCCAGTTCATTTAAATCTACTCGATGCATTAAAGGCTTGGTCTTTCTCTACAGTTTTTACCCGGCCCTCACTCCCCCACCCCAACACACACTCACTTGTCCAAAATTCAGAAAGGAAAAAAAGTATGTAGTTCAAGCCCGTGACCAGACTACTGGCGATTGTAGGCAGAGTACTGCCCTTCTTCGCCGTGGCACTAAGTGGAGAAGAGTGGTGGTGTTCATTTGATGGCAGAAAACTCAAAGAGATTCTCGTCATACATAAAATACACCAGCGGCAAGACTCAATCAATACCTTCACTGCGCGATAACAACGGTGAAGTCACTGATCGCAGTACCACTCATCATTATCAGTGTTCTGCCAAATGACAGGTTCTCACATGGTAGTTCTCCAGGCTGTCCGGTCTTCTCTCAGTCCGGAACCGCGCGACTGCCTCGGGCATGGATGTGTGTGATGTCCTTAGGTTAGTTAGGTTTAAGTAGTTCTAAGTTCTGGGGGACTGATGACCACAGATGTTAAGTCCCATAGTGCTCAGAGCCAAATGAACCGTTTTTGTCCGGTTTTCTGCCATCCTCTTCAGGTCTGCATAATTTCCTCTTCCCTTTATGTCGTCTATCATTTTGTATCTCCTTCTTCCTCTCAGCCTTCTCCCACAAACCAATCCTTCCAAAGCATCTGCTAGCAAGCACTCCCTTCTCAATGAATGTCCCAACCAGTTCTTTTTCCTTTCTCTTACAACCTTCAGCAGACATCTTCTCTCACCAACCCTTTCCAATACTATATATATATATATATATATATATATATATATATATATATATATATATATATTTACGGCTCACCGGCCACTTGACCATCTTCTTCTTCAGTGCGAATGCACAAACAGTGCCCGAACTCTTACGAGAATCGGCAACGCGCCGCGAGTAATGAGTATAATGGGCGGGGGCACTACGAATGTAGTGCGGGACAATATGTTTAGAATGTGGGTTTCGCGGGAGGCGTGCCATAGATAAATCCCTGCAGTCGCGCTATCATCTGTGTCCTCGGTGGCTCAGATGGATAAAAAAAAAAAAAAAGATGGATAGAGCGTCTGCCATGTAAGCAGGAGATCCCTGGTTCGAGTCCCGGTCGGGGCACACATTTTCATCTGTACCCGTTGACGTATGTCAACGCCTGTAAGTAGCTAAGGGTATTCATTTCATTGTAATACTTTCCAATACTCTTTCATTATTCACTCCGCCCATCCAGCTTATTCTCTCCATTCTCCTCCACATCCACATCTCAAATGCTTCTAACCTTTTTTCATCCTCTCGCCTCAGTGTCCACGTTTCTGCCCCATATAGTGCCACACTCCAGAAAAAACATTTGCCTAGCCTTTTCCTTACTCCTTTATCTAATTTGCCACAAAGAGTCTCCTCTTTCTGTTCAACGCCTCCTTCGCTATGGCAATTCGAGTTTTCACCTCCGGGTGACATCTCAAACCTTCAGTTACAGTGCCACTAAAGCAGAGTTATTAAATACGGTTTTCCGAAACTCCTTCACCAAAGAAGACCAAGTAAATACTCCTGAATTCCAAGTAAGAACAACTGCCAAGATGAGAAACATAGAAGTAGACATCCTCGGTGCAGCAAAGCAGCTTAAATCACTTAATAAAGGCAAGGCCTCCGGTCCAGATTGTATACCAGTCAGGTCAGAGTATGCTGATACAATAGCTCCATATTTATCAATTACGTACAACCGCTCGCTCACAGAAAGTTCCGTACCTAACGACTAGAAAATTGCTCAAGTCACACCAAAACCCAAAAAAGGGAAATAGGAGTAATCCGCTGAATTACAGGCCCATATCACTAACGTCGATTTGCAGTAGGGTTTCGTAACGTATACTGTGTTCGAACATCTTGTATTACCTAGAAGAAAACGATTTAGTGACACATAGTCAGCACGGTTTCAGAAAATATCGTTCTTGTGAAACATAACTAGCTCGTTATACTCATGAAGTAATGACTGCTATCGACAGGGGATGTCAAATTGATTCCATATTTTTAGATTTTCAGAAGGCTTTCCACATAGGTCCTCTTAAGCGCCTTCTCACCAAACTACGTGCCTATGGAATCTCGCCTCAGTTGTGCGACTGGATTCTTGATTTCCTGTCAGAAAGGTCACAGTTCGTAGTAATAGACGGAAAGTCATCGAGTAAAACAGAAGTAATATCCGGCGTTTCCCGAGGAAGTGTTATAGGTCCTCTATTGTTCCTGATCTATATTAACGACATAGGAGACAATCTGAGTAGCCGTCTTAGATTGTTTGCAGATGATGCTGTCATTTACCGTCTTGTAAAATCATTAGATTAAGAAAACGACTTGCAAAATGATTTAGATAAGCTATCTGTATGGTGCGAAAAGTGGCAATTGGCGCTGAATAACGAAAAGTGTGAAGTTATTCACATGAGTACTAAAAGAAATACGCTAAATTTCGATTACGCGGTAAGTCAGACAAATCTGAAGGCTGTAAATTCAACTAAATACTTAGGGATTACAATTACAAGTAACCTAAATTGGAACCATCACATAGATAATGTCGTGGGTAGAGAAAACCAAAGAGTGCGATTCATTGGCAGAACATTTAGAAGGTGCAACAGGACTACTAAAGGGACTATTTACACCACGCTTGTCCGCTGTGTGGTGTGGGATCCGCACCAGGTGGGACTGACGGATGACATCGAAAATGTTCAAAGGAGCGGCTCGTTTTGTACTATCGCAAAATAGGGGAGATAGTACCACAGACATGATAAGTGAATTGGAGTGGCAATCATTAAAACAAAGGCGTTTTTCGTTGCTCTCATGAAATTTGAATCACCAGCTTTCTCCTCCGATTGCGAAAACATTCTGTTGCCACCCAACTACATAGGGAGAAATGATCATCACGATAAAATAAGAGAAATCAGGGCTCGCACATAAAAATTTAACTGCTCGTTTTTCCAGAGTGCCGTACGAGAGTGGAACGGTAGAGAGACAGCTTGAAGGTGGTTCATTCAACCCTCTGCCAAGCACTTTATTGTGAATAGCAGAGTAAGCACTTAGATGTATGTAGGAAAATAGTGTCGCTAGCTAGTTTTAAGTAAGACTTGTAAATCTGTAAGAAATCCATGGAGCGTTGCGTTAGTTACCACTAGCTGGTAAGCACAGTGTAGCGACATGTAGCAAAAGAATTGTGAGACGGGTTACCTGTGCTCAGCGAAACCTGCACCGAGCAGCGGTAATCGCCACAAAAGGCTGGGTGGTGTCACCACACCAGGGCAAGAACCATGTTATGAGCTACATAACCGAGGGCTGGGTAACAGTGTGACAAATGCGCCCTGGAGCCATATGTTCTGAAGAGCCGAAGAAACTGGTACACCTGCCTAGTATCGTATAGGGTCTCAGCGAGCACGCAGAAGTGCCGCAAAACGACGTGGCATGGACTCGACTAATGTCTGAAGTAGTGCTGGAGAGAACTGACATCATGAATCCTGCAGGGCTGTCCACAAATCCGTAAGAGTAAGAGGGAGTGGAGATCTCTTCTCAACAATACGTTGCAAGGCATTCCAGATATACACAATAATGGTCATGTCTGCGGAGTTTGGTGGCCAGCGGAAGTGTGTAAACTCAGAAACGTGCTCCTGGAGCCACTCTGTAGCAATTCCGGACGTTGTGGGGCGTCGCATTGTCTTGCTGGGATTGCCAAATCCGTCGGAATGTACAATGGACACGAATGGATGCTTACGTACGTGTCATCTGTCAGAGTCGTATCTAGACATATCAGGGGGCCTATATCACTGCAACCGTACGCGTCCCACACAATTACAGAGCCTCCACCAGCTTGAACAGTCCCCTGCTGACATGCAGGGTCCATGGATTCATGCGGTTGTCTTCATACCCGTACGCGTCCATCCGCTCGATACAATCTGGAACGAGACTCGTCCGACCAGGCAACATGTTTCCAGTCATCAACAGTCCAATGTTGGTGTTGACGGGCGCAGACGAGGCGTAAAGCTTTGTTTATTGCAGTCATCAAGGGCACACAAGTGGACCTGCGGCTCTGAAAGCCCATATCGATGATGTTTCGTTGAATGGTTCGCTCACTGACACTTGCTGGTGGCTGAGCATTGAAATCTGCATCAATCAGCGGCAGGGTTGCACTTCTGTCGCGATGAACGATGCTCTTCAGTCGTCGTTCGTCCCGTTCTTGCAGGATCTTTTACCGGCCGCAGCGATTTCGGAGATTTGATGTTTTAACGGATTCCTTATATACACGGTACTCTCGTGGAATGGTCGTACGGGAAAATCCTCACTTCCTTGCTACCTCGGAGATGCTGTGTCCCACCGCTCGTGCGCCGACTATAACACCACGTTCAAACTCACTTCAATCGTGATAACCTGCCATTGTAGCAGCAGTAACCGATCTAACAACTGCGCCAGACACTAGCTGACTTGTATAGGCGTTGTCGACCGCAACGCCGTATTCTGCCTGTTTATTTATCTCTATATTTGCATACGAATGCCTATACCGATTTCTTTGGCACTTCAATGTAAATAGCTATGAATTTTGAGGCAGATTCATTCAGAGTCCAGCAGCAACACCATGATGTCAAGACTACGCTAAACGATGAGACAATTGGGCACAGCGAGCTGCAGCTATGGGTTTGAGGCACGAATCGAAATGGTTCAAATGGCTCCGAGCACTATGGGACTTAACTGCTGAGGTTATCAGTCCCCTAGAACTTAGAACTACTTAAACCTAACTAACCTAAGGACATGACACACATCCATGTCCGAGGCAGGATTCGAACCTGCGACCGTAGCGGTCGCGCGGTTCCAGGTTGAAGCGCATAGAACCGATCGGCCACCCGGCCGGCACACGAATCGAGCTAGCCGTCATTCGCACTAAATTCCGCCTGTTAGAATTAGTGCCACTGTGGCCGCGACATGCCGTCCGTGACTGTCGCTGCCAAACTCCTGCCACGAGGCAGCGGTTGATGCCCGTGCACAGCAGTCTCTTCTCGTCACTGCGATGGATGCACGTAGGGTCTGAGTCACCTGACAGCAGGCGTTCTGCAGCAGAATGCCGTCGCAGCACAGCGCCAATGACTTCAGGCCCTTGGCCGAATAATGGGTCGCTGGGCTGCTGGCAGCCTGACATCAGGATCGCAGGGCCAGGGTACAAGCCAGCCGTCTGCTGGCCATCGCCAGCTTGCCAAGCCGTAGTGGGGCGTGTCTGCCTCGCAACAATTTCGAGCTGTGTATTTGAAGTCAGATAAAATATTTTTCTCGATGGCCGTGACCCCTACAAGAGTGAATCTGGGACCTGCAAGACCATAAACTAGTGCGCTACCCACTACACCACCACGACCACAAATTCAAACGTACTGTAAAAAAATAAAATAAAATAATTAAACTAAAAATTAAGTTACGTTTCATCAGCCACAATACATGTTTTCTAAAAAACGTCAGTCATTGCAGTAGTTTGTGGTAATCGTGTAAAATTTGTTTCATGAAACGGTGCAATGGACGTCGGGAATCGAACTCACCTACAAAAACCGGCGCCAGACCAACAATAGCTCACAATCTGATGCATCCCGCCAGGAATTTCTCCATTGTGCCATCCTTTTCATCTCACAAGGGAACCTCCCCATCGCACCCCCCTCAGATTTAGTTATAAGTTGGCACAGTGGATGGGCCTTGAAAAACTGAACACAGATCAACCGAGAAAACAGGAAGAAGTTGTGTGGAACTATGAAAAAAATAAGCAAAATATACAAACTGAGTAGTCTATGCGCAAGATATGCAACATCAAGGACAGTGTGAAATAACGATCGCCGTGGTCCCGTGGTTTTAGCGTGAGCAGTTGCGAAACGAAAGGTCCTTGGTTCGAGTCTTCCCTCGAATGAAAAGTTTACTTTTTTATTTTCGCGAAGTTATGATCTGTCCGTTCGTTCATTGACGTCTCTGTTCACTGTAATAAGTTTAGTGTCTGTGTTTTGCGACCGCACCGCAAAACCGTGCGATTAGTTGACGAAAGGACGTGCGTCTCCAATGGGAACCGAAAACATTTAATAGCAAGGTCATAGGTCAACTGAAGCCTCCACAGGAAAACACGTCAGATAATAATTGTCTGAAAATAAAAAATTAAACTTTTCACTCGAGGGAAGACTTGAACTAAGAACCTCTCGTGCCGCAGCTGCGCACGCTAACCACGGGACCACGGCGTTCCTGAGCACACAATATCCTTGATGTTGCATATCCTGCGCATGGACTACTCAGTTTGTATATTTTTGCTTATTTTTTTCATGGTTCCAAACAACTTCTTCCTGTTTTCTCGATTGATCTGTGTTCAGTTTTTCAAGGACTATCCACTGTGCCAACTTATAACTAAATCTGAGGGGGGTGCGATGGGGAGGTTCTCTTGTCAGACTAGCATTTCGAACCTACATCCTCGTTATTTGCTGTCGTATTCCAGTCCTTGTCTTCCTCTACAGTTTTTATTCTCTGTTGTTTCCTCTTAGTACCAAGGAAGTTATTCCCTTTAACAGATGTCTAATCATCTTGTCCCTGCTTCTTGTCAGTGTTTTCCATATTGTTGTGTACATAGTTCCGCGTAGTCAGCGCGTACACAACTTTCCCACTAGAGCGCGCCCCGCTAAGCACAACAGCGCAGGCGCAGCGGTCGTCCGTCTCCGCACTACGAGATGGCGCTGCCATAGAGACGGACCAAATTCTGCTTCCGCTGATGCGCGTATTAATATGTAACGCAGCCAATGAGATTGCTGCACCGCCTTACTGGGAACCGCCCCACCCCCCAGTACCCTCTCCTCCTTAATGACCGTCCCTTTCCTGACAACCTCAGTAAGGCCAACAACTTTGCCTCCCACCTCTCTGATGTTTCTTCCATCCCAGATGATCCCCACTTTGATTATTCCCTCTTCCCTGATGTCATGGACCGTACGAATACCTCTGTTCCTCCCCTTGCTCCTAGCTTCCAGTACTTGGGCCACACCCCACCTTCTGCACTTAACACTCCCATCACTACACAGGACATCAGCCTCACACTCCGCACTAAACGCAACACTGCTCCCGGCCACGACTGCGTTACCTACCGCCACCTCAAACACTGCCCTCCCTCCTTCCTTTCCCTCCTTGCCACCCTCTACAATGTCATCCTTGCCACTGGCTTCTATCCCGACCTGTGGAAAACCTCCCGTATCCTGATGTTCTCCAAACCCAATAAGCCTCCATCTGATGCCTCTTCCTATCGTCCTATCTGTCTCACATCGGTGTTCAGCAAGCTCTTGGAATCCATCCTTTCCCGGCGCATCCATCTCCACCTCCACCAAAACCACCTCCTCCCAAACACCCAATGTGGCTTTCGACCTTCCTTCTCTGCTGATGACCAACTCCTCCGTCTCACTCATCTTCTCTCCCTCCAGCTTAACTCCCGTCGCTCCGCCATTTTTGTCTCACTTGACCTCGAAAAGGCCTACGACCGTGTCTGGCATCCCGGTCTCCTGTTTAAACTCCAAACCTACGCCCTTCCTATCAACTACATCCGTCTGGTGGCCTCCTTCCTCTCCCACCGCTCCTCCTATGTTACCATCCATCATGCCAATTCCCACACCTTCTACCCCTCTGCCGGTGTGCCCCAGGGCTCTGTCCTCTCCCCTCTCCTCTACCTCCTGTACACGGCAGATATGCCCCAACCCCCCCCCCTCCAGTACACCTCTTGCAATATGCTGATGACACCGCATTCCTCGCCCTCGCTCCTACCCTCCAACGGTCCCAACGCCTTCTCCAGAATCACCTTGACCTTTTTGCTGCATGGTGTAACCAATGGCTCCTGAAACTCAATCCTTCCAAGACCCAGGCAATCATCGTAGGTCGTACCACTCGCTCCTTCCGGCTCCTGGATTTCTCCCTTACTGTCTGCGCACGTCCTGTCCGCCTCACCCCCACCCTCACCTACCTTGGCCTCACCATTGACCGTCACCTCACCTGGATACCTCATCTCCGCTCCATCCAATCCAAAGCCCACAACCGCCTCCGACTCCTCAAACTCCTCTCTGGCCGGACATGGGGTTTGCACCCCTCTACCATCCTCCACACCTACAAATCCTTCATCCGTCCCATCCTCTGTTATGCCAGTCCCGCCTGGATATCTGCTCCCACCAAATTCTATAATTCCCTCCAGATCCTTGAGCGTTATGCACTCCGCCTCGCCTTCTGTATCCGCCTCCCGTCCCCCACGTGGATCCTCTATGATCTCATTCCTTTCCCCCATCTGCTCCTATTCCTCGAACATATCCGCATCCTCTACACCTCCCGCCGTCTTGAACCCCCTCACCCCCTGGTTGCTCCTCTCCTCTCCCATCCCCGCCCCCTGCCACGTCTTCACCGTTGTGTCCCCCCTACCCTCCATCTCTACACCCTCCATCTCCTTTCCCAAGGTGGCTTCCGTCAACTCCCCCTCCCGGATGATGCCCTCTCTCCCTCCGTTTATCCTTCCTATCAACTCTGATCCTCACTCCCCCTCCTTTCCTCTGTCCTTTCCCTGGGCTCCCTCTTCCCCCCCCCCTTCCGTCCTGTTTTCTCCCCACTAAACCAAACCTCTCCCTACCTCCCTTCTCCCCCCCAGTCCTTTTGTATTCCCCTCCTCTGCCTGCCCCACTCCCTGTCGCGTCTGCCACCCACCCCTCTTCTGGGTCCTCATCCTCCATCAGCTCCTTTCCCGGTTCCCCCCTTCGCTTTTACTCTCCTTTCCCCCCCTTTCTTTTGTTTTCCCATCTTCTGTCCAGTTTCCCCCCACCTGCTCTCGACTGTGGTGTCACATTTGCCAACTTTTTTAGTGCAGTGTTCCAGTGACTATTCAGTGTTGTTTGTCTTTCTCGTGTTGCGAACAGAAACCATGCTGTCGCTAGGTGTGAATTTTATGTCTTTTGCGAACAGAATCCAGACTGTCGCCGTGTTTTTTAATTGTCTATTGTTTTCCCTGTCTGCTTCGTATGTATTTTTATTAGCATCATCATCCCTCTGTTGTTGTTTTAAGTTCCACGATTTCTTTTCGCCTTGTTACTCTCTAAGTCTCCGCTTTTATCGCCTATTTTGTTATTGTTTGTTCTCTTGATCTTTGTCACAAAATCTGTCGGCTGAAGAGCGGCATGCTAAGCTGCTGCCAGCCCGCCCCCTTCGGGGGGAATTGAAATTCAATAAAGGAAAAAAAAAATGAGATTGCTGCTAACGTAGAACCTTTTCTCCTCGCGGATCACACTCGCGCAGTGATACATGAACGCGCGAGGTATTATAACGAGTGTACAGACCTCCGATTAGTCAGTCTGCATTTGTCTGCACCAGTCTGTACCAGTCTATAGTCAATTTTCAGTCTGCGCCTAATAAGATTACCATATTCCTGTATTTAGCCATGAAGATAAATTTATAGACACTTTTGTCAAGTATCAGAGATATATGTGAGAATAAGATTAACTTACCAATACCAAAGGAACTTCAGATTGTCAATTGTAAATAGCATCCAGAACCAAGTTAAGTAATTTTTATGCTTGTTATTATTTTAATAAATGTGTGTGAAAATTAATCAATCTGCTACTCTAAGCGTGCAAGTGGTATTTCTATCTGGCATGCGCCAAATATTTTCATAGCCAACTTGAGCACCCTGAAAGTTCTTTCGCCTGTCAGATTGTAAAGGACAGCTGATAATCCATCTTCTCTCAACCCTGTTTATTAGTGCAGTCAAATGAAAACGACACACACGGAAAAAAGTAAGTAAACGATTCATTATTTCTAAAGTTTATACAGCAACTGTTAACATAATACATTTATCCCTCTGTGAGACGCGACCGCCAATGTCTTCCCGGAAAAATCTTTGCGGTTGCCTACGGAACCATGACTGTACCCAGGTGTGGACCTCTTTGTCCGAAGGACATCGACGGCTATGAATGTCTTTCTTCAGGGCTCGAAAAATAGTAGGGGGGGGGGGGGGGGGAGGGAGGGAGATCGAGAGTGTACGGAAGTTGTGTAATGGCTTCCCAGCCAAACTTCTGCAGTGTCGACGAAACAATCTTGGCAACATGTAGGCGGGCATTTTGTTGCAGAAGCTTCGCTGGGAAGCCCTTACACATCTTCACTAGGTCCCTACCTCTTCTCATGAGATTTCCATATATCTGGAACCCTGAAAAACGACGTCCTTCGGACGAAAAGGTCCACGCCAGGGTACAATTATGGTTACACAGGAAACCGCAAACATTTTTCCATGTAGGCATTGACCATATTGTCTCACAGTGGTATAAATGCATTAATTGTTATGGTGATTACTTTTGAAATTATTAACGGTTTACATAATTTTTCCAATTTTCGTTTTCATTTGCCCCGTATACATCCTGGAAACTTGGCAATTTTATTGCCTATCTTAATCCGAGGTGTCGTCTCTACAAGTCCACCAATCTCTTTGGTATGCAAGCTCAATCATGGTTTTAATTTTATTATGATACCGGTTTCCGTGCCTCGTTGGCCTCGTCTTCAGGCTCCAATGAGACACCGAAACCGGTAGCGTAACAAAATTATTCCGTAAATTTTCGGCACTTGGATATGTTTTCTGAAAATCGTCGACCGTCTGCAGTCCCATTCTTACACTTATATAACATGGAATTACAAAAAAATGGTTCAAATGGCTCTGAGCACTATGGGACTCAACTGCTGAGGTCATTAGTCCCCTAGAACTTAGAACTAGTTAAACCTAACTAACCTAAGGACATCACAAACATCCATGCCCGAGGCAGGATTCGAACCTGCGGCCGTATCAGCAGCGCAGTTCCGGACTGAAGCGCCTAGAACCGCTCGGCCACAGAGGCCGACAATACCACCTTCTAGCAAATTAGCAAAGGCGGTTTCTAAACGAGAAACCCGTTGCATACTCTTTCTTTATATACGGATTATAGGTGGAGTTACTCACATTGACTTTGTGTGGCTGCGCTGAATTGCGAACATTTGCATTTCCAAACACGTGGCACACTTGAGACTCATTTTGACGCTTAGTGCATGCCGCCGTCGTGGTTTCGTAATTTCACTTCCTAACAGCTTATATGGTACGGTGGAATAGAAATTTCTGTTTGGTGAGCGTATCTCAGTGATGCGAAGAGTGAACGCGGAAACGCTCCCCCAGTGTAAGGGGCCGTTGCCCTTACTTGCTGCAGTCGTGGGACGATCGGGCGAGTTCTGCAGTCGACGCCCTCGGCGGTGGTCGAACCTCTGCACTCTGCAGCGGGCGCCGAGCAACGTTGCGCAACCGACGACGCACACTTCACTACCACATTAAGAATGAGTCACCATCACCATGATCACCACCACCATCTTCACATCAAGGAGTAGGCTGCACAGCCTATTCCGGAAACCATCTCGTACGCCCGCCACTTCGCTGTCCAGTGTGTTTGTCGTTCATGGCGAATCTACGCAGATGATCTCGCTGCGTTTTTTCCTAATAGTTGCCCCAGTTGACTTTACATTTTTTGTTTTGCTTTCCATATTGGAAATCTGTAGCTCTTGTCTTATCTCCGTGTTTCATAGTCTGACCATCAGTGTACAGCCTTTGACTGCCCCGAGAAATTTCATCTCAGCCAACGTAATTTTCCTTCGTTCTTGCTTTGCCACTGTTTAAAGAAGTTTCGGTTTAATTTCCTTTCTGATTTTATATTTCAGAGTTCTATGCATTTTCGCACATACAACAGGGTGCCTCTCCTAAGAGTCTTCAGCCGAATTTTCTCTGAACAGGTATTTGTAATTTCATTTTTGCAAGGTGCAGCTGGAGCCAGCCCAAACAAATGCTGATCATCACGTCTTTCATGCGACGTTCGGTGCTTATGCAAAGCGTCGTTTGTTTCCCGTTACAAGCAAAATCATGTTTAAACCAGAATTTTACGTGCCCATGCAATAGTGCGGCCCCAGATTAGTCTAGTGCGATGCTTTTTTTATCGGTACGTGTTGTTAGGGACAGTAAAATAAGAATAATAATCGGTACTCCGGTAGCGAACTGAATAGCGCTGCTGTATGGTGGTTGCAGTTGGCGTGGCTCTGGACGGTGCTTTCGCTGCCGGAGTACTGTTTATTCTTCGTGTTTTACTGCCCCTGTTAAATCATATCGATGAAACAAATATCGCACTACGCTAATTTGGACTGCTCTATTGACGGGTTTAAAAATGATTTTGTTTATAACGGGGGAGAAACCGACGCTTTCTATCCACAATGAGTGTCGTATGAAAGACGTGATGACCAGCATTTGTTTCGGTTGACGATAGGTACACATCGCAAAAACGAAACTGCAAATACCTGCCGAAACACCAGAGAAAATTTGGCTGAAGACTCTTAGCAGAGAACGCCGGTATGTTTAAATTTGCGAAGTTTTGATTATGTCGCGATCTATTGTTGAGTATATTTCACAACCAAGGTGATTAAATGTGGCTACCTGCCCCCATTATTTTCCCACTAATCTCAATTTTTGATCTTATCAACTGTCTGTTGCACAACAACATCGTCTGCATACAGACTATTACTTAGTCTTTACTGAGGTGAGAACATTATACAACACTTGAAAATTTGTTTCCATCTTATTATGACCTCGTCATCATAGATATTAGAAAGTGTTGGGGAGAGACAGCAACATTGTTTAAATCCTTTATTTGTTTTTGCTGGTATTGTTAGTTACTTCCCCGAGTTGATAAGCACACTAATGTTTACAGCTATTTTCCTCGCACTACTCGGTTTCATGAGGTGCTCTCCAAACTTTTTTTTATATTTTCTTGTCCGAAAAGTAAATTTAAATCAAAATTGACACCACAGCATTCTTGATACTATAGTCGAGTTTCATCATTCACTTCCAAAATTAAGACGAAATTTTCATTAGCTTTGGTGTTATAAAATTGTTTATTGAACCGTGTTCATTTTTTCTGAAGCAATATGTAATCGATGTTAGATAGGAAACACTTTGCTATTTTCTGCAAAGTTACATTTATTTGGTCATGCTAATTGCAACCTTCGGGACAGAGTGTTACGCATAAAATCAAATACGATCTTTGCGGAAAAGTATATATTGGTCTTTCTTCAAAAAATTTCTAGAATTCAAAGGAAATATCATATTGAAAGTGTTTTCTTGGCCTTTGTCCAAGACTAGAACCCTGTTTGGATCTGTTAAAGATGATTTGGGATTGATAAAGCCTGGAGTTTATGACCGATGTGTGGAACATCAGCGTCACATAGTTTGCTCCAGTCTGAAAAATCTGCCGTCGACGAACATTGTCTCAACGAAGGGCATAACATGTCGTTTAAAGGGACGCAAATTGTTGCTCCGGCTTCTCGTTACTGGGATTGTGTACTCAAGGAATCCATCGAAATACGATTATCCGATGACATTATTAACAGAGATAGAGATTTTCCTTTAAGCAAGATGTGGAACCCTATTTTATCTGATATTAAACAACGGTCTCGTTTTCGACCTGCCACATTTTAATTTGCCATTTATCACTTTCGCCAGTTTCTACCGCCGGCGGCGTTGCAATTCTTTGCTTCGCAAGGGGCAGCTCTAGCGGTTCTCGCGCAGGCGCAGTGGCCTGGACCCGGGGTATAAAGGAGCCGCCGTTACTGATTTTAGTTCAGTTCCGGCGTGATTGATTGTGTCTCAGCGATCGCACCTGAAAATGGGGGTCAGACGAATCGCCGAAATATCGTGTATTGAAGACGATTATATCCGGCAGAATACCCGTGAAGAACATAATGGGGTCAGACGAATCGCCGAAATATCGTGTATTGAAGACGATTATATCCGGCAGAATACCCGTGAAGAACATAATCATATAACACGCTGGGAAAATCTACGGGATTGCATATATATTGGTCTGCCAGGTAGAGCTAAGGCAATTGGGTTATCTGAATGTGAGAGAAACTGGACTTTAGGAAATGCAGATTCAACCCTTGCCAAACATATTTTAACGGAAAACCGCCCGTATAACGTAGATACTGAAGATTGACATATGTTAAGAAACGTAGGAGGACTATACTGCCGGCTTCTGTGACCGACCGGTTCTAGGCGCTTCAGTCATCTGCTGCTGCGGTCGCAGGTTCTCAGCGATCGCACCTGAAAATGGGGGTCAGACGAATCGCCGAAATATCGTGTATTGAAGACGATTATATCCGGCAGAATACCCGTGAAGGACATAATCATATAACACGCTGGGAAAATCTACGGGATTGCATATATATTGGTCTGCCAGGTAGAGCTAAGGCAATTGGGTTATCTGAATGTGAGAGAAACTGGACTTTAGGAAATGCAGATTCAACCCTTGCCAAACATATTTTAACGGAAACCCGCCCGTATAAAGTAGATACTGAAGATTGACGTATGTTAAGAAACGTAGGAGGACTATACTGCCGGCCTATGTGACCGACCGGTTCTAGGCGCTTCAGTCATCTGCTGCTGCGGTCGCAGGTTCGAATCCTGCCTCGGGCATGGATGTGTGTGATGTCATTAGGTTAGTTAGGTTTAAGTAGTTCTAAGTCTAGGGGACTGATGACCTCACATGTTAAGTCCCATAGTACTTAGAGCCATTTGATGACTCTACTGGAAGTACACTGTCGGGAAAAAGTAGTACACCTTTTCAGACGTTTCCGGTTCAAGCAAGACTTGTTGTTGCAACAGTGCACATGTCGTACTTGAAAAGATTACATTTATGATCTGCACCACAAGCGGTTCTGTGGCACCAGGTATGGACTCACGCTGAAACACCCATATTACTACGTGGTGTAGCCTCTACGGGCGGCAATGCAGGCGCTAACTCTACTTTGATATCCAGTCGATCATACAAATCGCGAATACTGCCTGGGATACGTTAAGCCACGCCTATTCGAGCTGTTCACGTAGTTCAGGACGAATTGTTGGTTGACGACTGGCACGAGTCACTTCTTGTCCCATAGTATCGCACAAGTGCTCAATTAGAGACAAGTCTGCAAATCGTGCTGACAAGGGAAGTTGGTACATGTCTGGTAGAGCAAATTGAGTTTCGAGGCCAGCGTGTGGGCGAGCATTATCATGTTGCAACAAAACATCATCTTCCTGTTGCAAGAACGGTTCTAACAACTTTCAGCTCGTACCGAGTGCTGGTTAGCGTCCCCTCCAGAAACAGCAAAGGTGAACAAGAGCTGCAGCTGATCGCATCTCAGATCATAAGGCATGGGACTGGGCCATTGTCTCTTGAATGAATGCACTTTCGATACAGCGCTCTCCAGATGTACCTCGTACGTGCAAACGATCATCACTTGTGTACAGACAGAATCTGCTTTCATCGCTGAAGACCACGGCGCGCTTTCCAGCTGATCCTCTGACGGCACCAGTCGAGCCATGCACGTCGATGCTGTGACGTGAGTGGAAGACGAGTTACAGGTGTGCGTGCCCTTAGTCCCGCTGCTAATAAAAGGTTCGAGACAGTTCGTGTTGATACGTCTGGGCTGAAAATCCCTTTTATCTGTGCTGCGCTAATTGTACGAGCTGTCACTGCTGTCTTTACAATACGACGATCCTGGCGTGCGTGTGTGCTGCATGGACGCCCAGAACATCGTCTACAGGTGTGAGAATGTTCACGTGATTACTGATACCAGCATCGTTGCGCAACTGACGCATAACGTCCAATTTATGTGGCGCTTCTCCGAAAGGACCATCCCGCCACTTAGAAAGCCGCAATTGACCCCTTCAAACACGCTGGGTCGGCTATAGGAAGCACGACTGAGACTCCGTGGCATGGCAGCCTGCTTACTTCACACTTTGCACCACACTGAGCATTACCAGGGCGGACACTGATGGCGCTCTGGTAGCTACGCCACTACGCTACCTGTTGGCGGACGATGTTCAAACCATTACCAGTACAGCAACAACGTTACAGGTGGAATATGCCGTCAGCAGATCAAAATCGGCGTCGTCTTTTGAGGTGTACAAATTTTTTTTTCAGGCAGTGGATTTGGAAACAATGAACATAAGGCAGAAAACGTCAGCTTGGTAAAAAATGAGGAAACTGTTTCCTATTTCGCCCTCTGTTAAATTAAGTTTTAGTTCTACAAATATTAGATTACAATCGCAAATTCAACTTTATTTTTATCTGGAACCATATTCACATAAAAACTTAGTTAATTTAGTTTGTGGTAATGTCTTATGGGACCAAACTGCTGCCGTCATCGGTCTCTAAGCCTACACACTCCTTAATCTAACTTTAACTTACGCTACGGATAACCACGCGCGGTCATAAAAACTTATTTTTTTCATTTGGAGTTAGATGTAACTACTTTTGTGTGACATAGAACTGTAATATCTTCCTTTCTAAACACTCTACACATCATCATTTTTGTATCTTGTTCCTTCTGTGAAAGTAATGTCTGTGTAAATCGCAAACAATTTTACCTGCATTTGCGACATTCAATCCTCATCTTGATGATGCCAAAAGGCAGTTAGTGACGCTAATAAATACAAAAATGGTTCAAATGGCTCTGAGCACTATGGGACTCAACTGCTGAGGTCATTAGTCCCCTAGAACTTAGAACTAGTTAAACCTAACTAACCTAAGGACATCACAAACATCCATGCCCGAGGCAGGATTCGAACCTGCGACCGTAGCGGTCTTGCGGTTCCAGACTGCAGCGCCTTTAACCGCACGGCCACTTCGGCCGGCTAATAAATACAGTTTTGCAGAATATTAGGAATGTCTTTCGTATTACTTCAGTTGTTTATTCTGCCTAGCAACGACAGAAAATTCCGTTAGTCCATTATTTAGAAAGTGTGGTAGGCTAAAGATATTTCTGAAATGTTTCGTTTGCTCCTAACATAATGTATGCGCTATTTTTCTATATTTACCGGCCACGTTTAAATATGGCAAGAGAAAGGTATTTCTCTACAGTTTTCGTGTTTTAATTATAAGGTACTTTATTTGTATCGGGAAAAATATATATGATCTGACTAAAAAAGAATTAATGATAAAAGGCAGGTTTCACAACCTTCAGTTCAATGTTGTGTGAACTCTTTGATACAACGAAAAACGTGAAAATATACGGTGTCACCTAAAAGCGCTCCTGTGATCTCCAATTTGAAACATCCAGAGACTAACCATTCACTCTGAAACGTTGCAGTCGACTGGACACTGTTGTAATACTTCCATGGATAACAAATACATACAAGAAGAAAAGGCATGGAACATTCCATTCTAAACAAAACTGAATATAAATAACTACACCGGGCAGAGAGAAAGTCGAGTGGCTCACCAATTACGCTCCCCGAAACACTGATATTAGGTTCCTCTTCCATGTTCAATCTCTTACCTGGAACAAAGAAAATAACAATCAGAATCACAATGATATACAAAAGAATAAGTTCAAATATAGATATGAAAGGCAGCTGATCACATAAAATGCACACAACTCTATCGTAAATTTCAGAAACATCAAACTAGACGTCCGCAGCTCGTGGTCGTGCGGTAGCGTTCTCGCTTCCCACGCCCGGGTTCCCGGGTTCGATTCCCGGCGGGGTCAGGGATTTCTCTGCCTCGTGGTGACTGGGTGTTCTGTGATCTCCATAGGTTAGTTAGGTTTAAGTAGTTCTTAAGTTCTAGGGGACTGATGACCATAGATGTTAAGTCCCATAGTGCTCAGAGCGTACGTATATACTATCATTCGTACAGGTTACATCTGTTTGAAGGATGTTTCTTCTTTGCACGAGATTTTGATTATTCGTGCACTCACATGGTATGGAGACCCCTCTAATTCGTACAGCAGCAAGGCGTTGCAACACTAAGGAAAAAAAAAAATCGCCTAATACAAAAATGGCTCTGAGCACTATGGGACTTAACATCTTAAGTCATCAGTGCCCTAGAACTTAGAACTACTTAAACCTAACTAACCTAAGGACATCACACGCATCCATGCCCGGGGCAGGATTCGAACCTGCGACCGTAGCAGTCCCGCGGTTCCGGACTGAAGCGCCTAGAACCGCAATGCCACCGCCGCCTAACACACACGGCAGATGTACTCTGATGGGCCAAAACATATGACCAGCCGGTTAATGAAGTGTTGGTCCATTTTCGGTAGGCAACATATAGCAGTGCTCAGTGGCATGGATTCGACTAACTCCTTGGTAAGATTCCAGAAGTATATGACTGCGGATGTATGCACACAGGTCACACAATTCCCGTAAATTTCAGGCCGGTAACTTGAGTAGGCGCAACTAGCGCCAGATAGCCTCCCAGATGTGTTCCGCCGGTCTCAGATGAGGCAAAGTTGATGGCCGAGACGTTAAGGTGAGTTCTCTATCATACTCTTCAAACCACTGTAGTATGATTTAGGCCTTGTGACATTTACATCTGTAAGATACCCTCGGCGACAGGACAGACATAAAGTGTGAAAGGATGGTGGTCCCCAACAGCTATCATCATTTATAGCACTGCTACTACACATCAGATGGAAACCCAGTTGAGTGTCCCCCATAGCCTAATACTGCTCCTACAGCCCTGCATCCGCGGCGCGGTGCATGTTTCGAGCAGCCTGCATGACGATATATCCGGACACGACCATTGACCTGCTGTATCAAGAAACGCGATTCATTCGAACAGGCGACCAGTTTCTGTTGATCCACCGTCCAGTCTTGCTGATCCTGTGCCCAATGCAATCGTAACTGACGTCGACGTTAGTCAACAAAGGAACCCATGGGGTTCGTCTGCTCAGGTACCCAATGTTCAACAACATGTGCTGAACAGTGTGCTCCGAAAATTTATGCATGTACCAGCATTTTGCTCTGCCATGAGATCAGCCACAGATCGCCGCCTATCTTGATTCACAGAGCAGACAACCTCTGCCCTCCACGTTCCGTGATGTGGTGTAGACACCCAGTACGATGTCACCTACTTGTGGTGTCACTGTCCTTCCAGCGTTTTCTAAAACTTTTCGTGATAGCACATCCGACCACCTTTACTGTTTTCGGAATGTCCATTTCCAGGCGCTGGGCGAAAAAAATCTGCCTTTTGTCAAAGCTGATTTTGTTAGTAGATTTTTGCCATTTTCCGCCCTTCTTGTCCCTAGACTGGTTCTCCTTTCGTCTCTGCGCCACTTAACACTTAGCGCGTCAGATACCCACAGTAAATTGAAAGCAGGAGAGAAATAATAAATTTCATAACATAAATTTGACGTAACAGGAATAGGCTACTCCTTACAAATTAATTTCATTAGATCACCAAAAGGCTGGGGAATACCTACAGTCACAAACACAACCAGGCGGCATTCAGTTTCAAAGTGGGTAGTGGTCCTCATGATTTGGTTGATAGCCGTATTAGTTTTCGCAACTAATTATGATACACCTCACACACTGTCTAGTCACATTAATGTGACCACCTGTCAAGCTGAACAACCGCCTTCAGCAGCATGGACCATTGCCAGACGTGCAGGAAGAGAGTCATTGAGGTACAAGAAGGTACCGACAGTGATGTGCAGCCATGTCGACTTTAGACCCGTGTCCAGCTGCGTTTGACGATCCATGGAGCGAACAGCCCGATCGAAGTGGTCTCTCTGATTCTCGATTAGGAACTTTGGTGGCCAGGAAAGTACGGTAAACTCATCCTGGTGTTCCAACCATGCACGTACACTGCGAGCAGTGTGACACATTGCATTGTCCTGCTGGTAGATGCCATCGTGTCGACAAACTAGATATTGGGGGTGGACATGGTCCCCAACACGCCAACGGTCATCTGTCCGATGGAACATAAAACTTGATTCATCTGAAAAGGCCCTCGCCACTCAGCGGACTTCCGGTTGCAGTACTGGCGTGCAAATTTCACCCTTTCGTTGGGATGAATAGGAGTATCATGGGTCCAAGAACCAGGCGCCTGCTGCAGAGGCCCATAAGCACCAATGGTTGCTGTAAAGAAGTTATTGGTAGCCGCTTCGTTCATCTGGACGTTCAGTTTCTTTACAATGGCAGGTCTATCCGCCTAGCTGTCTTGGCGCCATTTTCGGATATCGCCGTTTTGCCATATACTTTAATCCAGTCTTCGACGTTTCGGAAACGCTTCCACCCTTGGCTCGGAAGCCAATGATCATGCACTCTCGAACATCAAATAAATCGCTCCGATCCCGCATTACGATAACGACTACACTGTTTTCCGCGTCCTCCGACACGCTTTATACAGCCTCCATAGCTAGTGCTGCCACATACCATCTGTGAGTGACGTCGAGCATTGACGGCGTTCACATTAATGTAACTGTATCTGTATACACAACACCCTAAAATAATGCATAGGCCGAGTCATCAGAAGCTCTATCCTCGCAAAGTAGCAGCTATTCTACGTCATAGGAACAATGTTACGTGTAAGCAAAGCATGGTGAATTTCGTATTTAAAGTGGATTAGATTGGCTTGCTGTCAGTTCATTGGTACGATGCAGTACATTCAGGTGATCCGAAAATGGCACCAGTAATACATATGTGTAGACAAAGCGCGGTGAATTTCGTATGTAACGTGGATTAGACTGGCTTGCTGTAGGCTCTTTGGAGTACGGTGCACTGCAGAGATCAGAAAATGGCACCTTGTAGTTCATATGTGCAAACAAAGCACAGTTAACTTCGTATGTAATGTAGATTACTTGGCTTGTTGTCGACTCTTTGGTACCGTATGGTACATTGCAGAAATCAGAAGATGGCACTATGTAATACAAAAAAAATGGTTCAAATGGCTCTAAGCACTATAGGACTCAACATCTCTGAGGTCATCAGTCCCCTAGAACTTAGAACTACTTAAACCTAACTAACCTAAGAACATCACACACATCCATGTCCGAGGCAGGATTCGAACCTGCGACCGTAGCGGTCGCGCGGTTCCAGACTGAAGCGCCTAGAACCGCTCGACCATACTGGCCGGCATTATGTAATGCATATATGTAAACAAAGTGCAGTGAATTTCGTATGTAATGTGTATTAGACTGGCTTGCAGTTGGCTCTTTGGTTTGGTACGGTACACAGCACGGATCAGAAAATGGCACCACATAACACACGCTTGTAAACAAAGCGCGGTGGATGTCGTGTGTAATGTGGACTGGTTCAAATGTCTCTGAGCACTATGGGACTTAACATCTATGGTCATCAGAATGTGGACTGGACTGGCTTGCTGTCGGCTCTTTGGTAGGGTACGGTACACTGCAGCAGTGCTGTGTTTCTGCGGACGGCCGGCGCCAGCCCTGGGCTAACTGGAGCGCTGCAGGCGGCTTGCGTGGCGGCCCCTTTGTTCTTCCCACCAGCGCCCGCCGGCTGCTGCTGGTGCGCTGACCGAACCACTGATCACCACCTCCCTGTTGCGCTGTGCCACACCAGCCGCCAACACGGCTAATATGGTAAACAAATGCTAAAGCCCGTGTTACAGGGGCGCCCCCCTCTCTAACAATCGACAGACTGTCGCGTTTGCTATCTGTGTCTGAACGCGTTAATCTCGAAAAGTACTACACGAACTTTCATGGGCTGTAGCAAACAACTTGAGTATAGTTTGGAGCACTGTACAGGTTTTAGTTCATCAAAATTGGATCACGGGAGAAAAATATATCGCGATTTAAAGTTCTTGTCTGTCTGAACACGCTTATTTCAACTGGCAGCTTCAGCGTAGATAAGGGCACCTTATAGGCTGTACTTAATCAAAATCTGATCACGAAAATAGAGATAGGCCATTCATACTTACTACATATTCATGAATGTTCCACATCTCCGCTGAAATCACTTAACCGATTTCAACCAAACTTGGTACAGGTACCACATACTGTCTGGAAATAATAGCTTGCGGGAAAGAACCACGGATCTATCAAAATGGGTAAGGGTGAGGTGAAAAAGGAGAGTAGGCCATGACGCGTGAATACCCCGATTTTATTAACCCAGTAACTGAGAACGAGAACACTTAATGAGTTGCAACAAACTCCACACGTAATTTCAAACCTTTACGAAACCGCTGACAGCCCCCACATAATGACGAAAGGTTACAAATTCATCACTTACTACATTTTCGCTATTCATTTTCGCATCGGGCACGACGTTTTAATTTATTACTTCTTTACTAATAACTGTAGTCGCATCATATTTTGCAAACATTTTTGAAATATTCAACTGATTGTTTCAAATTACATCATTGTACGGAACACAATTCAGGACATACGACGTTATAAACACTGACATTTGTGAAAAACTGCTACATCGTGCATGACGTTTGAATTCATTTCTTCTTTGATGCTAATTCTATTCACAACACATTTAGCAGGCAGTATCCACGTATACTGCTGAACTTACCTGCCAAATTATATCATTGTACAGCAGAGAGAGAGAGAGAGGGGGGGGGGAGGAGGAGCAGATGTATAGAGAAAGGAAAGAGGAGGAGATGTACAGGGAGAAGGGGGAAGAGAAGATGCTCATGTAAAGGAAAGAGGAGGAGGTGGACAGAGGGCGAGGATTAGATGGACAGAGAATGTGGGGTAGAGGAAGTGGACAGAGAGAAGGTGCAGAAAGAGATGAAAGGAGAAAGGGGAGGGAGAGAGAGAGAGAGAGAGAGAGAGAGAGAGAGAGTGGGGGGGGGAGGGGAGGGGGGGGAGGGAGGGGCGGAAGAGTAGATACACAGAGAGAGGGGGAAGGAGGAGATTGACTAATACTAGAACTGAAATAAATATATATCTGGGAAAGCTGGGTACCTATCTAGTGACAAAATACTCGTAAATAAAAAGAAATTCTAAAAAATAAAAGAATACAACTTTCGTTAAATACAAGTTACTTTCCAGCCCTCGTGGATTGAGTTGTGACCTGACTGGTTGCAGAGAACTTCACAGCCAGGAAAAAGTTCCCCTTCACAGGCTAACCACGCCTGCCGCCAACAGATATACCACGGTTCGTCAGTCCACAGGCGGAAAAACTAAGAGCCACAGGAAGCTGAGGGAAGGCAAGACAGAAGGTTAATGATGCTCCACCGTGAAAAAAAATAATAGAAAGATTGACTTTTCCAAACATAGACGGGAACAACAGAAAGATTATACACAGTCCGTCCAGAAAGTTCCAAGACTAATTATATTTTCTGGCATTTAAGGGACGTCAGCACAGTAACTATGCTAGCAGTTTGAACTAACAACAGATGTGCATTCGACCAGTCAGTGAGAGCAGACAGTGTTAAGTAGTGGACGTGTGGCCGTTGTATGCCAAACGCAGTGGACAACGTCTCTAAGCCAAGTGTTCAAGACATTCTCAAAAATGTTCAAATATGTGTGAAATCTTATGGGACTTAACTGCTATGGTCATCAGTCCCTAAGCTTACACACTACTTAACCTAAATTATCCTAAGGACAAACACACACACCCATGCCCGAGGGAGGACTCGAACCTCCGCCGGGACCAGCCGCACAGTCAATGACTGCATCGCCTTAGACCGCTCGGCTAATCCCGCGCGGCAAAGACATTCTCCAAAATGTTTTGTAAAGTGTGTGCAGAGTTTGTTCCTCACACCTTGACTCCCGAACAAAAACAACAACGCTTGGACGCATAACGCGATTTGCTTGAATTGCAAAACGCGGACCACTATTTTCTGGAAAAAATATATCATCACAACAAAGTACAGAAATTCACATGAAATATCAACGCTTTGACAGCATTAGAGTCCAAAGAAGGACTTTTTTGACAGTTTCACATGGTTTTATGAACTTTCAGTGCGATGTACTCAAGTGGGGAGGGTGCAAGGCAAGACTATGTAGAAAACCTGAAAAATTAATACTACCATCTTAATTTTTCTGTTTTTTTTTATTATTAATCCAGTCTCGAAACTTATTGGACAGACTGGGTATGCTCCAAAGTTGTAGTCTCCAAGGCACGTGTTAATAAGCTTACAGCTATGTCAAATATCGAAACTTTGATCGGGTGTGCTCGCATAGCCATTGTCTCCAATGCGTGCGTTCACAATCTTACAGCTACGTGGAATACCGAAAGTTATTGGACTCATTAGGTATGCTCACATAGCCGCATTCTCCAGGTGTGTGTTCAGTCTTACAGCTGCGTGAAATACCGATAATGCAGAGTACACTCTTCAATTTTATACCTATAAATTTGAGTTTTCAAGTTTGTTGTTCTTATACAGTAGTTCTTAAAACAATTGCATGACATAGGTACTTTTCAAATTTTTGGGCAAATGCTTTCCAGATGATGCATTTACCTTATTTATCTGAACTGCCAACACTTAACAATGGCCGGAAGTCACTCGTCCGAATGCTTGTGGGTATGTAACCACATGACACAGCTGAAAGCTCCAGAAAGTTTTATTAGGAACCGTCACATAGTTATTAGAAACTATAATCCTGTCCCACGGTCAGCGTGATTGTCGGGTCCCACTCTTATGCATTTTCTGTACAGGATTACATCAATACATTCATGTTTGATACCCAATTGAAAATTGAAGACGACCTTTTTGGTAGGGTTCTATGGAGCATACCCAATCTGTCCAATAAGTAGGGTTCTAGCTGCCAGTTCATTATTACAACATGAGAGCAACCAGCGTTTTGCGCGTCGCTATAATGTCTGTATTGTGACGGACGTTCGTCAAACATAAGTTGCTATGAACTTGAGCTGACCCTATAAATACAAGTTATGTATGTTAACAGACAATTTTAATTTCCGACCATTTGTCCCCAATCACAGAGTAAACAGTTTAAGATACTCTACAACAGGTATAACATCTATATTCATAATAAAACTGTAAAATGGTCGTGTCTGTCTGTTCGTCTGTTTGAATACGCTAATCTCAAAAAGTACTAGACGAATTTTCATGGGGGTTTTCAGAGGTAACTTGAGCGTAGCTTGCGCATCCTAAAGGCGCATCCTGCCATTTCATTTCATCAAAATCGGATCACTAAAATAAAGATATCGCAATTTAAAGTTTTATTGATACTGATTTAAATGCGATAGTAACTCCGTTACGATTTCACGAATAAACCGCTGAACAGATTTCGATAAAATTAGTTATGGAGATAGCTTGAAGCCTGAGGAAGAACATAAGGTGAAGTAGGGAATGGAACATTTTTTAACATCAGTGAACATAAACCATGTCAAAAAAAGGACCATATCTAGTAAAACTCCGTGGTGTTCAAATCGGTCAGCGGACTCATGACTGCTTTACTTATAATCCTAAGTATATTGTGAACAGCACTAATGTTAAAGATACGAAAAGGAAACACATATATATATATATACGCTTAAAACTATAAAATTCAATATTACAATCTAATGATAACCACGTGTAGCGATAAAATTTCGCTATAAAATGTTGTAGTTGTAACTGTTTTAAACGTGAGCGTAAGAATGTGTGTGTGTGTGTGTGTGTGTGTGTGTGTGTGTGTGTGTGTGTGTGTGTGTGTGTACACTTTGTATTTTTAAGAAAGTATATTTGTATAAAGTGTGAGTAAATAATTTTATATATCTTTACCATCCTGCCATTTCATGACATTAGTTTCAGATGGCTGCGGAGTATTGACGTAGATTTAGTAACTGCCACTCAAGCGCGTCACTTTCTTTCGTATTTGTCATGGACACTGTTTAAAACCACTAAACAGTCAAATAAATCTTTTTAATTTATTGACTTTCAGGACATTCCCACACATGCATCTCGGTAGTGGAATGTCAATTATGACGATACGTAACGTAAGGACAACGCAAAATCCAGTCACTGAGCGAAGAAAATCTCCGACTCAGCCGGGAATCGAACCCGGGCCTTTCGGTTGGGAATCCGCCGTGCTGGTCAAATAATTGCGATAAAGCGACATAGCTCCACCTTTGATACGATCTATGAAAAAAGTCTGCCAATTAAGGAATGATTACTGTCCTTGGTTGTCTGCTTCGACTTTAGTCAAACGGCCTTCATCAGACTGGAAATGAATGTCTGTCCATCTTGAAACGAGAAACATTTAGGGGGCACTGCGCTGTACAACCAAGCGTGATGCAAATTAAATCGCTGGGATACGCCGCTGGGTAAGTTCCAATGTAAGCGACAGTCAGCCGGATGTATTCTGAAGAGAGTAGTGTCTGCTTTTGTCTCAGACACGCCCAATCACCGAAATTTCATGATGCGGTCTTAATTTATTTAACATTGTTGTGTCAGTAAGCGATATGAATAATGTGTGGCGAATTCAGTATGTGGGTAATGCATTACACGCAGAAAAGTGAATTAGGAACTGACCGCAGTGGGTCACAAGGAACCTACACACTTGAGTGCGATAAATGGGTGAGTTTTGTTTAGTTGTACATCCCCAACTTAAGCATCTGACTGTCGCTGGTTGCTGTTGTGACAAACTTCCCCGTTTTGTTCATATAGTGCAACTTGGGCTGACCAGCTAGTAATGCTGTTCGTGCCTTGTCAGTGACCGTACTGTCGCAGCTTCTACACACGCCGCGGGCATCAGTGTGGAATTTTGAACGTGAAAGTTTACGTAGAGCCCTCTGTTCTCTCCCGATAGTTACCACAAAGGTCCGGTATTGTGTCCATGTGACACCGCAATGTAAGAGGGAGTTTTAAAAAGTAAGTTACACGTTATTATGGCTGCCCTGAATACTACGCTACTCAGCAAAATGACTCAAATTCATGACACTATTTTTCAACATATTCACCAAGTCTCTGTAAACTACGGTCGTAATGTTCTACCAATCGTTCCAGTTCCTTAACAATGGAAAACCGCTCCTTGGCCACGAAACCATTCGAGAACAGCTGTGTGAATATCCTCGTAATTGGAAAAATTGTTTTCCTTTACTCTTGCTTGAAAGATGAAAATGACGCGGTACAAGATCCCGACTTCCCAATGAGCATCGTCCACGTCTGTGTGGCCTTGACAAATTGTTGTCACTATTTCACTGCATTTGGTCGGCATGCCACGAGAATTTCACGATGCATGTATGTGAAATTTAAACGTTTCGCCCACAGGAACCGCACTGTCCTGCGTACTTCAACTATGGAATACATTTTTAGTCACTGTTCCACTTCAGCTGCACACAGCCTGTTAATCCTTCCGCAGCAGAACTGTGTCTGCAGGGAACCATCAGCATGCAATCTCAATTTCTTCTGACAATGCGCCACCCCTGTTGCGGAATAGTCTTAACGTGCGACGACATGAGTAACTTACTGCCTGAAGTTTCTAAGTACAAGAGAAAACGATTACAAAAGGAGAATTTAGGACTATCTATCTACTGCCCGCTGCCACATGTCAGTGGTTTTTTTTATATGATGAGTGACGGTGATTAAGTAAGCTAATCAGCTGCCCTCATGCGTTTGCCTGTTCCGGTAAGCATCGCTCGTGGTGTGTATCCTGCCTCCCCACTGCCAGTCTGTTCCAACGCATGATGTGACGGCATGCGCAGCAGCTCTGCCGCTCAGTGCGTACAGAGCGACATGGGCAAGAGTGCGTATCTATTCATCGTGCTACCAAAGTAGCTGCTAATAATATAACGTGTACATTATGCATCAAATTTAATAATTTTTAGGGTTTCGTGCCTCAATTAGTTGGTTGGTTGGGTTGGGGGATTAAAGGGACCAGACTGCGACGGTCATCGGTCCCTTTTTCCAAAAAAATTAAAACCGCCCAAAGAGAATAAAAACGAACAGGGAAGACGTAAAACGACACGGGACAAGAAAGACTCCGACAGAGATCAGACAAAACGAAATAAAAGCACACGGTGGTTGGCCGACCACAGTAACAAAAAAGGAAAAGCCAACCACCGAGAACATATTAAAAAACCGAGTTTAAAACCGTAGGCCAAAAGCCGGAATCAACGCAAAACAATAAAATAAAACACACACTCATATTAAATGATAAAAACCCCCTGCCCGAATAAAACGTAAAACTAAGTCAGCCATAGCCGAGTCATCTGTTAAAAGGGCAGGGAGCGTGTCAGGCAGCGCGAACGACTGCCTGAGCACAGCTAAAAGTGGACAGTCCAATAAAATGTGGACCGCTGTCAAAATGGAGCCACAGCGACATAAAGGTGGGTCCTCTCGTCGCAATAAGTGGCCGTGCGTCATCCACGTGTGCCCAATGCGCAGCCGGCAGAGGACAACAGACTCCTTGCGAGAGACCCGCAAGGAGGAGCGCCACACACCGGTAGCCCCCTTGATGGCCCGAAGTTTGTTGCGTGAAGGCAGGGCGCGCCATTCAGTGTCCCAAAGGTCCAGAATTTTGCGGCGTAGGAACGCTCGCAAATCTGTCTCCGGGAGGCCAACGTCCAGAGATGGTGCACTAGTCGCCTCTTTCGCCAGCCGGTCAACATTCTCGTTGCCGGGGATCCCAACATGGCCTGGGGTCCACACGAAGACCGCAAAGCGGCCGCAACGCGCAAGAGTATGCAGGGACTCATGGATAGCCATCACCAGACGGGAACGAGGAAAACACTGGTCGAGAGCTCGTAAACTGCTCAGGGAATCGCTACAGATAACGAAGGACTCACCTGAGCAGGAGCGGATATACTCTAGGGCTCGAAAGATGGCGACCAGCTCAGCAGTGTAAACGCTGCAGCCAGCCGGCAAGGAACGTTGTTCGGAATGGTCCCCTAGAGTGAGCGCATAACCGACTCGACCAGCAACCATCGAGCCGTCGGTGTAAACAATGCCAGAGCCCTGATACGTGGCCAGGATGGAATAAAAGCGGCGGCGGAAGGCCTCTGGAGGGACTGAGTCCTTCGAGCCCTGTGCCAAGTCTAGCCGAAGGCAAGGGCGAGGAACGCACCACGGGGGTGTACGCAGAGGTGCCCGGAAAGGTGGTGGAACAGGGACAAGCCCAAGCCCAAGCCCAAGCCCAAGCCCGGAGAGAAGCTCCTTGACGCGTACGCCTCAATTAGTAAAAACGGAAGTCTTACAGGGTCGCTTTGTTGTCCGTGAGTACGACTGTTAAAAACCCTTTTTCTCAGGAATGGATAGACGTAAAAAATTGAAATTTATAACGGATACTGGGGTCAATGGCACCTTGGCGGTATAGAAATGGGAAGCTTCTAAGTCAATGCAGTCAAAAACTCGGCCGTTTATATCACCTATTTTGATAATCGCAAACTTTCTCATCAAAACCTATATTGTACTTCCGTTGGCCTAGAATAATGAAGTTTGGCAAGAAACAAGGTCCCACAGCCACAAGTAAAGGGAAAAAAATCCGAAAATTGTTATATCACCCAAAAAATATTTCTTACGTCATTTATTATTGACGTCAAACTTGAAATTAAAACAGTCGGCAGTTCTGCATTCAGGTTGATTGGGTCGCAATGGTAAAAATCAAACATCAGGCAAGGAATGACTAATTCTTATATGACGCGTTACGGAATTTATCCATCATCAGATATCCAGACTAGTCTCCGAATGTTTGTTTCACGTACAACTTGAAACTCCATATCTACTCCAGTAATCGCTCCCGGATGTTTGGCGATGGATAATTCCTAAATACGTCACACGAGCAATAGAGTTATTCCCTGCCTGATGTCTGACTACTACCATTTGACCCAGACAGCTTCGATGCAGAGTACCAATGGACGCCTGCCTACTGAATGATTTTAAATCACATGTTATTGATATTAAAACATTCTCGGAAATCTTGAAATACTTGGGACTGACATCTTCTCATTATCAGTGTCGCTAACAGGCAAAAATAGTTGAAATTCTCGATTCCTAGAATAGGTAAACTGGCTATATACATAACTGAGCTTGTACGGAAACCCCAGTGCGTCATATAAAGATTAAAGTCATTCCTTGCCTAGGACTGAATGGTGATCGAATCCAAAGCCTTCAGACTCTTAGTCTGGCACGTTACTACTGAGCCATCCGCATCCATCACACATGATTTTACAATAATGTTATTACACTTGCAGTGATTGTAAGAAGCAGCAATAAGAAAGGCTGAATTAAAAAAGCTCACGTAATTTGGAAAAAACCTAGGTGATTTGTATACTTCTTTCATTTTTTTAGCTACGTAGTGACTTCCCAGACATCATAGATTAAGAGATCAGCGAGAGAAATTAATTTTCAATTTAATATCCATTTAGGGATCTCGGTAATGACCGTCTGTGGCCTTGCAAGAGGAAGCACGTAACTGAGGATGACCTTGATCAGAAGAAACTGTAATCTGGTTGTAAAGTATATTAATATGTTCATTTTTGTCTAGTTCTTTGTCTTGTATTACAGCTACAGAGTGTGGACGAACGCTAGGAGTGTGCTCACGTGCAGATAGAAAATGGAAAAAGGAGAGAAGTGTAAGGGTCGTAATATAGGTAACGTAGCGTGTAAGTGAAAGAAATCAAACTCAGACTACCCTTTAATTCCAATGTTAACGAAAATTGAGATTCCAGAGTGGTGCGCTCTTGCAAAATACTACCTGTAAGCTCACTGAATTGAATGCTAGTTACTCCATTAAAAGAACACATCCAAATCGTTTTGGAAGGAAAAAAGGAAGGTTAGGGTTTAACGTCCTGTCGATGACGAAGTCATTAGCGGCGGAGTACATGCTCAGTTTGGAGAAGAACGTGGAAAGAAATCGGCCCAGTCGTTTCAAACGAACTATCCTGGCGATTTAAGGTAATCACAGAAACGTTAAATCTGGAAGATCGCACGGGGATTTCAACCGCAACTGCTGAGTGTATGTCATGGTAGTAGTGATTGTGTGTGTGTGTGTGTGTGTCAGCCAGTTTGTTTCACGAAATCAGCGCAGTAAGGTGGATCGACACACGACGTAACAGAATGAGAGAAAGAAACCACTGCGTTTGGACGTGCTCATGAACATGCCGTAAATGAAATTGTCCGACTTTTTGTTGTATCAGCGTGGACTGTGCGAAGCGTTTACAAGGCACGATGTGCCACTCGCCGCCATGCAAGACGAGGTAAGAAAATCGGTCGTAAAAACATCCTATACAAGATAGACTGGAGGCGGGTGTTACGCCTTGTCAACGACAATCGCTTTCAAACTAGACAGTAATTGCTGCTGTTAGTGAACGAAAACCCATCTCAACCAATTTGCGAGAGAACACTCCGAACGGAACTGCGGGTAATGATCATAAGGAGTCCGGCACCTCGCAAACGACCATTTACCACCGTGATAAATGCATTTCCCTTGCATAACGACACATACGATATCTCTCCCTTCCTTCCAGTCTGCTCCGTCTCTAATGACCCCATCATCGACAGGAGGTTAAACCCTAATCCTACTTCCCGCACACATCAACAAATCAAAAGCTGAAGGCGAATATAATTTAGCACTTCTTTAGTACGCTTTTTTCAAAAAAATAAAAACATAAAATAAACTTTTCTGAACCAAATACACTACACAAAAATTATTAATTTTGCTTAACGTTTGTAACTATTTACAGAGAGGATCAATTCGTTCAATAATAAGGGGAGGTGGTAGTTGTAGTAGCAGTAGTAATAGTCGTAGCACAAGAAAGTTACAATCGAGTTAAATATCATTTTACTCATACAGTGCTTTCTATTCTCTCTGTCGTATGTATTCGTTAGAGGTTCAAGTGATTGAAACTCGTTGTTATACTTTCGTCGGGGGTACTGCACCAATCCCAGTGTTTTTTTGTTAATTCTTTTTATTGGCTTCACGCATTGTAAGTACAAACCACCATTATGAGGTACACAGATTTAGTGCAACGTCTTCCATTGATGCGAGCTTGACCTTTCAGCCGCGCTACACATGAAAAGAGATCTTCCTTGCCCATTTCGTATTTAGAACCTTAAGTAGGCAAACTTTGGAAATTTCTGGTACGTTCCTATGGGACCAAACTGCTGAGGTCATCGGTCGCTAGGCTTACACACTACTTAATCAAACTTAAACTAACTTACGCTAAGTACAACACACACACCCACGCCCGAGGGAGGACTCGAACCTCAGACGGAGGAAGCCGTGCGAACCGTGGCAAGGCGCCCTAGACCACGCAGCTACCCCGCGCGGCAGACGAACTTTGTACGAAGCAGTTAACCAGCACATGACAACTGATTCTGTATTTTCATCTTTTTCTGGGGATTGTCACAAGAAAAAAATAAGTTGAAATTTCTTTAGAGATTACACAACATATTTTTCGTTCACCAACAGGTACAGAGGGATGATTCGGGGGGGGGGGGGGGGGGACCATCGGATTAGAGAAGGATGGGGAAGGAAGTCAGCGGGCCCTTTCACAGGAACCTACGCGACATTTACCTGAAGCGATTTAAGGAAATCACGGGAAACCTAAATTAGGATGGTAGGACGCGGGTTTGAACCGTCGTCCTCCCGAATGCGAGTCCAGTGTGCTAATCACTGAGCCATCTCGCTCGTTAACATGGTACGCCAGTGATATTTGTTTTTTATTTTGAGTGCTGGTGAGCTGAATTCGTTTGCTGTGACCACCGTGGGTTAAGGAGTAGGAAATACGTTTTCAGTCGCATTTCTTTCTTCAGTTTCCTATACACAGCGATCCGCTAACCGAGGATGTATATGGCACTCTTCAGTGACGGCATTAATTCTTGTAGAATGTTTGTAGTTTGGGAAATCAACACAAATGATACGCTCAATTGGCGCATGAATTGTCAGGTCAGGACCGCAAATCAGTACGTATTATTTCCTTGATCAGTTTTCTCATCTCTCAGTTTAAAACGTTGACTTGAAGGTCTGAAGGGAGTTGCGTGCACCGAGTATCCGCGTGTGACGGCGACCCTGAGCGCAGCTGTGCCGCTGTCCAGGGTAAGTTATGCGCTGGCGTGGTTCCAGCCTCCAGCAGCGCCTCCGCCCTGCTGCAGCTGGACCAGTTCTGCTGGAGAGGCCCACGCTGCAGGCCTGCCAACCGCACGGTACCCCACCTGTGTTCAGCACTAAAGAGCAACCCAGCCTCACACACACCACCCATACGTGCTACACAACTTTCTGAAGACGAAAGCGATTTCCGATATCGTGTTTACATTTAGGCGTTAACCGATTTCGCTAGCCGGAACGAATATCGGTTTCTCAAACGTCCGTTGTTTTCAATTTTTAGACAACATAGTTGTGTGGAGATAACAGCGATTGGTTTACTTATAATAAATTATTCAAAATGACAGTCACAATCGCATTTTTTATTTTATCGCCAACCGGTTTCAACTCGCGATCGGGTCATCTTGAGGGCAATTTACACCATTTGGTCGCTGGCTGGAGTCGTCACCCTGCCTGTGCACGGTTGGTAACTATCATAGTCGTCACCGTGCCTGTGCACGGTTGGTAACTATCATAGTCGTCACCCTGCCTGTGCACGGTTGGTAACTATCATAGTCGTCACCCTGCCTGTGCACGGTTGGTAACTATCATAGTCGTCACCCTGCCTGTGCACGGTTGGTAACTATCATAGTCGTCACCCTGCCTGTGCATGGTTGGTAACTATCATAGTCGTCACCCTGCCTGTGCACGGTTGGCAACTGTCATAGTCGTCACCCTGCCTGTGCACGGTTGGCAACTATCATAGTCGTCACCCTGCCTGTGCACGGTTGGCAACTATCATAGTCGTCACCCTGCCTGTGCACGGTTGGCAACTATCATAGTCGTCACCCTGCCTGTGCACGGTTGGCAACTATCATAGTCGTCGCCCTGCCTGTGCACGGTTGGCAACTATGATAGTTACCCACCGTGCACAGGCAGGGTGACGACTCCAGCCAGCGACCAAATGGTGTAAATTGCCCTCAAGATGACCCCATCGCGGGTTGAAACCGGTTGGCGATAAAATAAAAAATGCGATTGTGACTGTCATTTTGCATAATTGATGTCAGTTGTTTTACACAAATGATTCGGTATAGCCGGTCGGTGTGGCCGTGCTGTTCTAGGCGCCTCAGTCTGGAACCGCGTGACCGCTACGGTCTCAGGTTCGAATCCTGCCTCGGGCATGGCTGTGTGTGATGTCCTTAGGTTAGTTAGGTTTAAGTAGTTCTAAGTTCTAGGGGACTGATGACCACAGATGTTAAGTCCCATAGTGCTCAGAGCCATTTGAACCATTTGATACGGTATACCAGTTGTTTCTACTTCGTCAGAGCGATGAAGTGTGGTTATTAATATCATCATAATTTTTAATAAAATATTTGTTGTGGTATTGTTTGGTTTGATGTAGCTCTCCATGTCCACCTCCCCCCCCCCCCCCCCACACACACACACGCACCCATTGTATTGTATTGTATGTTAACCGGGGGTCTAGAAACGACTGAGAGGCTACGTCCTCGCCGCAGCCGCAGTGGTCCACAACCCCACGACGACTACCGCAGTCCACTTCACCACTCCGCCGCCCCACACCGAACCCAGGGTTACTGTGCGGTTTGGCCCCCGGTGGACCACCCCCCCTTCCCCTCCCCCCAGGGAACGTCTCACACCAGACGAGTGTAACTCCTATGTTTGCGTGGTAGAGTAATGGTGGTGTACGCGTACGTGGAGAAACTGTTTGCGCAGCAATCGCCGCCATAGTGTAACTGAGGCGGAATAAGGGTAACCAGCCCGCATTCACCGACGCAGATGGAAAACCGACTAAAAACCATCCACAGACTGGTCGGTTCACCGCACCTCTACACAAATCCGTCGGGCGGATTCGTGCACACACACCCATACATAAAACACTTCCCTCCGTTTCTTAACTGACCATTCCTTCATGTCACGGACTGCGCGGCCCCTCCCGTCGGAGGCTCGAGTCCTCCCCCTGGCATGGGTGTATGTGTTGTTCTTAGCATAAGTTAGTTTAAGTAGTGTGTAAGACTAGGGACCGATGACCTCAGCAGCTTGATGTCACAGGACTTCACACACATTTGACCATTTGACCATTCCTTGATGCCTTCTGATGTGGCTCGTCAATTTGTTTGAACTGTTTCTCGTCCGCATTTCACTCCCAAACAATGCTAAACTCCAGACAAATACCTTCAGAAAAGGCCTTGTATTCGATGTTAACCGTTTTCTGTTTTTCAGAAAGGTGCGTTTACACCCGTGCGCTTTGCGACTGTGCTTGCCCCACACGCAAATAGAGGCACGCGTGTAGGTTGCATGCCTCTTCCTCAATATGTGCTTGCTAGTGATTCCATTCACACCTGTGTTCACACTGGGCGCCTCTGCTTTGGTCTGGGGCAAGCTACAGCCACACGGCTACTAGCCATGAGGCGCACATGTGTAAATACACCTTAAAGGCCCCCGTAAACGAACAAACCTGTTTGACAAACGAGCCTCTGTCCAGCCTCGGATTTGTCAAACAAGCCAATATACGTGCAAACCAAGTTTGTCAGTTTACCCTCCCTTTGAAGCAGACGCTTTTCGTGTTCGTATTTCGACGGTAGTGAGAATGGCCACGAATGCTGACAAAGCAGTCCTGGCATCGACTTCGATACTGTGTTTGAACAAGCAGAAGAAGAAGAAGAAAAAAACTTAACGCTGGCCCACGGAATGGCTAAACATAAGAGAGAGACTTACCCATGAAAGTCTGCTAAGGAACCCGACGATGACATCAACTTTCTTCGAATGGACAATGACATTTTTAGAAACTTGTTAAGGCCCTCGTAAAAAAAGGAAATTTATCCGTCAAATTCGTTAACATCTAGCCACGGATGTGTCAAACAAGCCAGCGCACTTACCAAGAAAGCTTGTCAATTTAACCTTACATTTGGCTCAACGCTTTTCGTATACGCTGTATTTTGGGACTAGTGGGAATGGCTACAAATGCAGATACAGAATTTCTAAGGTCCGCCTCCGGTAGTTGAGTGGTCAGCGCGACGGATTGTCAATCCTAAGGACCCGGGTTCGATTCCCGGCTGGGTCGGAGATTTTCTCCGCTCAGGGTCTGGGTGTTGTGTTGTCCTAATCATCATCATTTCATCCCCATCGACGCGCAAATCGCCGAAGTGGCGTCAAATCGAAAGACTTGCATCAGGCGAGCGGTCTACCCGACGGGAGGCCCTCGTCACACGACATCATCAGCATTTCTAACATTGACTCTGACACTGTGTTTAAAGAAAAGGAAACAAGATGATGGTCCAGAAAATTATTTAAAATGAGAGAGAAATATATACATAAAAACCTGTTTATGCAAATGCTACACTCAGAATCTGATAATCACAACAACTTTCTGCGAATAGGCAGTGAAACCTTTAATGGGAAGTTGTTTAGAGTTACTTCTCCCTCATTTTGAACGCGAAGAGGCATGCATGGGAAAATTTATTCTCTTATGCTTGTTCTTCTAATGACAGTTCATTAAAATACCACGACATAGGAACACACAGCCCACACCGTTCGTGGAAGAACCCAAGATTTTGATTTCTTTTATTTCGCTGCACTCCTGCTTGTACATATATTATGCATAAAATAGCGATTTTTTTCATAATTTCTTCCTACGTAATATATGGCTGGGAAAGTTGTGATACCCCTACCACTTTGGCAGCTGCCGATGCTTGTTTGTTTTCATCCTTAATCGTAGTTTCCACAGGTGTGGAAACTCATGATACAGTGTGATAAATTCTAATAAAACAGTTTTTCACTATACATCTGCAGCGAATCATCGACATAAGCAAAGTCCGCCATCATGTCAAACTTTTCGTCAATCAAAATTTCTCACAAAAACGTCAAACACGCTCTATACTTGACAAGCACGTTCAACAGCACCGTACAAAGTCAAATATTTGACAAGCACAGTTAAGTTTGACAAAATATTTGAAAGTTTACGGGGGCCTCAAGACGAACATCGGAGCCAAAAGGCTCGTTGCTTTTTTGGTTTACTCTAAATTGTACATTCTGCAGTAAGTATGTAGGTGTGGACCTAGTCAGAGGTCATTATCACTAAGGTACGCGGGAAGAACCGTGCAGATTTGGAACAATACCAGCTGTACATTTGCAGGGAAATGTCCGAAGTCCGACTACCAGCGAAGCTGTGTATGGGGGTTAACCGCTTACCTATAACTCAGAGGTGCAGCCAATCATTAAGCCGCCCTCTCGCTGGACGTCAAAACGCGCGTGGACGAGGACGTGATGACGTCACAGCGTGGAATTCCACGTTCTGCTACACAGCCGTGCGTGAAATAAACGATCTGACATGCCAGATTTTTTCCTAGTAGAGAGGAACGTGAGCAGTGAGTCGCGACGTCGTTTTTCGTCACAAGCAGAACATAGAATCCGCCATATTGCATGGCGGTAAACGTCGTAAACAAATTGTCACACAGTTACGAACAAGTTTTCAGAAATCAAGGACTGTATTCGTTTTATTGTAGTTCAAGGCATGCATCATAATGTTCATTTATAATCAGGTAATTAATTTCGGTTGATGATGACCATCGTGACCTGCAACACATTTCTACTCAGGACTGAAGATGGTCAGTACCGATCGAAATTAGTTACCGCAGGCCGGCCGCGGAGGTCTAGCGGTTCTAGGCGCTCAGTCCGGAACCGCGCGACTGCTACGGTCGCAGGTTAGAATCCTGCCTCGGGCATGGATGTGTGTGATGTTCATGGGTTAGTTAGGTTTAAGTTGTTCTAAGTTCTAGGGGACTGATGACCACAGATGTTAAGTCCCATAGTGCTCAGAGCCATTTCGCCAGTTACCGCATTACAAATAAACATTTTGACCGAAGAGTGGAATTAAACGTCATATTTGGTGGGTTTTATTTCTTATAGAATACGTGGTAAGAATATCAGCAATTTGAGGATCTCTCGAAAACTCGTCGTTTTAGCTACGATTTGTTGTAATAAAATGTCAGGAAACTACACAGAAATTGTGTGGTTTGCGAGTCAAATAAAGTCGACAACTGCCACCGGAGAGTGCTGAGAGCGCAAATCACGTTAATCAAATCGTCTTGTGTGCTGACTGCGCTCTCTCTCTCTCTCTCTCTCTCTCTCTCTCTCTCTCTCTCTCTCTCTCTCGTGAGGTCGCATCCACTTCAACGTTAGCTGCTTCGTCCCACGTGGGAACGACTTTGCTATTACCTTTTACTCATCCCTACTAAAATTCAAATATATTTCTGGCAATTAAAACTGCATTACCATGAATATGGCACGCAAAAATCGTTAACACTGAAATGACGTGCACGCTACTTGCTTGGTTATTTAAATGACCAACTCTTTAATGCAGTGGTCGTCAAACTGTGGAAGCATGTGTTCCAGCGTCCCGCGGTTTTCAGCTGTATTTTATGCACCTTGCAAGTAACAGCAGAGTCCGAAACGTCAACTACCAGCCGGCCGGAGTGGCCGTGCTGTTCTAGGCGCTACTGTCTGGAACCGAGCGACCGCTACGGTCGCAGGTTCTAATCCTGCCTCGGGCATGGATGTGTGTGATGTCCTTAGGTCAGTTAGGTTTAATTAGTTCTAAGTTCTAGGCGACTGATGAACTCAGACGTTAGGTCGCATAGTGCTCAGAGCCATTTGAACCGTCAACTAACGGTAAGAGACTCCTAACAATGTATTTTTCTCACAAAAAAAAAAAATGGCTCTGAGCACTATGGGACTTAACATTTATGGTCATCAGTCCCCTAGAACAACTACTTAAACCTAACTAACCTAAGGACATCACACAACACCCAGTCATCACGAGGTAGAGAAAATCCCTGATCCCGCCGGGAATATAACCCGGGAACCCGGGCGCGGGAAGCGAGAACGCTACCGCACGACCACGAGCTGCGGACTTTCTCACTCAGTGACACACGAAAATATGTACAGAGACAATAAGATTAATTTTAAGATGTGCTTGATTTTAATTGACATTGGTGAATTCGGCTGTGACGTAAGCAAAGTTTGCTGCTTACGTCAGGGGTAGGCTGGAATGTAGCGTGTCCACTGCGGTGTTAATAGAAGTGAGAGGCGGAATATTTTATTGTTTGCCTTCCAATGCTGACGAGCGTGCGCAACTAGCGCCCGTCAGCTGCTATGGTGTAAATGTCGAAAGGAACTAACATGGTGAACGCGTTTTACACAGACGGTCGTCTTCAAATGTGATACATGTGTGTGGCAAATAATATGATCTCAAATTAAGTTTGTTGTAGTACGAAGCAATGAGAAAAAGAAAATTGACATTGAAAACATTTAGGAAACATCTGTGACGGTGTCTTACACCGCAGTTACTGTTATGAATTAATATAAAATACTACTTAATGTAGGTTATCAATTAATAATAAGATCGATAGCGGAAAGTGTGGTAAAAAGGCCTGGACGGGGAAAGTGGCCATTGCACATTTTTTTTTTTACTTTAACAGCATTGTTGCCTGTCCAGAAGTGGTCATACTAGTTCTAATACAAACCATCATTGTTGTCAATAAGTTTGATGGAGAGAGCTTGTTCCGTTATTTTTTAGTAAAATCTTTTCTGATTTTCAGTTATCGGATGTAAGGCAAGACATTTATATTACCCTTGTTACCGCCGGCCGCTGCAGCCGAGCGGTTATAGGCGCTTCAGTCCGGAACCTCGCTGCTGCTACGATCGCAGGTTCGAATCCTGTCTAGGGCATGGATGTGTGTGATGTCCGTAGGTTAGTTAGGTTTAAGTAGTTCTAAGTTCTAGGGGACTGATGACCTAAGAAGTTAAGTCCCATATTGCTCAGAGCCTTTTGAATTAGGGAAGGATGGCGAAGGAAGGAGGGCCGTGCCCTTTCAAAGGAACGAGTCCGGAATTTGCCTGAAGCGATTTAGAGAAATCATGGAAAACCTAAATCAGGATGGAAGAACGTGGGTTTGAACCGTTGTCCTCCCGAGTGCGATTCCATTGTGCTAACCACTGCGCCACCTCGCTCGGTAGTTTGACAACCACTGCTCTAGTGCAAACTATAAAATACAATCGGCATTTCAACAACCCTAAATACCTAAAATGCCGGTTGGAGAGGGATACTGTGCGATTTCCCGCTCGCTGAGCCGGTAGCGAACTGCAGCAGGCCCGCGGCTGCGCCGGTTGCCCCACGGCTGCTGGCGGGGCGTCGCGGGTCACGCAGCGCCTCGCTGCGACAGGCAGTATATAACTCACGAGGGCGCAGCGCTCGTTTACTGCTTGAGATCTCTGGAGCCTGCAGTCGGCCACGCGCGCCAGATGCGGCCGCTGATAACCGAGATGAATTACGGCGCCGCGCCGATATACATCGCGCTGCCAGCCTGGGAGCAGACAATCTTGTGCATCGCGAGCGCTTGCCGTATTGCGATTCCAGAATTAATTCACCGTCTTTGTGTTTGCAGATTCGCTGTGGAGCTCGTGTTGCACGCGTAAACTGATTAAGACATCCCTAGTGCTCGTTATTATGTTAATCCCCTCTTTAAAAATTGTGGATGCTTGGTTCTCCGCAGCTTTTAGATAAGTTCGTGGCGTTTTTGTTTTGCATGTTGGTATTCTGGTTGTTTTGGGTTTATTTATCGATTGCCTCTTTCATTGTAGTTCACTGTTGCTATTTGAGTTTAGATATTGTCATTGTGTTATTTGGCGATAGGGAGTGAAACTGTGCAAGCTAGAAAACGGAATGCCAAGATTAAAGGATTTCCGACGTTCTTCTGTTTGAGTTCAATAGAGGGATGACAGCAATGGAAGCAGACAGAAACATTCACGCAGTGTGTGGTGATAATCCCATTCGACAGAGCACGGCAAGAAAATGGCTCTCTTATTTTAAAGAGGATTGTTTTGACAATAGTGACTCTAATGGAAGACCGCAGGGGTTTGATGAAGTGCACTCGAGAACTCACATATGTGATGAACTCTGATCATTCTACCATCGTGCGACGTTTCCATACAGTGGGGAAATTTCGAAAAATAGGTGTATGGGTACCGCATGCTCTGAGCCAGATCAGGCTAATTTGGAAGTCAAGACATCAACGTAAGATTACTATCGTGTTCCTCAAACCACTGTAACACCATTCTGACCTTGTAAAACGGATAATTATCCTCGTGGAAGATGCCATGACCGTCGGGGAAGACTTCAAACATGAAGGGAAGCCCGGGATCAGCAATAATGTTCACGTCAACTGTCATGGTGCCTTCTATTATTGATCTCACGGAAGCCCAGGTACATGTCCTTCATAGCATAATATTGCCCCCACCGCCCTGCGGATCAACAGGTAACACTTTAAAGCTGTTTACTGTAAAGCCCCATGTTCAGCGGAATGCTCAACGACATCTAACACAGTCACACACATAAAAAAAAATTGTATAAAACATTTTCGGACTTCTTGCCGCGTTAATCCACGGTAAAACCTGGAGGTTTCGACGTTACCTCCATAGTCTTCGTCAGGAGCAACTGACTATCTAAACTAGTGCTGTGATGGCCTTATATAAGGCCCGAGCTCCTAGATCTCCCAGGCTGTACGGATTATCTAAACACCACAAGGAAGGTATTCCATTGAGATCAACTGTATGCACTATTGGCTCTCCTCCTACAGGCCAGTGAAATATTTAACTAAGTTAATGACTCCAATAGTTGGTCGCTGCGAACATCAAAACCTCTGAGATGTTCACTGAGGAAATTGAATAGATTAGAGTTGTCCAAACGATATTTTAGTCAGCCTGGATGTGGCCTCACTATTTACAAAAGTTCCTGTGGCGGACACATTGAAACTGTTGGCCAAGAAGCACTTTCCCCGTGAAACGATAAAATTATTCCGACATGTTATGACGAAAACATACTCATTGTACGGCACTGACTTTTATGAAATGACGAACGGAATGTCTACGGGTTCTCCGCTATCTCCAACAGCAGTCAACTTTTTTGTGGAGTACTTCGATGAACGTGCATTACATTTGGCTCCCCTTCGTCCACTATCATTTTATAGCTCTGTTGACAACACGTTTATGGTCTGGCCAAAAGGCGTACAAGCTCCTGAGCACTTTCTTGAACACATGAACAGCGTGCACCCAAACAACCGCTGTCGAGACAGAGAAAGAAGGAAGGCTGCCCTTTTTAGATGTTTTGGTACAACGGAAGTCGGATGGACGCGTCTGCCACGCAGTGTACCGCAAGCCGACGTACTTTCGTTTATATCTTATCGTCCAGAGCTTTCATCACCGGGTCCAGATGAGAGCAGTTTTAAATACATTGACACAGAACAAAAACTGTTTCGGACGAGCAGGCCGCTGCGGCCCAGCGGTTCTAGACGCTTTAGTCCGGAACCGCGCTGCTGCTACGGTCGCAGGTTCGAATCCTGCCTCGGGCATGGATGTATGTGCTGTCCTTAGGTTAGTTAGGTTTAAGTAGTTCTAAGTCTAGGGGACTGATGACCTCAGATGTTAAGTCCCATAGTCCTTAGAGCCATTTGAACCATTTTTGTTTCTGGCGACGACTTCCTGGATTACGAACTTAATTATCTGAAGTAAGTGTTCCGAAAGAACGTCTATGGTTCACGTGATATGTACAAGGCGTCCTCCAAGAAAAGAAAACGTGAAAATGTTGAACATTTCCTCGATGAGCCACCGTTTGTATTCATTCATTTGTGCGGCGCTACATTCAGCAAAATAGGCAGAGTCCGGAGAAGACAAGACCTCTTAAGAAGGTAAAGGAGACGCTACGTCCTGTTAAGCACAGTCCCAGTCTCAGGATATCTGGAATTTATAACAACCGTTGTGAGTGCGGAAACAATTACATAGGTCAGACCATCCGTACCTTTTCCGATCGCTGGGTAGAACATCAACTGCACATTAAAAGTCGAGAAGTAGAGAAATACGCAGTTGTTCAGCACAGCCTTACAATCACAAAATTTTATGTGACGAAACAAAAGTTTTGTTCCAAGATCCTACATAATGGGATTCTGTAACTGGGAGACTGTAGAAATAAGAATGTGTGAGAAGAACTTCAATAGTGACGGCGCATATAATATTATCGGTGCATGGAAGCAAGCTCTCGACGCAGAGAAGAGGCAGGTATGTTCATCGCAATTTTTACGCTACTACGGGTGCAGCGGAGCCACCAGCGCATACGTTGACACCATCTGCAACAGCATTGCGTAGCTACCGATCACAAGCCGACTATGGGCTAAATAAGACCACCACAGCAGCACTTTGGACAGTCACTTGCTCCTGACGAAGACTATGAAAGTAATAGTCGAAATACTGTATATTAAAAAACTAAAACGACTGAAGAAGGAATACAAAAAATCAGATTAGGAAGAATAAAGGATGGATTAGAAGTAGATTGCCTAGCTTTTGCTGATGACTTAGCGATTCTGGCAGGAAGTTTGGAAGAAGCAGTCAAACAGATCAATATTCTGAATGAAACAGCAGAAAAAGCAGGACTGAAAATCTCCTTTGAAAAGACAGAGTACCTAACCAATGTAAAAGAGGCACCGAACAATATGATTACAAAGTATGGCCAGATAAAGAAGGTCTCTAATTTCAAATATTTAGGGGAAATCATCCAGCCCAATGCTTCAGATAAAGAAGGAAATAAAACAAGAACAAGAAAAATGGAAATGGCATTCCAGCCAACAAAGAATGTGTACAACAAGAAGTCAGTATCAATTAACGCAAAAATAAGGCACTACAACACTGTGATTAAGCCAGAGTGTCTGTATGCATCTGAATGTTTAGCAATGAACACTAACAAGGAAATGGAAGCTATAGCAAAAAAGGAGCGAAAAATCATTAGAAGAGTACTTGGGCCGAGGTTTGAGAATGGGACTTGGAAGCTTAGAAGTAATAGAGAAGTGTATGACAAAATTGAGAAAGTGGGAGATACTATGAGGAAGAGAAGAGTAAGCTTTTACGCCCATTTGAAAAGAATGAATGATGAAAGGATGACAAAGAAAATATTCACGTTTTTTGACAAGAGCCCCAGAACCCAAATTACCTGGTTCAAAGAAGTCAAAGCAGACTTAGAGGAGATGGGTATAGGAGAAGATGATATAACCAACAGAGACTTAATGAGAGACAAAATTCAACATTTTGAAGGTTTTGAAGTGAAGAAGAGAAGAACTGGAGGAACAGTGTGGACAGAAGACCGAAGGGAGCAGCACAGAGAGAGGATGAAGACATATTGGCAGAAGAGAAAAGAGGAGGAGCGCAATAGGAGAAATGTACATTGAAAAATAGTTGTTTAACGCGGTCCCTAGACGGCCAAAATCGGAATAAAAAAAAAAACTAAAACCCACCTCGATTGCGAAAAAAGCACCTAGTGTTAAGTGTTAACTTCTTCAGAACAACAATAAAACCCACAAGTGCTTAAGAAGACCTTTGTCAGTGATTAAAAGAACACCATAGCTATACATTTATAAACGAAAAAGAAAAAGGAAAACACAAACAGTACATATGTACAAAGTCAAAAGCACTATTTAACTTAATGGTGTACGCTCCACCTCACACCGGCCTATGTTCGATGGGCCATGACCCGCCATAAACTGCAAACTTGGCCGGTGTGAGGTGGAGCGTACACCATTAAGTAGTGGTTTTGACTTTGTACATATGTATTGTTTGTGTTTTCCTTTTTCTTTTTCGTTTATAAATGTATAGCTATGGTGTTCTTTTAATCATTGACAAAGGTCTTCTTAAGCACTTGTGGGTTTTATTGTTGTTCTGAAGAAGGTGTAGTTATCTACGCCAAAGCCTGGGTTAACACTTAACACTAGGTGCTTTTTTCGCAATCGAGGCGGTTTTAGTTTTTTAATATATTAACCAACGATTGCTGACACGCTGCGATGTTGAATGTTCTTAATAGTCGAAAACTGGAGGTTTTACCCCGAATAGATACTGCAAGAAGTCCGAGAATGTTTTATACAACAGTGCCGTCACGGAAGACCTCGTTGTCATAAAACAGTTTTAACTGCATGATTATCAGCTTCCCCAATATTGAGAGGATGCAAGTGCTAACCCCCCCCCCCCCAAACGCCCCCCCCCTTCCGTTTCCTTAAACTCCCACTGTTATTGCCAATATGGCTAGACAGTAATTAATTTGATCTAAAGACTGTTTTTAAGTATATCTTCATTAGTTGCCTACTCTGATCTTTTGCCAAGATAAATAAGTTACTCCCCGTCAAGTTGAATCAATTTTTCTGTGTTAAGTTTTCGTCAGCTTCACTTCAGCGCCAGACATGGTTTCATCAGTTAACTTTTAGACACTATTCTGGCCTTTTGACAGGGACACTTTTCATGCTAGAAGATGCCATCGCTATCGGGCAACATGGGGTACACATGGTCCACAATAATGTTCACGTGGTCTACAGCTGTCATGGTGTCTTCCGTTATTAACACAGGTCCCATGGAAACCCATGTGCATGTCTCCCATGGCATAATATCGCTGCAACCAGCCTGCGGGAGTAGCGCGGTACATGTTTCCAGCAGCCATTAGTTTGGATAACGGGGTCCGGGCTCGACAACCGACTTCGTGTAAAAAAAAAGAATCGTGATTTATCTGTCCAGGTGATTCGTTTCCATTGATCTTCGGTCCCATCTCGATGACCGCGTTCACACTGCAATCTTAATTGACCATGTTGTTTGGTCAACATAATGCAATATGTTGTTTGTAGGAAGAAGGCATGGGTTTGTTGATGCTTCTAGGAACCCCTGCTCTCAGAACAGCATACAGAAGGAATTTATGAGTGGTTTCATAGAAGGCTTCGCATGTGAATAAACAGAACGAACTACGATTTCCGAGATCTGAAAATTTTACGTAACAGCTGTCAGTCATACGCAGAGTTCCGTGGTCATTATAAGACGGTTAAACTGGCTTCCCTCAGTCGTTATGTTCGCTTCTTTAATGTTACAGCTGTATAATATACCGCAGCTACGGTGTTACATCGATGTGCTGTGTCCTAGGTATCCAACAGCTGATCCTGAAACTGATTTATTGCTGACTGTTCGAAAGCTATTTTGACCACAGAGAACAAACTATGGCGAAGGTTCTATAGCCTCGTCAGTTCGTAAGCAGTGAGTAAAAGAAACTATCTTATTCACTCGTACGGAACGATCAGAATAGATAGAGGAGGTGCACCAAGAAAGCAGAATGTTTCTGCATACTTGAAAGTAAAATCCGAGGCTTCGCCGTGCACGGCTTGGTGCGTAAGAGTACTGAACTTGAAGCCACATGTTGCACCTTACAGTGCGTGACTTTCTCCCTTCCGAAAGTGGAAAGCAGAGTGAGTGAGTGAGTGAGTGAGTGAGTGAGTGTGTGTGTGTGTGTGTGGCTCGCGCGCATGCGCGTTGAAGCGGCTTTCTACGCCCATCGCGACGGGACGCAGAGCCTGTAATTAGTCGCGCTGGTCGTCTCCTGAAAGCGGAACAGCACTTCTCATCCTGGCCAAAGGGATTCATACTGGCTGGTGATTATCCACCGTCCGATAGTTCTGCCGCCTTGTATGTCTCTTACGATCGAAAGTCACAACTTTCTTACTTGCCTTCATTTCGCTTCCTTTTACTTGGAACGTTCCGTTAAGGCTGCGGAGGGAAGACGTTAAGGGTGAGGGATTATGACTACTGCCCACCGCGAGATTGAATGCCTCCTGTGACGTTGCCGGCACGTGACGTATTAAGGAAAGTACTGGGTGGCTATAATGAATGTGCAGCTACTCGCATAGGTCTAGTGTGGGCTATAATTGTCGTACGGCAGCGTAACGTGTTAGGTTTTCTAATTCGTTGGAACCGATTTACGCTGGAAAAAATTAGTTCCAATTCCCCTCACCCCCAGGCGCAAATCTGACGCTGTGAATGCAAGAAAGACGTTTAGAAAAGTTTCCGTATGTAATGGATTAGGAACGGGACATGGGCAGAAACAAGTGATAAAGGCGTGATGCTTTTATTACTAAAGGCCGCTTACACAATTTGTTAAATACGAGCACCAGAATCTCCGACGAGATGCTGTACAGCGCCAGATTTTGTACAGCGCCAGATTTGCGCCTGGTGGCCAAAATTTGAACTAATTTTTTTCCAGCGTAAATCGGTTCCACTTTAACGAAAGAAATAGCTACCAAGTTCCACACCATACGATAATTACAGTCAACAATGGAACGCCGTGAGTAGCTACAGTTTAATTATAACCATCCGGTATATAAGTGGAGCAGAGACGAATGCAGAATCATTCTACCGACGATAAAGGCCGCAAAAGGCGAAATCCACCGATATAAGAGACTTTGACAAAGGGCAGATTGTTGAGGCCCTACGCCTGCGAAAGAGCATCTCGGCGAAGCTGGTCGGCTGTTCGCTTGCTAATGTCGTCAGCAATTACGGAAATTAGCTGAAAGCGACAAGATGGAATTGGAAGCCTCATCGTACAACGCATAGGTCGGAGGTTGAGCCTCTCTCTAAAGGCGGATGGGCGGCAATCCGTGACAGAGATGACCATAGAAGTAGGTGCACTCAGAAGCATTTCGGAACACACCGCTCGCGCACAGTGTTAAACACGGGTCTCCGCAGCAGACGACTCCCTACGTGTTGCCTTGTTGACCCAACGACGTTGTCAGCTGGCACGGGATCATTGAGATTGGACCGCGGATCGCTGGGAACGAGTCGTCTGGACGACGCTTTTTTTGCTACACCAGGTCAACGTTCGTATCCGGATACGCCGTCATCCAGATTAGGACTGCTTAAAACTTGCACCGTGGCGGAGACGCAGACCTGTGTGGGATCAATTATGCTATGGAGGAAAATCACAAACCTCGCATTGGACACGTGACATTTATCGAAGGCACCACGACAGCTCTGGACTTTCTTTCTTTCTTTCTTTCAATGGTGCCATGTCCCGCGCTGACGCGGGGTCGGCATTGTTAGGAACAGATTTGTAAGGTTAGTGGAAAGGGGTGGCCGGATGCCCTTCCTGCCGCCACCCCGTACCCCCCGGGATGGAATTAGTTACCCCTACTGTCTGCGTCGAATGTAATTAATGGAATAGTGCGAGCGTGTTCAGATGTCTGCGAGTCGTGTAACTGAGGCGGAAGGGGGGGACCAGCCCGGTATTCACCTACCGGGATGTGGAAAACCGCCTAAAAACATCCAGGCTGGCCGGCACACCGGCCCTCGTCGTTAATCCGCCGGGCGGATTCGATCGGTGGCCGGGGCGCCTACCCGAGTCCAGGAAGCAGCGCATTAGCGCTCTCGGCTACCCTGGCGGGTCACGACAGCTCTGGACTATGTGAATATTATTGCACACCACCAGCGCCCCTTCATGTCTGATGTCTTCCACGACGCTGCCACAAGAACAGAATCGTTCTACAATGGTTTGAGAAAAGTGATAGCGATCTCACGTTGATTTCTTGACCACCAACGAATTCACCTAGATTTCTTGACCAAATACGTTGCAAGTCTCAGTCATGGTCAGAACAGTGTTCTCTGTACTTGTGGGTACATTATACTGGATCTCTGTGCATTCGAACGTGGGCAAACTATTGACGCATCCGTAACGAAGGTATCCGAAGTGTTTGGTGCTTCAAGAGGCGCCATATAGAAGATTTATACCTCATATAGGGAAAACTGAAAAACATCATCCGCTAAGTCACAACACGGATGAAAATGAATGTTGAGTGGATGTGGCAGACGGAAACTGAAGAGGATTGTGAAGAAAAACAAGGGGACGCCAGCTGCAGAAGTCACTGCTCAGTTGAATGCCGCTCTCGCGAACCCTGTCAGCAGCAAAACAACACGAAGGGACTTCCATAAGCAGGGAACGGTAGGGTGAGCTGGAAATAGAAAATGAAAACTTTCATCCGTGTTGTGATACAGCAGATTATGTTTTTTTCCGCTTTCCCCGTATGCGACATAAATCTTCTATACGGTACCTCTTGAAGCATGACATACTTCAACTACCTTGGTTACGGAAGCACCCATTAGTGACGCCGTAACAAAGAAACGTCTTGCCGACGCTATAAAGTCTGGACTATCGAAGAATGGAACGAAATCATTTGGCCAGATGAGTCTTGCTGCATACTGTTTCCAACTTCTAGCTCAGTTTATGTTCCAAGAGTGAAACATGGCAGGGGTTCTGTGACGATTTGAGAGATCATGGTTATTCTTCAAGGTCGCATTTCTGTCAAGGATTATGAGGCCATTTTGGTTGACGTTGTCTATGCCGTGGTACAGTACTTGTTTCCCAGTGATGACAATGTGATCCAAGACGACAGTGCCCCTGTCCGCGCAGCTCGCATCATCCAGGACTGGTTTTATGAGCACGAGGATGAATTCTCGATTGTCATTTGGTCACCACAGTAACCAGCTCTCAATATTATTGTTCCTTTTTGGTCTAATTTCGAGAGAATGGTGCGTGAACGCTAACCATCTCCATTAATATCGCCAGAACGTGCCACTATTTTGCAGAAATAATGATAAAAAATTGTGTTGAAAACCATACAGGACCTGTATTTATTCATTCAGAGACGACTGGAAGCTGTTTTGAATGCTAACTGTTTTCCTAAACCATATCAGGCATTGTAACGCATTGTGTTTGTGATGTTTCCATATTTTCGTCCATCCCCTGCAGATGATATTAGGTACGAAGTAGCCTCAGCGTTGCAATGTACATTGGCTTGTTCAACACACTTGTCGCTGCACCTCAGCGTTGCAAAGTACACTGGCTTCTTCAGCACACTTTTCGCTGCAGCGATTCCTTAGTTTACTATTTGAGTCACTATGTGTCAGTAACGTAGATAACAGAGTCCAGCTTCTTATACTGATTCCAAACGTTACGTAGAACTATCCTTGTTAAAAGCGATTGTAAAGTCTTTTCCTAGGCGCCCACTGCGCAGATGGAGATACAAAATAATTCGCAAAGATGAAACCGTGCCTGCTGGAGGAAACGAAAGTGTTCGAGACTCGTCGTAGGGAATGGACGACGCGTGCTGCGGCCAGTAGTTAGTATTACTGGCACAGAACACGCCGACAACTGGGCGCCGCGCCGGCACTGTTTCGAAAGAACGCCAGGGCAGCGCGGTAGCGACCGGGCCGTATACTGTATCTGTGTTAAGGTCGGCGCGCTCGTCGCGTACGAACGGAGAGTCCTACGCCTAGTAATTATCTTTCGACACGACGAAATAACGCATGGCGGTAACTCTACTTCCATATGAATGAACCTAAGTCACAGCTGAACGTGAAAATCAATCTAATGTACAGTCCGTTTTGTTTTTGTTTTTGGGCAGAAAAACAACTAGGGTTGAAACCTTCCCGTCTCCTCTATATCTCTTTTGTTACGCAACCTTCCATTCTACAATAACCCAAGAAACCTTCCCTTACGATTTCTATCTCTTGCTTAATAAAAACAAATTAAATTTTCCCTTTGGAATTAATCCTTTTTCTCAATCTTCGCATACAAATTTAAATGCTGCTTATTAAAAGTGATTTTCTGATTATTTCGACGAAACATAGAATGTGTCGTCGTAGTGGCCCTCAGTCGTTACCTGCAATAACCCAAAACTGTTCGTTATCTTTTTTACTGTTACTGTTACTGGATCGCCATCTGACTGCTACATCGAACTGCGACATGAATATACTTACTCTGTTTTACTATACTCTATTAGCTGCTGGTGGGCTCTCATAATAAGTGGCTGTATTTATTACCAAAGCTGACGTTATTCTTTAATAGCAAAGCTGACGTTATTCTTTAATTAATTTGACTGAAGTTACGTAATTCATAGTTAAACTTTTTCTTGACAACAATAAAATTTTTCAAAATTTTACGTTGGTGGTTTTTGGGATGGATTATAATCAGTAATGCAATATTGCTGGCAAAAATTAATTATATTCTGAATGAAATGATTTTACAAACGTTCAAATGGGACTTACTTTTTACAATAATCTTACGACTAGCATTGCGCAAACATACCTTCAATAGTCTTGAGTTTCTCAAAAACAAATAATTCAATAATATTAGTTCCTCTTATGATAATAATTCTCTGATGTCTCTGTACATCCGTTTATGATATCTTGTAAATCATAGCTGGTGGCTGGCAGGCACACCGCTCCTCTCAACCTCTCTCTTCAGACCTGCTACCGACTCGCTTCACATCTCGCTTACTACTGACTTCCTACGAACGCTAAAGTGCGGTCTCTCCCGCCAACAATACTTTGGTGCAGACATTCCCTGCTACCACAATTATTTCCAACATGACAAATATTAATTATTCCTACTTAATCCTATTAATAAAATATAAACATCTTTCATAAATTGTGGTTTGACAATAGAAATATGCACGTCTTACAGGGTTACACGCGCCTATGTCAAAACTATAGAGCACGAAGACAAAGAGAGGAGTTAAAAACGACTTCACGTCAATCCTAATCGACGGAAGATGAGACAGCTAAAAACAGGGAGGTGGAGAAAGGTCTATAAAATACGCCTTAGGGATCCGTCTATTTTTTTAAAAATGTGAACGAAGTTACAGAATTTGTTTTACGATATTGTGAAAGTACTGTACAGACTCTTATTTTTTCGAGACAGTTTAAAGCGACATTCAGACGTTTGCCCTAGTATTTGAAGAACTCTAAAGATCGCCAATCGCAGAATGCTGCCGCCTGCGACTGACGTCAACCTAAGACGCTGGTTTCAACTGTTCGTCATCGCCAAGCGCTTCGAGCCACACCACTTCTTCATATGCCTGAAGAGATAATCGCCAGGCGCAGATCAGGACTGAAGGGAGTGTGATCCAATACTTCCAGTTTGAACTTTCACAGTTTGGTTGCAACACGTCGTTCTGTAGGCGGACGCGCGTTGTTACGCGGCATAATCACGCCAGAGTTCAACATTCCACGAAGCTTATTTCGAATGTCCCTTCTCAAGTTTGTTAGTGTGCTACACTAACTTTCAGCGTTAACTGTGGCATTTCTCTCCAAGAACTCCACCAGCAAAATTACTTTCCTGTCCCAGAAGACAGTTACGAGCGAGGTAGCGCACTGGTTAAAAGCACTGGGATTCGCATTCCGGAGGACTACGGTTCAAACCCGCGTCCGGCCATCGTGAATTAGGTTTTCAGTGATTTCCCTACATCGCTTCAGACAAATGACGGGATGGTTCATTCGAAAGGACACGGCCGCTTTTCTTCTCCATCCTTCCCTCGACCGAGCTTGTGCTCCGTCTCTAATGACCTCGCTGTCGACCAACGTTTGTCAACAATCTCCTCTTCCGGAAGACAGTTGCCATGAGGTTCCTGCTGAAAAGCGTGACGACGCTTTGTGGTGTGGGTTTTTCTGCTGACCCAGTACGGCCTCACTGCATTGATTGAAGTCCTGTTTCAGCATTCAGGTACCGCTTTCCTGTCACAATCTGGTCGGGAAAAGCATGGCCTTCTCTTCCTTAACGCACAAGAAAGGACAGCGCTGCTGCCATAAGATAGGCTATTGTTCTTCAGAAAAGAGTTCAGGTACCCATCTGGCATTTAATTTTCCAGTAGCCCAAATCTTCGGTAATCACTTTGTGCTGAAGAGTATGACTAATCTATGGAAAATGAGCACATAACTATGAAATGACTCTGCGTTTTTCTTTCCTCAAACAAAGGAATCATGTCCGCCTTCGCGATACTCGGTCGATGGCTTTTCTCTTCATCAAGCACACTGGATCGCTTTTTTTGAACATATGGCACCATTCTCTTACGCCATCTTCACTCATTATGTCTGGCCCATAAAATTCACAAAGTTCGCTATACATTTCGCTAGCCTTACAGTTTTTTGGCACAAGAAACCTTACTGCAGACGTATCTCGCAACTGGTAGAACCTGAGACTGCAGTAAACATTTCGAAAAAACGTGGCTCGTAGACGAACAAAGACACGACCTTGATTCTCTGCTACGCACAGTGTACTTGTTCAAGTTACATTCCACCGCAAGAGCAGCACCACTATCCATACTATTACGCACGCTATGCCTACATTAAGACGGATTTTACTTTATGAATAGCCGTCGTAAACAGCTGTTTTACAGTAATTTTCGGTTTGTCATGTAAATGAAGGAATATGAAACTAACAAGGAGTAGCAGAAATGAGATCAGCGATAAACGTAACTTCGAATTCGGGGACCACGAAGTAGGCGAAATCAAGGAATTCTGCTGCCTTGGAAGCAAAATGATATAAGAAGGACGAAGTAAGGAAGTCATAAAAAGCAGACTGGCAGAGGTAAAGTGGGCATTGCTGGCCTAAAGAAGTCAAGTACTCAGTTTGAGGAAGAAATTCGTAAGGTTTACGTTTAGAGCACAGCAATGTATGGAAGTTAATCAGGAACAGGGAAAATCGGGAAAGAAGGGAACTGAAATGTTTGATATGAGGTGCTGCAGTAATATGTTGAAAATTAAACTAATAAGATAAGAGATGAGACGCTTCTCCGCATAATCGACAAGGAGAGGAATATGTGGAAAATATTGACCAGAGGAAGGAATGAAATGATATAACATGTGTTAAGACATAAAGGTGTAACTACCATGGTACTAGAAGTTGTAGAGTGTAAGAACTCTCGGGGAAGACAGAGACTGAAATATATCCAACAAGTAGTTGAGAACTTTGGATGCAAGTGCTGCTCTCAAATGAACAGGTTGACACAGGATATAAATTCGCGGAAGACTTCATCAACCATCAGCACCAGCCATACCTCTGAGGATGTCCAACGTAGTATTGGACGAAACGTTAGGAACTGAAGTATTCCGTGGACCACGGCCATATAACCCGGAAGAATTATCCACAACAGTACCATCCGGTCGTGAAAGCCTTCATTGTATGATTAGACCTCATCAAACCAGTCAGAAGACTGATAACCCACAATAAATAAAATAAAAATTAAAAAGGAAGAGAAACATTTTTATACGTCGTCCTCTTTTACGATAATGGAGGTATCGTTAGTGTAACAGTAACTAGTGGTTAGCATCGTTAGCTACTGATATAGTCAGAGATCAGAGTTGTAAAGGAAAATCTAAATTTTGCTGTTTTATCACAAAGGATACCCACTGCACCAACGAAATCCGAACAAGAATCGCGGTGCCCAAAGCTGCTTTCAATAAGAAGAGGACTCTGCTGACCAGCAAGTTGACTTTGGCATTCAGGAAAAAACTGATCAAGTGCTACATTTGGAGCATTGCACTGTATGGAGCAGAGACATGGACCATGAGAAAGAAGGAGAAAAAATACTTAGAGAGCTTTGAAATGTGGTGCTGGAGGAGAATGGAAAAGATCAAGTGGACAAATCGCATAAAAAATGACGATGTACTGCGAAGAGTAGGAGAGAAGAGAAGTATTCTGCGCACAATTGTTCATAGAAAGGTCTTAGACACGAGGGACTCATACATGATGTCATCGAAGGGAAACTCAGAGGAAGCGCAGGACGAGGAAGAATAAAATTCAACATCTGGACGACATGAAAGATGGAAGGAGATACAACAGGCTGAAGGAAGAATCTGAAGACAGGGAACAGTGGAATCAGAAATTCTCCGTACGAAGAAATGGACCTGCCACTAGGCAGAATACTACATAATAATAACAGAGACTGAGCCGGCCCGATGTCGATTCCAAAGATTTGCTTCCATCTCGTGGATGCATGGTATGGCTGCCCGCTAGTGGGCAGGCGAGTGGTACCATCCGTAGTTAAGGCTGGAAAGCATGGTGGCTCGAGGACTGTCTATCGGTGCATTCTGCCTTGTGTCTTAGCCGAAGTGTTAGCCAGTTCTGAATGCTTTCGTTTTCAGCGGATGAAGTCGTACCAGGCCCTTGATGGTGTGGGGCCTGTACTGGGGCGCGGTGCACTGTGTATCCATTGCCACATTGAATTTCAGAAAGGGTCGACCGGTATAGGCGCGGAGTGCGGTGGCATTCACGGTTCAAAATAACAGAAGCTTGGAATACTGAATTTGGGTAAATAGAGGCGTCTGCTAAATCCTGTCCTCAAGTTTGTCAGTCAGTCACAGTGGATAGATAACTCGCTCAGGGAAGCTGTTTGTGCAGGCTCTGCATCACTGCATTTCGGAAACTGTGAGCGTCGACCAGTTTACATGTAAATGCTTTCTTGCTTTCGCTGGTGAGATAGCTGGTTGAAAGTGGTGCTCTCCCTTAACGTCGTCAGTGTTACGCTTTAACAGCAATGACTTGCCAGGAATGTGCTTCCGTCTAATGTTACCGCACCCTGCGCTGCTAGCGTAGCGTTACTGGTTTTGAAAATGTTTATTGTTCTTTTGAAATTGTAAAGTAGCAGTGGCAAGCCACGTGCAGCTTTATTTGTTTGTCGTTAAGTTTAGCATATTCTGGCTGATTTAATTCACAACTGCCCCCGCTTGTAATTTGTTCGAGAACAGAACAGATAACAGTGCAGCTATTTGAAATTTTGGACCTGAGCTAGTAATTTTAATAGGTGTAGTCGCCGTCTTGGTTTTAAGTTTCATTTATTTTATAGATAATTTTTTAAGCTCGTGCCAATGCCTGAACTTTTGTGCAGTCTTTGAGTTTTATCACGTTTAAGTGATGTTAATTATTTGTTCATTTGTTAGTTAAAAGTCACATATAGTCCCGAGTCGGGTGGGTTTTCTTTTAAAGGGTGTTTTATATTTACCTAGCGGTTTCTTGAAATATTTCATGTGGAATAAGTGCATTATTTTGCGCGTGTTTTGTAAATGCCTGTCCATATTTTTCTAAACTGTTGTGTGAAGCTGTAATCAGACGGCCGGTACTGGAATTCAGTGAGAGACTGTAGCTGGATGCCTATGGAAATAGAATCATTTGTTGAATGCAGTGCTGTAACGATTTAATTTCACGAGTTTCCATTTTGAATTAATTTTGTAAATTTTATCATGTTATCAGTTTTTCAGTTCAATGTTCGCTTCCTCTGCATGGTCACACAACCGAAGCCTGAGCGTTTATTCCTGTGGTTGTTTTCTGATTAATTCTGTGTTTCTGTTTGTGTGTTTGCTCTTTGCAGTAAGTAATTTTTGTTGTGGTCGTGATTAATTGAAGTAAGTAAATAATCTGAGTAGATATTGTGGTCAAAGTACAACGTAAGGTGGTTGTAAAAGTAAACCAACCACCGTTCAGGAACTGCCGGTCCTCAATCCTGCGTTGCTCGAAGTATCCGCTTCTTCAATACATAAGCAGCGACTTCACCGCGCAAGGTGTCAAAGTGCCGCCACGTTGTTAACCACACAACAATGTTTTTTTAGGACAGCTGTCTTGTGGTGCAGGATAAGGTTGCGCTTCTGCACCCCTGCAAAGCGGACAGCACGTCGCGGCATGTCAGAACGTTGTCTTCAGCTCTCGCACTGGCTGTCTGATAAAAAATGTTAAGTTTAGCAACTACAGAAAAGAATGTTACAGCATCTGCTGGAAATAAGAGAGCGGTAAGTTAACGTAAAGTAACGCTGTCCACAACTTGTAGTTGGGTTTGTACAAACACAAAGCTTTACTGCGTAGTTTTGTCCTACTGTAGGTGATACGCCATCGTTTTCTTCCGCCCTTCGAATTGACGTATTGAGTCACTTACAGTCCAACGCAGAACGACATTGCATCTTGGCATTATCCACATTACCAAATGGTCATTAGAGGCGAAAGAAGTGACAGAAAAATTTTAGAAGCGACTGGAGTTAGAACTGCGAACAGAACTGCGAACCATTGTACTTGTAGTATGGTATTAACAGCGACAAGGGCGCCTTTGGACCAGACCTCTTCGATGTTCTGCAAACTTCTCGAATTTGTAGCTCAGTACTCGGACATCAGTTCCCTAAAGCAGCAGGACGAACTTCCATATATATATATATATATATATATATATATATATATATATATATATATATATATATATATATATATAAATCTTGTCGAGTTAAGTACAAAACATTTTATAGGAGTTACTATAGACGCCGGTATCTAAAAAAATGCGTAGCGTAAAATTCTTGTAATCATAATGTCGATAGTTCGAATCTCCCTAGTAGCAATTTTTTTCACATATACGGACTGAAGTGACGAATGAAAATGTGTAGCGCTTAATCTCTAACAGCAGTGTAGAAGCCCTCCAACTACACTACTGGACATTAAAATTGCTACACCAAGAAGAAATGCAGATGATAAACGGGTATTCATTGGACAAATACATTATACCAGAACTGACATGTGATTACATTTTCACGCAATTTCGGTGCATAGATCCTGAGAAATCAGTACCCACAACAACCACCTCTGGCCGTAATAACGGCCTTGATACGCCTGGGCATTGAGTCAAACAGAGCTTGGATGGCGTGTACAGGTACAGCTGCCCATGCAGCTTCAATACGATACCACAGTTCATCAAGAGTTGTAACTGGCGTATTGTGATGAGCCAGTTGCTCGGCCACCATTGACCAGACGTTTTCAATTGGTGAGAGATTTCAAGAATGTGCTGGCCAGGACAGCAGTCGAACATTTTCTGTATCCAGAAAGGCCCGTACAGGACCTGCAACATGCGGTCGTGCATTATCCTGCTCAAATGTAGGGTTTCGCAGGGATCGAATGAAGGGTAGAGCCACGGGTCGTAACACATCTGAAATGTAACGTCCACTGTTCAAAGTGTCGTCAATGCGAACAAGAGGTGACCGAGAAGTGTAACCAATGGCACCCCATACCAACACGCCGGGTGATACGCCAGTATGGTGATGACGAATACACGCTTCCAATGTGCGTTCACCGCGATGTCGCCAAACACGGATGCAACCATCGTGATGCTGTAAACAGAAACTGGATTCATCCAAAAAAATGACGTTTTGGCATTCGTGCACCCAGGTTCGTCTTTGAGTACACCATCGCAGGCGCTCCTGTCTGTGATGCAGCGTCAGGGGTAACCGCAGCCATATTCTCCGAACTGATAGTCCATGCTGCTGCAAACGTCGTCGAACTGTTCCTGCAGATAGTTGTTGTCTTGCAAACGCCACCATCTGTTGACTCAGGGGATCGAGATGTGGCTGCACGATCCGTTACAGCCATGCGGATGAGATGCCGGTCATCACGACTGCTAGTGATACGAGGCCGTTGGGATCTAGCACGGCGTTCCGTATTACCCTCCTGAACCCACCGATTTCATATTCTGCTAACAGTCATTGGATCTCGACCAACGCGAGCAGCAATGTCGCGATACGATAAACCGAAATCGCGATAGGCTACAATCCGACCTTTATCAAAGCCGTAAACGTGATGGTACGCATTTCTCCTCCTTACACGAGGCTTCAGAACAACGTTTCACCAGGCAACGCCGGTCAACTGCTGTTTGTCTATGAGAAATCGATTGGAAACTTTCCTCATGTCAGCACGTTGTGGGTGTCGCCACTGGCGCCCACCTTGTGTGAAACCTCTGAAAAGCTAATCATTTGCATATCACAGCATCTTCTGCCTTTCGGTTAAATTTCGCGTCTGTGACTCGTCATCTTCGTGGCGTAGCAATTTTAATGGCCAGTAGTGGATATTGGCATAGCACCTCAGCATCGGACTAAATATGGTATCCTACCTGAAACCCAGGCATAGGTGCTTTATTCAAATAAAGTATATGTTTCGACTATCCTTTTCAAGTTTGACATCTGTGATTTATACATGCAACCTGAAGTGAGGAATAAAAATTTGTACCAAGGCCGAGATTAGAGTTTAGGGCGAATGCCAAGTGCGCTAAACTGTGAATGGGAATTTGGATTGGGGAGGGAGGAGTGTGATGGTAGTCCGTTCACTTGTGCGAAGCCAATGTGCTAGGATGGCATAGTGGTTATTACATCTGCCAAATGAGCAGGTGACCAAAATTCGAATCCCGGCCTCAGTACAAATTTTCATTCGTAACGTCAGTCTGCTTATACAACTGACAGATTTGCAACAGGACACTGAGCCTCACGAAATTATTATTAGTTATTAAGCAAAAATACCTCCCCCCATGAACCATGGACCTTGCCGTTGGTGGGGAGGCTTGCGTGCCTCAGCGATACAGATAGCCGTACCGTAGGTGCAACCACAACGGAGGGGTATCTGTTGACAGGCAAGACAAACGTGTGGTTCCTGAAGAGGGGCAGCAGCCTTTCCAGTAGTTGCAAGGGCAACAGTCTGGATGATTGACTGATCTGGCCTTGTAACAATAACCAAAACGGCCTTGCTGTGCTGGTACTGCGAACGGCTGAAAGCAAGGGGAAACTACAGCCGTAATTTTTCCCGAGGGCATGCAGCTTTACTGTATGATTAAATGATGATGGCGTCCTCTTGGGTAAAATATCCCGGAGGTAAAATAGTCCCCCATTCGGATCTCCGGGCGGGGACTACTCAAGAGGATGTCGTTATCAGGAGAAAGAAAACTGGCGTTCTACGAATCGGAGCGTGGAATGTCAGATCCCTTAATCGGGCAGGTAGGTTAGAAAATTTAAAAAGGGAAATGGATAGGTTAAAGTTAGATATAGTGGGAATTAGTGAAGTTCGGTGGCAGGAGGAACAAGACTTCTGGTCAGGTCACTACAGGGTTATAAACACAAAATCAATTAGTGGTAATTCAAGAGTAGGTTTAATAATGAATAGGAAAATAGGAATGCGGGTAAGCTACTACAAACAGCATAGTGAACGCATTATTGTGGCCAAGATAGATACGAAGCCCACACCTACTACAGTAGTACAAGTTTATATGCCAACTAGCTCTGCAGATGACGAAGAAATTGAAGAAATGTATGATGAAATTAAAGAAATTATTCAGATAGTGAAGGGTGACGAAAATTTAATAGTCATGGGTGACTGGATTCCGGCGGTAGGAAAAGGGAGAGAAGGAAACGTAGTAGGTGAATATGGATTGGGGCTAAGAAATGAATGAGGAAGCCGCCTGGTAGAATTTTGCACAGAGCACAACTTAATAATAGCTAACACTTGGTTTAAGAATCATGAAAGAAGGTTGTATACATGGAAGAACCCTGGAGATACTAAAAGGTATCAGATAGATTATATAACGGTAAGACAGAGATTTAGGAACCAGGTTTTAAATTGTAACACATTTCCAGGGGCAGATGTGGACTCTGACCAAAATCTATTGGTTATGACCTGTAGATTAAAACTGAAGAAACTGGAAAAAGGTGGGAATTTAAGGAGATGGGACCTGGATAAACTGAAAGAACCAGAGGTTGTACAGAGTTTCAGGGACAGGATAAGGGAACAATTGACAGGAATGGGGAAAAGAAATACAGTAGAACAAGAATGGGTAGCTTTGAGGGATGAAGTAGTGAAGGCAGCAGAGGATCAAGTGGATAAAAAGACGAGGTGTAGGGAAGCAGTAAATGAAGCAGGCAAAAAGGAATACAAACGTCTCAAAAATGAGAACGACAGGAAGTGCAAAATGGCTAAGCAGGGATGGCTAGAGGACAAATGTAAGGATGTAGAGGCTTGTCTCACTAGGGGTAAGAAAGATACTGCCTACAGGAAAATTAAAGAGACCTTTGGAGAGAAGAGAACCACTTGTATGAATATCAAGAGCTCAGATGGAAACCCAGTTCTAAGCAAAGAAGGGAAAGCAGAAAGGTGGAAGGAGTATATAGAGGGTCTATACAAGGGCGATGAACTTGAGGACAATATTATGGAAATGGAAGAGGATGTAGATGAAGATGAAATGGGAGATATGATACTGCGTGAAGAGTTTGACAGAGCACTGTAAGACCTGAGTCGAAACAAGGCCCCCCGGAGTAGACAACATTCCATTGGAACTACTGACGGCTTTGGGAGAGCCAGTCCTGACAAAACTCTACCATCTGGTGAGCAAGATGTATGAAGCAGGCGAAATACCCTCAGACATCAAGAAGAATATAATAATTCCAATCCCAAAGAAAGCAGGTGTTGACAGATGTGAAAATTACCGAACAATCAGTTTAATAAGCCACAGCTGCAAAATACTAACACGAATTCTTTACAGACGAATGGAAAAACTAGTAGAAGCCGACCTCGGGGAAGATCAGTTTGGATTCCGTAGAAATACTGGAACACGTGAGGCAATACTGACCTTACGACTTATCTTAGAAGAAAGATTAAGGAAAGGCAAACATACGTTTCTAGCATTTGTAGACTTAGAGAAAGCTTTTGACAATGTTGACTGGAATACTCTCTTTCAAATTCTAAAGGTGGCAGGGGTAAAATACAGGGAGCGAAATGCTATTTACAATTTGTACAGAAACCAGATGGCAGTTATAAGAGTCGAGGACACGAAAGGGAAGCAGTTGTTGGGAAGGGAGTAAGACAGGGTTGTAGCCTCTCCCCGATGTTATTCAATCTGTATATTGAGCAAGCAGTAAAGGAAACAAAAGAAAAATTCGGAGCAGGTATTAAAATCCATGGAGATGAAATAAAAACTTTGAGGTTCGCCGATGACATTGTAATTCTGTCAGAGACAGCAAAGGACTTGGAAGAGCAGTTGAATGGAATGGATAGCGTCTTGAAAGGAGAATATAAGATGAACATCAACAAAAGCAAAACGAGGATAATGGAATGTAGTCGAATTAAGTCGGGTGATGCTGAAGGAATTAGATTAGGAAATGAGACACTTAAAGTAGTAAAGGAGTTTTGCTATTTGGGGAGCAAAGTAACTGATGATGGTCGAAGTAGAGAGGATATAAAATGTAGACTGGCAATGGCAAGGAAAGCGTTTCTGAAGAAGAGAAATTTGTTAACATCAAGTATAGATTTAAGTGTCAGGAAGTCATTTCTGAAAGAATTTGTATGGGGTGTAGCCATGTATGGAAGTGAAACATGGACGATAAATAGTTTGGACAAGAAGAGAATAGAAGCTTTCGAAATGTGGTGCTACAGAAGAATGCTGAAGATTAGATGGGTAGATCACATAACTAATGAGGAAGTATTGAATAGGATTGGGGAGAAGAGAAGTTTGTGGCACAACTTGACCAGAAGAAGGGATCGGTTGGTAGGACATGTTCTGAGGCATCAAGGGATCACCAATTTAGTATTGAAGGGCAGCGTGGAGGGTAAAAATCGTAGAGGGAGACCAAGAGATGAGTACACAAAGCAGATTCAGAAGGATGTAGGTTGCAGTAGGTACTGGGAAATGAAGAAGCTTGCACAGGATAGAGTAGCATGGAGAGCTGCATCAAACCAGTCTCAGGACTGAAGACCACAATAACAACAACAAGCAAAAATAGTTTCGCTATTGCGTATGCTCTTCTGTAAACATGCAACATCTTATCATAATAAAATTAATTGTGTTAGTTACCTTTTAAATAGCTAGTAATGCCTGGGTTCATTAATGCTATTTTTTGATGTTCCAATAAACTGTAACATTAAAAGCATCTCGAGCTCATGAGCCGGGCTTGTGTATGGTACTACAGTGTAATATACGTGCAGGTATTGGTCAACTTTGTATCCAAAGAATCAACAACGCGACTGACTTAATCATCTTCAAGGAGCTGACGATTGGTCAGGCTGATGATCAGCAAAGAATATCGTTGAAATGAAGAAGCCTGACCTTTGTTAAACGTGCTGCTGGTAGTAATATCTACCGCATCTGGAAGAAGTATACGAAACCACCAGCATTTAAGGCGCTGAACGCAATATCCCATCATATAAAATGAGTGTCGTACGCTTTCATATTGCGTAAAGCAAAGTAAAGGACTGTTGTACAATAGGTAGGAATAATTCTGGAGAAGACAAAATTGTTTACGAGGAGAATGTTATTTTGCTGCTGTTTAGAATGAGATTCCGCTGCAGATATGTATACCATTGTTGGCTCCGCGACATTGACAGTTACGACTTCAGTGAACGGGGAACGTTGTGATTCGATCTTTACGAGCTGCCTTGTCAGTAGACTCGCGTTTTGTATTGGGTGGTCGTGTCAGGATACTTAGTCTAGCAACAGAACGCCTGCTTCGTGCATGATCGCAGAATGTCCACAGACCAGTGGGAAAGTATAAGGTGCGTCTGAAAAGCTCGGTAAATGGTCTCAGAAAATAAAGCAAACAAGAGCTACAAGCAACATTCCTTCATAGTAACGACTATTAACTGCAACAGAGTTCTGAAGTCAGTTGTGAAGCTGAAACTTCCTGGCAGATTAAAACTGTGTACCGGACCGAGACTCGAACTCGGGACCTTTGCCTTTCGCGGGCAAGTGCTCTACCAACTGACTTGAGTCGTTCTTGGGTAGTTCAGTTGGTAGAGCACTTGCCCGCGAAAGGTAAAGGTCCCGAGTTCGAGTCTCGGTCCGGCACACAGTTTTAATCTGCCAGGAAGTTTTATATCAGCGCACACTCCGCTGCAGAGTGAAAATCTCATTCTGGAGTTGTGAAGCTGTTGGAAACTGTCATCAAACACTACTTGCTCGCTTGAAGCACTGTGCTCACGCATTGTCGGATATCCGTAGCGTCTGCGAAGCTTGACTTTCAGGACTAATTTAAGGGGCAGGAGGGACAATAGGAAGTCTGCCGGCGCCAAACTTCGAATGATTCCACAACAAGCGTTTCATGGCACATTCTAACAGCTTCAAAACCGATACTAGAAGTGTTTGTAGTTATTGGTGATTACTTTGAAGGCCAGTAAAAGTATTTTGTTTCAAACTGTTGCTTCCCTTATTCTCTGAAACCATTTACCTAACATTTCACACGCGCATTGCCTTATTCTGTCTCATATAAACATTCTTAGAAAACATACTATGAGACCTGTGAATTACGTTAACATTATTGAGAACCATTTGCATTATCCCACCAGGCACGGCACTTTCCAATTAGACAACTATTCATACTATGAAGTCGACATCTCAGTATATAGGACTGGTAAGCGTGTTGGGCGAACTGCGGCTGATAAAAACGTTCCGCAAAGTCTCTCGACGTAAACCCTCTGTAACGCACACATTATTTCGACGCCCTGCAGCACGGAGACCGTTAATCGACTTCTTTTAGTCGAGGTGTGCAAGAGAAACTGCACACATTTTTCCTTTCTTCAAAGCATTCTGGAGAATGTCTCTAACACTTGAGTTAGAGATGTTACTCCATCGTGCTTTGTAACACAGCAATGTTGACAGAATACGGTCGCTCGTACCTGCTCACAACTGACTGGTCGATTGTACATCTGTTGTTTACAGTTGTTAGTTCAACCTGCCACCGTTGCCATTGTCCTTGGTCGCTTCTACGCCAGAAAAAGTGTCACAGAACGTTTTGGACGGACAGTGTAGAACACCACAAACAATAGGCAAACATCTCGAAGATCTGACCCAGTTTAAATTAAATCCTTCCCTCATACAATGCAATTCTTCCTTCTTACCAATACGTAAGCATGAAATTTCTTATTATGTATATGCAAATGTAACACTCCTTTTTTGAAAATGTAAATGTGAAAATGCACATTTTTATTAGTCTGTAAAATATTGGCAATTGCACATTTGCAAGATACAAGGTGCGCCTGAACAGTTCGGTTGGTTGGTTGGGGGGAGGGGACCAACAGCGAGGTCATTGGTCCATCGGATTATCGGAAGGATGGGGAAGGAGGTCGTGTCCTTTTTTTAAAGAAACCATCCCGGCATTTTCCTGAAGCAATTTGGCGAAATCGCGGAAAGCCTAAATCAGAATGGCCGGACGCGTGTTTGAACCGTCGTCCTCCCGAATGAGAGTCCAAAGTGAACACATCGGTGAATGGTCTCAGAGCATATGGGAAAGAAGAGTTACGAAAAAAAAAATTACTGGCCTTTAAAGAATATCACCTTCACACTGATTGATTGTTCTGTCGATTCTTGATAAAATATTTTGTACGTTATGTATAAAACACACACACCACTGGTGTAAAGTTCTACAATATTTATTATTTGTTAGCGAACTGGTTTTCGGCTGTTACGCCATCATCAGGTACAAAGACATGCGAGGGAGAGAAATTTTGTTGGATCAATGATTTTAAACTAGTGCATGACACTGCGTTTCCATTTACAGAGATGAAAATGTTAATGTTAGAATAGGTTGGTCTGGCAGGGCAATACATACTCACTTGAAGGAACACCACTGAAGTTGGAAATTTAGGGAAGGAGACTAGTTTTGCAGACCACCTGCTTAAAGAAGGCCTAGTTACAAGGTGAAATATGAAGTATAACATCACGTCCACAAAGGAAAGAAGATGACTTTTGAAATTATGGAAATTAATAAAAACATGTGCATCAATCCAAGCCTAGCACTGAATGACCAGACACAGTTTCCTTACTCACCACTTCTGACTGCAAATACTACCCATAATCCCATCCAGGCCACGTTGTAAGTTGCCCCTCTTACTCAAATGCTTCATTTCCTTTGTTTCAGTTGCTATAATTTCTCTTGTTGTGCTAAAAAAATTTACTTGGCTGCATCACTCACTCACTTGATTAATATCACTATTATACCTCTGGTTCATATCACTATTATATCCAATATATTTGTAATTTTTGATCTATTAAAGATAACATTATTTTATTTACCCACATCTTTAAAATATGTCACCAAAACTTATTGTTCAAATGTGTTCTTCTATGTACTCCTGTTTTAATTTGTCTATAGTTCATCAGTTAGTGTCACATATCTTAGTTAAATCATCTTACATACCTTGTTTCATTCCTATTCTAACATTAACATTCTCATCCCTGGAAATGCAGATACTCTGTAGACGAACTAGTTTAAAATCTGTGATCCAACAAAATTTCCCTGCACCACATACTTATTGTCTTTGTGCCTGATGATGGCATAACAGCAGAAACTCAGTTTGTGTAACAGCTGAAGAATATTGTATAATAATACACCAGTGTCATGTATGTTTCATTCATAATACAATCCGGACACTAAGCGACGGCCGATGGCATGATGTTCATCATCTTCCCCGACTCGCAAAAAAAGTGGCTGACAAAACACAAGATTCTGATACTGATCGCCGTATTTGAAAGCAAGGACTTGATCCTTAACAAATTTGTACCTGAGGGTGGTAGGGAAGACGATTAACATCAGGCCACTGACTGTCTCTTGGTCTTTGGATCGTACTGTAGCACCAGCTCTCATGTCCTGTAATGATGCAGATATCCAACACCGCCTGAGCATTGTACTTCGAATAATGCCACAGAAGCGTTTGGTGACAATTCCCAACAGCTTTACAATCGATATCAAACTTGCGTAGTGGCTAATGGCGGATACTTCGAAGGACTATAAAAGTCTTTTGTTTGTAACTTATTTCCTTTATTTTATGAGACCATTCATCGAACCTACTATCTACATTTATACTAATAATGAAACTTAAAACCGTCCTGCCTGTATATCGAAAATATTTGCCACAAACTGATTGGGGGGGGGGGGGATGTAGGAAGGATAATAGATTACAATAAGACTATTTTTAAAAACTTTATCTTTCTGTTTGAAGACGCTAATCTCCGAAACTACTATACGAATTTTCATGGGGTAACGTATAGGGTTTATTTCATCAAAATCGGACCATGAAAGAAAATATATCGTAATTTAAAGTTTTATCTAAAATCGTCTGCCCGGTTTAGTACTTCGGATATTTAATCATCATGGTGTAGCGGCCCGGGGTGGCCGAGCGTTTCTAGGCGCTACAGTCTGGAACCGCGCGACTGCTACGGTCGCAGGTTCGAATCCTGCCTCGAGCATGGATGTGTGTGATGTCTTTAGGTTAGTTAGGTTTAAGTAGTTCTACGCTCTAGGGGACTGATGATCTCAGACGTTAAGTCCCATACCATCATGGTGTAATACACTAAAGAACCAATAGATGGCAGCGTTAGTTTCCAAATACACCACAGAACCAATAGAAGGTGCTGTTAGTTCTTTTTACCTCACTGACAGTTTTAAAGCGCCACACCGTTATCTTTACGAACACAAACTAACACTGAATTTACTTGGCTAGGATATACGGCCAAGAGGTCTACTAGTATCAAACATAGACTTTAATTTGAGGAAGAAATTTCTGAAAGTGTACGTTTGAAGTACAGCATGGTATGGTAGTAAAACATGGACTGTGGGAAAACCGGAGCAGAAGAGAATAACTAAGCATTTGAGATGTAGTGCTACAGGAGAATGTTGAAAATTAAGTGGACTAATCAGAGGAAATATGAGGAAAGGAATATATCGAATACACTGAGCCAGCCGAATTGGCCGTGCGGTTAAAGGCGCTGCAGTCTGGAACCGCAAGACCGCTACGGTCGCAGGTTCGAATCCTGCCTCGGGCATGGATGTTTGTGATGTCCTTAGGTTAGTTAGGTTTAACTAGTTCTAAGTTCTAGGGGACTAATGACCTCAGCAGTTGAGTCCCATAGTGCTCAGAGCCATTTGAACCATTTTTGAATACACTGACAAGGACGTACAGTATGATAGGACATCTGTTAAGACATCAGAGAATAACTTACGTGGTACTAGAGGGAGTTGTAGAAGGTAAAATCTATAGAGGAAGACAGAGATTGGAATACATCCAGAAAATACATGAGGACGTTAGGTTGCAAGTGCTTGTCTGAGATGAAAAGGTTGGCACAGGTGAGTAGAGTAATTCATGTGGGGGGAGGGGGGGGGGATTAAACCAGTCAGAAGACTGATGACGCAGAGAAGAATACGGATTTACTGATGTCATTTCGTGTATTAAAACTTAACGAAGTTACTTTTCTTCCTTCGATAAGTTTTATTTATTCTTCAAAATTTGGCTAGGAAAAATGAATTTATTGCGTTACTTTTGTGATCTGTGTGCTACTTACTACATTTTGATTTCGTTCTGTGTACAAATAAAAATGCCTAGAAAATGGTTCTCTCTCTTATTATACAAGAGCAGCTAAAATACAGAGGACTATGTGATCTCAAGAATCCAATGAAGATCATGCGGTGATACATGGTGCGGCGTGAGATCATCAGGGCTTAACTCGCTCTTTGGAAAATCGTTTCAATGTTAGATACGTGTAACTCTGACTGAGAGTGTCGTGCATTATTTCGCTCCTCACTACATGTTACAAACAAAGTCATCAGGCAATACATAACGTAGTGTACCCGTGCAAAGCCGGGTCCGGTCGCTAGTATGTAAGAAATTAATAAATAAATTGTACTTACATAACACGTGGCTGAAAAGAGCGTAATACGTGCCTTCAAGCAGCCCATTCCATCCCATCAGGATGGGAAATGAAAAGTGGAAAAAAAAGAGGGATGTACCATTGCACCCCGCTCGTAATATGAGCGAAAGATACACAGCCGAAATATCAGGTGAATAAATAATGATTTCAGCCATTATACGCAGAAATGTAGCGGATCAAACAAAAAACTGTTACGTTGATGCATACGCCCGCAGCGTTTTCGATAAGTTTAATAAACACAACAGATACACATAACAAAGGCGTAAGTCATCGGTCGTATATTCCCCTTCGCTATTTAAAACAATCTGCCAATGTTGCGGTAGGAGCCCATTTTCATGCGGAAAAGGAATTTCCTTTATGGTTGTTCGATATAGAGCGGAAAAGGTGAAAATCTGAGGGCACAACATTAGCTGAATAAAGCTGGCGTGGAATGACTTCCCAATGCGACTCCTGTATAATGTTTTTTGTCGGTGTAGCAGAATGCGGTCTGGCGTTATCGTGGAGTACCATCATTCGTGCAATTTACGTGGTCGTTGTTCTTGGACTACGTCTGCAGGACGTCTCAGTTGTTAACAACAAATGTCAGTAGTGATGGTTACACTTCGGGGAAGCAAATCGTAGCACATTACAGCGGCCCTTTTCCACCAGATGCATAACATTATCGTTTGTGGATGCTCACAGGTCTTTGTATACGGGGAGTTGCGGCTTTATTTGAACTCAGCCATTCCTTTCATTTCCTTATGTCAGCATAAAGACACCATTTGTCGTCACCAGTAACGATACAGGAGGGAAATGGTCAGTGTTGTTTACGAGAAAGCAGAGATACACATATGGCCACCCGCTGGTTTTTGTGATTTTGGTTTAGATCATGCGGTACCCATACACCCATTTTTCGAAACTTCCCCACTGCATAGAAACGTCGCACGATTGTAGAACGATCACAGTTCGTCACATATGCGAGTTCTAGAGTGCACTTCATCAAACCCCTACGGTCTTCCGTTAGAGCCACTGTTGTCAAAACGTCCCTCTTTAAAATAAGAGAGCCATTTTCTTGCCGTGCTCTGTCCATTGGCATTATCACCACACACGGCGCGAATGTTTCTGGCTGCTACCACTGCTGTCACCCGTCTATTGAACTCAAACAGAAGAACCTCGGAAATGTTTTAATCTCTCCATTTGGCACTCCATTTTATAGCGTGCACAGTTTCACTCACTATGGCCAAATAACACAATGACAATATGTAAACCCAAATAGCAACAGTGAACTACAATGAAAAAGGCACTCGATAAATAGACCCATAGCAAGCAGAATACCAACATGCAAAATAAAAACGCTACAAACTTATCTAAAAGCTGCGGAGCACCAAGCATTCAAAATTTTTCAGGATGACATTAATGCATTCCTAGAGCTCGTTATTATGCTAATCAGTTCATGCGTGCAACACGAGCTCATCTGCGAACCTGCAAACGCAAAGGCGGAGAATTAATTCTGGAATCGCAATATGGCAAGAACTCGCGGTGCACAAGATTGTCTGCTTCCAGCCTCGCAATTCGTACTGCATCACACCGTCGCTGTGTAACATTATCTTTGGTGGATGCGCGCAGGTCTTTGTACAGGGAGTTGCTTAATTGTTTGGGCTCAACCATTCCTTTCTTTTCCTTATTAGCATAAAGACATTAATTTACGTTTCCAGTAACAATACACGATTGTAATGTCGGTGTTCTTCACTGGCCAACTGATGACGAGCAAACAAAGACGCACATACAGCCACGTGATGATTTTTGTGATTTTGGCTTAGACTATGCGGTACCCATACACCCGATTTTTTAATCTTCCCCATCGCATGCAAAATGTCTCACAGTGATGGAATGATCACATTTCATCACACTTTCCAGTCCTCGAGTACACTGACGTGGAACGCTGTGGATTAATGCCTTTAAACGACCTTCATCGAACCCCCGAAGGTTCTCCTGAACGTGGAGAGTCACTAATATCAAAAAGATCCCCCTTAAAACAATGAAACTAGTGCTCTGTTCAGTGGTATTATCTCCATATGTGCGCAAATGTTTCTGGCTGTATCCGCTCGTGTCACCTCTTCTGAAATCAGACAGAAGAATATGTCGGAAATGTTTAGATTTCTCCACTTGGCATTCCATTTTGTAGCGTCCACTGCTCCACTCACTGTCTCCAAATGACAATATGACAATATGTAAACTCAAACAGCAGCAGTGAACTACAGATAAAAAATGACTATCGATACATGTAGCAGCCGCAATACCAAGATGCAAACAATAACGCTACGAGCTTATGGACCAACCTAATAATTACGAAACTGTTCTTTGGAGCGGATAAAGGAAACGGGTTGTCTTCCCCTCGTAGTTTCTTTGTTCGAGCTGACGTAATCCCGTGCGCAGCAGTACAACACAGGTTGGAGACAGACGTGGAGGTGTTACCAGCAGCAGCAGCAGCTATGCACGGTGAAAGCCGCGCTCCGGTCAGCGGCTCGGCCGGCGCACCCATTCCGCCCACGCGAGACACCGCCCTTCACCGAGCCGGCAGCCGCGCCGCGCCGCCGTAGCTCTCCTTCGCCACTTCCCTTTCTCGCTGGGGGCGTCGCGCCGCGGGCCGCCGCTATTGTGGCCGGTGATCCGGAGCGCGACTTTCGCTGCCCCGCAGACGGCGGCGAAAGCAGCCCCTGACCCCGGCGCGTTCCACGCTGGTTAGGTTACGGCCCCCGGCCCCCTGTTTACCCGCAGCGGCAGCCGTGCAGGGCGTGGCCGGCGACCTTCGCCTCAGACGCCGGCTTGGGAGGGGCCCCGTGTCGCTATGCGGCCCTCCACTCTGCTGCCGTTTCCCCGTCAGATAACCTGGCACACGCCGGTCGCGAGTCTAGAGCGCTAGTAACAATATTTTTACCATTACCTCCAGGCACTGCCAATCGGTCTTATGAATAAAAAGGAGAGCACTCTACGGAGAAGACTCTCAGAGCAAAAAGAAATTCTCCGAAAAAGTATCGATTTCACACGAATTTCGAAGCATATTCTCTGACGAGAGAGTTCCTTCTCGCTACTTCACCTCCTCCTCGAGAAGGTTCTCGGTGTGTGTAGTCCGCCATGTCCGGCACAGAACACACGCGTTTTGTTACATTCATTCAGCTCGCTCAAACAGGCGAACTATTCACTGTACAAATATACACTCCTGGAAATGGAAAAAAGAACACATTGACACCGGTGTGTCAGACCCACCATACTTGCTCCGGACACTGCGAGAGGGCTGTACAAGCAATGATCACAAACACGGCACAGCGGACACACCAGGAACCGCGGTGTTGGCCGTCGAATGGCGCTAGCTGCGCAGCATTTGTGCACCACCGCCGTCAGTGTCAGCCAGTTTGCCGTGGCATACGGAGCTCCGTCGCAGTCTTTAACACTAGTAGCATGCCGCGACAGCGTGGACGTGAACCGTATGTGCAGTTGACGGACTTTGAGCGAGGGCGTATAGTGGGCATGCGGGAGGCCGGGTGGACGTACCGCCGAATTGCTCCACACGTGGGGCGTGAGGTCTCCACAGTACATCGATGTTGTCGCCAGTGGTCGGCGGAAGGTGCACGTGCCCGTCGACCTGGGACCGGACCGCAGCGACGCACGGATGCACGCCAAGACCGTAGGATCCTACGCAGTGCCGTAGGGGACCGCACCGCCACTTCCCAGCAAATTAGGGACACTGTTGCTCCTGGGGTATCGGCGAGGACCATTCGCAACCTTCTCCATGAAGCTGGGCTACGGTCCCGCACACCGTTAGGCCGTCTTCCGCTCACGCCCAAACATCGTGCAGCCCGCCTCCAGTGGTGTCGCGACAGGCGTGAATGGAGGGACGAATGGAGAAGTGTCGTCTTCAGCGATGAGAGTCGCTTCTGCCTTGGTGCCAATGATGGTCGTATGCGTGTTTGGCGCCGTGCAGGTGAGCGCCACAATCAGGACTGCATACGACCGAGGCACACAGGGCCAACACCCGGCATCATGGTGTGGGGAGCGATCTCCTACACTGGCCGTATACCACTGGTGATCGTCGAGGGGACACTGAATAGTGCACGGTACATCCAAACCGTCATCGAACCCATCGTTCTACCATTCCTAGACCGGCAAGGGAACTTGCTGTTCCAACAGGACAATGCACGTCCGCATGTATCCCGTGCCACCCAACGTGCTCTAGAAGGTGTAAGTCAACTACCCTGGCCAGCAAGATCTCCGGATCTGTCCCCCATTGAGCATGTTTGGGACTGGATGAAGCGTCGTCTCACGCGGTCTGCACGTCCAGCACGAACACTGGTCCAACTGAGGCGCCAGGTGGAAATGGCATGGCAAGCCGTTCCACAGGACTACATCCAGCATCTCTACGATCGTCTCCATGGGAGAATAGCAGCCTGCATTGCTGCGAAAGGTGGATATACACTGTACTAGTGCTGACATTGTGCATGCTCTGTAGCCTGTCTCTATGTGCCTGTGGTTCTGTCAGTGTGATCATGTGATGTATCTGACCCCAGGAATGTGTCAATAAAGTTTCCCCTTCCTGGGACAATGAATTCATGGTGTTCTTATTTCAATTTCCAGGAATGTAGAACTAGCATCAGTGTGTTCTGGAAGAGTTGCACTACGCTTAGATTTTAAATTTATATGTCGAAACAAATTATTAAGAGGATTACGGACAGTTTACGAAAATGCATTTTCTAACGATGTTACCGAATTTTCGACATCCGGGAAATTATATTGTCACTGAAGTTAAGTGGACGCATTATGCGAACACTCTTAAGATTACATTACACGTTCACCAACTCCAAACAGGAACTCTGCCAGAGTTTTCTAACACGAGATAATTTCTGTTAAATACGACGCATGATGGTCCGCGCGCGCCTAAAATACGTAAGGAGTCATCCGTGAGGGTCGTTGAGAGAAAAAGATAGCTAGGTTTGTAATAAACTAGTTATTATTTTTCTTAGCCGTCTACTTATTTCTAACATAGCAAAATTTAAGATTTATGCTGGCCGGCCAGGGTGGCCGACGGGTTCTAGGCGCTTCAGTCTGGAGCCGCGCGACCGCTACGGTCGCAGGTTCGAATCCTGCCTCGGGCATGGATGTGTGTGATGTCATTAGGTTAGTTACGTTTAAGTAGTTCTAAGTTCTAGGGGACTGATGACCTAAGAAGTTAGGTCCCATAGTGCTCAGAGCCATTTGAACCATTTTTTTCGATTCCTGCTGCAACCAAAATTTTTTAGTTAATTTTATTTTATTCCTGACAATGTTAAACAATTAATTATACAATTTAAGTATCTTTAAACAGTTTAATTCATATACACAAAATGAATATATTCAGTTTATTTACCATTGCTACCCCTCTAAGTCAAAAGGCTCTAGATGTTCGTAAAAACTAGTATATGAGCAAATTCAGTGCGAAAGCTTAACTTTTCTCATAGTGGGCACCACAGCAATGAATTGATTAAAAGGAGGCATTTTCCACTTTTGGTGGATTTATTTTATTTGTTCACAACTAGCCTTCTACATCATTCTCATGTAATTTTGTTGTTCTGTAATAGAAAACTAAGCCTTAGATAACTCAATGTCTTTAAATTTGCATTTTCTATTCGTTTTGGATCACGAATGCTGTCGTGTTGATTTGGCAGGTTGAAATTTACAACGTTATAACCTTTGCAAGTTTCAAGCTGTCAAACCAAACAAGACAGCATCTGTGAATCAAATGACAGAAAACACAAATTATACCTTTCTGAACGTCAAACTGTAAAACCAAAATATATCATGCGGATGAACCGGAGATCCGGATTAATAATGATCATATAAACGAGGTTATACTTTAAAAAAGAAACGAGAAAACAATCGGTGGTTAACGACTCAATTATTTGCTGTATTGTTAAATAGAGCCATATCTAAACTACACTGACGGGAAAAAAAATCGCAGCACCAAGAGTTTTGAGACATAAACAAAGTTGGTTGGCGTGTTTGTACATCCGAAAGCTGACGTCCATTGAAATTTCACGCTGGACGTATAGGAGTGGTACTAGGAGCGCCACTATGATGTTGCAGATCAGGTTTGCTTTAAATACACGCTGTAACGATAATGAGCGTCGGTTACCCTCGAGACTGGACGTGGTGAGTTGTTAGTCAGTAACGCCTTTAAGGCGACAACCACGCCATTATCATCACCTCACTGAGTTTGAACGAGGTCGTGTAATAGGGCTAAAAGAAGCTGGATGTTCCATCTGCGATACTGCTGGAAGACATGACAGAAATGTAGCCAGTGTACAAGATTGCTGCCAGTGGTGGTTCCGGGAATATACGGTTGCAAGAAGATCGGCCTCCGGATGGACACGTGGAACTACCTAGAGGGAAGACCGTCGTGTTCGGCATACGCCTCTGTCGCATCTTACTGCAACTGCAGTAGCAATCCGACCAGCAGTAGCACCACAGTGAAACGACAAACTATTACAGAATGGTTACTTCAAGGACAGCTCCGAGTCAGATGCCCTGTAACGTGCATTCCACTGACCCCTAACCATCCCCATTTGCGACTTCAGTCGTGGCAAGCGAGGGCTCACTCGAGGGCAGGGTGTATGTTGTGTTTCTGATGAAAGCTGGTTCTGCCAGTGGTGGCTGTGTGCTAGTCGGAAGGCCAGTCGAGGGTCTGCAACCAGTCTGTCTGCGCACTAGACGCACTGGACCTACGCTTACAGTTATGGTTCAAAAATGGCTCTGAGCACTGACTTAACATCTGCGGTCATCAGTCCCCTAGACTTAGAACTACTTAAACCGAACTAACCTAAGGACATCACACACATCCATGCCCGAGGCAGGATTCGAACCTGCGACCGTAGCAGCAGCGCGGTTCCAGACTGAAGCGCCTAGAACCGCTCGGCTACAGCGGCCGGCCTAGAGTTATGGTCTAGGCTGCTATTTCGTATGACAATAGGAGCACTCTCGTGGTTATTCAAGGCCTTAACTAAAAGTGTGTACGTCAATCTGGTGCTCGACCTGTTCTGCTGCCATTCATAAACAACATTCCAAGGAGGTTTTCCAACAGGCTAACGCTCGCCTGTATACTTCAGTGTCATCCGCAATCAGCATTAACCGTCCCTTTATTGAACAACCAAGTGCAGCAGGTATAGAACTCCATCCTACAAACTGACATCCGGTACCTGTTCAAGACAATACATCCACGTTTGCATATTTGCATTCAACATTGTGGCGGTTACACCACTTATTAAAGTACCAGTATTGCGCATTTGCAATGGCTTATATAGCGCATACATTAACCTGTGATCTTGCAATGTTAATCACTTTAATACCTTACCTAGACAAATGTATTCCCCAAATTTCACTACTCAACATTAATTATCTTTTGGTGTTCCGTAGCGTTTTGAATATCTGTCGTCAAACTACCTTCCCGTACACTTGTTTCGTTGTGCTGGCGACTATTGTCGGCAGTTAGATATTACCACGATAGCCTATCCAGCGTGAACGTATGCAGACCAGTTCCCAGTACGAATTGCCGCTCAGACGCTGTCCTCTCTGGGGCTCATAACGATTCCATTCGCATGGACGGCTGCTTGGTGAGCGCCTTGTGCGGCCGAGGTACAGTGCAACCCCTGGACAGCTACGTCCGCGCTGGGACCGCGCGTGCGTCAGCGGGCATATATCGGCGATCAGAACAATGGTTTGCGGCCTCCGGTGCTACGTGCATTGACTAGCATATTCCCCAGAGGGCGTGGCAGACACGTCACCTCATGCAAGGAAACTGCTTCAGCAAACAGCAGGAGACCTGGGAGACTGACGGGACTGGACGCACGACATCTCAATTTCTACCAGGCATTTCGGAACGACTGAAACTTACGTACATTACTGGCCATAAAAATTGCTACGCCACGAAGATGACGTGTTACAGACACGAAATTTAACCGACAGGAAGGAGATGCTGTGATATGCAAATGGTTAGCTTCTCAGAGCATTCACACAAGGTTGGCGCCGGTGGCGACACCTACAATGTGCTGACATGAAGAAAGTTTGCAACCGGTTTCTCATACACAAACAGCAGTTGACCGGCGTCGCCTGGTGAAACGTTGTTGTGATGCCTCGTGTAAGGAGGAGAAATGCGTACCATCACGTTTCCGACTTTCATAAAGGTCGGTTTGTAGCCTATCGCAATTGCGGTTTATCGTATTGCGACATTGCTGCTCGCGTTGGTCGAGATCCAATGACTGTTAGCAGAATATGGAATTGGTGGGTTAACGAGGGTAATACGGAACGCCGTGCTGGATCCCAACGGCCTCGTATCACTAGCAGTCGAGATGACAGCCATCTTATCCGCTTGGCTGTAACGGATCGTGCAACCACGTCTCGACCCCTGAGTCAACAGATGGGGACGTTTGCCAGATAACAACCATCTGCACGAACAGTTCGACGACGTTTGCAGCAGCATGGACTATCAGTTCGGAGAACATGGCTGCGGTTACCCTTGACACTGCATCACAGACAGGAGCGCCTGCGATGGTGTACTCAAAGACGAACCTGGGTGCACGAATGCCAAAACGTCATTTTTTCGGATTAATCCAGGTTCTGTTTACAGCATCATGATGGTTGCATCCGTGTTTGGCGACATCGCGATGAACGCACATTGGAAGCGTGTATTCGTCATCGCCATACTGGCGTATCACCCGGCGTGATGGTATGGGGTGCCATTGGTTACACGTCTCGGTCACCTCTTGTTCGCATTGACGGCACTTTGAACAGTGGACGTTACATTTCAGATGTGTTACGACCCGTGGCTCTACCCTTCATTCGATCCCTGCGAAACCCTACATTTCAGCAGGATAATGCACGACCGCATGTTGCAGGTACTGTACGGGCCTTTCTGGATACAGAAAATGTTATACTGCTGCCCTGGCCAGCACATTCTCCAGATCTCTCACCAATTGAAAACGTCTGGTCAATGGTGGCCGAGCAACTGGCTCGTCACAATACGCCAGTCACTACTCTTGATGAACTGTGGTATCGTGTTGAAGCATGGGCAGCTGTACCTGTACACGCCATCCAAGCTCTGTTTGGCTCAATGCCGAGGCGTATCAAGGCCGTTATTATGGCCAGAGGTGTTTGTTGTGGGTACTGATTTCACAGGATCTATGCACCCAAATTGCGTGAAAATGTAATCACATGTCAGTTCTAGTATAATATGTTTGTCCAACGAATACCCGTTTATCATCTGCATTTCTTCTTGGTGTAGCAATTTTAATGGCCAGTAGTGTACCTTTGAGATCGTTAACAGCTTGGCAAACAAGGTTTCCACCAAGATTTTAAGGTGATATCTGACGGACAATCTATAAAAGTAGAGGATTGCCAAACTAAGTTACTACGCACCCACCCTGTACTGCCGCGATGTGAACTGGCCGACCGCCGTTACGGTCGAAATCCCCCATGTCGCGAGCTAGGAGAGAGGTGCGTTTCACACCAACGAAGGAAATTGCGCTAGGTTATTAAGATAGTTAGCCATAGATATAGTTTAGTAGAAACAGATTTCTTGAAACTAATATTTTAGGATCCTACGGCGATAGTACAGTTTCTAGGGCCAGCCCAGTGTCAGGGGCAAGCCCACTGGGGTTAGCTCGGTGGGCACGGCCATAAAAGTAGGTTTATACCTGTGCTGAGACACGTGTAGTGCAGTAGGATAGCAGTATAACTCTTAGTTCCCAGTAGAGTAAATAATGTAGTTAGCTTGCCCAATAGAATTAATGAAACACTACTGTATATGTAGCTGCATGTGACATTGTAGTAAATTGTTGGGCCCACCAATTGGTTAGGTGGTGGGTTATTGAGGTATGATGAACATTGTTATGCATAAAGAATTTTTTTAAAAAAAGAACAGCTGCTCTTTCCTAATAAGAAATATTTAGAAATTCGGCATCGCCATTTTCGAAACTGAAGTGATATTGCGTCGCGCGAGCATTTAGCGTACACCTGAGATGCTACAGGATCGGAAGTCGGTGACCTATACAGCTGGCCGTTCGCTTCCCATGAGATCATGTGATATGAAGAAGCAAAGTCGAGCAACGGACAACTAAATACATATATGAATCTAAGAGGGGTAGCCCAATTACACATGAAAGACGGGCACTCCAAATCACACAGAAATACTGATAGAGGTTTCCATCAATCTAGTAAATGAAGCTAAAGATGTCTGTAACAATCAGATTTGTGCTATATGCATTAATATGATATTAGTCACGGAATAAATAGTACAGATAATTACAAAAGGGTACATGGACGCAAAAAACGTATACTGGAGACCTTAATAGAGTTGGTTGGATTCGAGATAGAATGAAACGAGAACTATGACCACAAAAAAAAAACCGATGATTGCTGAGTAAGTTGATAGCCTAAAGAAAAGAACCAGAAAAGAAAGAACAAGAATCGGTTCTTTCGCCTAAACGCATACTGGTTGCCGTTAGCTGGCTATGTGAACTAATTCAGAAGAACGAAAAAATGACGTGAAACAAATAACTTCGCGGTCCCTTCGTGACAACGTACGCAAATGCCACCTATGCTTATCACTCTGCTGATATTCAGGTACAAAGGATGACTGCAGTAGTGGCTGAGAATTGTAAGTTCAGCCACGGCCACTGTGGTCGGCTCTAAAGCGAAGACATCCCCTCTGCTGTACCACAGTGAGCCCTTCACACTACGAGGTGACGCGTCATAACGACCCAGCGTCTGCTGCCGTCACCACAACACGACAGATGACTACGAAGACGGGTCAGGTGATTCATTCCCCCTCCTTCTCCTTAATAACTGAATCGTGCCCACGCCCGGGTAAATCAGTCATGAGATTTGAAATTTTTGTAAAGGGTACCGTAATAAAGACAAGTATTTCGTAATTTAATCCTCTAATTAATCTGCTCCATTCATATATCAATCACTTAATCTCATAACCTTTGCTGTTTTCTTTCAGTGTTTGGTCGTCGTCGTTAATTACTGGCTCCCAGGGACAGTGATCGCATTAGTAATTTGCACGTCATGTCATGCCAGAGAAGAGAGTTTTGAGTTCACTACTACCTGTAAACTCACAAATAATGTCGGATTTGTTGATGGCAGCAGTTTTATGACGAGTATTCTCTTCAGCTGGCTAGCCAGCAAGCCCATTAGTTAGTTAAATTTTCTACAGATCATTTCAATCATTCGTTTATCGAAATGATTTGGAAGAGTAAGTTTACAGGATATGTATACATATTAGTTTGACACTGATGAACACATTATTTTCCACGTGGGCAGGTCCCCAGGCAATAAACTAGAAGGTACACACTTGACAAAAGTCATGGGATACCTCCCAATATCGTGTCAGGACTCCATTTGCCCGGCGTAGTGTAGCAACTCGATGTGGCATGGACTCATCAAGTCGCTGGAAGTATTCTGCAGAAATATTGAGTCATGCTGCCTCTATAGCCATTCACAATGGTGAAAGTGTTGTCGGTGCAAGATATTGTGCACGAACTGACCTCTCGATTACGTCCCATAAATGTCCAGTGAGATTCATGCTGGGCAAACTTGGGTGGCCAAATCATTCGCATGAACTATAGAGAAAGATCTTCAAACCAATCGTGAACAATAGCTGCCCGATGACACGGCGCATTGCCGTCCATAAAAATTCCATCGTTGTTTGGGAACATAAACTTCATGAATGGCTGTAAATGGTGTCCAAGTAACACCTGGATCAGAGGGCCCAGCCCATTCTATGTAACCACAGCGAAACCAGTACGGAACCACCACCAGCATGCACAGTACCTTGTTGACAACCTGACTCCATGCCTTCGTGGAGTCTGCGCCACACTCGAAACCCACCGTCAGGTCTTACCAATGGAAATCGAGATTAATCTGATCAAGTCACGGTTTTCCAGTCGTCTAGGGTCCAACCGATGCGGCCACGAGCCCAGGAGAGGCGATGTCGTTCTGTTTGCAAAGGCACTCACTCCCACTGTTCGTCTGCTGCCACAGCCCATTAACTCCAAATTTCGCCGCACTGTCCTAACGGATACGTTCGTCATACGTGCCACATTGATGTCTGCGGTTATTTCACGCAGTGCTGCTTGTCTGTTAGCACTGACAACTTTAAGCAAACGACGCTGCTCTCGGTCTTAAAGTGAACGCCGTTGGCCACTGCCTTGTCCGTGATGAGTGGTAATGCCTGAAATTTTATATTCTCTGCACACTCTTGACACTGTGGATCTCGGAATATTGAATTCCCTAAAGAAGCCCGAAATGGACTGTCCCATGCGTCTAGCTCCATTCCGTGTTCAAAGCTGTTAATTCATGTAATGCGGCCATAATCACGTCGGAAACCTGAGTACAAATGACAGCTCCGCCAATGCACTATCCTTTTACACCTTGTATAAGCGATATTACCGCCATCTGTATATGTGGATATCGCTATCCCATGACTTTTGTGTCCTCTGTGTATACATGATTAGTGATAACATTTGTGAACGTATTATTATCTACATTTGCAGGCTCCCATAGGAGGAAGGTATAGTGTATTAAACATAGTTTGTAATTTTCGGAAGACATTGCTATTTCCGAGATATTTAATTCTGTGCTTCTCTATTCTCCGAAATTAGCTGAGAAATTTGGAGGTTTACGTATGTGCAAATCTAATCAGTTTTACTAACTACTTTTTTGTTTTTGTTTATAGATCTATCTTCTGCAGTAGCAGTTTTTATTATGCCGAATTTGCAACTGTAACGAAGTCTTACTTAGATGAGATGCATTGCTCTTTTTCATTTAAAACATCTCCAGCGGACACTAACTATAGTTTTGCTTACAAATCGATGTGGTGAGATCATATCAGTTCCCATGTTTAAAATTACTTGTATTGTGTAATGGTACTTGAATTACGTAACCATTATGGTACCTCATCTGAATCTCTCGATACCAGTAATATTCTACTGTGTTTCTGTAAAGTAGTTTACATATTTCTGAGACAACATTCAGATTTGATTTCATTTGTGATACATCGATATGTTTATATTGCAATGATATTATTCTTATGTGTATTCTTTCTTTTGTCACTATGACCTTTGACGTACTTGTAACTCTGATTTTTGGGCACGTAAGCGATTGTTAGTTAGTTGTTAACTTGTTAGAGAGTCGGACGTTGAGAAAGTCAAGTCGTGGATGTCATGTTGGAAAGACGAATATTGTCGTCAGCTTATAAAATGTGAACTTTATCAGTGACTGTGAGGAAGAGGTTTTCAAGTATGTTTTGTATTGTGAAGTGATGTTTGTGTGTCACCTGATATTGCAATAAAAGCAATTAAAAGGAAGTGTAACTTAATTTCGGAGTGCTGATTATTTTTTTACATCACCATTGTCCAGCAAAAGTGTAATCTCCAAGAATGGTCTGTGAAGCGCATCTACAAAACTTTTGAATATAGCTGAATAAAAGCCAGGCCTCTTTGCGTCCGAGCTTGGAATCATAACCACCTAGATTTTCAACGATTGAGCCATGGTAATACGAGACCAGCGTGGGAAACACAAAAAGATGAGTGCCTAGTTTTTTGATTATTGCATGAAATGACTTTATTAACTGTGCTCTAATGACACCTACCACATAATATGACTGTTGTTGCCCGAAAATGCAGTATTTAGCAGCGTGAGCAACACCACAATCGTTATTAAAGTTTGACCTTTGTTGTCGTAGGGTTGTTAGAATTGCTCACGTTTTCTGTCTCTTACATTATTTCGACGCGTTCTCCTACGCTCCTAAGTACGGTTTTTAGCACACTACACTGCACTGCACTGACATAATAGACGCTGCAACAGCTACAAAAAGATAAGACAATGGCATTCCGTGCGAGCAAGACAAATTACACGACATCAACATGGATAGATAGGAATATGAAAATGAGAAGATATTGTGTGCCACGGCGGTGCAGTGTGCTAAAAATAAGACTCTAACACTTGTTGGTAGAATAATGCATGGAAATAATGTAGGATCAGAAGGATGAGTGTAATTAATATTAAACATGGAAAGAGATATTGTCTTCCTAAATCGATATGTAAAGCAGATGATACTTTAACAAATTCAAAATACGTCTGGTCCAAATAAGACTTTGTTGCAACCGCAAACGATATTAGCCTCCATGTTATATTTACTACAATTTTGGAGTGTGGGGTCAGTATCTTATGACGCCCAATCCGACGGCGACCTTTCCCCTCCCCCCCCCCCCTCTGCTTATATCCAAACCTGAACAAAGGTACGACTACGTACAGAGACTTCAGGCGTATTCATTATAGGTAACAGCTAACGCTGTAAGACATGTAAAAACAAAACGTCATTGATGAAGCCACGACGTCGGAATGAGATTGTATTCTATGGGAGCAAGTGCTCGTGTCTACTTTTCGATGTCTTCTCTCTCTCTCTCGCTATGCACGATCATGTTTAGTAGCTCGTTTCACCGAAGTCCTATAGGGTACCACAAATATGTGGGATGGATTTCATTGTCGAGAGCCGGCGGGTCAGGTGGTCTCGACTGGCACGGCGTGGCGTGCGGTTGGTTGCTGGGGGTCGTCTTACCGGAAGCGGAAACCTCTGAGCTTTCCACATCGCGGCAGGTGCTCTACCGTCAGAAGCTGCGTCCTCTCAACGACCCCGTCTCACCAGTCACTCGACGAGCGTTACGACTACATAAAATTATTAGGCCGAGTGTAAACCCGACACAGGAGTCTGCTAGTTCAGTGTTGTTTATCTTGCACATCATGATAAAGAGTATCAATAAAATTCTTCAGGGTTGTGACCGCATTGTCAATGTCTAAAATTCTCCGACGTTTCGGTCACTGTTGCAAATGGCTTTCTCAGGATGTTTTTGCTAAGTGACACACTGACAATGCGGTCACATACCCTGAAGAATTTTACAGACTGTGGCAACTGTCGCGGAAGTCCACATTTACATAAATATTGTATTCCACAACTGATTTTACTTTTGCGTGGTAACCAAATACTTTTCGCATAACATAGTTTGGAATTTACCTTCATCTACAGCACAACTCATTGTTACCCTTTGTTGCCTCAGTTATTTTAAACTGAATAGTTTGATTACGTGTTGAAACTACTTGTCAGCTCTTATGGATAACTCCTTATTTCCATGTATTATAAATAAAGTATAAATACGCTCTAAGACAAGAAAAAAACGACGCACCACGAAGGTATTATCTGAACGGGACAGAAATTGGTAGATTTGATGTACATGTACAGAAAAACAAATGATTACAATTTTTTAAAAAAAGTAGATTTATTCAAGAAAAAGAGCTTCACAAATTGAGCAAGTCAATAACGCATTGGTCCATCTATAGCCCTTATGCAAGCAGTTATTCCGCTTGGCTCTGATTGACTTTGTTGTAGGATGTCCTCCTGAGGGATATCGTGTCAAATTCTGTCCAATTGATGCGTTAGGGCCGGCCGGTGTGGCCGAGAGGTTCTAGGCGCTTCAGTCTGGAACCGCGCGACCGCTACGGTCGCAGGTTCTAATCCCGCCTCGGGCATGGAAGTGTGTGATGTCCTTAGGTTAGTGAGGTTTATCTAGTTCTAAGTTCTAGGTGACTGATGACCTCGGATGTCAAGTCCCATAGTGCTCAGCCTTTTTTTGTTTTATTTTTTTAATGCGTTAGGTCGTCAAAACCCCGAGGTGGTTCACGGGCCCTGACCGTAATGCTCCAAATGTTCCCAGTTGGGGAGAGATGTGGCGACCTTGTTGGCCAAGGTAGGGTTTGACAAGCAATAGAAACTCTTGTGTGCTGAATTGTAAGACCAGCATGGTTTACCATGGAGGGCAACAAAAGGGGGCGTCGAATACCGTCGAGTACCGCGGTGCTGTAAGGCAGCTGCTATGAAAAGAAATGGCATCCCAGACCATAACTCCTGGTTCCCGGCCGTATGGTGGGCGATAGTCATGTGGCTATCCCACTACTGCCCAGGGCATCTCCAGACGCGCTTCGCTGGTCTTCGGTGCTCATCGAAGCGAGACTCAACACTGAAGACATTCTGCTGCAGATTCCAGGCCGAACACGTGTCTGGAGATGTCCTACACAGCGTTGGGCTACCAACCTGTTTGTCGCCCATCATACCGTACAACAACCGCGAGTGATGGTGTGGACTACCAATTCTTTTCACTGGAGGACCCCTTTGATTGTCAAACGCAGTATACTTCCACTACATCGGTACATCGACGATATTGTCCGCACCGTTTTGTTGCCCTCCATAGCAAGCCAACCTGGGCTTACATTTCAGCAAGATAATGCCCGCCCACACTCAGAGTTTCTATTGCCTATCGCCGTGCTCGCCCGATCTTTTCCCAGTTGGGAACGTTTGCACCTTTATGGACAGGGCCCTCCTACTAGAACTGTATTTTGACGCCAGTTAGACAGAATTTGGCACGGTATCCCTCAGGAGAACAACCAACAACAATATCAGTCAGTGCCAAGCGGAATAACTGCTTGCATAAGGGCTGTAGGTGTACCAACACGTTATTGGCTTCCTCTACTTGTGATGCTCTTCCTCTTGAATAAATCGTCTAATTTTTCTGAAATTGTACTAATTTGTTTCTCTGTACATGTATATCACATCTACCAATTTCCGTCCTATTCGGGCAACGGTTTGTCTTCTTTTATCTTAGAGCGTGTTAATCATCTACTGGAATCTCTCCGACTACTACTACCTGCGTCTCTTGGCTACTCTGCCTTTGTGAACCCGAGATAACACCCTGTTTTTTTCACATTTTTTCACGGTATCGTGCTTAGCTTTTTGCAAGGCCAGATGACGTAACAGGTAATGCGATCTGTTGTGAAAAATAGATAAGTTCCGATGATACAAGTGGTGGCGCATTAAGAGCACTCCCCGTAACTTCTGTTTCCGTCTTCGGTAAACGGTGTTGTTGCTGATATGTGGTCCTTAGTCCCTGAACTGGTTTGATACAGCTCTCCACTGCAGTCTACCCTCTGTGAGTTTCTCCGTGTCGGTACGAGTACTGCAATCCCGCCTTGCTGTAGGCGCAAGCCCCGTTCCCCGAAACACTTACTTCGATTACCAAAGCAACAATTTCGTGATACCTCATGTATGTATATTGCCATTTTTTAGTCAAGCTGTGCCATAAATTTCTTGTTTCCCCAATTCGATTCAGCACCTCGTCACTTGTTGTGTGATTTACTCATCAAATCTTCAGCATAGTTTCCTGTTGATGCTGTTTGGGTCACTGGACACTCTGTGTGTAATAGTTTTGCTGAAGAGTATGGAGGCCCTCGGTTTAGCTGCTATTTTTACAGTAATCGACATCGTCTTTTTGCAGTGTTTTGGTGATTTTCCTATACTGGGTGCTACGCACCTGTAGAATACGTACTCGTACTGTAGAGTATTCTCAGATGCGCTTATTAATTGATACTAATGTCTCTGGCAGTCATTCCAATACAATGAGAGTTGCTGCTGTTATACTTACTTTCATGTATTCCTGAACTATTGAGCTGGTTTTTTTCTTCTGTTGTTGAGATAAGTCGCTTTTAAAGAACATTATTTGTTTTAAAGGCTGTTTTACGTACTTGTTCTTTAATGATTTTCATTATTGTGTGCACTTGTTACGATACCTAACACTATGTGGTGTCTTTTGTTTCGTTATAGATTCATTTACGTGGATTAAGAGTGTGTGCTAATTGGTATAATTTTCTGTCTTTGCGTTGAAATGGGAAAATAATTATAAAGAGCATATCTCTTGTAGACCATTCTACATACCTAAAACAATTTGGCGAAACATGATTGTTTGAGTATCATACTAAAATTCAGTTGCAAAATACGAATAACAAATATCTTATTCTACAAGATAATTAGTATTAATCATCGTTATCTATACGTTCGTACTGACATACAAAATTACTTTTTCTACTCCGTGTCTCTCCTCGCTGTAGTATTGTACGCAGAGCGTTGGATTTTCCCTCGCAGTGGTCAGGCAAGCATAAAAAATTATAGGGAGAGCACTGTTCCTGACAATGATCTACTTGAAGAAACATGATGTTTCCTGATCGGTGTTTCAAGCTAATGACCGATTTTAGAATTACATGGAGTAATGCGCACTACAGACGGCCATAGGCAGTTTCCGTTTTTGTGAGACATGAGGCTGCATATTGAGCAGCATTTGTAAATATTTGGAATTCTACACATGTAAGTTCTGTATAACACAAAGGACGCTCAAAAAGTTTTGCACAGTCATCTCTAACTTTTTTTTATTTTTTGCAGGAGGAGAATGAATTTTTTTGTGGACATACTCAGAACACTTAGCTATACATTGAGCCTACTCAATGTAGCCTCCATCAGCTGTGACGCATCTGGTCAACGTTCTTCCCACGATGTAAATGCACTTTGGTAAAATTCTGGGGATTCACTTCAACACCATCGCTTGGCACAGGAAAAAGGTCTTTCTTACTATCAAATGTTTTACCGCAGGTGGGCCTTCAGATGACCAAAGAGGTAAAAATCAGACGGAGCCAAGTCCGGACTGTAGGGAGGATGAGGAACAATTTTCCAACCCATATTCCTGTTTTTCTCCTGCGTCATGAGGGCTGTATGGGGTTTGGCATTGTCATGGTGTAGTCTGAGGAGCTGACTCTGAAGCTGTGGTCTGTGGGTCATGATGGCACGTCGCAGCTTGTCCAATGACAAACAGTAACAATCCCAGTTAATTGCGGAGCCAGGTTCCAAGAAGTCAATGAAAATGACACCACACTGGTCCCAGAAGAAGGAGGTCATCCCTTTTCGGCCTGCTGTTCGTGAAAGTCTTGGTTACTTCTTCCGAAGGGAACCCGGATGACGCCACTCCGTGGATTGGGTTTTGCTCTCAGGTTCGGACAAAAACAACCATGTTTCATCCAAGGTAATGACGCCGTCAAAACACTGTTTCCACTCTTCAGTAAAGCCGGCCGCTGTGGCCGAGAGGTTCTACGCTCTTCAGTCCGGAACCGCGCTGCTGCTACGGTCGCAGGTTCGAATCCTGCCTCGGGCATGGATGTGTGTGATGTCCTTAGGTTAGTTAGGTTTAAGCAGTTCTCAGTCTACAGGACTGATGACCTAAGATGTTAAGTCCCATGGTGCTTAGAGCCATTTGAACCATTTGAACTCTTCAGTAAAGGTCTTCATGAGACCCTCGCACACATTCTTCCTCGTCGTTTTCATTTCTCTTGTCAATAATCTAGGCACCCAACGTGCACAGATTTTTTTGTACCAGTGATACCACACTACCCAATGACAAACGAGTAATTTCAGCAAGCTGTCGTGTCGTCACACGTCATTTTGGATGATTTGATCAATGGTCTCCTTATTCACATCACTCACTGCCGTCGATGATCTACCGCATCGTGGATTGTCCAGTAGAGATAAATCACTATCTTTAAACCTCTGAAACCACCGCTGGATACTGCTGCGATCCACTGTGTCCTCCCCATAAACAGGGAGCAACTTCTTGTGAATCGATGTGGCGGAGTCATCGCCCGTCTTGAAAAGGAACTCCATTACCAATCGTTGCCGCAACCTGACATCTACTTCACGGCCCATTATGGCTCACCTGTAACTAAAATAAAATACTTTTATACACTAACTTATAGCTAAATGTTCCAAGTATGTTCACAAAAAGTTTCATTCTCCTCCTGCAAAAAATAAAAAAAATTAGAGACGACTGTGTAAAACTTTTTGAACGCCCTTTGTATATTAAAGCTGTTTGGAAGAAATTGTTAATTCTTCTGTTATAGAATTCTATGGCAAGTAAAATTCCATATATTTTAGAACTAGTTACACAGGGTGGGCAAAACCATTGTGATAAGCTTGTGACGGTGTAGCAGGGTAGATTGTGCTGAGACATAAATGCTAAGAAAAAAATTCGGTACGTTGTACCGTTTCCGAATTAATTAACTTTGAAGTTAGCCAATCAGGCCTTTGTCCGCAAATTCAAGTGTCCCGCCAGGTACAAAGTGTCAGAAGTGCTCACAGCGTGAATGACAAAGCACGAGACTGCTCAGCCTTTGGCTCGGGTTCGATCCTTACTACCGTCCTATGTCAAATTTTTGTACCGTTCTCTTGTTAGATTTCAGGAAAACGTTTGGCAACACCGTCTCTGGTGGGGCGCTTGAATTTACGCGCGCAATGGCCTGACTGGATAACTTTGATGCTAAATAACTTGGGAACGGCACAACGTATAGAACTTTTTTGTTTAAGAATTATTTCTCAGCACAGCCTACCCTGCAACAACACTCTTAGTAACTTTTCAGTTTGTTGTGATCACCCTGTATAACATGTGAACAGGAAAGCCATACTTTGTCGGTCTCGCCGGCCGGGGTGGCCGAGCGGTTCTAGGCGCTACAGTCTGGAACCGCGCGACCGCTACGGTCGCAGGTTCGAATCCTGCCTCGGGCATGGATGTGTGTGATGTCCTTAGGTTAGTTAGGTTTAAGTAGTTCTAAGTTCTAGGGGACTGATGACCTAAGATGTTAAGTCCCATAGTGCTCAGAGCCATTTGAACCATTTTGTCGGTCTGCACCATCTTGTACCGTTAAGCAGAAGAATGTCTTTTACCATGTAACATGTGGCACTTGCAAATGAACTGAATTTCTTTAATGTCTCAACAATTTTCCATGTTTTGAAAATGTAAATTTGTGTTAATTATCAATAGCTTCTGTTTCGACATGTATCTAATTTTTAACTGGTGTTTGATAATATTTTTACGTAATTTGATTTCATTTACGCGTTACTGATGAGTAGTGCAGGAATAATGTAACAAACACTCGATTAAATACAGCAATGACGAAATTTTCTCGATTAAACTCCTAGAGAATTATGCTGCACCTTGGAACATGTCTTCACATTTGGTTCAAATGGTTCAAATGGCTCTGAGCACTATGGGACTCAACATCTTAGGTCATAAGTCCCCTAGAACTTAGAACTACTTAAACCTAACTAACCTAAGGACATCACATACACCCATGCCCGAGGCAGGATTCGAACCTGCGACCGCAGCAGTCCCGCGGTTCCGGACTGCAGCGCCAGAACCGCTAGACCACCGCGGCCGGCAAACTCTTCACATTTGGAAGAACCTTACTTTTCCTAAGTAATTTTTGTAACTTCAGAGAAAAATTGCAGCTCACAGAGAGTGAATGTCATCATTTCAAAATGGAATAAGAAAATACATTAAACTTCTATTACACTGTTGGCTAGAGGCGGCGGTATGACATCTGTCCAATGTACAGCACTCTCCCTTATATTTGCATTTCAAGGGCGGGGAACAAAACGAAATTACTAGTTTATTGTAGGACACCAAAATGCGGGGCAAATGTGAGGAGATGGCTCTTGGGACGCAGAGCGAGGGAAGCTGACCCGACCCCTGACACTCTGGGGGAAGTGGCGCGTCAGTGAGGCCAGAATGGTGCCCGAGGAAAGGAAAGGGATTTTTCCTCGCGCGAGATGCTATCTCTAAATTACGTTGAGTACCAGAGCGTGGCAGAAGCGGAGTCAAAACTGGGGCAGCCAGTTCCTAGAGGATTCTCACGCGCAGTGGAAGTTAGCGAGTTATCAAGAAGTACTCGTGTCCACGTGACCTCCTCCGCAGCCGCTAATAACGCACGCCGTTACTCTCGAAGGAGCATTCTTGCCACGCGTGACTTTCAATTCTGCGGCATTGCGGAAACCAAGCAACAGCCGTCGTTTGAGGTTACTAGTCGTGCTGCGTGCTTCCATCCTCGGCACGACAGAGGATAAGAAAACCGCTATACGTCGGTAACGAAGACAACATCGTAGAGAAGGGACTTTGACAACTCTAGAAGGGTTGAAATGTTTCTGATGGATTTGTTACTCAGATGTCATCCAATGACCAGATATCTTTCGATGACACTGAGCTCCCTTGACGGATCCTTTCTGTTCTACTGTGTTGTTACTGTTTCTCTACAGACAACGCACTACTACAACGCGTTACTATACGCCTCATACTGGTGGGTCCGTCTTTCGTGACGTCTAATGGTCAATTCTGCCTTACATTGGAGGGGAGGGGAGGGGAGGGGAGGGGGGGGGGAGTTCCGAGCCAACAGTCTTACCTCAGTGTCAACACCGGTTCTCGTAAGATCACTTAAGTCAAGCGCTGTCCGGCTTGGCTAGCACTTGAATGGTTAACTAAAATGATTCTAATGGCTCTGAGCACTATGGGACTTAACATCGGAGATCATCAGTCCCCTAGAACTTAGAACTACTTAAACCTAACTAACCTAAGGACATCACACACATCCATGCCCGAGGCAGGATTCGAACCTGCGACCGTAGCAGTCGCGCGGTTCCGGACTGAAGCGCCTAGAACCGCTCGGCCGCACCGGCCGGCGATGGTTAACTGTCCGGATCTGTCGAGCGCTGATGGCAAGCGGGTTGCACTGAGCCCTTGTGAGGCCAATTGACGAGATAATTGACTAAGAAGTAGTGGCCCCTGTCACGAAAACTGACAACGGCCGTGAGAGCGGTTTGCTGACTACAAGACCCTCCATACCTGCATCCACTGACGCTTATCTGTTGAGGATGATACGGCGGTCGGTCGGTACCGTTGGCCTCGAAGGCCTCTAAGGATCGCGAGCAAGTAGGGGTGTCCAGATGCTTTTGATCAGATTGTACTGTAGCGTCAACAATCGACGAGACAATAATTAAAGTTGCCTGCTCGTCACACAGATCCTGGTATGGCGTCAGTTAAAAAGTTAACACTGAATTGCACAGTATACCCCGTTGCGAAGTCTTACTTATACCCGGATGACTTAAGATCCCAACCAGTCTGTCAAACCGAGGTCGTAAATATTACCTTCTACCACATGCAGCTTTTCCTGTAAGGATATTTTCACCAATTATAGAACACGTCACTGTTATATCATGCCTCCAACATACTCATTAATATATTTACAAGCAGGATAAAAGGAAATGTGCACAAGTATAATGAAGAAGACCAATTTGGATTTACAGAAGGCAGAGGAACAAGAGAAGCAATTTTAGCCTTGTGCATGCTATTGGAGAGAAGGACGGATATGAATAGAACAACTTTCGTTATCTTCATTGACTTAGAAAAAGCTTTTGAGAATGTGAACTGGAAGCTACTCTTAGGACTATTAAGGGAATAGGACTTTACTGGTTCACGATTAACCGACTGTATCAAAACCAAACCACAAAAAGAAAAGGTATTAGACAAGAACGTCCCCTATCACCATATTTATTTAATGTGTACATTGAGGAAGTTATTCAGATCATGAAGGTGAAAACAAAGAGAATAAAAGGCAATGGTGAAAGGATACATTGTATTAAGATTTGCTGATGACATCGTGATAATTGCAGAATCCAAAAATGAAATGAACATAATGTTGTAAGTCGAATCAGATACTCTGAGACTATGTTAATTAAAAGTGAACAACCGAAATACAATAGTAATGGTAGTATGGGAGAATTAAAACCAATATAAAAATTGATGACGTCAGAATTGAGCAGGTAAAACAATTTTGTTATCTCGTTAGTATAATCTCAGAGGACAACAGATCCTTAATGGGAGTGGAGAGAAAGATAGTATTTGCAATGTGGTAATTTATGACTTAGAAAAATATTTTAACCGGTAAAAGTATGAACACAGATGTCAGAATATCCTTTACAAAATGTTTATGGATTATACCACTCTGTGAAAGTGGAAGTTCGGCTCTGGGTGGATTTGAAAGGAATGGATTTGAAGCTGCTGCGATGTGGATGTGGCGAACATCACAAGAACGAGTTGGATGGAAGGAAGCCTTGAGGAAGTCAACCAAGAGAAAAGATTATTAAAGGAAAGGGAAAAGAGAAAATAAAATTTATTGGACATGTTATCAGACACAACAATTTCGTCATTAATATTGTGGAAGGGAAAGTGTTGGGAAAGGCTGGCGAGGAAGAAGTTTTTTGTACGAATCGAGAAGAGTATATAGGCTATGACAGTTACATGGAACTGAAACGAACAGCCATTGGCGAAAGAGACTGAATGCATCGGGCCTTAACCTTTAGAATTTGTATTTACTCGTAAGTGTGAATATTTACATGGCAACTGGTTAACGTGATTCTGCACTTTCAGCGCTCTCCAACGGCATTTGTCGGCTTTATTTGGCCTGCAAACAGTACAATTCGTTAACGAAAATGGATACGCGTGAAATTCCTACGTTAGCTCTATTGAAACGCACATTTCCTCTCTTGCCCATATGCTAGTCATGTTATTCTGTCTGTGGAACAGACAAATAAAAACTTCAATATCCATGAACACGTAATAAGACAAAAAGGAAATACTTGTATCTGTCGAGCCAGTAAGGTCATCCACTAACCAAGTCGAACAAACTCCCTCCTGACAGAGAACGCATTTATGCTTACATAATGTCAACTAATGCAGAAATTATTTCTATTAGCCGCGCGGAGTGGCCGCGTGGTTAGAGGCACTAAGTCACGGATTGCGCGGCCCCTCCCGCCGGAGGTTCGAGTCCTCCCTTGGGCATGGGTGTGTGTGTTGTTCTTAGCATATGTTAGTTTAAGTAGTGTGTAAGTGCAGGGACCGATGACCTCATCTGTTTGCTGCCTTAGGAATTCACACACATTTGAACATTTATTTCTATTAATTTCGTAAGAAAGTCTCACAACCTGTTAGAAAGCACGAAGGTGGGAAAAAATTACACACAGCATAACTCGAACATTCTACCGATGTAACCTCCGATCACCAACGTGACGATTGTACTCACTACGCTCTTTCTTTTTTCTGATGAATTTATTCAGCAACAGGTATCACAAAGCTTTTACATTGACTTTAAATACAACATTTAAGTAAGATGGATAAATGACATGAACTTTTCTTCTTTCCATTTACTCTTGAGAATTTCTTGTTTTCGTCTCTACTATATAGACTCTCCTCCCTCGTTTAAGATGTAGTTCATAAAACAAAATCCCCCCCATGAACCATGGACCTTGCCGTTGGTGGGGAGGCTTGCGTGCCTCATCGATACAGATAGCCGTACCGTAGGTACAACCATAACGGAGGGGTATCTGTTGAGAGGCCAGACAAACGTGTGGTTCCTGAAGAGGGGCAGCAGCCTTTTCAGTAGCTGCAAGGGCAACAGTCTGGATGATTGACTGATCTGGCCTTGTAACAATAACCAAAACGGCCTTGCTGTGCTGGTACTGCGAACGGCTGAAAGCAAGGGGAAACTACGGCCGTAATTTTTCCCGAGGGCATGCAGCTTTACTGTATGATTAAATGATGATGGCGTCCTCTTGGGTAAAATATTCCGGAGGTAAAATAGTCCCCCATTCGGATCTCCGGGCGGGGGCTACTCAAGAGGATGTCGTCATCAGGAGAAAGAAAACTGGCGTTCTACGGATCGGAGCGTGGAATGTCAGGTCCCTTAATCGGGCAGGTAGGTTAGAAAATTTGAAAAGGGAAATGGATAGGTTAAAGTTAGATATAGTGGGAATTAGTGAAGTTCGGTGGCAGGAGGAACAAGACTTCTGGTCAGGTGACTACAGGGTTATAAACACAAAGTCAAATAGGGGTAATGCAGGAGTAGGTTTAATAATGAATAGGAAAATAGGAACGCGGGTAAGCTACTACAAACAGCTTAGTGAACGCATTATTGTGGCCAAGATAGATACGAAGCCCACACCTACTACAGTAGTACAAGTTTATATGCCAACTACCTCTGCAGATGACGAAGAAATTGAAGAAATGTATGATGAAATAAAAGAAATTATTCAGATTGTGAAGGGAGATGAAAATTTAATAGTTATGGGTGACTGGAATTCCAGTGTAGGAAAAGGGAGAGAAGGAAACATAGTAGGTGAATATGGATTGGGGCTAAGAAATGAAAGAGGAAGCCGCCTGGTAGAATTTTGCACAGAGCACAATTTAATCATAGCTAACACTTGGTTTAAGAATCATGATAGAAGGTTGTATACATGGAAGAACCCTGGAGATACTAAAAGGTATCAGATTGATTATATAATGGTAAGACAGAGATTTAGGAACCAGGTTTTAAATTGTAAGACATTTCCAGGGGCAGATGTGGACTCTGACCACAATCTATTGGTTATGACCTGTAGATTAAAACTGAAGAAACTGCAAAAAGGTGGGAATTTAAGGAGATGGGACCTGGATAAACTGAAAGAACCAGAGGTTGTACAGAGTTTCAGGGAGAGCATAAGGGAACAATTGACAGGAATGGGGGAAAGAAATACAGTAGAAGAAGAATGGGTAGCTTTGAGGGATGAAGTAGTGAAGGCAGCAGAGTATCAAGTAGGTAAAAAGACGAGGGCTAGTAGAAATCCTTGGGTAACAGAAGAAATATTGAATTTAATTGATGAAAGGAGAAAATATAAAAATGCAGTAAATGAAGCAGGCAAAAAGGAATACAAACGTCTCAAAAATGAGATCGACAGGAAGTGCAAAATGGCTAAGCAGGGATGGCTAGAGGACAAATGTAAGGATGTAGAGGCTTATCTTACTAGGGGTAAGATAGATACTGCCTACAGGAAAATTAAAGAGACCTTTGGAGATAAGAGAACCACTTGTATGAACATCAAGAGCTCAGATGGAAACCCAGTTCTAAGCAAAGAAGGGAAAGCAGAAAGGTGGATGGAGTATATAGAGGGTCTATACAAGGGCGATGTACTTGAGGACAATATTATGGAAATGGAAGAGGATGTAGATGAAGATGAAATGGGAGATACGATACTGCGTGAAGAGTTTGACAGAGCACTGAAAGACCTGAGTCGAAACAAGGCCCCCGGAGTAGACAACATTCCATTGGAACTACTGACGGCCTTGGGAGAGCCAGTCCTGACAAAACTCTACCATCTGGTGAGCAAGATGTATGAAACAGGCGAAATACCCTCAGACTTCAAGAAGAATATAATAATTCCAATCCCAAAGAAAGCAGGTGTTGACAGATGTGAAAATTACCGAACAATCAGTTTAATAAGCCACAGCTGCAAAATACTAACACGAATTCTTTACAGACGAATGGAAAAACTAGTAGAAGCCGACCTCGGGGAAGATCAGTTTGGATTCCGTAGAAATACTGGGACACGTGAGGCAATACTGACCTTACGACTTATCTTAGAAGAAAGATTAAGGAAAGGCAAACCTACGTTTCTAGCATTTGTAGACTTAGAGAAAGCTTTTGACAATGTTGACTGGAATACTCTCTTTCAAATTCTAAAGGTGGCAGGGGTAAAATACAGGGAGCGAAAGGCTATTTACAATTTGTACAGAAACCAGATGGCAGTTATAAGAGTCGAGGGACATGAAAGGGAAGCAGTGGTTGGGAAGGGAGTAAGACAGGGTTGTAGCCTCTCCCCGATGTTATTCAATCTGTATATTGAGCAAGCAGTAAAGGAAACAAAAGAAAAATTCGGAGTGGGTATTAAAATCCATGGAGAAGAAATAAAAACTTTGAGGTTCGCCGATGACATTGTAATTCTGTCAGAGACAGCAAAGGACTTGGAAGAGCAGTTGAATGGAATGGATGGTGTCTTGAAGGGAGGATATAAGATGAACATCAACAAAAGCAAAACGAGGATAATGGAATGTAGTCGAATTAAGTCGGGTGATGTTGAGGGTATTAGATTAGGAAATGAGACACTTAAAGTAGTAAAGGAGTTTTGCTATTTGGGGAGCAAAATAACTGATGATGGTCGAAGTAGAGAGGATATAAAATGTAGACTGGCAATGGCAAGGAAAGCGTTTCTGAAGAAGAGAAATTTGTTAACATCGAGTATAGATTTAAGTGTCAGGAAGTCTTTTCTGAAAGTATTTGTATGGAGTGTAGCCATGTATGGAAGTGAAACATGGACGATAAATAGTTTGGACAAGAAGAGAATAGAAGCTTTCGAAATGTGGTGCTACAGAAGAATGCTGAAGATTAGGTGGGTAGATCACATAAATAATGAGGAGGTACTGAATAGGATTGGGGAGAAGAGGAGTTTGTGGCACAACTTGACCAGAAGAAGGGATCGGTTGGTAGGACATGTTCTGAGGCATCAAGGGATCACCAATTTAGTATTGGAGGGCAGCGTGGAGGGTAAAAATCGTAGGGGGAGACCAAGAGATGCATACACTAAGCAGATTCAGAAGGATGTAGGTTGCAGTAGGTACTGGGAGATGAAGAAGCTTGCACAGGATAGAGTAGCATGGAGAGCTGCATCAAACCAGTCTCAGGACTGAAGACCACAACAACAACAACAACAACATAAAACAATATATTTGCCATGTGACTGTTTTTGTCATGGATGCTGGAAACGCTTTTACGTCCTTATGTGGTTGAAATGGCTCTGAGCACTATGGGACTTAACACCTGAGGCCATCAGTCCCCTCGAACTTAGAACCACTTAAACCTAACTAACCTAAGAACATCACTGACAACCATGCCGGAGGCAGGATTCGAACCTGCGACCGCAGCAGTCGCGCGGTTCCGGACTGAAGCGCCTAGAACCGCTCGGCCACCACGGCCAGCACTACGTCCCTATACGTTATTCTCTTGCTGTTTATTTCGTTAACAGTGGTTGACAGCAAACTTACTGCTTTAAATTTCATCCACATCCATAAATCTGTATTTCTTGAGCAACTTACTATTCGATGTATGGCAGTGTCAATTATTCCAGAATACTAGTTAGCCTCTACCTTCGTGATTAGTGACCATTTATTTTATGTTATAACCTTCTATGTTATTAATTTGCATTTAATTATAACAAATCCTAAAAAGAACGACAAGTTTTTCGTGAATCTTCAGCAGGCCGTTGCCTTAAAACGCCTTACGTTAATAACACGCGAGTTGTAATGCGATAACAACTAAACCGAAATTTCTTTAACACGAATATGTTTCCCGTAGTTTTGTTACAGTAAATAGTACCAATAATGATTCGTTCTCGAGTCATTCAGTGTGATGGTCCTTAGAAACAACACATATTCACGGGGTGCAAGGTAAAACCCACCGAATATGGGCTTCTGCTGAACACGACAAATAAGATATGGCGTCTTGCTTTCTGCAGGTCTCGAACATTCTGTTTGTGACGTTGGGGGGCGTTCTTGCCTCCTATTGGTTCTACGTGACACGTCACCAAAACACAGCAGAACTTATTTTGTGTTTCACTTGACGAAGTGACTCTTCAACGTGAAATAAGAGGAAGTGACGTCACAAAACTCGTAGACAGCCACGTCAACGTTAGCTAATTCATCCCTTTAGGTAGCAGAGGAATGAGATGGTGCTGCGTGAAATGGTTAGAACGAAGCAGCTGCTTCGATATCCACTGTGGGTTTTTAGCCATTATGTGAGTAGCAGCAGTGCCTCCTGAGAGAGTATTTATTCAGTCGCATCCGGACAGTTCGCATCTGCCGTGGGCCAGCGGCTCGTTCCATTTCAGTTGGTTGCCGCCATTATCCAGACGGAATCATTTCGAAAGCTACGCTACCGTGAAATGAGCGCTGCCTCCCGGCGGCAGAGTAATGCAGTAATCTCTGCCCTGGCTGTTACTCAAACTACTGCCGCCAGGGTCGGTAGGCCTCGCTACTTTGCGTGCGCGCTGACCTTTAGCTGTGGCGGCATTCCGTTGGAAACCGGACAGCGCGCACACTGTGAAAGTCCTGCAAAGAATAACATCCTCTCAAGGACTGTCAAATAAACTCATCTTATACTCGCCTTCACACAACCTGGATCGTTACAAAACTGAGGTGGCGTACGTCCTCCTACAGGCATGCAACAACACAACGGAAGACTTGAACAGCAGAATTTTAACGACAAAAATGTGGCGAATATACAGACAGAGCCTGCCAACAACAGATAGCAACCCTGCCCAAATGCTTTGAAAACTGCGCGAGAGCAGATCGCTGAATCGGAAGGAACCAGGCAAGTATAAGGGGCAGTCTAATGAAAATGAGACGGATGGAAGAAGAAATGGGTAAACTGTTTATTATTTCAAAAGTAATCGCTATAACCGTTAATACATTCATCGCACTGCTAGATAAGACAATCAATTACCACGAAATGGATTCGCAAATTTGCGAATCTGGAATGACATCAGCGGTTTGTGACAAATGAACGTCGAAATGGCAGACATTGAGATAACCGCTAGCGGAATTGAAAAGCAGCTACAATCGCTTAGTAGTGGAAAGGCGTCTGAACCAGATGAAGCACCTATAAGATTCTATAAAGATTATTCGAAATAACTCGCTCCCTTCTAGCAGTAATTTATCGGAAATCACTTGAGCAACGAAAGGTACCTAACGACTGGAAAAAAGCGCAGGTCATTCCCGTTTTTAAGAAAGGCCGAAAGACAGATACACTGTATTCTAGACCTATGTCGTTGACATCAATCTGTTATAGAATTATGAAACATGTTTTATGCTCAAGAATTATGACGTTTTTGGAAAATGAACATCTCCTCTATAAAAATCAAGATGGATTTCGTAAACAGAGATCCTGCGAAACTCAGCGCGCTCTGTTCCTCCATGAGACCCACAGTGCAGTGGACAACGGCGCTCAGGTTGATGCCATGTTCATTTATATCAGTAAGGCATTTGATACGCTTACGGAGTATCTGAGCAGACTTGCAATTAGGTTCACGACTTTCTTGCAGATAGAACTCGACATGTCGCCCTTTCGGCATGGATGTGTGTGATGTCCTTAGGTTAGTGAGGTTTAAGTAGTTCTAAGTTCTAGGGGACTGATGACCTCAGAAGTCCCATAGTGCGCAGAGCCATTTTAACCATTTTGAAAGGTAATATCCGAAGTACCACAGGGAAGTGTGATAGGACCGATGCTGTTTACAATATACATAAATGAGCTAGTAGAAAGCGTCGGATGCTCTTTCAGGCTATTCACAGATGATGCAGTTGTTTATACCAAAGTAGTAAAGCCAGAAGATTGTAAGAATTTGCAGCCGCGCGGGATTAGCCGAGCGGTCTTGGGCGGTGCAGTCATGGACTGTGCGGCTGGTCCCGGCGGAGGTTCGAGTCCACCCTCGGGCATGGGTGTGTGTGTTTGTTCTTAGGATAGTTTAGGTTAAGTAGTGTGTAAGCTTAGGGACCGATGACCTTAGAAGTTAAGTCCCATAAGATTTCACAAACATTTGAACATTTTTTTTGTAAGAATTTGCAGAACGACCTGCAGAGAATTGATGATTGGTGCAGGCTCTGGCAGTTGACCCTGAACGTAAATAAATGTAACATATTGCACTTACATAGGAAAAGAAATCCACTACTGTACAGCTACACTATTGATGGCAAACAGCTAGAGACAGCGTCTGCCGTAAAATATCTAGACGTAACTATCCAGAGCGACCTTCTACATCTACATCCATACTCCGCAAGCCACCTGATGGTGTGTGGCGGAGGGTACTTTGAGTACCTCAATCGGAGGTGCAATGACCACATAAAACAGATAGTGGGAAAAGCAGACACAAGACTCAGATTCACTGGAAGAATCTTAAGGAAAAGTAACTCATCCACGAAGGAAGTGGCTAATAAGGCGCTTGTTCGCCCGATTCTTGAGTATTGTTCATTTATCTGGGATCCCTATTAGGTAGGACGGATACAGGAGATAGTGAAGATCCAACGAAGAGCGGCGCGTTTCGTCATGGGATCGTTTAGCTGTCAAGAGGGCGTTACGGAGATGCTAAACAAATTCCACTAGCAGACATTACAAGAGAGGCGTTGTGCATCACGGAGAGATTTACTATTGAAATTTCGGGACAGCACTTTTCAGGAGGAGTCGGACAACATATTACTTCCCCCCACATACATCTCGTGTATTGAGCACGAGGAGAAAATTTGAGAAATTAGAGCCAATACAGAGGCTTACCGACACTCATTCTTCCCACGCACCATCCGTGAGAGAAACAGGGTTGGAGGTATCAGATAGTGGTACCGAAAGTACCTTCGGCCATGCAGCATTAGGTAGCTTGCGGAGTATGATGTAGATGTAGATGAAAATTTGTGCTAGACCTGGGTTCGAACCCGGATCTGCCCCTTATCGCGAGCCGTCACCTTAACCGCTTCGACCATCTGAGGACCGACCTAAACTTCCATATGTTAGGGAGTTCACATCTCTTATGCTCGCGCATTTCGTGATTCCTGCATAGGAAAGACGAATATTTTATTGTCATTTTAGCTCCCGAGGAATGATGGGTTGCAATGTGGATGACTGAAGGACATTATAATGTCAAGATGTAGACACTGCACAAATACAGACACTGTAACCGTAATTGAAGACGGTCAGTGGCATCATGGCAAAATGTTTGTTGTTACCTATGGAACAATTATTGTTCCCAGATGTGCACCTCTTCGTCTGAAACAAATTGAATGCCAAGAATGTCTTTCTTCAGGGCTGGCCCACATGTTGCCAAGATTATTTCAGCTACGCTGCAGAAGTTTGGTTGGGAATCCCTTAAACGCCCTCCGTACAGTACCGATCTCCCCCCAAGCGATTTCCATATTTCTGGGGCCCTGAAGAAAGACATTCATTGCCGTCGCTTTGTTTCGGACGAAGAGACGCGCTTGGGTACAACGATAGTTCCGTAGATAATCGCAAACATTTTCCCATCAAAGCCTTGGACGTCTTCCTTCACAGTGCGATAAAAGTATTAACAGTAATGGCGAGTACTTTTGAAATAATAATCAGTTTACTTACGGAATATATCCCATGAAAAAAGAAGTGGTGAATAAATATGTAATACATTTATTGAACTTAATAATTTCCGAAAGCTAATTGTTCGGATGTGGGATACATCACAATGACTACAGCAGGAGCACAGCACATCAAAGAACACGAACTATTAGACGTTCACTATTAAATAGTATTACAACTCCAACGTGGCCAAGACGGTCCCGTTACCGCCATCTTTTGGGGAATTCTTTCGGTATCAGGCACAGAGTCGTCACTGAGGAGCAGGAAAGCTTGGTGGCAGCGGAACGTGATAATATGGAGTATAATGCACCGAAATTATTTAGGTAACAGAAAAACAGTAATCGAACTTCGTAATAAGAAAAGTAGATTGCAACGTTCGACCTGTAGGAAAACGCAAATATACATACGATGTCGCGCTGATGGCGAGAAACCGCGTTGTCACTGAACCAATCGTTTCCCAAAGTAGTTAAACAGCTGAAAGGTAAACAGATTCTGGATACATGGTTAGTAGAGGGATTTTAAACAAATGCCTACTAAATAAAAGCATAAATGAACTTATATATCATTATTATTACAATTAAAGCTACAACTAACAAAGAAATGAGTCCTAACGTGAAGACGGACGGAAGAGAAAAGGCAATAGTGGAGATGCTTTTAGTACCTCAGTTATTTTAAAAAATTGAAAAACGAAATTAAGGCAACGATTGTTAAGCATTAGTAAAAATACAGAGCTTAATTTGTTTGTTTGACATAGCGAGATATTTTAATTTATTACACCTACTTTTCTTCTGTATGTCTCATTTTCATTTGACTGCTCCCAATAGTATGCCACGCAAATGTGAACTGCGGCAGCAGAAACCTTAACCCGGACTGCCTCTGTCATGGAGGCTCAGCGGGTTGTTGCAGCGTAACTATCACCTTTCGGGTGGAGGGCTACTGGTGGTGTTTAGAACCGGCAGTTAACAGACTTGGGGAGAAGTGTCCGCATGTATGAGAATCTTAAGTGGTGGCATTTTTGGCCAGGAGAAGTGCAATCAATCTACAAAGGAGACTGCTTACAAATCGCCCGTGCGACCGGTTGTAGAATATTGCTCAAGTGTGTGGGACCCGTACCACATAGGGGATATTGAATATACAGGGTGTTACAAAAAGGTACGGCCAAACTTTCAGGAAACATTCCTCACACACAAATGAAGAAAAGATGTTATGTGGACATGTGTCCGGAAACGCTTAATTTCCATGTTAGAGCTCATTTTAGTTTCGTCAGTATGTACTGTACTTCCTCGATTCACCGCCAGTTGGCCCAATTGAAGGAAGGTAATGTTGACTTCGGTGCTTGTGTCGACATGTGACTCATTGCTCTACAGTACTACCACCAAGAACATCAGTACGTAGCATCAACAGGTTAGTGTTCATCACGATCGTGGTTTTTCAGTCAGTGCAATGTTTACAAATGCGGAGTTGGCAGATGCCCATTTGATGTATGGATTAGCACGGGGCAATAGCCGTGGCGCGGTACGTTTGTATCAAGACAGATTTCCAGAACGAAGGTGTCCCGACAGGAAGACGTTCGAAGCAATTGATCGGCGTCTTAGGGAGCACGGAACATTCCAGCCTATGACTCGCGACCAGGGTGCTATTTGTGCTTTTACCAGTGGGGGGGATGTCTTATCGGGTTAGTAGAATTGTATGTGTCACTAGCTTGGACCGTGGCGTTACGCATGGTTAAACAGCTATTTATAAATAGATGTTAGTGCCGAAGCTCACTATTCACGCGTATGCACTATCAGAAAAGCCATCTCTTGTTATATCTTTAAAAGTACATTATAGGTAAAGCTTATTTACAAAATCATCTACATACAGGTATACGAGGGGAATTCAAAAAGTAGAGGAACATTTGTGAAAAGCTATACTTATTCTGATGTTAGAAATCTGAAACATATTAATAGTATTAATAGTAAGACTTACTAAAACCTTTCAATGTTAGGCTCCACTAATTTAAATTATATGTAAAGTTTTACTCCAGCGCGTGGGAAATAAACATCCCAGGTTGGGATGCATAAACTAAAACCAGAGGAGGGGATGGTCTGATGCAGAGGGGGGAAATCCCCCCCCCCCATCCCCCCCTGCAAATCGCACACTGCTCGCGACTGGGGAAGACCTAGAACGACGAGGACACGTGCAATGGACGAGGCAATTCTTCGTGAAGTTGACGATAACCCTAATGTCAGCGTCAGAGAAGTTGCTGCTGTACAAGGTAACGTTGACCACGTCACTGTATGGAGAGTGCTACGGGAGAACCAATTGTTTCCGTACCATGTACAGCGTGTGCAGGCACTATCAGCAGCTGATTGGCCTCCACGGGTAAACTTCTGCGAATGGTTCATCCAACAATGTGTCAATCCTCATTTCAGTGCAAATGTTCTCTTTACGGATGAGGCTTCATTCCAACGTGATCAAATTGTAAATTTTCACAATCAACATGTGTGGGCTGACGAGAATCCGCACGCAGTTGTGCAATCACGTCATCAACACAGATTTTCTGTGAACGTTTGGGCAGGCATTGTTAGTGATGTCTTGATTGGGCCCCATGTTTTTCCACCTACGCTCAATGGAGCACGTTGTCATGATTTCATACGGGATACTCTACCTGTGCTGCTAGAACATGTGCCTTTACAAGTACGACACAACATGTGGTTCATGAACGATGGAGCTCCTGCACATTTCAGTCGAAGTGTTCGTAAGCTTCTCAAAAACAGATTCGGTGACCGATGGATTGGTAGAGGCGGACCAATTCCATGGTCTCCACGCTCTCCTGACCTCAACCCTCTTGACTTTCATTTATGGGGGCATTTGAAAGCTCTTGTCTACGCAACCCCGCTACCAAATGTAGAGACTCTTCGTGCTCGTATTGTGGACGGCTGTGATACAATACGCCATTCTCCAGGGCTGCATCAGCGCATCAGGGATTCCATGCGACGGAGGGTGGATGCATGTATCCTCTCTAACGGAGGACATTTTGAACATTTCCTGTAACAAAGTGTTTGAAGTCAGGCTGGCACGTTCTGTTGCTGTGTGTTTCCATTCCATGATTAATGTGGTTTGAGGATAAGAAATAAAATGAGCTCTAATATGGAAAGTAAGCGTTTCCGGACACATGTCCACATAACATATTTTATTTCTTTGCGTGTGAGGAATGTTTCCTGAAAGTTTGGCCGTACCTTTTTGTAACACCCTGTATAAAGAGAAGAGCAGCACGAATGGTCACAGTTTGTTTAATCCGTGGGAGAGTGTCACAGAGGTACTGAATGAATTGAACTGGAAGACTCTTGAAGGCAGACGTAAACTATCCGAAGAACGTCTGTTAACAAAGTTTCAAGAACCGGCTTTAAATCATTACTGTGGGAATATACTACAACTCCGTACGTATCGCTCACATACACATCGTAAAGATAAGATTAGAATAATTACTGCACTCACAGAGGCATTTAACGAAACTTTGTTCCCGCGCTCCACACGTGAATGCAACAAGAAGGAACCCTAATAACCGATGTAATGGGATGTACCCTCTGCCACGCACCTCGCGGTGGTTTTCAGATGTAGATGTGGCGTTGTTCGGCCGCCTAGTGGGTCTTTATTTTGCGCTACTTCGGTGACTTGCGCGTCGTAGATGATGCAGTCATGAGGAGAACAACACAACATAAGCCTCCCCACCCTCCCCCTCCCGCCCTTCCTGCGGCGGGTAAAATCTACAACCTGGTCGAGAATCTAACGTGGTTTGCCCGTACGCAGTCAGCCATGCTGACCACTCGGCTACGGAGGCAGCCTGACAGCCCCTAAGGCCGTCGTCACACGGGACGAGTTAGCTAATATTGATGTGGCCCTCTACGGTTTTTGTGACGTCACTTACTATTATTTCACGTTAAGGAGACGTTTCGTCACGTGAAACACAAAATAAGCTCTGTGATATTACGGCTATGTGGGACGCAAAATAGAACCGATAGGAAGGGAGATCGCTCCCTACGTCACAGGCAGAAAGCGAGACATCATATTGTATTCGTCGTGTTCAGGAGACGCCCATATTCGGTGGGTTTTATGTTATACCTCACACTGAATCTATGCTGTTTGTAAGCACCAGCACATTGGATGCCTCGAGAACGAACAGTTATTGGTACGATTTGTAATAAAATGACGGGAGAGTTTATATTGCATTGTATTGTTTTAAACCGGGGGCCTAGAAACGACGGAGAGGCTTCGTCCTGCCGTAGCCCTCAGTGGTTCACAACCCCACAACAGGACACAGGAGCCCACCTACCCAACGCCGCCTCAAACCGAACCCAGGATTATTATGCGATTCGGCCCCCAGTGGACCCCACCGGGAACGTCTCATACCAAACGAGTGTAACCCCAAATGTTTGTGCGGTAGAGTAATTATTGTGTACGCATACGTGGAAACGGTGTTTGCGCAGCAATCGCCGACGCAGTGTAACTGAGGCGGAATAAGGGGAACCAGCCCGCATTCGCCGAAGTAGATGGAAAACCGCCTTAAAAACCATTCAAAGGCTGGCCGGCACACCGGACCTCGACACTAATCCACCGGGCGGATTCGTGCCGGGGATCGGCACGCCTTCCCGCTCGGGAAGCAGCGCGATAGACCGAACGGCTAGCCGGGCGGGCAAGTTCATATTGGAGGTTAAAGAACTTTCGAATTTATTTATTTCCGTGTTATAACTCGCGCCTTGTGGAAGTAAGCCGTTTTAAGGTAAAGACGCATCGAAGATACACGAAGAAAGTGTTGTTCTTGTTAAGATTTATTCTAATTAAATACCAGTTAATAACATTTCGACGATTAAAGCCTTTAAAAACTCGTAACATGAAAAACAAGGTCGCTGATTGTAGAGCCTTAGCATTGTGCCGTAATACGAAATAGAGGACAGACCAGTAGATAGTTCGCTTCCTGCTATATCCAATTTCTTTATCCATCTTTGCGTGTCCTAGAATGTTGCAGAATTTTCTTATTAAATTAACAGAAATAATATTTGTAATATTTATTGTTATTTGGACACAGGGTGTAACGGGTATAAATGCAGATATTTCTGCTGGTGACTGAGGACGGTGTACTGAACAATATTATATCGGTACTTACGTCATTGGCAGACTAATGATTATAGCTGTTATAAGACGTATGTTTTTAGGTCGGGTAGTAGCTTCTAGTACATGTGACAAGAGAAAGCCATTAATGCTTATTTTCCCTTGGGCAGCAGGTCAGGTCTTGAAGTGTGGACACATGCATGCAAAACTCTTAGTCTATACTGACAGGTGCAGTCCACTGGGTGGTGGTGCAGTTACGAGCGTGCGGAAAGCATCAGGTCATAAAGTTCTTGACGTGTTTGTGTGAAGCCTCTTCGACACAGAGACAAAAGTAACCGACATGCTGATGTGTGTACATATTAAGGTGCAATATATAAAAATATCTGCACTTACACCCGTTACAGTTTGTGTCAAGAATTAGTTTGTTTGATTTAGTGAACTTTTATAAGCTGATGTCCTCACTGAATGGATATTTATCTTCCCTTTTTGTCTTAATACATGTTCACGGATATTGAAGTATTTGTTTACATGCATGTGCCACAGACGGAACAACATGGCTACCTTACGGAGAAGGAGAAAACGTACGGTTTAACAGCGCTAACGTAGCAATTTTACGTGTGTCCGTTTTCGTGGACAAACAGTATGGTTTTCCAGCCACATAAAGCCGATAGCTGCTGATGAACGACGCTGAGAACACAAAATCACGTTAACCTGCTCGTCCCCTGTGCTGACGGCGCTGTCTCGTGATGCTGGATGTACCGTCTGCGTGCTCGCCAAAGTTACCTGTCTCGTTCCGTGTGCTGCTGCTCTCGGCTATCAAATTTTGTCTCACTCCCCGTATTCTACTGACATCACAACCGAACCTTCTTCCACTTTCCTTAGGTGAAGAAACCATTGCGTGTCAGCCATTTACGCAATGACGACGAGGTAAGTTTCAAGATGGAATGTTTTCTGAACAACGAAAATGCAGACTTCTGCAACAAAGATCTCTGCCAAGTCGATCTTCTACGGATGAATACGTAGTATCGAATAGTAGTTATGTAGAGAACGACGAACATCAAATTTCTTTGATCGCACCTAGAAGTTTTAGGGATGATGAAACTTCCGACTACGCCTCGTGATGTACCACAGCGTCCATGCAGATTGCAGTGCCTCCAAAAATCCCCGATAAGGACCTCTCACATCTCAGCGAGAGGTGTAGTCTGACACACTAGGTAATTACTCTCTAGACCGAATAATTACTCCTGTAACAGCTCATCCCTACAACCACGGAAAGATATGTCCCAGAGTGGAGAGGATAACGACCTTACAGAGTCAAAAACTTAGGGGCCACTTTACCTGCTCAACGCGTTGGCGTAGGTATAGGAAATACTCCTGCGTGCGCTTTCAGTTGCCTTATACGAATCTTCGGCGGCTTAGCCAGAATAGTTCGAATTTTGTAGAGGAAGAATGGTCGACTGCATAATTAAACAGATTAGTACAGTACCGGCGGAAGGGGCAATTAATTCATGAAATGGAAAGGGCTTATGTTAGAAGATATCTTTTTTTATGAATTCACTTGTCTCATTTACGCTATTTTATTGCATTAGTCCTGCCGTTTCATTTAGTAATACGCACACTGGACAAAAAAATTTGTCACCATCAGAAGACGATCGCGCTAATACCACGTAACACCGCCCAATCGTTGATAATGACTTCAGTTCGGCGAATAAGAGAGTCCACAAGCTTCTTCAGGTGCAGGGGCTGGACAAAAACATTGAATGTATCCTTGAACATAAATACAGATGTTAGCCAAGCTTGCATGTCGTGCTCTTGTATTTGACCGAGAACGGCATAGCAAATGTCCGTCGTGGTCTGGAGAAAGTTATTCCGTGTAGTTGTGAGTGCATTACCTCACAGCTAAGTGAATTCGAAAGTGGGCAAATTGTTGGTGGTAGTATTTTGGGTGTTTCCGTAAAGGTAGCTGAAGTGTTTGGTATTTCAAGAAGCACCGCATCGCAGATTTGCCCCGCATACTAGGAAAGAGGAAAAACATTATCGGTTAATGAAGGTGTGTGATGAGCGACCGTGTCGGATAGGCATTAAGAGGATTGTGAGGAAAAATAGCTGCAAAAGTCGCTCTAGAACTGAATGTCGCACTGACGAACCCTGTCAGCACCAAAACAACGCGAAGGGAGCTCCATAAACAGGAAACTGCAGGGCGAGCTGGAATTTCAAACCAGTCAGCGATGCAAATGCCCGCAACAGAAAAATCTGGAGCCGAATAGATAAAACTTGAACCATGGAGCAATGGAAGAAAGTCATATGGTCGGATGAGTCTTGTTTCATACTGCTTCCTCCAACTTCATACTGCTTCCTCCAACTTCTCGCAGAGTTTACGTCGCAAGAGTGAAACCAGGCGCCGGTTTGGTGATGATTTGGGCAGCTATATCGTGGTACTCCATGGGGCCTAGGTTACTGTGCAAGGTCTTATTAATGCCAAGGTTTATGTGACCATTCATTCTGCCTGATCAGATCCATCCCACGGTACAATGTTTGTTCCCCAGTGGTGATGATGTATTCCAAGACGACAAGATCACTGTTCAGACAACTGGTTTTGTGAACACGAGGTTCATTTTCGCAACTACTCTGGTCGCCAGAGTCATCAAATGGTTCAAATGGCTCTGAGCACTATGGGACTTAACATCTGTGGTCATCAGTCCCCTAGAACTTAGAACTACTTAAACCTAACTAACCTAAGGACATCACACACATCCATGCCTGAGGCAGGATTCGAACCTGTGGCCGTAGCGGTCGCGCGGTTCCTGACTGAGCGCCTAGAACCCAGAGTCATCAGAGCTCAGTATTAGTGACCCTTTGTGGTCTACTTTGGAGAGAATGCTGCTTATCGCTATCCACCTCCAGCATCGTTTCCTGAACTTGCCAATATTTTCCAGGAAGATTCCGTTTAAAACCAAACAGGACTTTTATTTATCCATTCTTAGACGATTGGAAACTGTTTCGAATGTCAATACCGTATTAGGGATGGTAATATATAGTGTTTTCAGTGCTTCTATATTTTTCCCAACCCCTGTACGCCACATCCACCTGAGTGATGATTAATCGTGCGGAGATATTGCTTGCTACACTCGCCTTCTGCTCCAAACAGACCCAGACGCTTCCTATGGGATCAAGACAGCCGAGGTGTGAAGCGGTGCCTCAGAATTCGTCACTCCAGTAAAGTATGCGCTCACTCTGTGAACACGACTGCCGTCGTAATCTTCGAAGATAGGAGTGACCACAAGATGCTTATCATGAAGATGTTGGAAAATGGACAAAACTAAGTAACGAGAATATTGAAATAAACATAAAAGATTCATTTTCACAATAACTCGAAAGACTGGCCCCACATAAATGTACGAGAAGCACCACCGAAACTTCACAGCTCCACCTCCAGCCTGAAGTACGCCTTTCCCATACTGCGAGTTACGCGTCTCATTGGGCAGTTGGGGGACTCGACACCTTCCATAATCTGGAAAATTGGGAAATTGCGACTTTCTATGTTGTTTGGTGCACTTAACAAGTGCAGTTTTATATGCCGTTGTGAGCAGTGTGCCTCTGTGAAGTACCCAAAACCAGATGTCCATCAAATGGACTTCATTCGCAATGGTTGCTTGCAAACTAGTTGAGATGGGCCTGTATTCATGGACAACAGCAATTTCTGTCGGATTTGAAACAGCTGTCACTGGCATGGTGTGACACTCTTGTCCGGTCCCTGTCGGTTAAAATCTTTCTACGACCACTGATCTTACGGCGTGTTACGTAACTGCGGTTGGTACACCATTCCTTGTAACGCGCTGGACAGTCCGCGTCGATAAACTGACAACGGGGCAACTTAATTCACTTTGTGGTCACGCGCAAGTCCAAGCACGATGGGTCCTTTACGCCATTCCGTCACGTCTCCACGAGGACCCATCCTGCTGCTTTTATTCCACATAGTCTACTGGAACATACACATTTCTTCACTTCCACGATTCAGGTCAGCTGTCGAGGGTCAGACGACCACCTGCAGCCAGTTCTACCCATCTACAGAGCTCCATAGCGACCAGTGTGCTCTTTTAATGGGTGACAAATTGTTGTGTACATAGTTCCGCGTAGTCAGCGCATACACTACTTTCCCACTAGAGCGCGCCCCGCTAAGCACAACAGCGCAGGCGCAGCGCTCGTCCGTCTCCGCACTACGAGATGGCGCTATCTTAAAGAGACGGACCAAATTCTGCTTCCGCCGATCCGCGTATTAATATGTAACGCAGCTAATGAGATTGCTGCTAACGTAGAACCTTTTCTCCTCGCGGATCACACTCGCGCAGTGATACATGAACGCGCGAGGTATTATAACGAGTGTACAGACCTCCGATTATTCAGTCTGCATTTGTCTGCATTAGTCTGCATTTGTCTGTACCAGTCTATAGTCAAGTTTCAGTCTGCACCTAAGAAGATTATCATATTCCTGTACATAGCCATGAAGATAAATGAATAGACACTTTGTCAAGTATCAGAGATATGTGAGAATAAGATTAACGTACCAAGACCAAAGGAACTTCAGATTGTCAATTGTAAACAGCATCCAGAATCAAGTCACGTAATGTCTATGCTTTTTATTATTTTAATAAATGTGTGTGAAAATTAATCAAGTTCTGTTTAAAGTTGGTCACCGTCAATCTGCTACTCTAAGCGTGCAAGTGGCATTTCTATCGTCTGACCTAACGGCAGAAGATAAACACGGCACAATAAGACCACGAGACATTTTGCTGACACTCGCCTACTTCATTAGAGCGACAAGTCAAATAATCTGATCGTGTGTGCACCGAAAGTCTTACAGTACGCACGCCACACAAATATTTTGTCCGACGAGGATATAACACATGTGATACCCGTCCTCAACGTGTGTATTTCATTTTTCAGCAACTACCGGTGAGCACTGTAAATTAACTGTTAACGAGAACGCAATATACACATAGCGTCATGTTAAATCCTCCAAAATCATACCTTTTGGAGGTGACCGTCGGAATTGTTTCTACGTGACAGCATTCGCCGTCCCTGATTGTACGGGAGCAGCACCTTGTCCGAGTCACAGCAGTTTGCAATCCGTCACGCCGCAAATGAGGGCAGATACACCAGCTACAGCTGACTCACTCGAGGTGGACCGCCGCGCCGCGGAACGAGTTTCGAGCAGGTGTTCGGCGAGGACGTGTGCAGCGGGCCCCGGCTCTTCTGTCAAGAGCGCTTTCTCAAGCGACTGACCGTAGCAGCGCTTACGGAGGAAAAGGGCCGTCAGGGTTGAGTGATAACACCACATGGTCTCAATGAATGCCAGTGAGTCTGCCACTGGCTAACAGAAGAGAGGCTGCATTTCATCGACGATAGAAGGACGTACAAGTATGTGCCAGGAATACAGCAAGTCTCGTAGGAGCGAAACAAATAAAAAGCCAGGGCGAAATGACTGCAGGAAAAATGTGAAAAATCCGAAAAGAAATTCCCTTCGGAAGGGTTGGTTCAAGCACGCAGCCATGTTAAAACAATCTTCGATAAAATTAAAAGCCAAGATGTCAACATCAAGAGTGCAAGAGAAATTCCACAGTTAAACGCAGAGAAGAGTGTAGCGGGACTTTGAATTTCGCCGCGCTACTCTCGTTCCCTCAGATATAAAGTATACCGTCGCAGCGGTATGAGCGGTCGACGGCAGAGAAAATACTAAAATTGTAACTCTTTTTTTTTGTTTTCTATCCGTCCATTGTCTCTTGAGAGCGGAAACTTAATGCAGACGTAAAAAACTTATTAGCTAGTCTTGATCTGATTAAGACGACAAAACTTATTAATGTGTAGACATATTGTGGAATTTGTTATGAAATTCGGAGGATGGAAGTAGCAACGTAAAATAAATTGCATTCAGTGTCAAGATGATTTTTATTTGTATAAATTAGTGATTCCTGGACGATTGCAAGATTTCGGAGCAGACTTTTCACGCAGAAATGAAGTAGAAGATTTTTGAAGACCTGGACGCCGCACGAAGGAAGACATGTTAACATGGTAAAGGATGAACTCTTATCTACGCCATTTCCCCCTGTCAGTTACATTTTGTTATTCTCTGTTCTTTTTCAAATAATTATTGTAGTGGAAATTGGTTTGAATTTCGCTCAGAAACGCCGCAAGGTCCACCCCAACAATAGCTTTTCCGAACCACGAAGTCCGATAACTTTTCTGTAATACGAAGTCCGATTTGCATTTCATTCTTTCACTTTTTTCACGGTCATTAACGATTTAAAAAAAAACCTTTTTATTCACCTTTTCTTCCCATATTTTCTTTTCTTCTCTTTTTCTTTTTTATTAACCACTACAAGAGAGCAGATAGCTACGCATGAAGGCCTCTACGATAAGCAGAAATTTCTGATAACGTGATGCAATACGTAAAGAAAGTCAGTATGGAAGACCTGGGGGATGCAGTACTGAAGTCTGAATTTAACAGAGCTTTGCAAAGCTTGCTATAAGATAGGCGAAACGCATAGCAAATATTCTTTAGGAATTTCTAAAATCACTGTGGGAAGTGGCAACCAAATGGTAATACAATTTGGTTTGTGGAATCTATGAATTTGGAGAGAAACCACCAGACTTTGAAAGGTGGCTACACTGAGTCACAGCGCCGGAGATTGCGCCAAAGATTATTATTCCGCCGCCTCCACTGGGCAGTAGTAGTTCAGAGGATGTCGAGGGCAGTTGTTCTGTTGGGCAAGAGAGTAGACGCTGTTCGGTTGGTGTACTGTATAGATGGAAGAAGTTGCAATTGTCAGAATATATTTGAGAAAGGAGATGGGCTTTTGATTTATGATGCTGGTGTAATGGAATATTTTCGTCAATATACTCGTATAATGAGGTAAAAAGGTATTACAGTTTTCTTTAATGACAATACCTCTTGCTCACAGGTACAGTCAACAAGCATCTGGCTCGTGTTCATTTATTAGACTTGTAATTCTGGTTTCTATGTGCAATTATCGTATTTCTGGTTTTTCAATTAGTTCATTGTAAATGGTGTTTAAAATATTTTGTCTTATTGAGAAAGAACTGAGCGAGATACATGTACGCTGAGTCACACTACCACACACAGAACAGTTACACTTGTGCTTTGTTGTTTCGTAGCTTTTATAGTTGCAGGGAACTTAATTGATCAATTGTGTTAATGGAAATTCCTTGTCATTCTTTATTTTTATTTTATGCAGTCAGATTGCGTGCTAATACTAGTCAGGGTCAACCGGTTACGAGACTTCATAACCGGTCACACAGCTACTAAAATTATTGCATTTATTCATTAATATTAGTCCTTTCTTTTAAATTAAGCCCCCATGCAACTTTCGGAAAAATACTATGCGCACAATCCCGGAGATAGTAAGGGCAAATATGTGCGAGAACTATCACACAATAATCTTAACAGCTTACGCATACAAGTTACTGATACGAATAACATACAGAGGAATGGTTCAAATGGCTCTGAGCACTATGGGACTTAACATCTGAGGTCATCAGTCCCGTAGAACTTAGAACTACCTAAACCTAACTAACCTAAGGACATCACACACATCCATGCCCGAGGCAGGACTCCAACCTGCGACCGTAGCGGTCGCGCGGTTCCAGACTGAAGCGCCTAGAACCACTCGGCCACAACGGCCGGCTACAGAGAAATGGAAAAGGAAATTGAGAATATGTTAGATGGTGATTGGTTTAGCATTAGGAAAGTTAAGGTCAACAGAGAGGCAGTTCTGACGTTGCGCCTCATAACGAAAACAAACTTAAGAAAGATCAAGACCCTCTGATAGGATTTTTTCGACCTAGGCTAAAAGACTTTCACAATTCTCAGGAAAATAGCTGTAGGCTACGAGAAAAGATAGGTAATATGTAAAAGCTCCAATAGGGGGAAATAAGAACGAAGACAAAGAACGAAGTGCTCGGATTAGAAAGAGTGTAAAGACACGGCTGTAGTGTTTTGCCACAGCTGTTCAATCTACGATCGAAGAAGAAATGTCGTAAACAAAAGAAAGGTTCAGAAGTGGGGTAAAAGTCGGGATGAAAGAATATCGATGACTGATTCGCTGATGAAATTTTCTACCAACAGTGAAACTGAGGAACACTTGCAGAACCTGTTGAATGAAATAAACACTCTGATGAGCACACACTGCCGATTGAAAGTAAACGGAAGACGAAAGTACTAAGGAGTAGCGAAAATGAGATAAGTTATAAATTTAACGTCAAAAATAGGGACCGCGAAGTAGATGAAAAGAAGCAATTCTGCTGAAACGAAATAACAAATGACGAACGAAGCAAAGAGGACAAGAAATAGACTAACACAGGCAAAGAGGGCATTCCTGGCCAAAAGAAATCTACTAGTTTAAAAAACTGGCCTTAATTTGAAGAAGGAATTTCTAAGAAATTATGTTTGGAGCACAGTATTGTATGGACAGTGGGGGAAAGGGGGAAGAGGACCGAAGCGTTTGAAATGTGGTGCTACAGAAGAATGTTGGAAATTAGCTTGACTGATAAGATATGAGAAATGAGGAGGTTCTCCGCGGAGTCGACTAGGAGAAGGGTACGTAGGAAACACTGACAAGAAACAGGAGAGGATGATAGGAAATGCGCTAAGCCACCAAGAAATAACTTCCGTGGTATTTGAGGAAGTCACACAGTGTTAAAACTCTAGGGGAAGACAGAGATTGGACTGTATCCAACAGCCGGCCGCGGTGGTCTAGCGGCTCTAGGCGCTCAGTCCGGAACCGCGCGACTGCTACGGTCGCAGGTTCGAATCCTGCCTCGGGCATGGATGTGTGTGATGTCCTTAGGTTAGTTAGGTTTAAGTAGTTGTAAGTTCTAGGGGACTGATGACCACAGATGTTAAGTCCCATAGTGCTCAGAGCCATTTGAACCATTTATTTGTATCCAACAAATAATAGATAACTTTGTGTGCAAGTGCTACTGTGGAATGGGTCTCTGATAGGAATTGTTGGCAGGTCGCATCAGACCAGTCGGGAGACTATTAAAAAAAAAAAAAAAAAAAAGCCCCTCACTATGTAAAATCATCTTGATATTCACAACAATCCGACTTCCACGTAAGGATGCTTGGTGTTGCATACTTTCCACCGTTAGTCTTCCAGTATGGAAGGCTCAAATGCTGTTTCACCTTTAATATGAGGTTTCTAGCAGTTATTCGCTAGAGCAAGCAGGGCTACTTCTACAGCGTCTCAAATAACCTCCTCCGCAGTTGAAACATGTGGATTCACCATACAGACATACATACATTAATACTTGCTCCATAGATCCTGAATACGACATTTCTTAATGATGTGGAACGTGCCATGAACGGTGAACACTCAAACGTCATCGGGCAGAACGTCTTTCGGACCACTGTTATGTTCGTATGGGTCAACCGCCAGAGTAGCGTACTATCGAAACCTTCCGACTTGCGGGTGGCTGTCAAGATGAAGAGTAACGGTATTCTGTCCAAAGTGGTGTTTTTGCTTCACGGTGAGCCCCCGGCTCATTTTGCACAGGACTCAGTTAGACTTGCTGCTTCTCTGGGCTATCAAATTTTGCCCCACCCCTCGTGTTTTCCTGACATGGCGCCCAATGACTTCTTTCTCTTCCCTTGGACGGCCAAATCCTTGTGTAGAAACCACGTTAAGCATAACGATAACGTGATTTTCAGGTGGTTCGTTTCCTGAAGAACCAAATTTCAGACTTATACAACAAAAGTATCTGCCAAGGTATCAGTTGCTGCGAAAAATGTGTCGCACGGAAGAGTGAATAAGTGGACCGACACCGTCACCAGGTGTCGTGATCGCTGCATTTTTTTTTTTAGGATGATAACTAAAACTTTATAATTACTCCGAGTAGAAAACACGCCCAATTACTACATCGACACCACAGAAACGAGCTTGCTCGAGTTTCTGAAGAAATCTTTCTCGTAACGTACTGGTACTCGAAAGATTTTGACCTTATAATATACTAATAAGCAGTGACACGTTTCATCATTTTCGTTCGTCTCGGTGACAGCACACGAACAGACTATAACAGACGTGTTCTTGGGCTCCGTCAAAGGCAAAAACGGCGGAGCAGACTTTCGGTGAACAATACACTAAAATTGTTGAAATGACGATGAGTAACCTGTAGATTTTTCATCACGTATAATGACATCGCTGGACGCTTTGTTCATTGCGGGTGGGCAGTTTTCTTTTTTAGAAAATGACGAAGATTTGTTGGAATTACTCTATCACAATGTTCCTTGCAGTATCATGCAACTACGAGGCTTTTTCTTTTTCCCCCACCTCCGATCACTCGCGAAATGGAAACCACAATGAAAATCAAATTTTTTTTTTATTCTTAGCAGTTACCTATACCTCCCAGCTACTTCTCTACATAGCCGTCGCTCTGACTTAAGACATTTGTCATAGAATGGTACCAACTTTACAATATCTTCGTCATAGAGGTCAGCCGTCTGTGGTTTCTGCCAGTTCTCTAAGCTGGTCTCCTGTTAGCTATCCGTGCCAAAATACTTTCCTCATAGCCAGCAGTTCATGTAAGCAAAGAGATGAAACGAAGAGGGAGCCACGTTCTGGCTGTATTGTGGGTGGTCAACCACGTCCCACTGAAAACGCTGCAGGAGCGTCGTTGTTGCGCCTGCAGTGGGCGTCCGAGCACTGTCATGAAGGAAACGCATGACAGTTACGTTATGTGGACTGCATGCTATCAGGCACAACCCCTCAACAAGCGCTTCACACTTGGCGGAAGACTTATTTATTCTTCTAGGCATTTTTACGTACTCACTGTGCACTCAGAACTGAAAAGTGTGACTTCACGCGATCGACAGGCATACCAGGGACACTGTACAACGCGTCATCGGATTTTCACCGTAATTTTACTTTCACGACCGATAGATCGAAAAAAATTGCCTTCGTACTGTACTGACATGAAATTTCGTAGCTAATGAAACAAAAAAGGCAAATATGAAATGCTACTAACTAGTTTATTCTCTAATTAATGTATCGTGATTTCCGAAAAAGAGAAGCCGAAAGCTGTTTCCTGTTTTGCAGAGATATTTCATCAGTGTCATTTTTTTATATTGAGCATTATTAGTGAGAAAGGACTGCGTAGAGTTAAGTGTTTACTTCTTCCATTGTGTTGGTAAGCAGCATAGAAAAGTGGAGGTACGCAACATTAATGCGAGTCTACGAACAGAAGTTGAACCCCCTCAGCTAAGTGGTGAAAGAATGTACCGAATTCAACGCAGAATTCTTTGTGATACCAAGAGCCACGGTGTTTTACGAGCAGCTTCCTCAGAGAACGAGATAAGCACCAATGGCAGTATCGCACCGGAGAGCTTGTTTTCTAAAAGGCCAACGGGAGAGTGTTCCCGTCTGGAGAGAATGCCGGCTAATGGTATGCCCTGAGACAAGGAATGCAGTCACATTCGTTCCTGCCCGTCCAGAAGATAGGAATTCTTCTCGAGATTGTTGCTCTCAACACATCCAGCTGTGACTTCACTCCGGCCTCGTTTTCTCTTTCCGTTTCTCGTCAGATGCCCAGACAAAATCGGCTTCGTTTTATGAGTAGTCATGCCGTCAATCTTGCAGTTCGCTCCTACTTGCACAGCACTCAGCTGGGACAAATCTGCGTCATTTGACGAGATATCCCAGATTCTTTGTTGTGGGTACACCGCGGCTAAATATGTTTCACTCCTGATTTGCGCCTTACATAAACACTGAGCTACGAATGAGTGACTTGTGGTACACTGAGCGAGGTGGCGCAGTGGTTAGCACACGGGACTCTCATTCGTAGGACGCGCCCGGTCATCCTAATTTATGTTTTCTGTGATTTCCCTAAATCACTCCAGGAAAATGTCGGGGTGGTGCCTTTGAAAAGAGCACGGCCAATTTCCTTCCCCATCCTTTCGTAATCCGAGCCTGTGCTCAGTCTCTATTGACCTCGCTGTCGACGATACGTTAAAATCTAATCTTACTTCTTCATTACTTATGGTGCGTTAAGATGGAGACAGAAAATTGTCACCGTTCTGCATCTTTCCTTCTCCGTAGTTAATCTGCCATACCTTTAGCTCTTTTTCACAGTAACTTTGCACTACTGCATTCACAAATATAATACAGGGTGTTTCACGGTTCATATTACACACTTTTAGAGGCTTTAGAGGTGACTTAATAGGCCAAGTTTTATCTAGGAAGCCATGTCCGGAAACGTCATCCAACTACACTACAGAGCGTCAAAGCTATAGGCGCCGGGGCCTGTAAATGTATGTATATACATGGTGATTCCGTTATGTTAAAAACTTTCTAGGATGATGGAGATGAATGAAAGTATGAGTTTGAGGTAAGTGTACCTGGTTCGGAATCTACCGAGTCGAAAATTACAAGCGAAACTCTTTCTGATACCTCTGACAGTCGAATACATGTACCAGTGCTATTGTTGCTGAGAATATAGGATATGTTACATTCAGAGATGATAGTATGGACCAAGACGAGAAAAACTGTCTACTAAACATGGGCTCTAAAATGCATACCTGAGGAGTTATGAGCACTTTTCATCTTCGCTGCTGTGAAACACATTCTCCTCTACTGAACAAGAGCTCATAGCTTTTAAGGTATGCATTTTACAGTTCATGTTTACCAGGCATTTTTTCTTGTTTTCATCCATACTACCACCTCCGAAAGTTGCGTACCCTACAATCTTAGCAACAACACAGTACCAGTACATGTATTCGCACTCCACTGTCAGAGGCACCACAACAATTTTCGCTTATAACTTCCGATTCGTTCGTTTCCGGTACAGGGATCGTCACCTCGATTTGATACATTTGTCCTTCTCCATCATCCTAGAAAGTCTGTAACATCATCACGGAATCATCCTGTATATACATACACTTACAGACGCCAGAGCCTTCAACTCTGATGCTCTGTAGCGGCGTTGGATGACGTTTCCGGAAAGGTAAACCCTCATCTACTAAGTCCCCTCTACAATCTCTAGAAGCGTGTAACATGAACTGTGAAACACCCTGTATAATCCATGCATGCAAGGTGAACATTAATAAAACCGACAAACTGCAGGGACGGATTCCTGACTGCAAACGGAGGAAAATATGTCCTATGAACATGCGTCCGGAAATGCATCGTTGTCACGGTAGATGGCGCTGACGAATGAAAGTTCCTCTAACCACTTGCCGTGTGCTCCTTGTGTGTTTGGAGGCTGTGTGATTGGCGCAGAGTACTGTAAGCACCAGAATGGTCCGATATTCAAGTCGAAAACCAGTCTGGAAAGAAGCCCGTAAGAACCACGTACCTATCAAAGTGGTGGGGGTGGAAAAGCAGCGAAGACGACTATGCGCGAAAAGCCATATTTCATTTATCGAGTATTTGAGAAGGAGAGCACATAGTGACTTGGAACAAATTTGAGCGTAATTTCAACCCTTTAGAAACCTTTTTCTCGCTGACCTCACCGATACATTATTCAGGAGATGACGTCATACACAATGACACGCGTGAGAAACTGCAGCATCATGCATTACGTTTTAATGTATTATTCTTTACTACTTGCTCTATTATAAGACATTTCGCAGACAGTAGACACATATACTAGTAGGCGTACTCGAAAAATTGTATTATTGTGAAGCACATACGTCAGGGGATACGACGTCATAGACATTAAGCTGAGTAAAAATGAAATTTCAGGGCGAAATTCACGAAAGAAACAGGTGAAATATGTGTGAAATGTGTTAAAATACGTGAAATATATTTGGCACTTCGTACGCAGGGAAAGTCAGGGGGTGAAAACATCATCATAAACCCCTGGAACGATATTAATCAAAATTGGTAGACATATTAGTTACGATCTGAAAACAAATACTGCGGTCTTAAGAACCACCAGCCTCCTATTGGAGTGGGCGTGCTAACGTGGAGAGAGAGGAAGGAGGAGTGAGGAGGTGGGTGAGGAGGGATAGAGAAGGGGTGAAGGATGAGACGGAGAGAGAGAGAGATGGGAGAGGATGAGGTGGACAGAAAGAGGGGAAGGAGGAGGGAGACTAACAGACGATTGGAATAATAAACACATACCCGGGCAACGCCAGGTATCCAGCTACTCTTTATATAAAAATATATAGAGAATAATGAGTTACTGCAGTTTCCTCCGGAAGAGCACCAAGTACCCGTATACTCAGGTGCCACTGAGTAAACGACAGTCCACAGAGAGGGCGCCACCCATGCTTCCACAATATTTCACACTAATAGTTCCCAAGGGAACATCTATCCGCCCAACGCGTGTATAAGCGGATGCAGAGAGTGTACGCGCTGTATCATCCGTCTATAGGCTTCACCATGAACCAAACTGGACAATCTCCAAGTGATCGCAGTTGTCGTTCGTTGGGTTCAGGAGTACGCCAGAGCTAAATACAGATCAGATCAGATCAGATCAGTGCAGTTTAGCTATTGCTACACACCACCCTCAGAGTAAAGTTAAGTAGTGTAGCACTTCTATTAACAAATTATTATAAATTGTTGCTAATTTGTGTCCCGCCATGTTTTCAGCGATTAACTATTTGACCCTATGATGAGACTGTTCCGTTGCTTCGTGCTGAAAAAGCGTAAGCACCCTTAGCTGCTTTGGATCACGTTCAAATTTCATCGAATGGGTCTGAACGGTCCCTGATGGTCCAGCCTGCACACGAGAGCAAAAGTTGTGGTCGCGTTACGCTCCGAACGAATGTGATCACGTTCGTTGCGGATGCAGTCCCACAATGTCCTTAGAGAAGGGTTGAAACGCCCGAGGGTGTCAGCAGGATCGAAGAATGTGAAGAACGTCTTCCCGTTACACATTGCACTACGAAATGTTGTCTTCCCCCAGGGGAAAAAGTTCTTTCCTTAACAGTCTTTTTGTCACCCCGTGCGACCTTTTCACGCTGTTTCTGAGTGGCGGTGTGTCGAATGTTTTCTCGGCCAATTATAAGAAACCCGCACGATTGCAAAGCTGGGCGCTGTGGTTTGACCTCCATGTCAGAGGCGTCGCAAGCTGGGGAGACATGTAGGTAAGAAGGGCTGTGACGACCACCCTATCGTGTGACACGTCGACGGCGGCGTTTTGGGCAATCGTGGTGAAATTTGGTGCCAATGTGATATGATTAGCCATCCTTACAGGTCACATGAACTCCTGAGCTGTGGTCTTGTTTTTCGAAAGTGTCGACGTCGTGCTATCTGGAGCGTCGTCGAGCCTGCGGGTGACGTCACACGGCGCCATGCATTTGCACCATAACAATCGAAGGTTGGACGCATCTTTAAGCCAAATTTCAAATTTAAACGCCGCAATGGATGGGAATTACGACATTTCGAAAAAGTTATCCTTTAATTGGGTTGGGTTGTTTGGGGAAGGAGACCAGACAGCGAGGTCATCGGTTTCATTGAATTAGGGAAGGACGGGGAAGGAAGTCGGCCGTGCCCTTTCAAAGGAATCATCCCGGCATTTGCCTGGAGAGATTTAGGGAAATCACGGAAAATCTAAATCAGGATGGCCGGACGCGGGATTGAACCGTCGTCCTCCCGAAAGCGAGTCCAGTGTCTAACCACTGCGCCACCTCGCTCGGCGATCCTTTAATTCTGTTGCGCAATGTGCAGTGATGACTGTTCAAAAATGTTCAAATGTGTGTGAAATCTTATAGGACTTAACTGCTAAGGTCATCAGTCCCTAAGCTTACACAATACTTAACCTAAATTATCCTAAGGACAAACACACACACACCCATGCCCGAGGGAGGACCCGAACGTCCGCCGGAACCAGCCGCACAGTGATGACTGTTACTTTGAACGGCTGGAATGTATGTTTTTTAGTTGATTAAAATGCTACCAATATATCTCGGGTAAATTACTTGGGGTCTTTATGACCCCAGTGATACTCACTGAAACGCAAAAATCCTGGAAGTAGTTGGGTTAAACAATCTGCATGTTGGAGAAGCTGCAGCTTGTAATAAACATTAGAGTGGGCATTTTCTTGTCTTAGACCTAAATTTGAACTAATAGTGTTCATTCTACAGAACCGATTATTTAATTTGCAGTGAGGGTAGTGTCGTTTGATTTTAGGGCTGCCAATTGAAGTTCCATCGTTTCAGCCATACAATGCGCCCCTGATAACATACACTGCATAGATGTTATAGAACTGAGGTGACAGTGTACAACCTGCCTTACTCATGAACGTATTTTTCACTCTGCTTCGGAATGCGCGGAGATACGAAACTTCCTGGCAGATTAAAACTGTGTGCCGAACCGAGACTCGAATACGTGGCCTTTGCCGCCATCAAGTTCTCTACCGACTGAGCTACCTAAGCCCGGCCCGTCCTCACAGCTTTACTTCCTTCAGTGCCTCATTGCCTACTTTCCAAATTTCACAGAACCTCTCCTACGAAAGTCGCAGAACTAACTCTCCTGGAATAAAAGGGTACTGCAGAGAGATGGCTTAGCCACAGCCTGGGGGATGTTTCCGGAATGAATCTTTGGTACTTTCCTTCTGGAATCATCCCTCATGGTGTGGCTAAGTTTTGTCTTCGCAGTATCCTCACTTCCACGAGATTATTGATTAACAAGATGCAGAAATATCCAACTTGCAGATTGTTTAACCCACCTATTTCCAAGATTTTTGCGTTTCAGTGAGTATCACGGGGGTCTTACAAGTTTCGTAGAAGAGGTTCAGTGAGAGTAGGTGATGAGGTACCGGCGGAAGTAAAGCTGTGAGGACGGCTGGTGGATCTTGGGTAACTCAGTTGCTAGACCACACTTGATCGCAAAAGGGAAAGGTGCCGAGTTCGAGACTCGGTCCGACACACACTTTTAATCTACCAGGAAGTAGCATGACTCCTTTTCACATCGAAAAACTCAGAGTATTCATCGCGCGTTTTTATGGTTGCAGTACGACTGTTATAAAGACCTTTTATTAATGATATTAGGTGTTTTGGAACCCAAAACTCGTGGAGTTCATCCTATGAGGCGATAATCGGAGTGACGCGTCTGCAAAACCGAGGTACCACTGGATAAGGCTGGGCGTCGGCGCTCACTCCCAGACAGTGCTGCGTCACGTTCCGGCGTGAAGAGCCGCTCGCCGAGCCTCCCCAGACGCGTCTGCCCGTCTGCCCGTCTGCCCCGATGGGATCATTCCGAGGGAATGATGGGGCGACAGGCGAGACGACGCAATCTGCGGCGGCCGGCACTCCCACGGCCGCGCAGGCGGCGACAAAGGCGCAGGAGCTGCACTGACCACCGCCGGACTGCGCAAGCATTCCGCCGCCCGCCATTCACTCCGTCCCTTCATCTGCCGCCTGTGCCGTCCGCCGTCGCCTCGGGATTCGCCACGCGCGTCGGACGTCGCAGAAATTGGCAATTCCGTCTCGGGGCGGCCCGGACGCCACCGCGGAGTGGTTTTTGCTCCTGTTGTCAGGTGTCTGCGAGCCGGGGCCAGCGAATTGGGTCGGCAGGTGGGAGCGCAACCATTCTGTGCAGCCCTTTGTACGCGTGTGGGAAAAATGCCCAACACTGTTGACCGGATGCAAACCGCAGGTTGTGAAAACTATCTATTTAACTTACAATCGACATAAGCTTGAAATTAGGTTTTGCAATCGTTGCAAGAAAACTAACACAATATATTATGAACTTGTCAGAAAAGAAAATTGTAAGAGTACAGATTAACAACGATGTTACACAGCAAGATGGCGAGATATTACAATTAGTGTTATTCAAGACAACAACTGGACTGACACAGCGCCGCGCGGTCTAAGGCGCTGCAGTCATGGACTATGCGTCTGGTCCCGGCGAGGTTCGAGTCCCCTCTCGCGCATGCATGTGTGCGTCTGTCCTTAGGATAATTTAGGTTAAGTAGTGTGTAAGCTTAGGTTCAAATGGCTCTGAGCACTATGGGACTTAACATCTATGGTCATCAGTCCCCTAGAACTTAGAACTACTTAAACCTAACTAACCTAAGGACATCACACAACACCCAGCCATCACGAGGCAGAGAAAATCCCTGACCCCGCCGGGAATCGAACCCGGGAACCCGGGCGTGGGAAGCGAGAACGCTACCGCACGACCACGAGATGCGGGCTGTGTAAGCTTAGGGACTGATGGCCTTAGCAGTTAGGTCCCCTAGTATTTCACACACATTTGAACATTTTTTGAACTGACACAGTATTTATTTAAATGAAAATCTTTCTGATGTAACGTGTTTTTAGAAAGGACTAAAAGATACAGTCTGATGCCACCTCCAACGACTTACCTCAAAATGGTTCAAATGGCTCTGAGCACTATGGGACTTAACATCTGAGGTCATCAGTCCCCTAGAACTTACAACTACTTAAACCTAACTAACCTAAGGACATCACACACATCCATGACCGAGGCAGGATCCGAACCTGTGACCGTAGACGATTTACCTCTGGCAGCCCTTAGCGGCGAGTACCGTGCGCGGGTACCGTGCTACCTCAGTATAGCTATAATTCTACTAGCTGTTACCAGCTTTGTGTTTCAGTGCCTTTAATTTTGTGTGGTTTTAATAATAACTTCTTAATGAAGTATTTTATGTGATGAAAGCATTATTGCTCTTAAATTTGTTCGCCTGTTGCTATACGTAATCATGAACTTCTCTCATGAAGACACCCATAGTCGGTGACGAAACTTGGTAAAATAAAAATTTTGTTGGAACCCGTTGGCTGTTTTATAGTCATCATATTCTTGCAAGGTTGCTGTCTCACAGCCAAGTTTAAGACTGTATAAGTATAAAACAGTTTCTCCCAGCCGCATACACTTTCCTAACCCCATACAAATAGTCCTGAAAACTTGTGCTTGTGAATTTTTAATAGCCATCAAAATACTTGTAGAATATAAAACGAAAAATGTGGTGCGCATGGAATAGATAACAATGAGGTGAACTATTCATGCATCATTTATGTACTGCATGAGCCCCACGCTTTTCGTTTTCATTTTTACAAGTATGCCGGCCGAAGTGGCCGTGCGGTTAAAGGCGCTGCAGTCTGGAACCGCAAGACCGCTACGGTCGCAGGTTCGAATCCTGCCTCGGGCATGGATGTTTGTGATGTCCTTAGATTAGTTCGGTTTAACTAGTTCTAAGTTCTAGGGGACTAATGACCTCAGCAGTTGAGTCCCATAGTGCTCAGAGCCATTTACAAGTATTTTCATAGCAAGAACTCCGTCTTCAGGCCACGAGTGGCCTACCGGGACCATCCGAGCTATTAAAAATTCACAAACACAAATTTTCAGTACTATCTGTATCGGGTTAGGAATCTGTATGGGCCTAACATCATTATTGTACACTTTTTAGTCCGTTTTAAGAACATGTTATACTAAAAAGTTTTTATGTAAATAATTATTTTATGTTCTGGTGCACCAAATTTTTCAGAATAAAACTCCTACCCATAGTGGATGTGGAGCACTGCGACTGTAATATGAAAAGGTTTTCAGAAGTTATCACAACCAGTTGCTTTTTTAAATAGATGTATTTCAGTAAATTATGACCGGTTTCGAGCTGCCTAGCAGCCCACCTTCATATGCTACATTTATACTTATTATATTCTTGCAAGGTTGCTGTCTGACAGCCAGGATTAAAACTGTAAAAGGTATAAAACAGTTTCTCCTCTGCCATGCAGTCTTCTGACCCCATACAGATAGTTCTGAAAATTTGCGCTTGTGAATTTTTGATAGCTATGGAAATACCTGTAGAATTTAAAACGAGAAACGTGGTGCACATGCAATGGACAACAGTACACTACTGGCCATTAAAATTGCTACACCACGAAGATGACGTGCTACAGACGCGAAATTTAACCGACAGGAAGAAGATGCTGTGATATGCAAATGATTAGCTTTTCAGAGCATTCACACAAGGTTGGCGCCGGTGGCGACACCTACAACGTGCTGACACGAGGAAAGTTTCCAACCGATTTCTCATTCACAAACAGCAGCTGACCAGCGTTGTATGGTGAAACGTTGTTGTGATGCCTCGTGTAAGGAGGAGAAATGCGTACCATCACGTTTCCCACTTTGATAAAGGTCGGATTGTAGCCTATTGCGATTGCGGTTTATCGTATCGCGACACTGCTGCTCGCGTTGGTCGAGATCCAATGACTGTTAGCAGAATATGGAATCGGTGGGTTCAGGAGGGCAATACGGAACGCCGTGCTGGATCCCAACGGCCTCGTATCACTAGCAGGCCAGATGACAGACATCATATCCGCATGGCTGTAAAGGATCGTGCAGCCACGTCTCGATCCCTGAGTCAAAAGTTGGGGACGTTTGCAAGACAACAACCATCTGCACGAACAGTTCGACGACGTTTGCAGCAGTATGGACTATCAGCTCGAAGACCAAGCCTGCGGTTACCCTTGATGCTGCATCACAGACAGGAGCGTCTGCGATGGTGTACTCAACGACGAACCTGGGTGCACGAACAGCAAAACGTCATTTTTTTGATGAATCCAGGTTCTGTTTACAGCAAAGTGATGGTCGCATCCGTGTTTGGCGATATCGCGATGAACGCACATTGGAAGCGTATATTCGTCATCGCCATCCTGGCGTATCACCCGGCGTGATGGTATGGGGTGCCATTGGTCACACGTCTCGGTCACCTCTTGTTCGCATTGACGGCACTTTGAACAGTGGACGTTACATTTCAGATGTGTTACGACCCGTGGCTCTACCCTTCATTCGATCCCTGCGAAACCCTACATTTCAGCAGGGTAATGCACGACCGCATATTGCAGGTTCTGTACGGGCCTCTCTGGATACAGAAAATGCTCGACCACTGCCCTGGCCAGCACATTCTCCAGATCTCTCACCAATTGAAAACGTCTTGTCAATGGTGGCCGAGCAACTGGCTCGTCACAATACGCCAGTCACTACTCTTGATGAACTGTGGTGTCGTGTTGAAGCTGCATGGGCAACTGTACCTGTACACGCCATCGAAGCTCTGTTTGACTCAATGCCCAGGCGTATCAAGGCCGTTATTGCGGACATAGGTGGTTGTTCTGGGTACTGATTTCTCAGGATCTATGCACCCAAATTGCGTGAAAATGTAATCACATGTCAGTTCTAGTATAATAAATTTGTCCAATGAATACCCGTTTATCATCTGCATTTATTCTTGGTGTAGTAATTTTAATGGTCAGTATTGTAAGTAGGTGAAATATCCGTGCATCAGTTATGTACTGCATGCGCCTCACCTTTTTGTTTTAAAATCTAAAAGCATTTTCATGGCTTTTAAAAACTGAGAAGCAGAAATTTTCAAACCTGTATGGAGCCAGGATTCTGTATGGTGCTAAGAGATATTTTATACTTTTTAGTCCGTTTTGAAATCGTGTTATATTAAAAACTTTTTAGTCAAACAATTATTTTCTACTATTTAGTCTTGTGTGTGTCAAATTTTTCAATCAGTATCAAATACTTTGATGAGTGTACAACAGAAACTTGTGATAGATTTCAGGATTATTTCACTTTCTCTTCACCTGAATCAAACAATACATTGCTTCCTCCTACAGTTCTCACGAAAAGACGTCTAAGGTAAAAATTAGAAAGACTCGAGCTCCCAGGGGGGCTTACCAGGAACCGTTCTTATAACGAAACATTCGGAAGTGGAACAGGAAAAGGAGCGAAAAGTAATGATACAAAAAATATCCTCTACCACACACCAGGCAGAAAAGTGGGTTAATATTGCATTGTCATCTTGTTCTGAGCTATGTTGAGTGTTTCAAGTCTCTAGCTCAAAGAGAGTTAATACCGTATTAAAAATCTGAAGTTAGGTAATAACGAAATATACCATACTGCCAGTCATTTGATATTCACTGCTGGATAAAGATGTACTCGGACATATGCACACATTATGGTTTTCATCCAAGTCTCATAGTTAGCCTAAAATGTACAAACTGTGATAATTTAGCTTTTCCCGATTACTGTGACTAGCAATATTCAACTATAAGTGTCACACTAATTTGCTCTTCATCGTGCAACCGCTTACTGCGTCGAATGCACCCCATAAACAGAAAGGGGCTTTCTTCCGAGCCTTCTTGGAGATCTAGGTGGTACAGGTACAGTATACTTTACAGCAGGTAACGGAGCCTTCATTTCGCAGAAATTGTGTCATAATCTACGGAAAAGTGAAACCGCTCTTCCTCCACAGTTGAACAAGCGTGCGAGACCAGCTCTGCGTCCGACAGAAGCGCCAGCGCGTGTTCCGCATTCTGGCAGAAGAGTAAGGAAGCACAGCCACAGTACAGGACACCACTGGTTACGCAACAGACGGAGAAAGCGCAACATCCTCCTCACCTCTTCCTGCTGGCCACGCGAATCCGCTGCTCACCTCGGACACGGCTTTTTCTCTGGAACGGACGAGTCACAGGCGCATGGCCGCTGCAGATGCGTCCTATCGCCTTCATCCTAAAGTACAGATGCCGTTCGTCGCAAATCCGGTATGTACGGTTCGTGGTATGTTAGTAGAGATGTTTCACATCAAAAAGAGAGATCGCACTGCTTCTTGTTGCCAGAATGAAAATCTGCATAGATTTTTTTCTTTCTTTTTTTTTGTGTTTTAAATAATCACGGGTGATGATTGTGATACTCTGGTATTTAAGTCTATCCACATCTTCTTTAACGCTAGACTCGTATTGGGAATCCCCGTTCGGCCTACTGGGTTACAGTTTGCCGTTTCCCAAACCTGTTAAAGCAAATGCCGGGATGGTTCCTTTGGAAAGGCCACGGCCGGTATCTCCAATCCAAGCTTGAACTCTGTCTCTAATGGCTTCGTCATAGACCGGACCCTAAACCCCGATCTTCTTCCTTTCGTGGAACTAGCGTTATCGTCAACGATGAAGGCGCTTTTGTTAGACACCATATGCCCTTTACTGTACATCGCTCGCTTAAAATGGCCATATAATACTTAGCTGTCATCCGTCTGCCCAGTTATGACAGAAACAAATCCGCTACAGTCTTAGGCCTACCTGCATGGCTTCGGTACCCTTTTTGACGTGCTAAATCTGTCTTCTTAGTGACATGTCGTTATGACATTACCGTTCGGCTGCAGATTTTTAGTTTTTATCAGTCTCGTTGGATTATGACTGTAACTCATTGTGATGCAGGCGTGGGGATCGTCTTTGAGAGTCATGATCCACATCCAACGAAAATTTTACTAAGAACATTTATATACCGTGTTTGACCATTATAGTTTTAAAAAAAAGGGACGAGTAGAGAACAATGAAACAAGCAAATAATCCTAATCAAAACAGGTCTCGAAACCATTGGTTTTCCCAGTCAATGTATGCATAGGTGAAGTCAAGCCAATGTTTCAACACTGTTAATGTCAAGTCTACCTTCTAGCTGATGTCCCTTAAGTTGAAAGGATACATATTTGGTACATGCATGATGGTGGAACAGCATAGGTTCATGTGGTTATTGTGCGTGAACCTTCAACTACATCCATCACATTCACTCATACCACGCCTTTCTGGGTCCCCCCCCCCCTCCCCCCTTCACTCCATTGGAATTATTTCTTTTTTTTTATTTGGGTACTTAAAACTTTAGTGCATTCCATCCCTCTTTGTAGTGCGATGAACTCTGGGAACAGATTGTAGATGGTTATCAATGCAGCTGAAATATGCCTCAGATTTTTAAAAGTGTATGCATATCGATGAGGAGACTTGCTGAATCCTTCCTTCACATGAATAATGGGTTGTTATAATGTGTCTGTCAAGAAGTGCATATCTACAATTTGACTCCAAATGTAATCAGTCGTAATATGTGACATCAGGGAAACTATTGATTTCTGGACATACGTTTATTAGTACGAATACCCTTTTCCTCGCGGCTTCACCTGTGTATGAATTTGACATATACATGTAGAAGATTCCTCCTCCTCCTCCTCCCCCCCTGTCTATGTCCATTTCTTCCTCCTTCTGTCCACCTCATCCTTCCAAGCGTCCATATCCTCCACCCCACTCTCTCTCTCCTCATATCCTCCACCCCCTCTCTTTGTTCATTTCCTCCATCCTCTCCCTCTGATCTTGCCCCATCCCTCAGACCGTATCCTGTCTCCCTCTATCTTTCCATCTCTGCCTCCCTCTCTTACTTTTTAATGGCCCACTGTCTCTTTACACTTTCCACCTGCTTCCTGAATCTACCCCTCCTGCTCTGTCTCTGTCCATATCGCCCTCCCCCTCACTGTGTCCATACCCTCCTCTATCAATCCCAACCTGTCCCCAGCCACACCCATCAGCATATGTTGCTCAATAAATCAGGTCTGTACTACACCCTCATCACACCTGTCATACTGAGCAGGCTACACATCAAGGGCTTGACAATCATTTATTTGCCTCTGACAAACAGATCACCCTGCAAAACAGGTCGTAAAACAGGCTGATACTGTTCCAACACAACATGACTGTCATGCAGCCCAGCCTACGTGTTAGGGCCCAGAAAAATCTTTTCTTGCCCTGACATGTAGACTGCCCTGCAAAGCAGGTTGTTTTGGCAGTCGTATACTTTTCCCACACAACATGCTTGTTGTGCAGGGTAGTCCATATCTCTTCTCCTATTGGAACTATGTGACTATAAACCCCACAGTGCTGCTACTCGTGAGGCCTGCTGCTTTTATACCGAAGTTGGTTGAAATCGATCCAGGGCTTGGGCGAAGATCTCAGACATACACTCTGCTTTACATATTTAACAGATTTGCTTCTTTCACTGTCCACTACTCGCCCCTGTATTTTTACATGTATCGGTTTCCATGGGCCTGAGGTGATTTTTGGAAATAGGGTAGTATGAAAACAGTTTGAAAACTGTAAAAAATCTAGAAAATTACAAACAGTTTTATGACAGAACTGTTTTTAGTTGCTTGCTTGAGGTCCTGCCCACATGGATGGGTTTGCAGACTGATCAACTGCAGAGAGCATTCCAACCACAATTAGAAGCATCCATTCACAGGTTACCACACTTGCTTCTAATAACATATCAGACACGTTGAAGGCACAGGTAGAGCTGGCAAACCACGTGGTGCACAGTAAGGCAACACAAAAAGGGAAAGACACTTCACTAAGAGAAAATTAATAGAAGTACTTTCCTCACTACTAGCAAAAACGACTGTCAGAAACATCATTCGTCACACTTAGACACTCGCATAACCATTATCTGGAGCGTCGTTCACAGTCGGGGTGCTAAGAGAAGAACTCACAATGGTGAGTACACACTTCGATTTTACACCGTGTAAGTTATTGTTCTTGAAAGTTACAGTATCCTAAAGCGATGTACTAATTATTAGGTAAACAATTTATTATTTTAAAACAATTTATTTTTATTATTATTACGTCCTAGGCAATTGTGATATGGTAAAAGTGGAACTGACAGCAAATTATACGAGGGTTGGAACTTAAATAGTGGCAACTATTTATTCACAACCGATACAAAAGAGTTACATGTTTGCACCAGTTACTGTCCTTCAAAGTAGTCACCAGCGTTGTGTAGAACCCGTTGCCAGCGATGTGGAAGGCGTAGTGTACCATTAGCAGAGCCTGTTCTGTTGATGGTGCGAATGGAGCGGTCTAATGTCTGTCGTATCTCTGGAACAGTTCTGAAGCGAATGCCACGAAGTGGCTCCTACATCTTCGGAATCAAAGTCACAAGGACTTTAAGTCCGGGGAGTATGGTGGACGGTACAGTACTTCCCAGTCCCATCGACCGAACAGAGTAGCCACAAAAAATGGCTCTGAGCACTATGGGACTTAACATCTTAGGTCATCAGTCCCCAAGAACTTAGAACTACTTAAACCTAACTTACCTAAGGACATCACACACATCCATGCCCGAGGCAGGATTCCAACCTGCGACCGTAGCAGTCCCACGGTTCCGGACTGCAGCGCCTAGAACCGCAAGACCACCGCGGCCGACCAGAGCAGCCATAGCTCGCGCTGTATGCGCCCACGCATTGTCGTGCAAAATGATGGGTGGGTTGCGCAGAAAGTGTCGCCGCTTCTTTCGCAAAGCAGGTCGCAAGTGATGCTCCAAAAACGAACAGTAATATTGTGCATTGACGGTCTGCCGTGGAGGAACGTAATGCGTTAGGATAACACCATCATAGTCAAGAGATACGGCAAGCTCTCTCGTCAAAACCTATAGTTGAACTCTCTGTAAACATAAATAAGTTTGTACAGAACCCTCAGAGAGCGAGTTCTATTCGGACTTGTCCGATTTCTCTCTACTGCGTCGGCATTGTTCTATGGGTTGAAGTAAGGTTAGTTGGTGGCCGGATATCCTTCCTTAAATTGTGTATTTTCAAACGTCCCCAAATCATTTGAAACGAATGCCAAACTGTTTCCTTTGAAAATATTACAGCCCACATGACGCACCATCCTAGTCACATCCGGCTAAGTGCTCCGCCTGTAATTTCCTCCTCGTCGATAGGACATTAAACCTCAATCTTCGTTCTACATATAAATCTACACGATTACTGTACAAATTTCACACCGTAAGTGTTTGGCATGGGGTACACGGAACCACTTTCAGTTTCGTTATCGCCCACTCACGAATAGCATGTTGAAATACAAACACCTAAATCTTTCTGTGTTTGCTCTGATTTCACTTATTTTATTGCCATGGTCATTCCCCCTTATGTAGGTGGCATTAAAAAAAATATTTCGGTATTCGGAAGAGAATGTTGGTGATTGAAATTTCATGAAAAGATCTCGCCCCAATGAAAAACGCATTGTTTAAGTAACAGCCACAAAAACGCGTTTATTATATCCATGACACACTCACCCCTATTTAGCGGTAATACAAAACGAACTGCCATTTTTCAAATTTTTTTCGTTGTTCTCCGTCAATGTTATCTGATAAGGACTCCATACTGTGCAACAGTACTCCAGAACAGGGCGGACAAGCGTACTGTAAGCAGTCTCTCTTATAGATTTGTTGCACCTTCTAATCATTCTTCATGTAGCCGAAATACAACAAACTTTTTTAGTAATGCGGAGGACTTCACACTTTTTATTATTTAAGACCAATTGCCACTTTTCGCACCATACATGTATTTTGTTTAAACCATTTTCCAATTCGTTTTAATCTTTTGATGAATTTAGTAAAAGGTAAAAGATCAAAGAAGACTGTTCAAGGTGTCTCCTAAATCGTTTACATACATTAAGTATACAACAGGGCCTATAACACTTCCCTGGAGAAAGCCAAGTATCAGTTCTGTCTTGGTAGATGCCTCCCGTCAATTACTGCGAACTGTGACCTTCCTGACAATAAATCACGAGTAGAGTCGTACAACTGACACGCTACTCCACAGGTACGTTATTTGCTTGGAAGCCACTTGTGCGGAACTGTATCAAAAGTTTTCTGATAATGTAGAAATATTGAGATCCCTTGTCGATACCACTCATTATTACGTCTGAATAAGAAGCCAGTTGTGTTTCAAAACGTTGTTTTCAGAAACCGTGTTTGGTTATTTGTCACTAAACCATTTTCTTAGAGGTATTTCGCAGTGCTACAACACGCCGATTTTATATATTTCCTGAATCTGTGAAGGTTATTTATCACTAGAACATTTTGTTAGAGGTATTTCATAATGCTGGAACACACTGATTTTATCCTTAGCGCATTAACTACGACGGCAGATTGAACTAACAACTGTAAATAACAGATGTGCATCCGAAACAGTCAGCTGTGAGCAGGCAGAGTAGCGAACGCGCGACCGTAATGTACCAAAGTAGCTGTGTTACAAATACCACAACAAATGTCGAACACATTCTCGAGAATGGAAGAAGAAAAATGTATGTGTAATGTTTGTCCCGCACACCCTGACTGCCGAACAAAAACGACAGGTGGAAGCCAAACGCAAAACGCGGAGAATTCTTTTCGGACAAAAATATCACTAGTGACGAGACGTGGTGTTATCAACATGAACTTACTGCAAAACCAAATTCACTAATGAGTCAACGCACTGAGGACATAACCTACATGGCGGGGTATGTTCCAAAATCCTACAACAAATCGATTTCAGTTACATGGGTCTATAATTTAACGGACTACACTACTGGCATTAAAATTGCTACACCACGAAGATGACGTGCTACAGACGCGAAATTTAACCGACAGGAAGAAGATGCTGTGATATGCAAATGATTAGCTTTTCAGAGCATTAACACAAGGTTGGCGCCGGTGGCGACACCTACAACGTGCTTAGACGAGGAACGTTTCCAACCGATTTCTCATACACAAACAGCAGTTGACCGGCGTTGTCTGGTGCCACGTTGTTGTGATGTCTCATGTAAGGAGAAGAAATGCGTACCATCTGCACGAACAGTTCGACGACGTTTGCAGCAGCATGGACTATCAGCTCGGAGACCATGGCTGCGGTTACCCTTGACGCTGCATCACAGACAGGAGCGTCTGCGATGGTGTACTCAACGACGAACCTGGGTGCACGAACGGCAAAACGTCATTTTTTCTGATGAATCCAGGTTCTGTTTACAGCATCATGATGGTCGCACCCGTGTTTGGCGACATCGCGGTGAACGCACATCGGAAGTGTGTATTCGTCATCGCCATACTGGCGTATCACCCGGCGTGATGGTATGGGGTGCCATTGGTTACACGTCTCAGTCACCTCTTGTTCGCATTGACGGCACTTTGAACAGTGGACGTTACATTTCAGATGTGTTACGACCCGTGGCTCTACCTTTCATTCGATCCCTGCGAAACCCTGCATTTCAGCAGGGTAATGCACGACCGCATGTTGCAGGTCCTGTACGGGCCTTTCTGGATACAGAAAATGTTATACTGCTGCCCTGGCCAGCACATTCTCCAGATCTCTCACCAATTGAAAACGTCTTGTCAATGGTGGCCGAGCAACTGGCTCGTCACAATACGCCAGTCACTACTCTTGATGAATTGTGGTATTGTGTTGGAGCTGCATGGGCAGCTGTACCTGTACACGCCATCCAAGCTCTGTTTGACTCAATGCCCAGGCGTATCAAGGCCGTTATTACAGCCATAGGTGGTTGTTCTGGGTACTGATTTCTCAGGATCTATGCACCCAAATTGCGTGAAAATGTAATCACATGTCAGTTCTAGTATAATATGTTTGTCCAATGAATACCCGTTTATCATCTGCATTTCTTCCTGGTGTAGCAATTTTAATGGCTAGTAGTGTACTTCTCCTTCCTTGCTTGTATGTTGTTGTGACCTATAAGACTTCTCACTCTGAATATGTAGAGATCATTCGTCGAACAAGTGGTTGCGTATTATTCCCTACTACCTTCTGTGGTAGCACGATAAACGTTGTTTTGTGTAGCTTATCTACACGGTCCAATTATATTAATGTGACCACCGCCTGTGTTCGACGTCGACGTGCAATAACAACGCACGGATGGCAAGTGGCAGCACTAGGAATTTTGGGCATATAAGAGTGTGTGTGTGTTTGTGTGTGTATGTGTATGTTTGTGAGAGGGGGGTAGGGGGCGGAAAAATAATGCAGTCGTTGTAGTAATGCGGGAACGGAGCGATTTATCTGACGTCTAGAAGGGCGTATTTATTGAATTTCTGGCCGACGGTGCAAGCATTTCCAAAAATCTGTAAACTGTTCCCATGACACCGTGGTTATAGTATACCAAGCATGGCAAAATGGCCCTATTCAAAACCGGCACCGAGGCAACTGTGGCGCACCATGGGCTATAGATGATAGAGGTGAACGACGGCTGCACAGATGTGTACGGGAGAATAGACGTCCAACTATTGACCGACTTACTGCTCAGATGAACCAAGGGGCTACCTACCAACAGTTGCAGCATTTTGCGCCTCCGCAGCAGGGCGCCTGGTTCATGTACCCATGCTGACTGTTGTTCATCGGCGAAGGAGGCTGGAATTTGCACACCAATACCGCAGCTGGAGTCCGATGCGTGGCGACTGATGGCCTTTTCAGATAACTCACGATTTTAGCTCCTTAGGGCAGATTGCTTTGGCGTGTACGGCGTGAACCGGCTGAAAGGAAAGACCATGCATGCATTATGGTCTGGGGAATGTTTTCGTGGTGTTCCGTGGGGCTGGAAGGCACAATAGGCCAACACAAGTGTGCAGCCATCCTTGGGGAACACGGGCAGTTCACAAACAGTTTGTTTTACCTCTGCACGATGCCATCTACCAGCGGTACAATGCAACATATCACGTAGCTCGCAGCGTACGTGCGTGGTTCGGAGACCACCGGGATGAGTTGACCGTACTCCCCTGGTCACCAGACTCCCCGAATTTAAACCCAATCGAAAATATGTGGGACCACATTGATCATCAACCGAGAATAGTAGCGCAGTTGGCCACGGCAGTGGAGTCGGTATGGATCCACATCCCTTGTCGGTACGTTCCAGAACCTTATTAACTCTCTTCCTGCGTGTCGCACAGCGGCCCGCGCTACAGAAAGTGGTTATTCAGGCTTTTGAGAGCTGGTAACAATGTGAGTGGATAATGTAGCACGCCGCTTCCATTATACCGTGTAAAAACTCTACGGAATGATGGCTGAGAGAATATGGAACAAAAAAGTTCTAATGAACTTAGTCCGGGAATGAATGGTGTCCATCTAGAGACCATTTATTCAATCATACTTTTTTTTACAGATATTGCGATCTCATACGCGCCGTAGCATGCAGCCGCAGTTACAGTACGCATAGTTTCATCCTAGAGGGTGGTACTGTTCCTTATACGTCATGCCCTAGCGCCCTCTCCCGCTATAACCATTGGTAACCTGTTCGATTCACTTCTCTTGCTGACTCACCTTGAAGTGGATGTGATACAGCGTAGTATACGATGGTTCCATATTCGAGTCGAGAGCTTGCCGACATGGTGTTTACTTACGGAAAGGCAAACGGCAACAGGCGACGGGCAGCAAGGTTGTAGCAGGAGATCTATCCCCGCTGACAACAACCACAGCATTGAATATTTGCAACAGTGTTTCGCCGTTTGAGACAGGGTCGTTTCAGGAAGCAGAAAATCATGAATGACGTACCCGAAATGTTCGGACAGCAGGCTTGGAGGAAAATGTGATTAACACTGTGGAAGGCGACCGCCGTGCAGTACCTGGAAGTTGGCTCGCCAGTACAGGGTAAGCCAGACGACCGTGTGGAACATTCTCCATGACAATTGTTACTACCCAAATCACGTACAGCGTGTGCAGGGCTTGCTAGCTACAGACTTTCCACATCGGGAGCAGTTTTGTCACTGGTTTCTTCGCCAGGCAACCACGATTCCGGGATTTGTGTCATCCATCCTGTTCACAGACGAGGTCTCCTTTACGCGGAGTGGTATCTTCAACTTTCATAACAGTCATCTGTGAAACAGTATGCAGAACCCCACGGCATGGTGACAGCGAATCATCAGCATCAGTGCAGCCGGAATGTGTGGGCCGGGTCGTGCGGGATTAGCCGAGCGGTTTAGGGCGCTGCAGTCGTGGACTGGGCGGCTGGTCCCGGCGGAGGTTCGAGTCCTGGGTGTGTGTGTTTGTCCTTAGGGTAATTTAGGTTAAGTAGTGTGTAAGCTTAGGGACTGACGACCTTAGCAGTTAAGTCCCATAAGATTTCACACCCATTTGAACATTTTGTGTGGGCCGGGATGATTGGCGATCGCATTTTGGGATCAGTCTTCCTTCCACGTCGCCTAACAGCCTGGAACTATCGATGTTTCTTGTGGGTGACTTTGCCTCCCCTGCCGGAAGAAGTGCCGTTGATTGTTCGAAGGGTTATGTGGCTGTGGTGCTCCAGCCCACGTCACCGTTAACGTCGCGACGCATTTCATTCATGTCTTTCCTCATCAATGAGTAAAGTGAGGGAGTCCAGTTTCGTGGTGGGCCCGTTCAACAGAACTCAACCCGTGTGATTTCTGATTATGGAGCCAACGCAAAAGTATCGTATATTTAGTGCCCATTCCATATGTTGAGACACTGGACCAGTTTATTTGTGTTACCTTTGACACTTCTTCGGACGCAGCCTAGCCGATGTGAACGTGTGAGACAGAACGGCGCGTTCATGCATGTGCGTAGGCACACGGAAACCGTTTTTAACACATACTGTATCCGTGGCTGCATGGTATACCGCGTATTAGACCACAGTCTCTATAACCAATTATGATTGAATTAATGGTCTCTAGCATGGAAACCTTGCATTTCCGGACATAAGTTCACTAGACATATTTTGTACCCTATCCTCCCATCGATGAATCCCTAGAGTCTGTACACGGTGGAAAAAAATCACCCTGTATAAATCTGCTTCTGGTTCCCCTAATGTGAAAAGATCGAGGCTTCGCGTCAAACAGCGGGCCGCCGGCCGCTACGAGTCAGGAGGTGATTTCCACAGCCCGGAAGCGCGCCGGTTGTCGGAAAGCAAGCCGCTCCAGCGCACACGCTCGCGGATTGTCCTCCGGAGGACGTCAGCGAGGACGTCCGCTCTGCCTGCGGCGCAGTTCCAGGCACATCGTAATGACGTCTGTTCGGAAAAAAACAGGCACCTCCACAACAATGGTTCCCAACTTCTTTCAGACCATCACCCCTGAACGCGATGAGATGTCGTCCAGCACAATGAACACAGTTTGGGGCGTTTTTAGATTCTTTAAAATTAGTCCTCCTATTTTTGAAGTGACACGTCATTTACGCACTGAGGTGACTAAAGCCATGCGGACCTCCGAATACTGTGTCGGATCCTTTTTTTTTTTCCCCAGCCTAGTGCATCAACTCGACTTGGCATGGAGTCAACAAGTCGTTGGAAGTCTCATGGAAATATATTGGGACATAACTGCGAAAGTGTTGCCGGTGCAGGATTTTATGCGCGAACTGACCTTTCTGTTATGTCCCACAGATGTTCGATTGGATTCATGTCGGGCGGTCTTGTTGGCCAAATCATTCGCTGGAACTGTCCAGAATGTTCTTCAAACCAATCGCGATCAACTGTGACCCGGTGATATGGCGCACTGTCATCTATAAAAATTCCATCGTTGTTCGGAAACATGAAGTCCATGAATGACTTCAAATCGTAAGTCAGTGTTTTGTTCAACTGAGCAAGAAGACTCAGTCGATTTCGTGAAACACATCCATATCATCCTGGAGCCATCAGCAGCTTGTACAGTGACTTGTTGACCATTTTAGTCCATGGCTTCGTAGGCTCTGCGCCACACTCTAACACTACAATCAGCTCTTACCAATCGGAATCGGGACTCATCTGCCCAGGCCACGGTTTTCTAGTCATCTATAGTCCAACCGACATGGTTACGAACCCAGCAGAGGCGCTGCAGGCGATGTCGTGCTTGCATATCCCATTAACGCCAAATGTCGCTGCGCTGTGCTAACGGCTACGTCGCCATACGTTCCACATTGATTTCTGCGGTTATTTCACGCAGTGTTGCTTGCCTGTTAGCACTGACAACTCTATGCTCTCAGTCGTCAAGTGAACACCGTCGGCCACTGCCTTGTCCGTGGTGAGAGGTAATGCCTGAAATTTGGTATTCGCAGCACACTCTTGACACTGTGGATCTCAGAATATTGAATTCAGCCGGCCAGTGTGGCCGAGCGGTTCTAGGCGCTTCAGTCTGGAACCGCGCGACCGTTACGGCCGCAGGTTCGAATCCTGCCTCGGGCATGGATGTATGTGATGTCCTTAGGTTAGTTAGGTTTAAGTAGTTCTAAGTTCTAGGGGACTGATGACCTCAGATGTTAAGTCCCATAGTGCTCAGAGCCATTTGAACCAATATTGGATTCCCAAACGATTTCCGAAATGGTATGTCCCATGCGTCTAGCTCCAACTACCTTTCCGCGTCCAAAGTCTGTTAGTTTCTGTAGTGCGGCCATAATCACGTCTGAAACCTTTTCACATGAATCGCCTGAGTACAAATGACAGTTCCGTTAATGCACTGCCCTTCTATAGCTTGCGCACACGATACTAGCGCCATCCATATGTGTGCATTTCGCTATCCCATGACTTTCTCACCTCAGTGTGATGCTTCGTTAATGTTCAAAAATTGAAAATCGTGCAGTTTCTACGTTTTTCACTAAAACAAGAAATAACGAGTCAATGGTGAGTCGGTTTAGCTTATTTCTAACAATTCTTTCCTGTATTTGGTTTGGTATCCGCCATAGCACATCCGTGCTCCATGTTCTTTTGTTCAAAGTCTATTTTCACGCTTGTAATTGGTGGGATAGACTTGCATTGTTCTAGCTCAGTGACATACCTAGGACGTACTATGGACTGAATTGGGGCTCGCACGTATCCAGTTTAGTTAACAAAGCTTGTGACAAAGGTTGCTGTCTACATTATCAATTGTACCTGCTCTTTTAAGAGTGACTGTCAGAAGACAAAAATGGTTCGAAAGTGTGATCAATGGCCTTCGACATTCATCTGAAACGACTGCAAACCCTTCAAACCAAGGTATTTCGGGTTACAGCAAACGCTCCCCGCAATAATCTCAACATTTTCGTTAGGCAACGCTTAAGGCAATCCTTAATTTACCAAATCATTCGCCAAAGGATCAGTTGTATGCGATCCCTCCAGCCTTCCATTAAATATTATCGAAAACAATTTTTTGCGCCCATAATCTCACAAATTCCTCAAGGCCAAAAGCCCCAAAATTCGTCTCAAAAATGACCAAAGACCACCCTACAAAGACGCTTTAGGGATTTACACACAGTTGCAATAAAACTATACACAGATCATGCTTCTTCATTTCTCTAATCGTCTACAGCAGTCAGGAGAGAAAAATGTCCTCGGAGTTTCTGGTGTTGCGTTTTTGTTGTGGTCTTCAGCCTGAGGTGCTTTTCTTGTTGTTTGTTGACTTAAAGTGACCGATATATTGCGAGATGCCAAGTCTTTACTCGTTTCCATGTAATAACAGTTACCTTCTTTTCCGAATTTCACGATCGCCGTCCTGTTCTCTCTTGATGTTAATCGCGGGCTTCGTTTCCGATTGCAGAGAGGCGAGGACTGTAAGAGAGCTTCTACATTTAAATAACTCAAAACGAAATCACAAAACACTGTTTCCATAATTCTTCTATTTTCAAATACGTTACCAACTGACAACAACTGATAATTAACAAGCCTTTCACACAACATTTTCATTCATGCTTCCATGCTTCATCAAGACCATAAGTTCGAACTTTACTCCAGAGAGGCATGGTATAACAACACTCATTTTTCGTTAGTGCTTGCTCACTGCCAGGCCCCTTTTTTCTCGGAGGTCCAAAGCACCCTATAGATCGACTGCAAAGTACAAGTGACCCCTCACTGGCCAGTCCAAATTATTCATCCGTCGTCGCTTTCTGCGCTGTGCCCGCATTTTTCTTTCTCTCATCTGCACATAAATTCCAACAAACCCAGGCACAGTAGATGCCCTTTACTCTACTGTTAATTAAAGTCACGTTTCTCAGACGCACATTTTTCTTCAGTCTAGGAAAAGGAAAGTGGGACGTGTCGCTATGCTTTATAGCGCCATGTTCCACTATAAGCACGAAGACTAGTTTGACGCAGCTCTTCACGCTATTCTATCCTGTGCAAGCCCTTTCATGTGTACATAACTACTGCAACCTACATAAATCTTGAACAGGCTTACTCCCCACACTTCATTCCTTTTCCAAAGTGAAATTCCTTGATGCCTCAGGATATGCTCTCTCCAACGATTCCTTCTTTTAATCGAGTTATGCTGTAGATTTATTTTTGCCACAATTCGATTCAGTACCTCCTTATTAGTTGTTCAATCTACCCATCCAGTCTTAGGTTTTTTTATAGCACCATTTCAAAAAATTTATTCTATTGTCTGAACTGTTTATGGTCAACATCTATATGAGGCCACACTTGAGACAAATATTCTATTGTCTGAACTGTTTATGGTCAACATCTATATGAGGCCACACTTGAGACAAATATCTTCAGAAAAGACATGTTAATACTTAAATTTGCATTAGATGTTAACAACTTCCTCTTTTTCAGAAACGGTTTTATTGCTATTGGTTTGCATTTTATATCCTCTGTACTTCGGCCATTATCAATTAGTTTGCTGCCCAAAAACCAAACCTCATCTGCTCTCATCTACTACTTTCAGAGTCTCATTTCCTAAAGTAATTCCCTCAGCACCGTCTGATTAAATTCAGCTATCTTCTAGCTCGTGTTCATCCTAAAATCTCCAGCTATTGTTCATCTTAAAATCTATTTCCCAGACACTACCCATTTCATTCAGCTGTTGTTGCCAGTACTTTACCATCTATGGCAGAACTACAGTGTCATCGGAAAAGCTTAAAATTTATATTTCTTCACCCTGAACTTTAATTCTCTCTCCAAATTTCCCTTGGTTTTCTTCACAGCTTGCTCAATGTACAATTTGTGGATAGGCTACAACCATGCCTCGTCACCCTCTCAACTAAGTTTTCCCTTCCATGTCCTTCGACTTTTAGAACTGGTTCCTGTGCAAGTTTTAAATAATCTTGCGTTCGCTGTATTTTATCCCTGCTAACTTCAAAATTTCAAAAACTGAAGTCCAGTCAATATCGTAACCACCTTTCACCAAGCCTATAAACGCTATAAACGTAGGTTTCCCTTTTTTCAACGTGTCTTCTAGAATAAATCGTAGACTCACTACTGCCTCGCATGTTTCTACATTTTTCGGAACCAAAATTTATCTTCCCCGAGATCGGGTTGTAGCAATTTTTCTGTAATAATTCGTGTGTTTCTACAGTGTAAGGACCATACTGTCTCGTGTTATGGTCGCCAATACTTTTGCGATCATTGCGACGCTGTTCCGATGAACAACAGGAGTGGACGTTACGGACTTCCAAACGCGGCATTATGGGGAACTGAGGGTTTAGAGGCACAAATCGTTGAAACATGACGCTATCACCAGATGCGACACCTTTTGACTATATCTTCTTCCCACATTTAAAGAACTTAGTGGCTAAAAAGTAGTTTGTGTCTAGTGAAGAGGTGGCGTCTCTGTTGGCAGATCTGTAGGCAACTATAACGCCTGAACTTTTCGAACGCAGGTAGGAATCAGCGACCATAAAACTATTACACAATTATTGCTCCCTAGTGCCGTGGGAGCAGGGAAGTAGAAATTCCTGTCTACCGAATACAGGCTCAGAAATGATTAGAAGTTATCTTGGTAGTCAGCAGGAAACATTCAGGTCTCAGGAATAGAATGTAGAGGATCTCTACCATAAATTCAGACGTATTTTAAGCCACGTGCTAAATATTTTGAAGTCCAGGAAGATAGTGAGGATAGTAAGGACTCGCCACCATTCAGTAATAATAATAACAACTAAGAAGGTAAAGAGAACCGAACAGTAGATTTAAACAAAGCCGAGCTGTCACAGACAAACAAAAGATGAACATATTCGAAAAGAATCGGAAGGACAACTATGTGGGAAGCGACCAATAAATTCTACAGCAAGATCAGCTGAGTGGTAAAAAAACCAAAAATGTTTGGTCTTATGCAAAATCAGTCAGTGGGACGAAGTCGCCTGTCAGATTCACGTTGACCATGATTGCTGCGAAAAATATGGTCACACTGTGAATTTCATCGGACATATGTGTTTTATCATATTATTATTATTATTATTATTATTATTACTATTGTTTCATTTGTTCTAATTTCTGTGTGTATGATGAAGCGTGGAATTTTTTTTAAAAATAAGCATATTCTTCTATTGTTCTCAATCTGTAGTTTGGTCGGCAGCAATTCTCGTGCATTCTTCCCAGTCACTTTTCCTTTTAATAACTTCACAATCGATAGACAGTTTCTCTGTAGGTGTCCAACCCATCGGTCCCTCCGTTACTTGACAGTCCTCTTGTTGTTAAAGAATTCTTCATTGGTCATTCTCTCTGTTTTTAAAATCTTTAGGGCTCTTCTACGATATCATGCCTCAAAATCATAGTCTTTTCCGTTCTGGACCCCCTACTGCTCATGTTCCCGACCCATATAGGACAACGCTCTAAGCAAAAATTTGTACATACTGTTTCCTGACGTTTAATGTTATTAGATATTCGTAGACGCTTCTTCTGTTGAATGATGTTTCAGCCTGTGCAGTTCTGCATTTAATCTCCTGGCATGGTCTGGCTATCCTCTGTTACTTTACTACCTAAATGCATGAAGTTGGTCCCTTGTTTCAGATTGTCTTCATCAAGAAGTAGGTTTGCTGTTTTTGGAACTTAACAAAAAACAGGATTTCTTACTCACGAAGAAACAGTCACAATCGCAAAATATCAAATATTTGAAATGACTGGTTTCGGCACATACAGAACGCCATCTTCAGATTGATTGCACTGTAAAGATTATATAAGTGGATAATAATTAGGGAAGCCAGTCCTGCATAAAATGTACAAGATTAAACTAAAACGGCGTGATGTTTTGCCTATTTTCTCAACACGTCACCAGCTACAGCAAATGGATAAAACATCACGCCTTTTTAGTTTAATCTACGTGCATTTTACGAAAGACTGACTTCCCTAATTACCTTGACTTTTATAATCTTTACAGTGCATACAATCTGAAACTGGCCTACTGTATGTGCTGAAACCAGTCATTTTAAATAAATGATTTTTGCGATCGTGTCTGTTTATTCATAATTATCAACAGTAAGATTGCTGACACTCCCAACGATGTTGGTTAAAGTCTTGAAAGCGGATTTCAGTTTTCTCCTCATTTATTTCTGAAAATGCCTTGTTCATTCCTACTAAGGCGTTTCGGATACTGTTTTCAGATGTGGATTACGCTGCTGCATTAGCTACATATTAAAAAAAATTTATGTTTTAACGGAGTACACTTATTCATTCTACAAATGTATCTTTGCATTCGTTAATATCGCATCCTCAGTGCATATGGTGAAGAGTAATGAGAAAATGCTGCGTTCCAGCAGAACACATTCATTTACTCTTGCAAATTTTGTTTCATTATCTTTTATTTTGACAGTTGCCGCCTAATTCATGTACAGCCGTTGGTTTATTTTCCCGTCTGGGTGATCCAACTTAACGCGCCCTAATTTTGCATTATTTTAGACCAATGTACGTTGCAAAAATTTTCTAAATCAATAAATCCTACAAAAAAAAGTGCTGTATGAAAATGTGCAAATCATTTGTAGGTGCTAAAATAGCGCTAATCACGAAAGCCAAAGGCCAGTGGCAGAGGAACGCTTACTTGTCGTTTCTAGAGATCGCATTAAAACCTGCACAGTGCGGATTTATCGACTGATTTCTGGATACAAAGTCGTGGAATGGTGATTTCTGCTGAAGCCAGTCATACAAAGCGCGCAGCCTTGTGCAAACAGTTGAGCAATTTCCGGAAGCCGCCACAGCGTAGATGCTATGACAGCTGCGTGAACAGGAAAACAAGCATGGCACATACCAGCACCAGGGCCGCAAGTGTTGTCTCACATTCCTTGCAGATCATAACTCCGCTGAACTACAACTCAGGCGGGCTATCAAACTGTGATACAGGCGATCAACGCATCAAACTGTGTAATTCCACCTTAGTCAAGTACTTAACTGCGCGGTGGTAATAGCACGTATACGCTAATAACAAGGAAACCATTGAGAACGAGGTCGCCAATTATGTTTACGGCATTCGAAGCCCCACATATTGTCTGTGCTGCAATCACTACACTGGCTGCTAATGGCAACAGGGCGCGGGACTGAGGGTATCCAATGGTGAGTACAGCATGAAGCTAAGGAGCGTAGTTGAACTACTAAGTCGACGAGTATCTCACAGTAGTGCTACAGCGCTGTCAACAGTGGTGTTGATAAAAAGCAGAGCAGTGGCAACGATAAACAAAGCATTGTATCTACAACAACAGTTGCCGAAGTTAAAATTTTGCCGGAATGGAATTTGAGGAATTTAACAGACTGAGAAAGAAGTGACGGATGAAATATCAGCGTTTCTGCAAGATGCGTCAGTGGAATGTGTGATGTATACTCTCGTCTGTACGGAAAATGTACGTGATGAGTACAATGATAACGATACATGCTTGACAAGTGAAACTGATATTGAAACAAGTGTCGAGCCTCGTAGTTCATCATTCTTGTTAGATAGGGAGCCTCAAATCCCGTTTCCAGCGAAACGCAGTAAAGAACAATCGTTGTCCAAGGAGCAGGTACTAAACATAATCTGCAGCATAGTAAAAAAACAATTATGAACATGTTTAGAACAAGTCTACATCAATATGACCGTACTGTGCATAAGAAAAACCACGGATATTCAAGTGAGGCCACAGCGCACTTGTTACAAAAACTGATGTTTGCGCTTTTCAAGCATGCTCGATACAATTTAGAGGATGTGCATGATAATAACCTACTACGTAATGCACATCAGATTGTGCGCGACATAGATTACAGTGATTTCAAGGGAAGCACTAGATGATTGCATAACTTCAAATATTGCTACAGAATTGGAAGACGTAAGATAACTAAATTTCAAACAAAGCGTGAACATGACGATGCACAGCAAACTGCGGAATCGGCCCGATAATGAGATAAACAAATTTAGCCCAACGTTCAGTAAGAAATTCATTTTCAACTCTGACCTATCAGGATTTGAAGAGGAAATTCATTTGAAAGAAACGCAGGAAATCAGATGTACCAAGAGAGCTCTATCAGGATCAACAAACCTAAATGCCTTAATGCATAATACAATTACCCCAACTGTTAATCTGTATTGTAAATTGGCTGGGAAGTTATGTATTGTACTGCGACAAGTTGGAGGTCCTCTGCCTAATACGATTTTTTCTCGTGTGCGTTATCTTGCAAAGGGCAGTAAGAAATATTTACGTAACAGCAAGCAAGATAGGGAAAATGGGCATAGAGCACTACAGCTGTGGTATAAGCACTGCTTTTAGCCAATAGCTGGTCGAAATAACTTGCTTTTGCTTGGTTCCTGGTCTGCGTATAAAAATCATACTACTGTAGAGCAAACTATTCCTTCTGAAAAGTGTATGACGTTGGAGTTCATATCACCTAGAACCACTAGCTAAATTCGCACTCTGGATGTTTGTTTTTTCGCTGCCTATAAAACATATTATCGCACTACCTGCAGCTACGCCTTAAACGATACAGTTTCACAATAAACTCTACGACAGACTGTTTCGCATTGAGCTGCATGCTATCACATTCCATCAGTTCTCATTGCCCCGTTACACTAATATCAGTCTACATGCATTCTTTAAGAGTGGATACGTAACAAAACAGCCTGCATTATTTGTATCTCCCAAGGAGTTCACCTTATATCTTGATGGCGCAAAACTTTCTGATCACTGTGGCGCGCAATTATTCATTCAGTGTTCATGGTGCAAGTTAATGGTTTCTTCTAAACATTTCTTGAAAGTCGACGATGTCCATTTTGTTGAAGCATAACACATACATGCCATAGAAGGTTGATCTCTGCCCCTCTCGGACATTCATTTTATGTCGCCCCCCTGATGCACATGGTGAGTCATTAGCAACTAATATTTTTCCTGTCATAATTGTTAACACAACACTTTCAAATGAGCCTTGTGTGTATTGTACCGGGGACTTAGAAACGACGGAGAGGCTTCATCCCGCCGCAGCCCTTAGTGGTTCACAACCCCACAACAGGTCACAACAGTCCACCCACCCACTTCACCGCTGTCCCACACCGAACTCAGGGTTATTATGCATTTCGACCCCCAGTGGACACCCCCCCCCCCCCCCCCGGAACGTCTCATACCAGACGAGTGTAACCCCAAATGTTTGCATGGTAGAGTAATTATGGTGTACGCGTACGTGGAGACAGTGTTTGCACAGCAATCGCCGGCGTAGTGTAACTGAGGTGGAATGAGGGGAAGCAGCCCCCATTCGCCAAGGCAGATGAAAAACCATCCACAGGCTGCCGGCACACCGGACCTCCTCGACACTAATCCGCCGAGCGGATTCGTGCCGGGGACCGGCACGCCTTCTCGCTCGGGAAGCAGCGCGTTAGACTGCGCGGCTAACCGGGCGGGCTAGCAAATGAGCCTTACTAAAGACAAAACTTGCAACCTCGCAAAGGCGTTCCTTCTAAGATAACCAGTATTGCCCTTCAAATACAGCAGGATGTCAGTTTAGAACTTTCGTCCCGTCGCCTGATCCGGATCGAATACGCCTCGCAGATAAACAACGTGACCTGGTAAGATGGCACAGCCTGGATTTAGTTTATATGCTCTTTCCCACATCCCACTAGATAAAAACCGAGCTGGTATCCTCGTTCTGTCTCAGATTCATGCTTCGCAAACAATGAGAAAAAGGTCTCACTCTTGCACTTGGGATTTACTCTGTACTCAGAGGAGACACACGTTCCGTCCTGCGGAGTGAATAAGGAACTAATTATCATATGTTTTTAATCTCTTTAAACTCATAATCATCACTGTGCAGTCCTATAGCATCGATTTCACATTGACCAGCGCAGCGCCGCTAAACGGCATTAAGAAGGCGCTGACCCGCGTGTCATGGAAAGAGCAGGCAGCGCCACGACCCCAGCAAGACAGAGTTCAGCGCCCTCTGTCAACGTTGATGTAACCAGGCGCCCATCGCTCGTCACTCAGTTCGGCAGCAGACTTCTAGAGCATCAATACTGGGTAATAGGAAGATGTTCCTTAGCCTGCGTTCTGCGAGTAGTAATAGATTCCTAAAGTAGTTGCATACGGCTACTCAAAGTGCTTTCTTGTGGGAGGCACAGGAAGCAAAGCAATCAAGAAGTTAAGTCTCTTTTCTTTGCAGAAATAAAATGTTATATTAATCAGCATGTCATACGTCATGTCATTTTGGATTCCTGATACCATTGCCAACTTCTCTCCTTCCTTATTTGTATCGATGCTGACTCGGCACAGTAGCTGTCACAACAATCATCATCAGATGGAGTACAAGATGGATTGGGGTAGAATGCACAAGGAAGTCGAATATGTCCTTTTCAGTCCAGCACTTCCCCTGAGCTTGTCTGATAAACCACAGAGAACTTAACTACAAATGGGGGATTTCAGCTGCAGTGCTCAGATCATGTTCTCAAAGTTTTTAAATTCTAAAAACTACGAAAAATTAAATACAAGGGACGTAACCTACAAATTTTGTTCATCTCTACATTTGTTTCTTCTTCTAAATCTCTCTTCTGACTAGTTATCAAAATGTTCCGTGTATTACTGTGTACAAGCAATTCTTTGCATCTTCAGCAGCTTCAGGTGGGCATCTGCGTCGAATAATAAATTGATTAAGATTATAAAAATATAATAAAAATCATTGAGCAGAGTAGAACCTCTGCTGACTTCAAACCTACGATCAATAAAGCTGCTTACCATGAATGGAACCGCGAATGACTTTTATCTCAGCACGTTTAGACCGTGTTTCAATTACGTAAAACTAAGTACACGTCATGTGACGTCAGTCATTCGCGTAAGGCCGGGACACGGATATTACCCCACATATTTGCGTTAATAAAAGTTCTGGTCTGTAGACATTGTGATGAGAATCAAACTGACGTGGCAGATGTGAATCATGTAAACTGGCATGCACCAAGAAGTATTGAACAGGAAACTGTTTGCCCACTACCTGTAAGTGTTACCTCCTTACTGTATCGATTCGACGTAAATAAGTACAGTTTGATATCTGAAACAAGCTAACATACAGATGTAAATTTAATGCTATAAGTCCATGTGACTCAAGTACTGTTATGGAGACAGACTGGTTTGAATTTTATATAAGGATTCCAGCTATTGTACCCTCGTATAACTCATACATCACGAACTGGTATTTCTGTATATGTAGACTCAAAGTATCTTGAATAATTCACTCCATCTGAAAACATTTTAAGACCATACTTGTACGTAATGTAATTTCCTTAGCATATTGGTTATCCCCAAAGCTAAAGTTACTCTGTCATTTTGCCTTAAAGTTTTTATGCTAACTTTGTATCGTTATAACTATTGATGGCTGTATGCCTATTATTGCCTAAACCCAAAATAAATAAATAAATAAAATCAGAGGTAGTAATGCTCACCTCTCAGGTCTGCGTGGCGTGCAGTACCTTTCGAGAACGCCTCCAAGGCCAGCAGGCAACCGCACTACCCCGAAGTTCTTAGCACCTACATACTAACTCCCCACACTCTCACTGCGTGACTGGACCGTTCGTACTTCCCGACAACGTTTTCTGAAAATTATTGTGAGTAAAGATATTAGCCCCACATGGAAAAAAAGAACTCATGACAAGCAGTTACAAAGCAATTGTCACGTATTACATTCCACGTCGTGATACGAAGAACGTAGAAATGCTTGAAGATGAACATCCACTTCTTCTTCTTTCATTTCAAGGGCTTGGCATTCACCTGTTCAGAATCCAAAGGAATTTAACAGAACTATTGTATCCGACTCTTCACCGGCCGTCCTATATCCCGTCTTCCAGTTTGCTTAAAATGTAATACTTACAAGGGAACCTCCCCATCGCACCCCCTTCAGATTTAGTTATAAGTTGGCACAGTGGATAGGCCTTGAAACACTGAACACAGATCAATCGAGAAGAGAGGAAGAAGTTGTGTGGAACTATGAAACGAGGTGGCGCAGTGGTTCGACACTGGACTCGCATTCGGGAGGACGACGGTTCAATCCCGCGTCCGGCCATCCTGATTTAGGTTTTCCGTGATTTCCCTAAATCACTCCAGGCAAATGCCGGGATGGTTCCTCTGAAAGGGTACGGCCGACTTCCTTCCCCATCCTTCCCTAATCCGATGAGACCGATCACCACGCTGTCTGGTCTCCTTCCCCAAACAACCAACCAAACTATGAAAAAAATATGCAAAATATACAAACTGAGTAGTCCATGGACAAGATAGGCAACATTGAGGACCGTGTGAGCACAGGAGCGCCGTGGTCCCGTGGTTAGAGTGAGCATCTGCGGAACGAGGGGTCCTTGGTTCAAGTCTTCCCTCGAGTGAAAATTTTGATTTTTTTTATTTTCGCGAATTTATGATCTGTCCGTTCGTTCATTGACGTTTCTGTTCACTGTAATAAGTTCAGTGTCTGTGTTTTGCGACCGCACCGCAAAACCGTGCGATTAGTAGACTCCCAAAAAGTGATGAAAACATAAGAGTTTGTCAGATAATAATTGTCTGAAAATAAAAAATTAAACTTTTCTCTCGAGGGAAGACTTGAACCAAGGACCTCTCGCTCCGCAGCTGCTCTCGCTAACCACGGGACCACGGCGCTCCTGAGCTCATAGTGTCGTTGAAGTTGCCTATCTTGCGCATGGACTACTCAGTATGTATATTTTGCTTATTTTTTTCATAGTTCCACACAACTTCTTCCTCTTTTCTCGATTGATCTGTGTTCAGTTTTTCAAGGCCTATCCACTGTGCCAACTTATAACCAAATCGGAGGGGGGTGCGATGGGGAGGTTCCCTTGTTAGCATGGCAGGCGCTCGGGTAGCATGCTTCTGATGTGGCTATACGACATTTTTTTTTTTTTGTAGTGCCTAATCTCTTCTGTCATTGTCGTATTCTAGGCGCTTCAGTCCGGAACCGCGCTGCTGCTACGGTCGCAGGTTCGAATCCTGCCTCGGGTATGGATGTGTGTAATGTCCTTAGGTTAGTTAGGTTTTCGTAGTTCTAAGTCTAGGGGACTGATGACCTCAGATGTTAAGTCCCATAGTGCTCAGAGCCATTTGAACCATTGTCGAATTCATACCTAGTCGCTGTCTTATGTCTTCACTTCGCACTCTGTCTCTTGATGTTAATCCTGGAAGTGACCTCAGAGTCTTCATCCCAGGTGATTCAAGTCCTTGTTCTTTTTCTTTTCTTAGAATCTAGTTTTCATAATATACATAAGAACAGGCTGAGCCACCGCGTTGTGCAGTCTTAGTGTTATCTTTTACCTTATAGCTCTGCCAAGGTGCCTTCCTATACAACCTTTTATAGCGCTTTGTTTCTGTATATTTTGAATCACATTCGAGTTAATTTTATGTACTAATGTATTTGCCCCGAGATATGTAAACGAATTTACTTATTCCATTACTTTTATTGCTAGTTTTTTTTTCTTCTTGCGAATTGTAAAATATTATTCAATCTCTCCACATTTTCTATTGAACCGCTTTCATTGTGTGTTTAGAAAAACCTGGTCGAACACAAATAAAATGTTTGATAAATTTATTCCTTCCCAAGTCCATCGTATTGGTTCTTTTAGAATCCCATTCTTCTACAAATTTGTTGACATACACAAAAGGATTCATGAAACTCATCCAGAAAACCAAAGGAACATCCAATTGCATCACAAAACAATTAAGAGTAGTACGTTTGTTTGCAGGGCCATCTTTTGCAGCAGCTGTTGAAATCAGTTATTATTGGTTTTCCGTCATGAGCTTAGTGCAACTTAATTAAAGAAAATTACACCAGAGGCGGTTCGCTTTTATTTATAAAAATCGAAACGCGTCTGGTGCAATTCTTTACAAGCTCAAGAGGGAACGCAATAATAACCAATTAAGAGTAGAAGTGTGAATAGAAGTAACTTAAAATACTTCGTTTTTAAGGTAGCTATGCATTTTCTGTCGTCTGAATATCATGGCTGTAAAATACTGGCGTGCATGCGTCACAGTCACTAAAGATCTACACTTTTTGGTGTTTATCGGAATAGCGGAAACACACATTTTCAGGAACTCTGTCAAACGGAAACACAAATCATCGAAGCAGTGAAGGAAGCTTAATATTTTTACCGTTAGGGTTCTAGAACGAACAGTCCACCCACTCTTTCAAATCGGTCATATTTGTTTTTATGTATCACTTATTTCCTTCACTCTTCATCAGTATACATGTCTCTCAGTCCTTCATCTAGAGGGCACGCAGTAATAGCAGATTTAAACTCCACATCAACGTCACAGACGGGACTTCTAAAGCGGTAGGTCAGCTGGACCAAGTGTTGACAAAATGTCAGTGTTTTTACGGTATAGGGAGGAAAGTTGTTCGGGGGTAAAGGAATTCTACCTCCAAACTCCGAAAATCACTTTGTGATGCTTGACGGATGGTATTACGGGTCTCCTATTGCCTTTACGTAAGACCAAAACTTCAGCATTTTGATCAGATCGATTGACAAAATTCTATTTTCGAAATCGTGGAATGCTTTTACCATTGCTTTTCTTACGCTCATTTTAGCTTCATTATGGCTTCTTAATAAAGAAGTCTTAGGCTCCTTGTGATCGAGGCTCGCTTTCTGTCCGTGTTTCGTTTCCAACACGTAACTGCGGAAACAGGGTTCTACCTAGAGTACACATAATTGTCTTCCCACGTTTCGGTCAAGTTTCACCATCATCAGTGAGTTCGTTTTATTTTCTCTCTAATAACAGGTAAAAGTTTTGCGTAACAACAGATCTTTATACAGTTTTGGGATTACGGTATAACATTGGTGACAAAATATATACCTTAATATTGAATACCCTCAGAAAATTATTTTTTTCAGTTTTACCGCCATGTTTGATCTGAAGATAACTGAAAGTCTTTCAAAAGCTTGCCAGCCTAGCTTGATGTGTTGGAAAGTATTCCAATCATATGTCTTCCGTCACATCTAAAAGCTGGCCAAGATGATGTATTCTCTTACATTGAGTCCTACGTCAGACGTAACATTTGAAGTAGGAAGGCTTATGTTCTGTCCCGCAACCTGACATTCCAAGACGAGATCCGTACATCTGTAGTTCTTCAAAGTCACTTGCCAGTAGTTCAATATCATCTGCAAATCTATGGTTCTTAAGTCTCTTCCCATTGAATCTGTTACGGCGTAAATTCAAGCACCGGCAGGCCAGTCGGGAACGATGGAGAAGAGGTGGCTGTGAGAAGACGTCAGCCAATCGCACGCTGACCGACCCCTCTCCAGGACAACGCGCAGCAGCGGCCCCTATGCGAAGAGGACGTAAGCGCCACGACCGACTGGCGACGCCCCAGTTGAATAGCGGCTTCAGGACTAGCGACTTGGACGGAAGCGTCAATGCTCGTTACTTCGCTTGTCCACTCTATGTGGCACAGACTTGGAAATGTTTATACTGAAGAAGATTTAATATTTCGTACGTCGCCCTTTGCTTGCGACACATCAGTATAATTGCACGGTTAAGTATTGTATCTTTCCCTTTTGTAATAGATCTCATTAATACGACTTGTTTGGATTGTATGTCTGTCGAACCGAGTAAGCAGGCTTCCTAGACTCCACACATTTTACGACGAGCATGGAGACATAATAGATTCTAATTCCGTTCTCTTCTCACTTCCGTTTTGTCACTGCTATTTCCGACGGTACATATCAGTTTAGGATAGACGGGACCACCTTGTTTACTCCTGTGTGAATTGAAAACTCTTGATTTGGTTCGCTAACACTAGCAAAAACAGTAGGAGCTTCGTACAAATGATACAGGCCACCTTTGCCTTTTGCTCAGCTAACGCTTTCACGACAGTGCCTGTTTTGATTTACGGCTGTGAAACCTGAACACTTCATGAATATACAAAATACTTAGAACTACACAGCGAGACACGGAGGGGTTTATGTTGGGATTTACAAGGAAAGATAAAAAAAAGGGAAGAAGTGAGATCAATTTCCGATGTCAAGGGTATCCTGGAGAAGAAATCCGCTATGAAGCGCCAATGGGCCGGCCATGTCGCCACAATAAATGATGACCAATGGACAAAGGCGGTGCTCGAATGGAGTCTGTGAGACAGAGAGAGCCCAAAACGACGACCATCACACCGGTGGGAAGATCGCTGGAGTCAACTGGTTGAATATCGTCCCAAGACCTTTAATATTGTAAAAAGAAGTTCCAGACACCTGAGCCTAGTACTTGGAGAGGCATCATCATTTAGTCATAGAAATGACTGATGATGACGATAACATACTTATTTTGTAGCTGTCTGTCGTCTGTAGTACAGTTGATATTTTGCTATAGTGTGTCATCTGTAATTACTCAGGATTTCTCAATGATATATCATATACACGTCCCGAAATGCTATCAAAAAAAAAGAAACTATCATTTATTTTCTCGATTTTTTAATGTTTTATTACTACCATTATTTGTCACGTTCAGCTGTCAACATTGATCTGTTAATAACTTTTCAGTTATTGTTCGCTGCGTTAACAGCTTTCGAAAATGTTGTGAAGGGGTATTACTTGTGATAGGATTTGCAGGTCGGTGAGTGCTGTGAGAAGGGTGTATGTAATTTGTCTGTACTTAGTTTTTGTTGTTTGCACGCTGTCATGTCCCTAGGTAAACAGTACTTATTAAAATTTTATTTTGTTTTTCTTGTTTGTTCCTTTGCGTAGGTCTGTATAATTATTTATTATTTCTTTTCCTTCTACTGCGGCTTTTTTTGTATGGTATTTTACTTTTGTTATAAGACTATGTGGAAGGCGGTTGCTGCTTTTGAGGATTATTATGTCGGAGTTTGTCTGTTTACTCATGGTTCATATCCATAAGGCGCTTTAGTTTCTTTTAAATCTCTGCTGGAACTATCTTTGTTTCGAAGCAGCTTTTTAAATGAAGAGAGAATAAGGGCTTGAGGTCCTACAGACGAGGAGGTGATTACATACTTGGTCTTAGGTATTATGTCTGCAGTGAGAAAAAAGTCGAGAAACGAGGAAAATCCGCCGTCGTTAAATCGCAGTGTCAGAAAGCTAGAACAACTGAGAGGTGGCTTAGTGGTTAAGACAATGGACTTTCATACAGAGCAGCACGACTCAAATGGTCATCTAACTAAACACACAGATTGGATTGTTGTCAGCATGCCCTGCGCTGAATGCAACAGACGATACGAAGGGCAACAACACGAAAGTCAAGTGCAGCTCATGACGTAAGCATGAGCCGGCCCTGCAGGAAGCTTGGTGACGTATCCCCGCCGCGGGTTGAGTGCATCCGGTATTTCCACAGAGGATATTTCTTGCCTTTTGTCCATTCATATCTCTTGTGAGAAAAAAAAGAAAAAACGTGTCTGTCCAAAATAGATTTTACAGTACTTTTTTGATCCATTGTTGACGCAACTACTTAGATCTGAAGACGATCCAGTATGATCGAAACATCGTAATCTAATTACACGTGGGCAACGGACGTGGAACAATAAGGTCGATGGTGGTTTGTAAGAGCACACTTTTGTAACTTTTTATTGTTGCTGCTTTACTCTCTGTTATAAATTGTACCGTAAGATGATCTGCAGCGCAGATTGGAACTGGTAGTCGCTAATACAGAATTGTGTTTGAGACGGTGTTTCTTAATTTTTTATACCTGTAATCTGCCTACAGGTTATGTTGAGGTCTGCATCTACAGGTCTGGCATGAAATGATATATAATACACTAAGTAGCATAATCTGTGGCAGAAAAACCACAATGCCATCCTGTTTGCGAATTAGGTGTTTCATTCCGAGGTTATTTAATTAAGACGACCCCTTCATACTGTTGCGATTTTCAAAAATATTGGTTTTCGTCTTGTACTTCCTTAAACACCGTGTATAATCAATCACAAAAATTTGCCCATCCCCACTGCTGATCCAGGACCAATAGGTGGGATCCCTGAAACAAGTCACAGTAGTTTCAATCTGATAGCAGTGTACACATACGAAGCTCCTTTCAGAGCGCATGCTACTTTGATTTACAGCGTTGCACTCCAGCACAGTAATGCGCTATATTGTCTGTAGTACTACCGTGTAGCAGACTTGCGCGGGACCTAGAGCAGTGCGTCATTCCTTCGACACTGCCGCGTTACGCAAGCGATCTGGCAGCGCACCTTGACACGGACGTCGCGTTTGGGGCGAAAGTGTTTTCTGTAGCAAAACAGCGCTACTTCATTCAGGAGAAACGCGTTCTATACCGACACAATAAGAAGACAACTTAATGTCGTCAGTTTCTCCCGACGGTCTCGTGAAGTGAAACGGAAGACTAATACGGTTTGTCTTGTGGATAAAAATAACTATCACTTACATTTCGTAACTGAGATATATTTCGTTTCATAACCACATATCTTTGCCTAACTGATTCAGGTGTGTTAATGAGTTTTACTATTTTCGCTCTTCTAGATATGTCCGTTGGCTGTTCTACACTGAAGAGCCAAATAAACTGGTACACCTGCTTAATATCGTGTGGGGCACGCAGAAGTGTCGCAACACGACGTCGCATGGACTCTACTAATGTCTGGAGTAGTGCTCGAGGGGACTGATACCATAAGTTCTGCAGGGCTGTCCATAAATCCGTAAGAATACCACAGGGTGGATATCTCTTCTGAACAGCACGTTGCAAAGCATGCCAGATATGCTCAATAATGTTCATGTCTGGGGAGTTTGGTGGCCAGCGGTGGTGTTTAAACTCATTCTGAGTGTTCCTGGAGCCATTCTGTAGCAATTCTGAACGTGTTGGGTGTCGCATTGTCCTGCTGGAATTGCAAGTCCGTTGGAAGGCTCAATGGACTCGAATGGATGCAGGTGATCAGACAGGATGCTTACGTACGTGTCACCTGTCAGATCCGTATCACTCCAACTGCACACGCACAGCACCATTACAGATCCTCCACCGGCTTGAATAGCCCCCTGCTGACATGCAGGGCGCATGGATTTATGAGGCTGCCTCCATACCCGTGCACGTAAATCCGCTCGATACAATTTGAAAACGAGACTCGTCCGACCAGGCAACATGTTTCCAGTCATCAACAATCCAATGTCGGTGTAGAAGGGCCCAGGCAAGGCGTAAAGCTTTGTGTAGTGCAGTCATCAAGGGTATCCGAAACGGCTTTCGGCTCCGAAAGACCATATCGATGATGGTTCGCACGCTGTCACTTGTTGGTGGTCCCGCATTGTAATCTGCGGCAAATTGCGGAAGGGTTGCACTTCTGTCACGTAAAACGATTCTCTTCAGTCGTAGTTGATCCCGTACTTGGAGGATCTTTTCCCGGCCGCAGGCGATGTCGGAGATTTGATGTTTTACAGGATTCCTGATATTCACGGTGCACTCGTGAAATGGTCGCAAGGGAAAATCCCCACTTCATCGCTACCTCGGAGATGCTGTGTCCATCGCTCGTGCGCCGACCAGAACACCACTTTCAAACTCACTTAAATTTTGATAACCTGTTAGTGTAGCAGCAGTAACCGATCTAGCAACTGCGCCAGACACTTGTCTTATATAGGCGTTGCAGACCGTAGCGCCGTATTCTGCCTGTTTACACATCTCTGTATTTGAATATGCATGCCTATACCAGTTTCTCTAACTCTTCGGCGCATTTGCCCTTCTGGATTAAAAAGCAGGAAACTTCCTTTTACACAATGGTGTGCAAAAATATGGACGAAAGTAAAGTTCGCATGATGTGTCACTGCTACAGTATACCACAGAAGGTAACTGAGAGAAATACTCAATGAGACGTACAGAAATGACACTATTATTTGAAGACAATAATTACACTGAACTCACCACGATTTATGATTATGGACATAACAAAAGGCGGTATATTGCTCTTAATACGGTGTGTGTTCACCACGGACAGTAATTTATGAAACGAAAGCAAAGTGAAGACATCAACTAGAGGTAAATCTGCACTGGTTCTCGTAGAGTGTAAAGTTTGTCTGAACACGACGAAGTGCTACTGGAGGTAGTACTACTTTGCCTACAAAATGTTTCATTCAATCGAAGATGAGGTACACTTAGCTAACATGGAATCTGAACCATTAAATGAGACATTTTTCATGGACAGTGGTAAATATCAAAGTAAGTTTCAGAAAAAAATAGCAGAGCACAAAACGAACATGTTATTCAGTTGTTTCAATGCCCTTTGTTGCTGGGTGGTAGTCAAACAAGTGTCGTTTGTGCTCAAGCTTTCGCGCCCGAAGTTATTCCAAGTAAAATTTGTATGGGTGTATTGCAGTGCAGATACGAAAAGGATGGTGCGATGTCTCAGCTAGTGTCGTATGTGACATGCCTCAGCACCGCAATGAGTCCCATCTACGATGAGTCAGTAAGCCCATCACTCCTGATGACACATCACAAGAGCACTTTATTATACTGTGCAATGATTCAGAAGCGTAAGTTAGGAGGAGGGAGGGAAGGGCTTTTTCCTAAATCGAAAGGCCAGTGATGGAAGACATTCACAACTTTTGCCACGGGCAAAGCAGCAGCGAACCGAAATTCAACTGAAACTTGCACATTATTGCGTCATATATAGAACTCCACCAGCGTCCCATGGCGGACGTCGATTCGGGGAATTCTTGTGAAACGGAACTGATCGGAGTACAGATGACAACTAATTTTTTTCCTCGCATAATCTACATTGCACTAAAACTCGGAAAGAATTTTTGTCTGGCAATACCGTTCCTCTGTTGCAATCATAATAGTTACAATGACGGCTATTAAAATTGAAAACGGTAATAGTAACAAGTCGATCACTCATGAGTCCGAAGCAGGTCTTGAACACTCCACGTTTTACTAGCTATGACTAGTTCTAGACCGCTCCTACCTGTATACTCATTCGCTCTGGGAATTCGAGTAAGGGACACAGGTTACCTTGTAATCCTAAACACGGTACTATCTGGTACTTGCGAATAGTATTGTAGAGATCAAAGGCACAGCAAGTGACAAGAAATTCTTAAATTCCTAAAGCCAAATTTTCCGTGGCTCTATCGATAAAAAATGGAACGCTTTTCCTATACGATCACTTTGTCAGTTTGTCAGTCTGTTAAGATACTTTTTTTTCTCAGGAACGGATAGAGTTATGAAGTTGAAATTTACAGTCCCTTGACCGTGCAAAAATTTTAATCTTCTAGCTAAGTGCACTCTAAGATACGGCCACATGTCAAACATTTTGATGCTCACAAACTCATGCGTCAAAACCTATAGATGAGCTGTCTATGTACATAATTCAGTTTGTATGAAACATTCGAGCGTGAGTCTTACTTGCACTTGTCCGTTTTTCTTTTCGCTAGTCTGATCCACCAAAGTGGCACCGTTGCAGTAAAATTTGTGTAGAGAATGTTGGTTGTAGCGCATCACCATGAGCCGCGGCGGTAATAGTACTCGACGATAATATGACGTAAAACCTTAAGTAACCTTCCCTGATAAACAAATCGCAATATTAATATTTTCGCACCGTAAAAAACTCAATTAAGGGAAAGAAAACATTTGATACCTGCGCCTAGGAAGAGATGACTATTCTAGAGAGCAACTATTGCGTTGTCTGCGACGGGCATTAGTCAGAAGTTCACAGAACCATGCGCTCATTCACATTCCTGTCACGCGAGGTGTGAATCGCTGCAGTTCCCGGAAGGATAGCGACAATTCGAACCAGGCACACGAGTACTCCAGTCTGAAAAGCCGGAAGGTCGTAATATACGTTGGCTGCTGTATACACGTCTGATAGAACGATGTTAAGATGGATGAACAAGTTAGCGTGGTGAATGTCGCTGACATAACAACAGCGATATAGGAAGGAAACTGAAACACCTCGCACAAACTGCTTACATAGACGAAAAACTGACTGCTTATGTATGTTTCTTTTCCATACAATCAGTCGTAAAGCGTAGTGCCTCAGATAAACATTATTTAGTATTTTTGCTTTATAAGACGCGAGCAGGCAATTCATAGTTAACATGACACACATCATCACAAGGTAAGACTCTTATTAAATGGCAGGGTACTCCAACGTAATAACAGGTCAACACTGTGATAAGCTGACACTAACATTACAATCACTTTAGAGCAGAAAAGAGAAATATACCTTGTGTTGTACGGGACCCTGAAGATGGGAAAGTCCCAAATGGACCAAGAAATTAAAGAGCAAGCGAAGGTACATGGTTGGATCCATATACATAAGTTATACAGGATGAGTCAGGAGGAAAGTAAACGCTTTGAGGGCTGATATCATTAGTCACTGAACAAAACATTCGGACATATGCCCTATTCTAAATTGCTTGATAGATAGAACATATATATGCATTGTTATTTATTTTCTGCATAATTCAAATATTGTCATTGTTTACAATGTACCACAGTAGTGTAGAAGAAGCTAAGGCCAAAAATTTGATACAGGAGGCTTGTGGCCCAAGTCGGGAAATTCAAACTGGCATATAAAATCTACCTAAGCTACAGAGTACGCGCATCGTGCGAGAAATATAAGCATTTTGGAGGAAATTTAACGTTGTTTAATTGTGTACTGCGACACGTTTTCGCTGGAGGGTGATGTTTTCGAGTCATTCAAGAAAAACGTACAAAAGTGATATTAAATATGTTCTGTCTCGGTAACCATTCGGAATAGGGTGTATGTCCATATGAAGTTTTTTGTTTAGAATCATTCAAAGCGTGTACCTATCCTTCTTAATCACCCTGTACTATACTCCATAGTGATATCTGCTAAGCATAAACCGCATCTTTGTGTGTTTAGCTAAGAATTTTCGAAAGCGACGTCACACCTTCGGGAAAGGAGAATAGACAATAAAAAAGTGCGATATTGTTATCACCTGAAGGACAACGAAAGAAACAAAGAAGAGAAATTGCATCGAAAAAATAGGAAACTAATATGAAAAAACTTCACTGCTGGAAATACGTTTAGCATGAGAGGTATCTTAGATTAGTTAATCTCGTGAAGATAAACAATGTTATAGAGAGTAGCTTATATTATGTGGCTAATCGAGGGTACTAAAGTTCACAAAAAAACGCATTCATTCACATTCCCCTCTCTCTGGAGGATATGTTGTACAAAGCGTACAAGAAATTCTTATCTCCGTACACACAATAATAGACCACGGGACTACAGCTGCTGCTATATCTTTATGTAGCAGGGATTGCTCCTGTAGCTGTATTTATAGGTCTTATTTTATTTGCAATCGTTTTCGATGTTACATTACACTATTTCAGGCCTCTACAATGCCATATGATCACATGGAAACTGGACAATCATCGTTATGCATGTCATTTATGATACAAAAAAGTCTGTCCGCTATGCTGAATCTCCTATCCTCCTATGGTCTGCCCGTGGCAGCACGTCAACAAGCAATTGATTGCAAAATAAATAAGAACTATAAATACAGTTAAAGGTTTTACCCCTACTACACAAAAAAAATTCTTGGTGATGTTAACTTTCGAGAGCGATTTTTCGCAATATAAGGAAGTTAGAGAGACACTAAATCATTCATAACAGTATCAAAACAGAAACAATGATGAATCAGTTTGTGTTTTGCGTTGATTACAATGACGCTAGATTTGTTTTTAACAAAATCTTGAACTGGCATAAATGCAGATGACAAACTCGCCCAATATATTTTCATGAGGTGGTGCCCCAGAGCTCCTACATATTTGAAAAATGTCATATTACCGCCCTGAGCTGCTGGTAAAATATTTATACAACCAGTTTCAGTCATCTGACCGTCATCATGTTCATAAAAGTACTCACAGCATTATGTTAGGCGAGATATAAAATCGTTATTGTCAGGTGATAAAACCATGAATACTACACTGCCATCACGTCGTAATATAAATCACGTCGGCAGTGCTAGGGAGAGCACACATTCGTGTTGAAACTGCCATTGGCGTCCTTTCTGAGGGGGATGGGAGTGTGGTGGATACAAGCCAATGTGGGCTCGCGGCAGAGCAGCTGTGATCATAGTCGGCACACAGCTGACGCTTCACCAGTATACTGCAGAGCAGTGGTCTACCCAGCACGAGAAAAACGCACTACTTTGCCGTCGCCGCCTTACCTTTATGAAGCAGGCGTTCAGCAGCACTGCCGCGGCGAAACGAAGCACAGCGGACGACACGCTAGCCATGGCGCCTCCAGCAACTAAACACGTGTCTTTGTCTCGGAGAACAGAAAGCACCGGCGACGCACAAGTGTTCCGTAGGACGACGCTGTAGCAGAAGTCAGCAGTGAAACGTGCGCGGGACGTCAGGGAGTGCGTGTCATGGCCGCACACGGCAGCGGCTCTGTCGCGACTGGCGCTGGCGAGGCCAGGTGGGCTGCGACGTCACGGCCGCCACTTTCCCAGCGCAGACTGGAAACTGGAAGGGGCAGCGCAGCCTGGCGCAACCGCCGGCGATGGCTGCGAAGCTACCAGTCTGCGGCACGCAGCCGAAGCCACAGGTGGGCAAGCCGCGCCCAGGATCGGAGCTTCCAAACATTCCAGAGCGCACTCCAGATGTGGCGGAGTTTGCATATAACGTTAAGGACCTCGCGGAAGAAAATTTCCAATAGCGTTTTTATGGACAGGGCTATTGAGGCAGCTGAGAATGCCATCGCGGTTGAATGAGGCCTCGTCTGTGGACAATACAAACTGTAATAAGTTCAGCACTGCTCGATTGCTCTCTGTATTCCTTTAGACGCTTTTTAAGTGGGCCCCCACGAAAAAACCAGTGATCATAGGAGAATGAGACCGTGTGGAAACATTTTTAAGGACATGCTGGAGAGAAATTACGAACAAGTCATTGAAAGAAACACACTTTACTTACCACATTAGAGGTTAACGTTCCGAGAATGAAATTTTCACTCTGCAGCGAAGTGTGCGCCGAGCAAAAATGTGTGCCAGACCGAGACTCGAAATAGTGCAACTAAAGCTGTGAGGACGGGTGGTGAATCGTGTTTCCGTAGCTTAATCGATAGAATACTTGCCCGCAAAAGGCAAAGGACTCGAGTTCGAGTCTCGCTAAGGCACACAGTTTTAACATGCCAGGGAGTTTCGTGGTAGCATTTGTTAATTACGTACTAGAGACGGGTCGTTCCGAACTAATGGGTCCAAAGGAAAGGTTCACCAAGATGAACGGAACGAGCTACGAACGAATTCTAAGGAACAGTCTTTTATAGTTCACTTCGGTTGCAGCTTTCTACTTATAATTCCCGGGAACGGGAAACGGTCGGTCTCGTTCTCGAACGGCACGTCGGCCGGTCTCGTTCCAGCCTCGTTCTCGTTCCCGTCTGTCTCGGTCTCCGTCTCGCTCGGCCGGACTCGTCCTTCGCGTGGCCACTCGTCGCAGTTCCACTCCCGACTGCTCATAGTTGGTTCAATATAAAGTTAATGTTGTTCGTTTCGTTCACTTCGCACGCCCATTCTAGATCTGTCTCAAACCTTTTTTGAACACTTAACTTGTGGATCTTTTCGTATTCTATTCAGCGCCCACAACAGGTAATTAAAATGTATTTTATAATTACGTAAATTACATAAAAATCACGCGGTGTTTCATACATACATCTTTTCAGGTAACAAAACGGCGTATCAGCTTACTTCACTATTCCGATAATAAGAAGAAGAAATACTTGTAAAAAGGCAAGATTTTTTGTTGTTACACATGCAAAGGACGTTGGCACGGCACACACGAGTGGCCATTTTCCGTCTTTTTTTGATTCAAGGTAAAAGAGCATGTTCATTGTTATGGACATGCAGATGACCGACTTACAACCGAATGAAGCCCGCGCGTCGTAATCGAGTATATGGTGTCAAATTTTGTTAAGAGAATATGATAACTCCTACAATATTATTTCAGTGGTACAGGGTGGCGCTCGAAAAATTGGCCCCGAGTACTAGACTGCTCGTTGTTGCTTACCAGTCGTCATCTATTGTTCCGAAGTTGTTTGCATTAGCTTACTTGCTATTTCGTCACTGTCTAATTATTACATGTGTATCTGCTCTTAGCGGTCAACATATCGTGCTTAATTGGGGAGCAGTCTGTACTCGGGGCTGGTTTTTCGTGCGCCACCTTATATTATTTCACTGTGGTCAGCCACATAACGCTGAAATTGGCTAAACGAGATGTTTTGAAGAATTACGAAAATTACAAGTGTGTGAGAATTCTGTTATGAATAAAAACTCTGTACTCCAGGGGGAGGCAAGTGCCCACCCTTGGCGCCTTCCATCTTCAGTCACCAATGCTACTAATTTTCAATTTTTCATAAGAACCATACACCAAGCACAATGAACGCTGGACGAGTAAAAATGAACGGTTCCCAAAAAAAAGCGATCACCAGTGAAATAAACTACTGGCCATTAAAATTGCTACACCAAGAAGAAATGCAGATGATAAACGGGTATTCATTGGACAAATATATTATACTAGAACTGACATGTGATTACATTTTAACGCAATTTGGGTGCATAGATCCTGAGAAATCAGTACCCAGAACAAACCACCTCTGGCCCTAATAACGGCCTTGATACGCCTGGGCATTGAGTCAGAGTTTGGATGGCGTGTACAGTTACAGCTACCCATGCAGCTTCGACACGATACCACAGGTCATCAAGAGTAGTGACGCGTATTGTGACGAGCCAGTTGCTCGGTCACCATTGACCAGACGTTTTCAATTGGTGAGAGATCTCGAGAATGTGCTGGCCAGGGCAGCAGTCGAACATTTTCTGTATCCAGAAAGGCCCGTACAGGACCTGCAACATGCGGTCGTGCATTATCCTGCTGAAATGTAGGGTTTCGCAGGGATCGAATGAAGGGTAGAGCCACGGGTCGTAACACATCTTAAATGTAACGTCCACTGTTCAAAGTGCCGTCAATGCTAACAAGAGGTGACCGAGACGTGTAACCAATGGCAACCCATACCATCACGCCGGGTGATACGCCAGGATGGCGATGACGAATATACGTTTCCAATGTGCGTTCACCGCGATTTCGCCAAACACGGATGCAACCATCATGATGCTGTAAACAGAACCTGGATTCATCCGAAAAAATGACGTTTTGCCATTCGTGCACCCAGGTTCGTCGATGAGTACACCATCGCAGGCGCTCCTGTGTGTGATGCAGCGTCAAGGGTAACCGCAGCCATGGTCTCCGAGCTGATAGTCCATGCTGCTGCAAACGTCGTCGAACTGTTCCTGCAGATGGTTGTTGTCTTTCAAACGTCATCATCTGTTGACTCAGGGGTCGAGACGTGGTTGCACGATCCGTTACAGCCAAGCGGATGAGATGCCTGTCATCTCGACTGCTAGTGATACGAGGCCGTTGGGATCCATCACGGCGTTCCGTATTACCCTCCTGAACCCATGGATTCCATATTCTGCTAACAGTCATTGGATCTCGACCAACGCGAGCAGCAATGTCGCGATACGATAAACGGCAATCGCGATAGGCTACAATCCGACCTTTATCAAAGTCGGAAACGTGATGGTACGCATTTCTCCTCCTCACGCGAGGCATCACATCAACGTTTCACCAGGCAACGCCGGGCAACTGCTGTTTGTGTATGAGAAATCGGTTGGAAACTTCCCTCGTGTCAGCACGTTGTAGGTGTCGCCACCGGCGCCAACCTTGTGTGAATGCTCTGAAAAGCTAATCATTTGCATATCACAGCATCTTCTCCCCATCGGTTAAATTTCGCGTCTGTACCACGTCGTCTTCGTGGTGCAGCAATTTCAATGGCCAGTAGTGTAGTTCCCAAGAATGAACATCTTTGCCCATCTCTATTACGTACCATGTTGTGTGTTACAAATGTTGCGCATTGTGACGACCATCTGCACCCACAACAGTCAGCCGGCCGAAGTGGCCGTGCGGTTAAAGGCGCTGCGCTCTGGAACCACAAGACCGCTACGGTCGCAGGTTCGAATCCTGCCTCGGGCATGGATGTTTGTGATGTCCTTAGGTTAGTTAGGTTTAACTACTGTAGTTCTAAGTTCTAGGGGACTAATGACCTCAGCAGTTGAGTCCCATAGTGCTCAGAGCCAGAGAGCCCACAACAGTCTGGAACCGCAATAAAGACACAATTTCACAAATTGTTCGCATTGCTTTTCGAACGGTGGCCCATGGAGTGTTCACATGTCGTAACACAGCTTGTATGCTGCTTGAAGGTTGCACATTACGTCCAGCATTTCAGCCATGGCAACTGTAACAAAAACTTGTGGTGCAATCGGCCGTCGACTTCTCGCAGGAGCAATTCCCAAATGCCCGTTAATTCCATGTTCGACCCTGGTACGGAAAGAGGCCCTCTCCAGATTCCTTCAATGCGCCGATACTCGCGAAGAGCAGCAGCTGCTGTTTTGATAAAACAACTTCACAAGCAACGCTCTGCTCACCTTGTCCAATCGCGTGTTGACTGTGTAATGAAGAATGATGCTTGAGCTTCAACCCTACGTCACTGTACCAGCACCAAACGGCAAGTCGTAACACCAGCACTCCTAACAACGCAAATCCTGCAGCGCAAAGTCTGAACACCATTACTATGGAGTTGTGTATTCATAGGGTAAATAGTTTTCCGCCTAAACTGGCTCATGTAGAGGAAGTTTGTAGTAGGCTGTTTAGGTTTTTATATTGGTAACGCCACGTAGCGCTCTGTATGAAAATCACTGGCTGTGCTGTGTGCAGTGTGGGGCTAGTTTTGCATTGTTGTCTGCCATTGTAGTGTTGGGCAGCTGGATGTTAACAGCGCGTAGCGTTGCGCAGTTGGAGGTGAGCCGCCAGCAGTGGTGGATGTGGGGAGAGAGATGGTGGAATTTTGAGAGCGGGTGATCTGGACGTGTGTCCATCAGAGATAGTACATTTGTAAGACTGGATGTCATGAACTGCTATATATATTATGACTTTTGAACACTATTAAGGTAAATACATTGTTTGTTCTCTATCAAAATCATTCCTTTGCTAACTATGCCTATCAGTAGTTAGTGCCTTCAGTAGTTTGAATCTTTTATTTAGCTGGCAGTAGTGGCGCTCGCTGTATTGCAGTAGTTCGAGTAACGAAGATTTTTGTGAGGTAAGTGATTTGTGAAAGGTATAGGTTATTGTTAGTCAGGGCCATTCTTTTGTAGGGATTTTTGAAAGTCAGATTGCGTTGTGCTAAAATTGTGTGTCAGTTTAGTGTTGATCAGAATAGGTAAAGAGCGAAATGTGTGAGTACATACAGTTTTGCTCAGCTGTTTGAAAATCAAATAATGTAAGGGATTTACCAGCACAGTAATTCAATAATTTTTCTAAGGGGACGTTTCGTATGGCGACCCTGCCAGGATACCTGTGTAATTAGTGTAGCTTTTGTTTATTGCTAGCGCAGTCTTTCATTGTTGTGCAGTAAAACAGTTGTGGCATGCATGTAGATTTGCACCAAGTATTTTGCAGCTGCGCTTGCAATTAACTAGATATTATTTTCAGTGCTATGTTAATGTGTTCTCATATTTTTGCTCTTCAAATTGTGCTTTTCTGTGTTATCGTGTGAAATATTGTGACAATAATGGCGTGTGAGAAACGTAACACTAGGCTCCAAAGTAAACTGAGAAATAATAGTAATGACGAGCGTAGCTTATCAGCACCACTGTGTAATGAATTAACAGACATTCAAAGTAGTAATTTGGTAATAGTGCATAGGGAAATGGAGCGGGCGGCAAATAATGGTGTAGACAGTGAAACAAGTAGTGAACAGGGAAGCATTATCGATCGATCGGTCGGCAACAGCTCGCCTCAGGAATCCGAAATGACTGAACACAATATTGCAAATACTGTAGACTCAGGTTTTGGGTCCTCACCGTTTTCTCAAATAAGTCAAGACACATTTTCTGCTTGTCAAAATGTGAATGTTGCCGGTGAAAATGCACTACCAAAAAGCATAGAGAAACAGATTCCAGACACTAATACATTATTATTGCAATTAATGCAACAAATGGAACAAAATCAGAGACAAACACAGCAAAAGCTTCAAAAGTTAGACACAATGGAACAAAATCTTCGGAAGTTAGACACCACGCTTGAACAAACACGTGAAGATTTAACTACTGAGTTAAATAACATTGAATCGAAATGTCAAAAAGTCTGTAATGACGTAAAAACACAAATTTGTGAGCATTTTCAACCTATTTTGTCGCAGCATGAAAATGCATTACAGAATCACGAAGCAGCCATAAAAGAACTGCAAACTATTGTTCATGAAAATCATGAGACCTTGCAAGCTAAAATTGACTCCCTTGCATCTACTGATTCGGTTACGCAACTTGCAAAAACTCAGGAAAACTTAAAGGACACAGTAGATACTCTGAAAATTGGTTCAGAAAGGCACATGGAGGAAATTAGTTTATTATCAGAGAAAGTAGCTGAACTTTCGGATCAGCTAAATAATTTATCTATGAAGGTAGACGATAATCTGAATGACACAAAACCGGTAGTCTTTAATGACACAGAAGAGTGCGAATAAATTAGGAAATTCAAACAAAATCAGAATCAAATTAATACGCAACACCAAAGAGAAATCCGGGAAGTACAAGATCAGCTGACACAGGTAATACAAGAATTATGTATTTTAGAGGACACTCACGATCCAATACGGGAAGAGGGACATAGAAATACGGAACAGCCACAAAATAATAACACGGGGTACTTCGGAAATTATGAGAGAATTGGCAAGGTACACCGAATTTTGAGATGGAACCGCCGAAACGAAGTAACAATGACCGATATGCGACTCGCCGACATGATGATTTTGACTATAAGCTGTTTATTACTACACGTAAATTCAAAACATTTAAGAATTCCGGCAACGACATTCATCCACAAGCGTGGCTTCATCAATTCTCTCATTGTTTTCCTCCCAACTGGTCATTAGAGCACAGATTAGAATTTATGTGTGGCTATTTAGAGAATGAACCAGCTGTAAGAATGCGATTGGTCATTCACGATTGCCACAGTGAAGGAGAATTTTCCCATTCCTTCCTCTCAGCATATTGGTCTCAAGCCACACAAGACCGAGTAAAACATAGCATCATAATGATGAAACATTTCGAACAATCTGAATTTTCCAGTCTTGTGAAATATTTTGAAGACATGTTGCACAAGAATCAGTACCTGTCAAACCCATACAGCCCCTCAGAACTCATCCGCATTTGCTTAATCAAATTACCTGAACATTTACATGTTGCAAAGACGACATTGAAGCTTTTCAGGGACTCTTACAAGAATTGGAAATTGACACTGACAATCGCGGAACGCGAAAACAGGAACACAACAATTACAGGTCACACCCGTCACAATTCCGCGATGAAAGAAGTAATAACTGGACACGACAAGGCTATTCTCACAACACAAATCGTGACCAACACAGACACCACACGTATGACAACCGTTGGCAGAGTAGTAATAATTACAGGGAAAGATCACCTCTCCGCGGTAGTGACTATCACAGAGACAATCAGAGAAACAGACAATATGGGATCCAAAATAATTATTACCAAGGGAGACAGAATAACTTTAGACGCAACGGTCCAGCGTGCAGTTACGATTCAGGGAGAAATTCTCCACCACGTGACCAACAAGAAAGAAACTATGGAATCTACCGACATGACGACAGATGATATGATCGTAACGACAGACCTGAATTGCATCAGAACTGGCGGGATTCAAACAGGGCAGGGCCCTCTCGACAAGGTGAATTTGTAGAAGTTAGGTCTCCAAATCCCAATAACGACGCGCGCCAACAAAGAGACAGACAATGACTCGCACCGCAGGCAGCCACGTGTGATGGCTGGCTCAGCGAAAAATAACATAGACGCTAACCTTGAGAAAAATTTGAGCGTTCTTTACCGATATACCATATACCACATAATAATTCCGTTGAAGCTGGAGCTGTGCATAGTAGGAAGTGTAAAGGCTTGCACCACATTTCACATGTAAAACCGTTTATTGAAAGATAATCTGCTTTTTAACTTAGTCTTTGCTATAAAACTTTTCACTTTACATTACTAGTATGCTTTGTCAGACTTAGAATCTGTTGACATGCAACCATGTTTGAAGTTAAATATCCGGTCAAGAACCAAGAGAACTTATTTAAACAGAAATTACGAATGCACTGTTATAGTGAACAGACGACACAGTGTTGTTATTTGTACATTCTTGCTTGTTAGTTGCACGATTACGTAACGACTATCAGGCTTACATACTTAGAACATATACTGCTAATGAGATTTTAATGCAACATTTTGGTTTACTTGAAAAGATACTCTTTATTTGAAATACATTCAGTGAGATTATAGATGACTTAGCATTTGGTTTCTTTGATAACTACACGATTATATCACGACACTACTAATACGTGACACAATTTACATTGTTGTTTTTGCGGTGTATCTGTTTTATATCTGCACAGTTTGTCTGTATTATTCTGGAAAGTAAAACATGTTTTAGTAGTGACTTTTGTGGTATAGCTACAATGAGACAGCCTTTTTCGTAGCACAACAATACGTTACATTATAGTACTTTCTTGATCACGGTAAGGTACGTAATAACTAAGATATCTATATGCAAAGCATTTCACTTTTGTTTATCATGAGGTAAGTACATTGACGTCTGCAGAACTTAGCTTTCGGAGGACGATAACTACGACACTTCCACAGAGATTATCTTACAACAAGACGCACAGTTTAGCGCTACAGTACACATATTTGAGGGATTAATTTTGTACTTAAAACATTTATTTTTAAAGATTATTGAATTACAATGATACAAAGGTTTTCCGTGACACATTTCATTCCATTTCTGTAATCTGCAACACCTGAGGGTATAATTACATTAATCCTCATGGGGGTACACGCTTATTTTATGTACCATGTGTTTGGCAAGCACAAAGAGCCCTAGCTAATATGGTATTTGCTTATACAACTTTACACATCGGTAACACATTTCTCTGACACATAAATTACACAGCTATCTGATCATTTAACTGAGAGACAAACATTTTTTTTACTACATCAGTGACACATGTTTACGCAATTACACAGTTGGATAACTTCACACTTATGAAATTGTATTTTGTCTGTACTTTGTGAACTGTTCATATTTTTTTCGCAACCTTTGTGATACTATGAGAGCTTTGAATGATATATTTGGTATGGGATCACGATTTTTAAAGTACTATTGAGGTAGATGACACTATTGAAATGAGCAGAGAATTTTTTTAGGTTTTGAAATTATTGCAGAAAGCTACGACGTTTTTGAGATTTGGCTGAGTTTTTATGATATTATTACGATGACAATGTGTATTATGTTGTTGAGGTATGTTTATGATGAATAAACTGATGCTATATGAAGAATTTGATTATGCTACATATTTATTATGATGAAATATTGAAGAAGTGTCGTCGAATATGTATATGTGTAATAAGGTAAGGAATAATGAGTAGTGGTTAGGGACTCTGACTTGTGAAAAAGGATGTTGGAAACCAAGAATCGTACTTTAAGAGTTATGAAATGTATGAAAATGCGTGAATGTATCACAATGCCGGCGAAAATTTTCTGGACACTGTTATATTTATAGGATTTTGTTTCTACAGATTTATAACGCAAATATTTCGACCTGTGAGATTTTATTTGTATCAAACTGTCACTGTAGTGGAAACTGATGTCGTAAATATTTCGGTAAGGAAGGTAGGTCACTGTAAGCACCCAGCTGCACGACAGTCGCCTGGAAAAAAGCCATTGGTGTGTGCCTTTCAGAGGCACAGGTGGAGAAAAAAAGAGGCTATTATCCTCGCCATTGACATTTCTTTGTAGAAAGCATCGCCCAAACTTGAAAACATATGATTACACTGTGGAGCTCTTAATTTATGATATTTACTGAAATGAAATGATGAGAAACATTTCACGTCTATTGTCTTGCTAGTTGAAAGATTGTTTACTGCATTATGAAGTGCCACATGGCTAGTGAATGACGTATCATGCCTTGCTTTGTCTATTTTGTTTAATATCTAGTTTCTAGCTGCACTGCAGCATTGGTTAAAATAAAATTTTGTAGATGTACTAATATAGATATTTTATGCCTACAGATCCAGTAAACGATAACTTTATGATCTACTTTAAAAAAAAACGAAGGAGCACAAAAAGACATTTCCCTTCACAGGAATTGCATACATAAATTTCTTTTCAACTACTTGGTAATATTTTTCATAGCATAAGTTGTGGTGCACCACATTAATTACATAGACATTAAGATGTGAATAGACATTGTTGTCTTTAGTGTAATATTTTTTCTGCTTGAGCTTTGCCATGTTCAAATATAAGTTATAGCATTTGCTGCTGCTGTTTGCCAGGCATAGTGCTACTGAATGTCACTTTGTATTACTCTGTTAAGCCAGTTTTACTACTGATTTATTTTTCTTGTTGCTGCTCAGTACCTCATATTAGTTGTCTTTGCTTTGCCAATTTGCATTTTTTTTATCATTTCTGTTTGTATTAATTGTTTTGTGCTGCTGCATTGCCTTGTCCCTTAGTTTATGCATCTGAGCTCAGTAGATTTAAGTTAGCTTAAGAGGGGGTAGACTATATAAGAGAATGAGTTGCGATGAACTGGAAGAAATGCATTGAGAAGTTATACGAAAAAAGTACGGAAAGCAGGTATAGATAGGACCTTTTGGAAATAATGAGGAACGAAGGGAGATCTCCGAGAAGTAAAGAAAGTTTTGTTTGCAAAATACTGCAGTAAAACAAACCCTGTCCTTTCCTTGTGTTATCCCACTATGTGTTTGTGTACCTTTTGGTATTTGTGTTCTTCCTGTCTTTATGTGTTTATCTGATGAGAGTTACGTTGTAGAAATTTTCTGATAATATGTTATTTACGTTGTAAAGATGTTTAGACATTATTTATTCTGTTTTGTTTTAATGCCCACGTGTGAAGTTGATGTTTCGAAAGTTCTTCTGACCTTTTATGTATGCACTTATGTCATAATTCCTGTAACACTGATGTGTCTGTTTATTTCTATTCTTTTGTAAAGCCTGTGTTACTACAAATGTTATCTGTACTGTTATGTTCTTTAATGATGTATTTTGTACCTTTGTAATTGTATTCTTATGTTGTAAATTTATAATTGTATAGACACCAGTTCATCAAATTAAGTATCATTTCACTGCACACGTTTCTGTTGGTCATAATATATGCACAGTACGTGAGAAGTTGGGACTGTTAGTGCTTGCATGTGTGTTGGTTATTCGGCAAGGGACTGGTTAACAGCATTGCTGGTTCTAAGGACAATTCCAAAAAACTTTGTGAGTGCACAAGTGGTGGTTTATGGACTTGCTATATTGTCTGCAAGACTCTTAGATGGTGATTGTGCACCTGCACAGTCGCAACAGATGGCTGCTGGCCGTCTCTACAAGGACTACAATGGGTCTGCATCTTTGATGGCCCACCAATACCATTATTTCTACAAGGACTGCAGTGGGTCTGCGTCTTTGATGGCCCATCAATACCATTATTTCTACAAGGACTACAGTGGGTCTGCACGTTTGTTGGCCCACCAATACCATTATTTCTACAAGGACTGCAGTGGGTCTGCGCCTCTGGTGGCCCACCAATACCATAATCTCTACCATAATCTCTACCAGGACTACAGTGGGTCTGCTCTGTGATGACCTACCTACCAATATTCTTCAAAACTTCGACTGACTCTGCGGTGGGTTTGCTCTGTTGTGGCCCATTACCTGTCTGCATGTCAAGAGTCAGCACTGTCTTTCCGCTGGAAGGACAACACTACTTCTTCAAGACTGCATGGAAATCCACTACTTCCATGTGCATTTTCTTTTACTGCTCAATTTTACCGTAATGAATGATCAGGACTGTCTTTATCGACTGTGAGAAAATTTTAGCTTTTGACCAACATTGTATCAATAAGTGTGTGCATTTGATTTCTTTGTTATTGTAATTATGAAAATTTTTTTCAAATCTGTATTGGCCACTGCCCAAAACAATTTGTAAAATTTTTTGTGGGGAGCATGGGGCTATGTAAGTAGGCTGTTTAGGTTTTTATACTGGTAACGCCACGTAGCGCTCTGTATGAAAATCACTGGCTGTGCTGTGTGGAGTCTGGGGCTAGTTTTGCATTGTTGTCTGCCATTGTAGTGTTGGGCAGCTGGATGTTAACAGCGCGTAGCGTTGCGCAGTTGGAGGTGAGCCGCCAGCAGTGGTGGATGTGGGGAGAGAGATGGCGGAATTTTGAGAGCGGGTGATCTGGACGTGTGTCCATCAGAGACAGTACATTTGTAAGACTGGATGTCATGAACTGCTATATATATTATGACTTTTGAACACTATTAAGGTAAATACATTGTTTGTTCTCTATCAAAATCTTTCATTTGCTAACTATGCCTATCAGTAGTTAGTGCCTTCAGTAGTTTGAATCTTTTATTTAGCTGGCAGTAGTGGCGCTCGCTGTATTGCAGTAGTTCGAAAAACGAAGATTTTTGTGAGGTAAGTGATTTGTGGAAGGTATAGGTTATTGTTAGTCAGGGCCATTCTTTTGTAGGGATTTTTGAAAGTCAGATTGCGTTGCGCTAAAATTATTGTGGCTCAGTTTAGTGTTGATCAGAACAGGTAAAATGTCTGAGTACGTTCAGTTTTGCTCAGCTGTTTGAAAATCAAATAACGTAAGGGATTTACCAGCACAGTAATTCAATAATTTTTCCAAGGGGACGTTTCAAGTTTAATTATAACCGCTCTGTACACCAATCAAGGGGTCTTGTTCTTCCTCAGCCTTTTGATATCCACAATTGGACATAGGCTTCTTCCAAAGATTTACTTATCTGTCCTTGCTGGCGGTCTCGATCTCACATTTTCCCGCATGTCGTGCGTTGTCGTTTCTCTATCTCGCCGAAGGTCGTCTGATAGTCATCTTTTACTGTATCAATGTTTTGGTCCATTTGAAGTTGTTCCTGGGCAAGTGTCCTGTCTAACGCTACTTCTGTCTCAGTATCTGCCCGACGAAGTCTTCTCCTTATCTCTTCTTTCTTGACCCTATCTCTCACAAAGAGACCCATGAGTGTGAGGTCGCAAGTTCAATCATTAGTAAGGCTCAGTGGAAAGTGTTGTCTTAACAATCACGACAGGAAAAATATAGATGCCAATGACTCGCCATATGCATCAAGAGGGCGACAAAAAATGAATGTCTGCGAAGTACAAAGATCAACGTTCTTTGGGACGTATGTATTACACTTCACAAAATCGACATCTCCTATATTCAAAAAATGTTCAAAAGAAACCATTAAGTCGCACCATGAACACTGAATGAAAAATGACGCGCAACAGTGATCAGACAAGTTCGCACCATCAAGCTCGAAGGCGAACTCCCTGGGTGATACAAATAGCGCTGGACGCTGTGTTAGGTACCCACTCTTAAAGAATGCATATAGACTCATATTGGTGTAACGGGACGATGAGAACTGATGGAATGTGATGGCATGCAGCAGAATACGAAACAGTCTGTTGTGGAGCTTATGATGAAACTACCTGTCTTTTAAGGTGTAGCTGCAGATTGTGCGATAATATATTTTATAGGCAGGGAAAAAACAACCATCCAGAGACTGAATTTGTCCAGTGGTTCCAGGTCATATTAACTGCAACGTCACACACTTTTCAGAAGGAATAGTTTGCTCTAAAGGAGCGTGATTTTTATACGCAGACCAGGAATCAAGCAAAAGTAGGTTATTTTGACCAGCTATTGGCCGAAAGCAGTGCTCATACCATATTTTTAAATGTTTGACGGCCATTTTTCCCACTCTTGATTGCAGTGACGTAAATATTCCCTACTGGCCATGCAAGATTACGCACACGAGAAATAATCGTAGGGGGCAGAGCACCTCCAACTCCTCGCAGGACAATAAATAACCTTCCAGCCCATTTACCATCCAGATTAACATTAGGCGTAATTATATACGAATGCGTTAAGGCATTTATGTTAGTTCATCTTGATACAACTCCCTTGGTATCTCTATATTCCAGGATTCCTTTCATGTGCATTTCCTTTTCAAATCCCGACTGGTCGGAGTTCAACACAATGTACTACGTTCCCCTGGAGACGGGATTTGTGGCTCCTTATCCGACATGGTTGTTGAACTACGTGGTACGACACTTGTTTCAGTATCACTTTACTTGTTAAGCACGTGTCATCATTGCACTCCTCTTGTACATGGTTCACACAGTCGAGCTTCCACGACACCACACATTCCACTGACTCATCTTGCAGAAACGGTAATACTTCATCTGCCACTTCTTTCTCACTCTACGAAATTCCTTGGGTTCCTTTCTCACGAAATGTCAACTTCGGCAACTGTTGCAGATATAATGCAATATTTGCTTTGTTTATCGATGCCGTGGATCTGCTTTTTCTCAACACCACTGACACGGTAACACAGTTGTTACTCGTCGAATAAATAGTTCAACTACGCTCCGTAGCGTCATGTTCTGTTCGCCATTGCGTACCTCGTGTCCCGTCTCCTGTTGCGAATAGAAACCAATATTGTGGTTGCATGGTCGACAATACGTGGGGCATCGAATGCCGTAAACATCATTGGCCTTCTGCAGCCTCGTACTCAAGGGATTCCTTGTCAGATTAACTCCAAGCGTTGCTGTCTCTGTTGCCCTTTGACAGACCCGGAGTCAATTTCTGCTGCTTGTTGTGTCATTATTTCCAGCCCGCATGTTTTTACTGCCAGGATGCATATTTTATAAATCTTCCGATTTACAGAGATAGTCTGCTTACAGGGAATGTAACCAAGTTTCCCAAATGGCCTCCAGGTGAGACCAATTCGCTCGCTGATCTCTGCTGCTTGGTTGTCTTTTCCAAGATGGATTTTATTCATTTACTTCATTTACTACAGTCAGAGCATGGTTTCCGATGGAGAGCGTAATACGGACAGTGCTCATTACTTTCGAAGTGTGCTGCTGAATTTTTTTTGTATGTAATCGTGTACAACAGATTGCTAGTCGGAAGATCCGTTCTTAATGGCTGGAAAAGTTGCACAAATAACACCAGTACATGACAAGAGAAAGAAATGAGATTCGCTAACTCATAGACCCAAATCAATGATATCAATTTGCGGTAAGATTTTGGAACGTACTTTGTTCCTACGTTATGAAATTCCTCAAAAAAATAAGTAAATAAATAAAAAACCATGTAATTGTGAAACTCCTCTTTAAGAAAAGTGATAGGAGAGATGTCAACAACTACCTACCTGTTTCACTGCTGACATCAATTACCAAAATTTTGCAGAAGATGATGTATTCTAGAGTAGTATCTCACCTGAGCGACAATTATATCCTCAGCAAATCATTTTTAAACATGACTGCACTTCAGCAACGGCTACAGAATATCAGGTGAATAAGACTGCCAACCAGTTGCAATAAATGGTGAGTTTCAATCGATCTTAACCATGGTCCAAACGGATTTTAACCCTTCTGAAGAAGGACAAGAAACAAACTTCACATTATCAATCAGTCAGATTGTAATTGTGTCGGCAATTATTTGTACACTCAGGCCCCTAAAATCGAGGGCTTATCACATCAGTAAAATCAATCACATAAATTGCCAGATCGTGTTATAAGCTACATGCCAGCATGAGACCTCTACTGTGCCGTGTGGCTAGGGCCTCCCGTCGGGTAGACCGTTCGCCTGGTGCAAGTCTTTCGAGTTGACGCCACTTCGGCGACTTGCGTGTCGTTGGGAATGAAATGATAATGATTAGGACAACACAACACCCAGCCCCGAGCGGAGAAAATCTCCGACCCAGCCGGGAATCGAACCCGGGCCCTTAGTATTGACATTCTGTCGCACTGACCACTCAGCTACCAGGGGCGAATACCTCTACTGTGAATGCCATTTACATGTTCCCTCATCAAATTTTACGAGCATTAAATAATAAAATAACTCCAGCTAGTATTTTCTGCTACCTAGTTAAGGCACTTGAGTGTGTGAATCATTTCTCCAATAAAACTTGAAGTTTTGTGGAACTGATGGTATGTCCAAACAATGGATAATGTCATATCTAACCAAAAGAATGCAGAAAGTTGTACTTGGTAATACAACCAACGTAGTCCGGTGACTGACTTGAAAGAAATCACGTATTGGGTTCCCCAAGGCTCAATCTTTCGTCCACTCTTGTTCCTCATACATTTACGAGTAAACGATCTTCCATCTAATACAAACAAGCCGAATTAGTTTTTTTTCTTTTCCAGATCGCATTAGTACTGATATCACTCAAGCATACATACGTAAACAGAAGAAATGGTAAACAATATTCTTATAGTATCATTGAACTTCTCAGAGTTGAGACTAATCATATGACAATAACATCAATATATAAGCCTCCAAATACGCCATTCGAATATGGCCTGCCGCGCAATAATCCCCTTCCCACGGGCAGTATTGTAATGGGTGACTTCAATAGTCACCATACACGCTGGGGATACAATGAATCTAATGAAGACGGACTCAAGGTGGAGACATGGGCATATGCTGAATCACTCTGTCTTATACACGACGCCAAACTCCCCCCATCTTTTAACTGTGGCAGGTGGCAAAGGGGATACAACCCTGACCTCGTCTTCGTCAGCCAGAACTTGGTAACTGAGTGCGTGAAAGATGTCCAGGGTCCTATTCCACACTCCCAACATAGACCCATCAAATTCACAGTTACTTCAGCAGTGGTGCCAGTGCGGATTCCATTTCGACGATGATTTAATTTCAAGAGGGCAAACTGGGAAGGTTTCGCAATTGGAATCGACGAAAAGCTGCAAACTCTAGAACTAACACCCAGCAACTACGATGTATGAAGAAAGTCTATCTCTAGGGGCTGCAGAGCGGAGTTTGTACCGGGCCTAACGAAAGACAGCCGGCAACTATACGATGCATATAAGGAAAAGTGTGAGGAGAACCCATTCTCTGAAGAAACTCTTGAACTTGCAAATGCACGTACCGACCAGCTAATCGAGAAGCGCCGAGAAGAATGGCAACATCTAATTGAAAGTGTAGACATGAACCATTCTAGCCGGATTGCCTGGAAGACAATTAAGAAGCTAAATAATGACCCTAAGCAGCAAACGGAAGCACCAAGAGTAGCAGCCAACCAAATAGCGCACCAACTCGTTCTTAATGGGAAAACGAAGACTCCAGCAAAAACCATCCCAATAAGAAGTGGCGAAAGTGACACGAACTACTACAGCCGTCCATTTACCATCTAAGAGCTAGAGTCCGCACTCAAATCTCTGAAACCTGGCAAAGCAGCAGGGCTAGACAACCTTAGGAATGAACAGATCCATAAATTTGGCGAGTACACGAAAAACTGGCTGCTCCTACTTTTCAATACCTGTATCCGGCTAAACAACATCCCGAAAATCTGGAGAAAGGGCAAGGTCATAGCCATTCCAAAACCCGGCAAACCATTGGACGAGCCAAAAAATTTCAGACCGGTAACATTACTTTGCTGCTTGTGCAAGGTGTTCGAGCGCATGCTGCTGAATCGACTTGTCCCTAATATTGATCATCAGATAATTCCGGAATAGGCGGGGTTTCGCCCTGGGAAAACTTGCACTGGACAGGTCTTGAATCTTACCCAGTTCATAGAGCATGGGTACGAGAACCGTCTAATTACTGGAGCCGTACTTGACGACCTCTCATCCGCATTCGACACTGTAAATCACAAACTGCTGCTCACTAAAATATACGCTATGACTAATGATTTCCGGCTGATACAAATTATATCAACTCTTCTCAGCAACAGACGGTTCATCGTAAACCTAGGAGGGAAGCGAAGCCGATGGCGTATCCAGAAAAATGGACTACCCCAAGGCAGTGTCCTTGCACCCACTCTTTTCAACATATATGTGAATGATCAACCAGTTGCACCAGGGACTAGGAGCTTTGCTTACGCGGACGATCTTGCAATAGCCGTGCAGGGTCGGAACTTTAACTACATAGAAATTAGCCTTACGAATGCCCTCAACGGTCTAACGCCATACTTCGAAGCCAACTGCCTACGCCCGAACGCAGCAAAAACATTATCCTGCCTATTCCATCTTCGAAACCGAGACGCCAAACATACCCTAAACATCACGTGGAACAACCAACGGATCGCGTTCAGCAGCACTCCTTGTTATTTAGGCGTCACCCTTGATCGCACACTTACTTACAGACATCATGTAGACAAGGTCAGGGGCAAACTATCAGTAAGAAACAACCTCCTGAGTAAGCTCACCTCCACAAACTGGGGTGCCGACCCACATAATTTACGTACGTCGGCACTTGCACTCTGCTACTCGGTTGCTGAATACGCTGCCCCAGTTTGGGAAAGATCAGCGCATGCGAAACGAGTGGATCCTCTGCTGAACGATGCCTGTCGCGTAATCACGGGATGCCTAAGACCCACCCTGGTTAGCCAACTTTATTTGCTTAGTGGCATAGCTCCATCCAACATCAGACGAGCTATAGCAAGCGAAGCAGAGCGCCTCAAGCAGCTGCGCGACCAGCGTCATCCTCTTCGGACGAAACCCTCCACACACACGTCCAAAATCAAGACGGAGTTTCCTCACCTCAAAACAAAAGGCCAGATTGTCAAAATGGCAAGCAACACTGCCTACGGGAGACCAGGCACCTCTAATCTCACCCAACGAACAATTGGCCTCTGGAAATGAACTAAAATGGCCATTATGGAGAACCCTTAACCGCCTACGAACTGGGGTGGGCAGATGCAACGTAAACATGTGTAAATGGGGATACCGAGACGGGACGGACACGTGCCAGTGCGGACAGACCCAAACAATGGACCACCTCCTGGAATGCAGCAACATGGGGGAAGTGTGCAGGAAAGAAGATCTGGCAAACGCTACGGCAGGGGCAGTTAAATGCGCTGAATTTTGGCGGGACGTGATATGATATATATACTATGTTTGTCTTGATATTGTAATGTGACTCCCCATTTTGGGTTTGTTTTATTTATACACATGTGTATTGTATTTGTATTTGTGTGTATATGTAATATGTGGGTTGTCTATGGCTTGGACACGATTAAATAAAATAATCTTGATAAAATAAGGGGAATCAGAGCTAGTACGGAAAGATTTATGTGTTCATTTTGTCACATGCTATACGAGAGTGGAACAGCTCATAACTAGTCTGAAAGTGATTCCATGAATTCTCTGTCAAGCACTTAAGAGTGAATTAAAGAGTAGTGATGTAGATGTAAGTCCAGAATCATTCGGGCCCCAATGTTTGAACATGTTGTTCATGATTAGGGTGTTACTGTTGTTCGTCCATTGATCTCTATAGTATCTTTTGTAGTGTGCATCTCAAGAGGAAGTTGAGGGTGACTTATTGATTAACCATGTTCCGTAAGATCCATCATCATTGTCAAATTCTACTTTGGGACCAATTCTTCCTCGATTGCGTTGGTCATCTCTTTGTCGTTTGTGGTATGTATTCAATTTTTATTCACAGTGATAAATTCCTTCCAGTTAGAATGATGCTTTCTGCAAAACTTTTCTCAGCGCATTCATTCATTCGGATTTCCGGGGCACTACATTCTAGTGCTGCGCCGTATTAAATATGTGTCTGGAAGTTACTAATCAAAAGTGCTAGTATTTCTAAGCATTAACGGTTTATAAACAGTTGTGAACTCCGCTGTGGACACATCACTAACTACTGCATATCGTTTTTCGAGGTAGCGTCAGCAATGTCTCGATGCAATGGACAATGTTTATCATGAAATATAAATATTTTTTAAAATATTATATATTGTTTTTTCTTCTGTCAGTTGCACATTTTTACAGCGTGAGGGTAATCATATCCCAAAAATGTGCAACTGGATCAAGTTCAGATCCATGTAGTTGCATTTGCAATACAACGTATCTATATTGTAACTATACATGAGAATGCTGAAAACGTACATATAACAAAGGAAATCAGAGCTGGCACGGAAAGCTTTATGTGTTCATTTTCTTATTTGCTATATTATATGCACACTTCTGCCAATGGACACTTTCCCCGACTCATAGCGCCAGTGGTCCTAGGTCCAGGAGAAAATCGGACCTCATACAGCGGGCGCAGAGACGCGGATTTGGGGGCATTTTGCAACCACATATCGGAGCCGCACTACATTGCATATCAGCTGCAGCAACATGTTCAAACGTAATCTTTTTTATCGACACTTAAGTAACACAATTAACGAAGTAACCACTAAGGATACCGCAGGAGTGGTGAATCATTCTTGAGCGAATGAAATGAATATACAGGACACTAAGTGGGTGTAAGCAAGGTAGTGTTGGAGGTTGTGACAGCGGCGACTGCGAGTTTAAAATTTTTTTTTTAAATTAAAAAATAGTCAAAGAAATTCATATTTATTTAATGTAGTGATACTGTTTACTGCAGGACCGTCCAAGGAAGCTGCAGGAATTATATAGATGCCAGTGTCAAGAGCAACATGCGTAGATGCAAAAGCTAAGGATGTTCAAAGGAAACAGTGGTATTTCGAAGACAGATGTGGACTAATAGAGACGGAAATAGACAACTTAAAGCTGTCTGCCATGTAACTAGTGTAAATTGCAAGGAAGGCAGAGGCAGGCGCTTTAAGGTATCTGAACTGTAGCATGTAGCAGAGCTAAGAGATAAGAGTGTGACGTAGCCACACTGACCCACTTCCAGTCCCACGGTTCCTGGCTGGTTACTAAAAGGATGTTGGGATATGCTGCGGAAGGCTGTGCACTCCCCTTGGACTCTGGTCGTGGGGCAGCCTGTGTACCTCGCTAGAACAATAGGGCCCACGCCTTAAAATCTTAAGGATAAACTTGGCAATAATGGAAACTGAGTTATAGGGATGCAAGTTGACACTGACCACCGTGGTTGCACAGTGCGGGCACTATCTACATTTGCATACACATCCTGCAAACCATTGTGAAGCGGGTGACTAAGGATGAGCATTGTACCACACGCTAGGCTTTCTTTCCCCTCCAATCACATAAGGAACGCGACAAGAATAACTGCGTAACTCCTGTAACTGCGCTGTAATTAGACTCATGTTGTTTTCCGGGACAATTCGAGAGCGGTTTGTAGGGGGCTGAAATACGTCTCTAAGGTCTTCACTCAATACTGCCAACAAAGGGACTGTACGAACTTCCACTCACCGATTTCATTGATGTTGACAGTGTGTGACTAGCACTTCAACTTACGTAACAGGAAGTCGCAACTCTCAACCGTTTTCGAGAAAATCGAGTTTGAAAATTGTTAGCCTGTTTTGTATGGTCGCAAATGAACAAGCAGTCCACAGCTGAGGAAATAAGAGGTTAGTTTTATATGCGCGAGGCCCCTGTATCGAATCAGACTACAAGTTTTTTTTTTTCATTCTCACGTGCAGTGTTAAAGTATTCCCTCCTCTGGTGCAGCCTTGAGACTCTTATTTTGTATCTTATAAAACGACTAAAAATTGTGCGTACATCATCGAACGGAATAGAGGGATAGCTTCTGGAGAAGATGGCATAAAAATTTTATCGTCGAAAACGATCAGTCGTCTGTATCAACATTCGTTGATATGCTTCGATATGTATGGTACACCGCTAAATTGTGTGATGGCCTAGAACCGTTTATGGATGTAAATCAAGTTTGTTTTGCAAAAAGACACATTGAAATATCATGCCCATGTAAAAATTCGGCGTTCATCACTAGTGAGGTATGTTGCAATAATTATTGTTTACCATGTTTCTACGATCAGTATCATTCTGATTCGTGCAGCGTTCCATAGGCTACAAATTATACTTGTCACAAATGTAGATACAACAACATAAATGAAATAACTCTACTGATTTGGAATTAGATATGGCTGACTTATAGAGCGCGACTAAATGTAAGTCTTTTCAAATTTATTTGACTTCAGTACAGCAGTCGATGTATAGTCGTAGCAAATTACAGAAAGTTTACATAACTAGTTTCTATTAACCATTATCAAATGTAACAAGTATGAAATAAATCTGCTATTAATTATGAGAACCTTAAATATCAGTAACATCTAACTGCAAAATCATTGTCATAGGAAACATAACTGTGAAATTATCACATTAACTTAAACCTCGTTATGCAGTAATGTTAAAGAAGCAACATCATTGCAATTGATTACTGAGAAGCCTTTAGCTGTACAGAACATTAATAAAATTTTAACGTCGTACATGTTGGGTTAGGTACGGCGTCGTCCAACTACCTGCATAGCAAACCTAACAAGTGTTATTAGTCTTAGCAATTCTGCTGTTATTCCGAAACATACATCGCTCAAGTATGAGATGGGATGGCTGATTAAAGCATCAGAATACACCTTGAAGAAGTTAATGGAATAACAACAAAATGGTTCAAATGGCTCTGAGCACTATGCGACTTAACTTCTGCGGTCATGAGTCGCCTAGAACTTAGAACTAATTAAACCTAACTAACCTAAGGACATCACACACATCCATGCCCGAGGCAGGATTCGAACCTGCGACCGTAGCGGCCGCGCGGTTCCAGACTGTAGCGCCTTTAACCGCTTGGCCACCACGGCCGGCGAATAACAACATCTATGCATAAATACTGTATATTATTACCTGTATATATTGACTCCAAACCAACTAATCAACTCTGAGACAAAAAGACCACATTTCAAGATATTAAAGTTGAAAATACCTTGTAATCAGCACTTAATAGCACGGCGTCCAAGAAACGGCTGTTGGCTTTGACCACACATGTGCAGCCGACATTAACACATCACTGATCAATACGATGGACACAGCACTTACAATACTCAAAGCACTGTGTCCAAAAAACAACTGTTTGCTCGGACGACACATATACGGCCAAGGTTACCGTATGAGTCATATGGCGAGTGCTATAAAGCGATGTGTTCAAGATTACAAGCTGAGTATTTTCAACTTTAAGACGTTGAGATGTGGAGATCTTGCCTCAGAGTTGACCAATTGGTTGGGAAACAATATATGTCGATTATAATATACCGTGTTCATGCACGAATGTTGTTATTTCATTAAGGTGCATTCTGATACTTCAATTAGCTATCTCACCTCATACCTGGGCGATGTATGTTTCAGAATAACAACAAATTGCTAAGATTAATACGACAAGTTTTACACTTGTTAGGTTCGCTATGCAGGTAGTTGTACAACGCCAATCCTAATCCAACATTTACGACGTTACAATTTTAATATTCTGTATAGCTAAAGGCTTCACAAAGATCATTTGCAATGATGTCACTTCTTTGCCATTCCTGCATAACGAGGTTCAACTTAACACGGTAATTTCACAGTATTGTTTCTTATGAGAAAGGTGTTGCGGTTAGTTGTTACTTATGCACACACCAAAAAAAGTTTTGCATTACCCCGGTTCCCAGAACTCCTGAAGATAGACGCTGACTGTCGATACTGTATCACAGACACAGTCCCTTTGACTGTTCAGAGACGTCACTAAACCCACCCAAAGATGTAAACAACCATGCATGACAAGCGCCTATTAGATGGAGGGGGTCCGACAGCCGATCATTTCTAGTCATTCCAACAGGAAGGAGGTACACGGCTCGTGTTGTCTGTAGTTCAACCACGCCTAGACGGTCAATACCGCGGTTCGATCGCATCGCATTGCATTGTTACTTTGTGCCAGGAAGGGCTCTCAACAAGGGAAGTGTCTAGGCGTCTCGGAGTGAACGATAAGGATGTTGTTCGGACATAGAGGAGAGACAGGAACTATTGATGACATGCCTCGCTCAGGCTGCTCAAATGCTACTACTGCAGTGGATGACCACCACCTATGGATTATGGCTCGGAGGAACCCTCACAGCAACGCCACCATGTGGAATGATGCTTGTTGTGCAGCCACAGGACGTCGTGTTACGACTCAAACTGTATGCAATAGGCTGCATGATGCGCAACTTCACTCCCGACGTCCATGGTGAGGCCCATCTTTACAACTACGACACCATGCAGCGCGGTACAGATTGGCCCAATAACATGCCGAATGGACCGCTCAGGATTGGCATATCGTTCTCTTCACGGATGAGTGTCGCATATGACTTCAAACCATATAATCGTTGGAGATGTGTTTGGAGGCAACCCGGTTAGGTTGAACGCCTTAGACACACTGTACAGCAAGTGTAGCAAGGTGGAGGTTCCCTGCTGTTTTGGTGTGGCTTTATGTGGGGCCGACGTACACCGCTGGTGGTCATGGAAGGCGCCGTAACGGCTGTACGATACGTGAATGCCATCCTCTGACCGATAGAGCAACCATATCAGCAGCATATTGGCGAGGCATTAGTTTTCTTGGACGACAATTCGCGCCCCCATCGTGCACATCTTGTGAATGACTTCATTCAGGATAACGACATCGCTCGACTAGAGTGGCCAGCATGTCCTTCAGGCGTGAACACTATCTAACATCCCCGGGATAGATCGAAAAGGCTGTCTACGGACGACGTGACCCACCAACCATTCTGAGGAATCTACGCCGAATCACCGTTGAGGAGTGGGACAATCTGGACCAACATCGCCTTGATGAACTTGTGGATAGTATGCCACGACGAATACAGGCACGCATCAATGCAAGAAGACATGCTACGGGGTATTAGAGGTACCGGTGTGTACAGCATTCTGGACCACCACCTCTGAAGGTCTCGCTGTATGGTGGTACAACATGCAATGTGTGGTTATCAAGAGCATAAAAAGGACGGAAATTATGTTTATGTTGATCTCTATTCCAATTTTCTCTACAGGTTCTGGAACTCTCGGAACCGAGGTGAAGCAAAACGTTTTTTGATGTGTGTATTTCAGGTTGTCATAATTAATAGCAGACTTATTTCATGCTTGTTACATTTGATAATGGTGACACAGCTTCGCCATAACTAGTCATGTAATCTTTCTGTAATTTACTGTCACTATGGCTTGACTGTTGTACTGAAGTCAAATAAACCTGAAAAAAAACTAATTAATATTGATTTGGTTGGAAGTTCTTGTGTATTCTTTTTGTATAAACTCTCCTTACGAAAAATTTTTATCTCCTTTTTTCTTGATAAAAACATAAGAATAATAAATGAATCATTAAATACTGATAACCTGCACAGTTATAATGAATCTATTGTGAGAATTACGTGGGAGTCTTTATAATAAAAGTACCACCAGCGAAATCCAATTCAGAGACAATACGGTTATAAAACTACGCCCTTACTCGCTCGGCTGCCGACTGCTTGTACATTTGCGACCATACAAAATACATAACCAGGCTTGAAATTTTCTTACCGTATTTTCTCAAAAATGGTTAAGAGTTGTCCCTTGCTGTTTACGTATGTTGAAGTCCTAGTCTTGCCCTACACACCCTGTCAATATGAATCAAACCGGTGAGGGGAGGATTGCACGGTTTCCTTGCCGGTACATTGTAAATAGGTTTTCGGGGGATAATTGGTCTCTCCCTCATGCGACAGCCAATTTAGATTCTTGAGCATTTCCATGTATTTCCGTGCTAGCGTTCTTTGTACTGGGTTGCGCAAAAAGATGTTACCACTTTGAAACTTCCCCTTCGAAAAATTATGAATGACTGAGGGAAACATCCACTTAGAAAATTATGAATGACTGTGCTGGTAAACTTATACGTTATTTGATTTTCAAACAGCTGAGCAAAACTCAACGTACTCAGACATCAAATGGTTCAAATGGCTCTGAGCACTATGCGACTTAACTTCTGAGGTCATCAGTCGCCTAGAACTTAGAACTAATTAAACCTAACTAACCTAAGGACATCACACACATCAATGCCCGAGGCAGGATTCGAACCTGCGACCGTAGCGGTCGCTCGGCTCCAGACTGTAGCGCCTAGAACCGCACGGCCACTCCGGCCGGCACTCAGACATCTCTTTACTTATTCTGATCATCACTAAACTGACACACAATATTTTACCGCAACGCAATCTGACTTTCAATAATCCCTACAAAAGAATGGCCCTGGCTAACAATAACATATACTTTTCATGAATCACTTGCCTCACAAAAATCTTCGTTAGCCGAACTACTGCAATACAGCGAGCGCCAAAACTGCCAGCTAAATATAAGATTCTAAATACTGAAGGCACTAAGTACTGATAGGCATAGTTAGCAAATGAAAGATTTTGATAGAGAACAAACAATGTATTTACCTTAATAATGTTCAAAAGTCATCATATACATATCTATCAATTCATGACATCCATCTTCACAAATTTCCTTTTTCTGGCGGACGCACGTCCAGATCGTCCGCTTATAGTAACCTCTCAAAACTCTGGCATCTCCCTCTCGACATCCACCACTGCTGGCGGCTCACCTCCAACTGCGCAACGCTACGCGCTGTTCACATTTAACTGCCCAGCACTACACTAGCGAATATTCCAACAATGAGTCCAACCAGCCAAAGACTGCACACAGCGCAGTCAGCGATTTTCATACAGAGCACTACGTGCCGTTACCAACGTAAAAACCTAAACAGCCTACTTACATAGGATTTTCATACGGAGCATTACGTGGCGTTACCAGCATAAAAACCTAAACAGCCTACTTACAAATTTTTATTTTTATTTTATTTATTTAATATAAAGCACGCTGTGTACACAAGTTCAAGGGAAGCTAGTGCGCTACTTCGACCCGTACTCGTTGGTTCACAGAGTATGTGCAGAGTCTTTCCACCATATAGGCCATAGCTCGTTCACAGATTTTCGTAGGTATGGAGCGCGCAATTTGTATTGTGTGTTCTCCAATGTCGTTAATGTCAGTACGTCTTGTAACATACACGCGTTCTTTCACTATTCCCTACAGCCATAAATCACATGGAACGAAATCAAGCGAGCGTGGTGGCAAAGCCAAAGATCCATCTCTTCCAATTCAGCGTCTACCAGGTGTTTCATACAGGTAATGTCGAATCTTTACGGAACAATGTGGTGGTGCACCATCTTGCTGTAAGTAACCTGGTTTTATTTTGCGGAGGGGAAGATTATCAACAACGAAATTCTACAACATATCTAGGTAGTAATCTCCCGTTACAGTCTGATAATTGAAAAAAAATATGGTTCAAGTATTCAAGATTTCGAAATACCGCTCCATACATTAACTTTCAGAGAGGATCGAGCGTGCTTAGTTCATGGGGCTTGTCTGTACGCCAAACGACGCATCCGTGCTGATTCACGTTGCCGCTGACATGAAGTACGGTTTCGTCCGACAGAAAGAACATAACGTTAGGGTCTATGTGCGTCATATCTGATAACACTTGTGCAGCTCTTACACGAGCAATTTTATCAACATCAGACAGGCTCTGCATCATTGCAACGTGATACGGCTTCATTCCCAACTCGAGGTGGAGAACTGATTCCGGTTTCCAGTGCTAATCTCGTACTTGACTTTCCTTGGCTCCTTGAATGTTTATGATGCTATCTTCTGTTCGAATACTTATTGGACGTCCGCTGGTCGTTTACAGTCATTGGTCACAGACCCGGTGCGCAGAACTTCTCATGCAGTCGACGGAAAGTTAAACGGGTTGTAGGATCCTTATGAAACCATTGCTGAAATATTTTTCTTGCTACTGAGGGTGACCCAAACACTACCATCCGAGATACTTTCAAAGTAAGTCTGGTGGCCATCTCTAATCTGCAACAAAAGAAAATTTGAAATTGTGAAGTACCATATCAGTAGTAACATCTGTTTGGACAAACTCTGTATATCTTCAGCATCCCATATTTTAAGGTGGAGTGCACTAGCATTTTCTAAGACTTTACACTCTATCATATGTCAAACATTTGAAGATCGCCGTTAATTAAAATTCTGACCATGGCCTGCTCTGAAATCTACTCCAAAATTATTGAACACGGGACACTTGAACCGCAGTTTGACTCAAATAATATTTCTTAAGTGGCACATGTTTCACAAGAACATAAAGGGGCTATTATGAAACGATAAATTGATTCCGGTTTGAACACTGACTGCAAACACTGCAGAACTAAGTATCGTGTATGAAGCCTTGACTTATAGACTCAATTCTTGCAGAGAAAATGTGCTTGCTCTCTATAACTTTCAAGACATGACAAATCTGGTAATCTATGAGCTGGCCTGGCGAAGAGACTGAATTCCTGTGACGATGTTTTTGCAACTGTGTGCCTCGGAGATCTGCATCGCGTAGTCTTACCTGTAATGCTGTGAAAATTCTAAGGAAGGCATTAGCAAATGCGCTTCATAAATAACATTGTTACCCATGAAAGTAACACGAGTACGAGAACTAGACCCATTTCCGTAAGCAACTATGATATAAATATGATCAGGTGAGGGACACGTGACCAGAACGACGGAGCCGGCCGGAGTGGCCGAGCGGTTCTAGGCGCTACAGTCCGAACCGCGCAACCGCTACGGTCGCAGGTTCGAATCCTGCCTCGGGCATGTATGTGTGTGATGTCCTTAGGTTAGTTAGGTTTAAGTAGTTTTAAGTTCTAGGGGACTGATGACCACAGCAGGTAAGTCCCATAGTGTTCAGAGTCATTTGAACAATTTTTTGAACCAGAACGACGGACAAACGAAAGGACGTAAAAAAATGAATTTGCGAAAGTCAAAAGTACTAAATAGGCATTGTAATGATGCAAATGATTAAGCAGAATGAATTACGCTTTATGGGCGGATAAAATACATCCGGTTCATGGTATTCAACGTCGCAAATCTGTATTGGCACACAAGAGATATTCAAAATAGTATTAGAAAATTACCTTATTTTAAAAGAGGATGTGGAAAAGAGAGAGAGATAGTAAGTCACTTTTATCCATGCATCGATGTACTAAAAGCAGATATTGGCCTCCACGTGCACAGGTGAGATGAAATGGACCATCAAAAAATACTGTTCCGTCAGCAGACCGAATTTGTTTCATCAGAAGATTAGGGTGTTGAGTAAAAGATAGGGGCGCCTCACGCATGCCTAGAAGATATGGAAAATTCTGACGTGACAGATGCTCTCTGCCTCTCTGAACACAATGTAACCATAAGAATGGAGAAATTAAATATAAGGAATTACAGATTAGCACCATTCTCCTGTAGAGTTAACATGGAAAACAGAGGAGTTTCAACAATATTATGTGAAACAAACTATCAGATCAGACCCTAGAAGCATGTGCTGATTAACTGTTACTGCAGAATACTTCTCTGGTAATTGTGCGGCCTGTAGATCCCCTCTAGGAAACTTTCATCTTTTCATGAGAAATTTAGGTGAATTATTGAGCTATTTGTTAGACAAGAAGAAATAGTAACTTGCGGAGAGTGCAATGTAGATTTCGTAAGATACAGTCAGGAAGAATGAACTGGGATCATTATTTGACTATTTAAATCTAATTTCAGTTGTCAATTTTCCAGCTCGTCCTCAGCAATATACGAGGGCTGGAACTTTAATAGCGACAACTGTTTATTTTCAGCTCGTACGTGTTTCAAAGTTTTACTGACCTTCAAAGTAGTCACCAGCATTGTGTATAACCCGTTGCCAGCGATGTGGAAGTCGTAGGATATTCTTAGCACTGCCAGTTGTGTTGATAGTTCGAGCGGCGCGGTTTATTCCCAACGAATTTGTAGCATTCTGAAGCGAATGCCGTGAAGTGTTTCCTTCAGTTTAGAAATCGAGTTGAAGTCACGAGGGCCTACGTCAGCGGACTGCAGTCGGTGGTATAGCACTTAGCAGCCCCATCAGTCAAACAAATCAGTAACAGCTTGCACTGTACGTGCTTGAGGAAGTGTTGTTGCTGTGGTCTTCAGTCCTGAGACTGGTTTGATGCAGCTCCCCATGCTACTCTATCCTGTGCAAGCTTCTTCATCTCCCAGTACCTACTGCAACCTACATCCTTCTGAATCTGCTTAGTGTATTCATCTCTTAGTCTCCCCCTACGATTTTTACCCTCCACGCTGCCCTCCAATACTAAATTGGTGACCCCTTGATGCCTCAGAACATGTCCTACCAACCGATCCCTTCTTCTGGTCAAGTTGTGCCACAAACTCCTCTTCTCCCTAATCCTATCCAGTACCTCCTCACTAGTTATGCGATCCACCCATCTAATCTTCAGCATTCTTCTGTAGCACCACATTTCGAAAGCTTCTATTCTCTTCTATTTACCGTCCATGTTTCACTTCCATACATGGCTACACTCCATACAAATACTTTCAGAAATGACTTCCTGACACTTAAATCTATACTCGATGTTAACAAATTTCTCTTCTTCAGAAACGCTTTCCTTGCCATTGCCAGTCCACATTTTATATCCTCTCTACTTCGACCATCATCAGTTATTTTGCTCCCCAAATAGCAAAACTCCTTTACTACTTTAAGTGTCTCATTTCCTAATCTAACACCCTCAACATCACCCGACTTAATTCGACTACATTCCATTATCCTCGTTTTGCTTTTGTTGATGTTCATCTTATATCCTCCCTTCAAGAAGGAGCCTCGTCTTTTTACCTATTTGATCCTCTGCTGCCTTCACTATTTCATCCCTCATAGCTACCCATTCTTCTTCTACTGTATTTATTTCCCCCATTCTTGTCAATTGTTCCCTTATGCTCTCCCTGAAACTCTCTACAACCTCTGGTTCTTTCAGTTTATCCTGGTCCCATCTCCTTAAATTCCCACCTTTTTGCAGTTTCTTCAGTTTTAATCTACAGTTCATAACCAATAGATTGTGGTCAGAGTCCACATCTGCCCCTGGAAATGTCTTACAATTTAAAACCTGGTTCCTAAATCTCTGTCTTACCATTATATAATCTATCTGATACCTTTTAGTATCTCCAGGGTTCTTCCATGTATACAACCTTCTATCATGATTCTTAAACCAAGTGTTAGCTATGATTAAGTTGTGCTCTGTGCAAAATTCTACCAGGCGGCTTCCTCTTTCATTTCTTAGCCCCAATCCTTATTCACCTACTACGTTTCCTTCTCTCCCTTTTCCTACACTCGAATTCCAGTCACCCATGACTATTAAATTTTCATCTCCCTTCACTATCTGAATAATTTCTTTTATTTCATCATACATTTCTTCGTCATCTGCAGAGCTAGTTGGCATATAAACTTGTACTACTGTAGTAGGTGTGGGCTTCGTATCTATCTTGGTCACAATAATGCGTTCACTAAGCTGTTTGTAGTAGCTTACCCGCGTTCCTATTTTCCTATTCATTATTAAACCTACTCCTGCATTACCCCTATTTGACTTTTTGTTTATAACCCTGTAGTCACCTGACCAGAAGTCTTGTTCCTCCTGCCACCGAACTTCACTAATTCCCACTATATCTAACTTTAACCTATCCATTTCCCTTTTCAAATTTTCTAACCTATCTGGCCGATTAAGGGACCTGACATTCCACGCTCCGATCCGTAGAACGCCAGTTTTCTTTCTCCTGATAACGACGTCCTCTTGAGTATTCCCCGCCCGGAGATCCGAATGGGGGACTATTTTACCTCCGGAATATTTTACCCAATAGGACGCCATCATCATTTAATCATACTGTAAAGCTGCATGCCCTCGGGAAAAATTACGGCCGTAGTTTCCCCTTGCTTTCAGCCGTTCGCAGTACCAGCACAGTAAGGCCGTTTTGGTTATTGTTACAAGGCCAGATCAGTCAATCATCCAGACTGTTGCCCTTGCAACTACTGAAAAGGCTGCTGCCCCTCTTCAGGAACCACACGTTTGTCTGGCCTCTCAACAGATACCCCTCCGTTGTGGTTGTACCTACGGTACAGCTATCTGTATCGCTGAGGCACGCAAGCCTCCCCACCAAGGGCAAGGTCCATGGTTCATTTCCTTGAGGATTGTCCTGCAAAATGATGGTCAGGTCCTGCAGAAAGTGTCACCACTCCTGTCTCTAAGCTGGTCCTAGGTTTTGTTCAAAAATGAACAGCCCTCGGACTAGAGACCATTTGTGTACCCAACAGAAGGATCGTCTTACTGTAGCTATTCTACAGTACAGGGCCAAAGTTTGATTATTATGCATTACCAAGAGCAAATCGGTTGGTTCTGTTTGCTTTAGAAGTGGTCTATGGTGCGCCTTAAGGAGCGTAAGGAAGTACCATTTAGTTCATGGGCAGTTCCTGAGAAAACCCGAAAAACATGATTTTTAGGTACCGAAATCGAACCGGAGATTCCAAGACGACTGTGCACAGCAAACGGCTGAAATGTTTACGATATGTTCCTAAATCGCGATCTCGAATAACCTTGAAAATTATCTTGACATATTTTCCGTTTCCGAGACGTAGGGGTTGAAAGTTACCCTACTTGCACAAGTAAAATACGGTGTAAGGCAAAAACGTAGTTTATAAAATGACGTAGTACGCAGAAATATGCCGTAAAGTGCCTCCCTTATCAGCTGAAGGTTTCTGGAAACCCCATGTTGTTGTAGTACTGAAGTACATCCAAAGTTTTTGTCCACATAAAATCTGGACTGAGGTGTAAAATTATATAGTTAGGCGTTACTTCAATTTCTCATAAGTAAAGTAATAAAATTGTTTTCGTATGTGTGACATGTCCTGATGTATCATGGAAAAGAAGAGCACCGGTGGGAAAATGCTCCTTTCATGGCACAAAAAACGCGAATATGCTTTTCTTTATTAAAAGAGTCTACCTGAAAAGTGGGGTACTAGCTGCCTCGCTCTACCTTCCTCAGCACATTTAAAAATTTTCCCCAAGAATTTTGGAGTGTGAACATATTTATCCTTTTTTATCCTGAGAGAGAAGAAGATAGTGGCAGTGGCAAGGAGAAGAAAAATTAATAAATACTGGAAGATAGCACACAGTGGTTGCGTTATAGAAAGAACGAAGGAGACAATGCCAGTGTGAGGGAAAGAGAGGAACACAGTGGCAGTGCAACGTAGCTCACAGTGATAGAACAGTGCTAGGCAGAGAGTGAAGGAGACAGTGGCGGTGGGAGAGGAATAAAGAAAAATGGTTCAAATGGCTCTGAGCACTATGGGACTCAACTGCTGTGGTCATAAGTCCCCTAGAACTTAGAACTACTTAAACCTAACTAACCTAAGTACATCACACACATCCATGCCCGAGGCAGGATTCGAACCTGTGACCGTAGCAGTCGCACGGTTCCGGACTGCGCGCCTAGAACCGCGAGACCACCGCGGCCGGCGAGGAATAAAGAGATGGAGTTAGTGGAAGTGGGTGACAGCCAGTGATAATGAAAGACAGTGTATATGACAGTGACAAGGAGGAAGGGAGAAAAAGTGACAGTGGAAAGAGACAGCAACGAGTGACTTAAGAATGGGCAAGTGGGAGAGGATGGTTATGAGCGACTTTAGCGAAGAACTACTGGGTGTGAACGAGTTAGTCAGGGGAGGTTGTGGGAGAGAGGTGACCTGCATGTTGAGCGAATATTTTTTGGAAGGTAGAATGAGGCGGCTGATACTCCCTTTTCAGTAAGGTTGTAAGGTGTATGCTTCGCCAGCTATGGGCGAGGCATGACAGAATCTCTGACCAGAGAGTAGATTATTGTTAGTTGTTGCTTGTGGCGAGTCTGCGCTAGTCTGCGCGAGTCGACAGTAGAAGCCAGTCTGCGCTAGTCTGCGCGAGTCGACAGTACAGTCTGCGCTTGCCTGCGCGAGTCTGCAGTAGTAGTCGGTCGGCTTTAGTAGCGAGTGGACGGTAGTAGTCTGCGGGTGTCGGCATGCGTCGGCTGTGTGCTCTGCTCGCGACTCTGGTCAGGATTCTGGACGACGAGTATTCTTGTAGAAGGTAAAGAAGCAGCATTGCGCATATTTAATAATGTATGTCAATTGTAATCTAATTTGTTCAAAAAAATGCCCCAACAATAATTTATATAATATAAAGTAACTCTTTTGAAGAAAAAGCATTCATTTCAATTTAAAGAATTTTTCCAATGCATTATCATTGCTTGCAAGAATCAAAGAAAAATATACGCCAGCATTGCACGAAGCTGTGTCGATAAATAGCAGAAATAGTCGCAGTTTTTATTGAGGTAAGAATTTTTGCTTCTGTTATTCAGAATACAGGGCCGAAGGTCAGCGCTGCTGTCGTTATAAAATTTACCAGATATTATTATTTCTGTTAGGAGGTTACATTTCGTTCATGGTTCATTATTTAATTAATATTATTGTTGGTTTATGGTCAATTTTCATTCCTTAATTTTTGTGGGGAGGTTACGCTTGGCACATTTCCATTTCCATTTCCATTTAACAATATTTTGTGGGGAGTTTACATTTGGCTTCATTCTTATTTATTATTCAATTTTTACTGCTGGGAGGTTACACTTGGCGACATCCGGCCAGGATCGTATTTCTTTGTGAATCTTCTGATAAGTAGTCATATATCTGCTCTTATTTACTTAAATGTAATTAGCATTTGGCGCAACGCATTTACTAATTTGTCACTCTTTCTTTCACAGATCATCGGCAATTTGTTGCTCTTTGTTATAATTGTGTTTGTTGCATTTTGCATTGTCTTTGTTTCATTAGTGAATAATTTTGATTTGTGTAAAAATGCCGCGAAAAACTGTTAACAGTACATCGCGATGTGTAATGAACGAAATAGCCGACTTAAATAATTTGACCGATAGTACTTGCGACACTGTGTCTTAATGACAGTCCTCTATTTACAGACAATCAGAGTGTGCGGATTATTAATATTGATTTTGATCTTAGTGATGAGCAAACAAATTCAATTGTGTCCTCTGTTAATTTGACGACAATTGATGACGCGGGACGTTCTGTTACAATGAACGCTGCCCAGCTTGAAACATCCGGTTTGCAAAATTTACGTAATGAACAAATAATTGTTTCCAACGAAAATGAACAGTATACTCAAAGTAGGACAGATTCATTTGATTCCGGTATAGTGACCAACAGTGTACATCCGATTAGCAAACATTTTCAAGAATCACAAAATGACCGAATGGTTGCACAGAGCGTGACAGTTGCGGGTACGCCATCAAACTTAGTGAACAGATTACAGCCATTACCGTGCAACGTGATAATACTAAAGAACAATTACGTGACGAAATTAAGGCTTGTGCTAGTAACAGTAGTGAAGAAACTGAATGTGTTGCACAAGAATTAAGTAATACAGATGCAGCGATAACAGAATCACTTAGAGATGAAAGTAATGCAGTCACGGAACAATGTTCAGAAAACGCAACACAGTTACGCGACGAGTTTAATTTAAAGTCACCAGTACTTTCACACACTCTGAATACGGAAGTCGATAAGAAATGTGAACAACAGAACAAGCAAAGTGACGAAAGTATTAAAGTGACAGAAATGAAAAATGTTTCAGTCACTAACACGTTACAGCATATGGCACATTCCGGTCATTTGTCACACTTACACAGCCAGTATAACTTAAGTAATTTACAGAGACTGCGGGAGTTAAAATCCGAAAAGATACAGACAAACAGATTCTTATGTAATCGTGAACCTGTTCACACATTCAGTGACGAGAACGTTGGTTATAAGCAATTTTTATCTGTAATAAAATCTAAGGTATTTGCAAATGACAGAGCACAGGTACACGCATTGAACTGGATACGACAATTTGTTTTTGTATTTTCAATAGCATTGCCTGTAATGCAGAAACTAGCATTAGCATGGATACAGCAATTTATTTTTGAATTTTCACCGGCATTGCCTGTAACGCAAAAGCTAAAATGTATTTGCAGCGCGTAATAGACCTTAGGGGATTCATTACGCTTTAATGAGTATGTGCCGTAGCGTGCACAGGGCCCCGAGCCGTAGTAGTGCTGTTTCATCATTAGTTTTCTGCGCTGCTGCCTTCTCTTCTACTATCCTTTATATCTATCAAAACAGCTCTTTAACTATTGCTCTATCTAGGATTAAGAAATGAGTAAAGAAAACCTGATACGACAAATTTTACCGAAAGTGACAGTTATGATTAGACGGTCCAGAAATGACAACCACGATAATTTTAATAACAGACAAAATTTTAATCATGAGTATGTGTAAAATTATTAGCAACAGGAACCATATTTTGGTAGCAATAGACGTTTTTCACCGCAACAGCATGAAAGCCAGCCGGTTAGCATACCTAACCAACAATGTAATGTACAAGGTCAACAGAGCTTTAATGTTTCGCCACGTACACGTATAGCGTCGGCCCCAACAATTATTAATGCACATCAACAAGGAAATCAGTACGTACAGAAAACACACTATTTCAATTCCTATCGCAATGCACCAGATAGAAATGACTATCACGACAGACATAAAAATAATGAGCACAATTTTCAGCGTACATTTAATAACAGTCTATCTTATCAGCAGCAAGAACATTAGCAACAACATATTATCATGAATGAACCAGACAGTAGGTATCATCCAGAACGTAATACGTCAGGAAGAAATAACAGAACAGTACAAATAGTGGAAATGCCACAGCATCCTCCCGAAAATAATGACACGTCAGATAGAATTTGACTAGATACAGTACAGGTTGCATATTCCAGTAACGCAAGCAATACTTTTGACACGCAGAATCTTGTTCATGAGAATGTTATTTGAAACATACTTTGTTGAATGCACCACTTTTATCGCACCCAGATCTTACCAGAAATTTTTCTATTGCTACCGACAGTTCTAACACCGCTTTAGGCGTACATATTTTTCAGGAAATTGAAGAAGATGGTTGTACAGTAATTAAAAACATCGCCTTTGCGAGTCGCATTCTGTCACCTGCTGAACGTAATTATTCTGTTACAGAACTTGAAACATTATGTGTTGTATGGGCTTTTACCAGATTTAGGCATTTTCTTTATGGAAGACGCACGACAGTTTACACAGATCATAGAGCGATACAATTTTTACTTTCGGCTAAATTTACACACGACAGATTAAGCAGATGGAAACTTTATCTACAGGAATTTAATTTTACAATTGTTCACATTCCCGGCACACAAAATATTGTAGCAGATGCACTATCCCGTTCTCTCAGCAACAATCAGCAAGACATCGCAACCAACTTCTGCAAAGCAAATTTCAGCGTCATGTACATTCAACAAGTTGCATTTGAAAATTTCATTTCGTCGTCATTACAAGACATAGCACAAGAGCAGAATAAAGACAACGTATGGAAAGAGATTAAACACCTTTGGCAAGATAGGAATAATGTTACCATTAGAAACCAATACACTGTACGCAATGACATTCTGTTTCGCCGCTCTCATCCTGACAGCAACAATTGGTTATTATGCATTCCTGACGAACTTGTTAACAAATTAATCTGTTATACTCATTTAAGTTATGCACATTACGGAGCTAGAAAATGTTTTCTTATACTGAGACAGAACTGTTATTTTACCAACATGGAGAAGCGTATTCGACGAGTTTTAGCGTCATGTAAAATCTGCCAGAAAGCTAAATCAGATATGACTTCACATATTCCTCCATTGCATCCCATTGTACCTGTTAAATTGAGACATATGGCCGCTGTAGACATTTTTGGTCCGATTCCCAGAACTAATAGAGGTTTTTGCTACATCTTTGTCGCTGTTGAACTCACTTCAAAATTTGTTACCTTCACTCCGTTACGCAAAGCTACTGCTAAAACTGTTTCGAAAGCATTTGTAAAACATTTTCTATTTCATGTAGGGCATGTGTTGAAAGTAATTTCCGACAATGGACCACAGTTTCGATCTGCAATATGGACACGTATGTTACGAGCTAGAAACATTTCTCCGATATATATATCCAGGTACCATGCTTCTTCGAACCCTTGTGAACGATTAATGAAAGAAATTGGTAAACTGTGTAGAATTTACTGCCATAAAAAACATATTGATTGGGACACACACATACTCTCATTCCAAGATGTAATTAATTCCATACCGAATGAATCTACTATGCTATCTCCGTCTGTTATACTGAAAAATGTTAAACCACCTAACAAAATTAAAGAATTAGTAACATTTCCTACATCTCGTCGACTACGACACCATGAAATAATTGACGTTGCGCTGAACAACATCAAACGTGCCGCAGAGCGCCGGAGAAGACAGCAAAAACAGGTTTGTACACGCCGTGAATTTCACATTGGACAGAAGATATTAGTACGTACACACTATTTATCCAACAAAGGAAAGAGTAGATGCAGTAAATTTGAGCTTCTATACGCAGGTCCATATCGGATTCGCAGCATTCCTCACCCCAATGTAGTACACGTCGAAACTTTGAGAACCAGAAAAACCAAAGGGAACCACCACGTGTCGAACGTCAAACCTTTTATTGAATGAAAATACTTTTTGATTTATCACACTGTAATGCCATTTCCTAATTTTTTATGACCGCTTATGCAATTTCATTCACATGAACACCAACTGATGATTGTCGTATTTTTTCTTGGCAAGTGCCCGGCAAGGTAAGGTTAGCAGGTCGCTTTTCTTGTCGTTACACATTAGACAGTGCACATTTTCAGATAAAATTACGTATCTTACGAATAATTATGCAATTCTATCTAGTGATATATTAATTTTATCAAATTTTCTCTCTATTAAAATCTTCAATTCTCGCCTCTATTAACTACACAACATACAAGCTATACACAAACAAGATCACATTTCTTGTCGTTATACACCATAGACCGTGCATATTTTCCATTTTTATGTATGTATGATTGTTTTCCTGTTTTGTTTGTATGTACTATGAAATATTGAAGATATAAAAACACCAGTTGACTTTAACATTTTGCCTTATGATAGATAAACATCGTGACTACTTTACTTTTTTTTGCTGCTACATTGCGATACACTGTGTACATTTTTGCTTCTGAACACTGTCAATGTTTTTGACATATTACGTTTTCTGTCATGCTATGCTGTATGCTCAATTATGTTACTATAAACCAGTTTTTATCTAATGGGTATATGAATTAAATGCAAGACATTAATCTTTGTTCATAATTTTCAGAAAGAAATAACGTGTAAACGAAATAAATTAAACAGAAATGGGAATTTCACCTTCGGAATGAACGAAAGAGGATGCAATACCTCGTGATGAAGAGTAAATGGATCAGAATTAACAAGCATTAACAAGAATATACTATACACATCGTAGAATAGCAGTCTTAACTAATTTTTTCTTTCAGAATACGAGGCGATTGATGCAGGCTGTCAGACAGAACTACACATCTTAGTTTTAGTGATGAAATATGATAAAAATAAGGAATAGTTGTGTAATGAATAATGAAGTGACTCTTTTGCAGATGATAATGAATGGTGATGGATAATGATGAAGAATATGCTACTATGGATAATGAAGTTTTTCTCTACAGGTGATGATAATAATGGAGTTATGGTGATATGGATAATGAAGTTTTTCTTTGCAGATGAAAATAATGATGAAGTTTACATATTTGCTGTTAGTTAAGAGATGCTATGTAGTTATTTAAGTATTTGTTGCAGTTCGTTTTGACAGTATGTCTCATATCGCATGGTATGATGACTGAAGGTTTTGGAAAGGACAACTAGAGGACATATATATTTTTTTACACATTTCACTACCTGTTAATTCTAAGTTCACTACTTTTCAGCATAATATGCGTTTCTTCTTTCAGTTTCATAATCCATTTTGTATATTTTGCAGGAGAAATCATTCATGAAATTAATGTGGTATAAATAGTTGTTTATTAAACCTATGTCGTTTATGAATCTGATCACATATACTCTACTTGTTTCATAACCTTGCTACAGCTGACTCATGACGAATGACGTTACACATCTTCATTTGCAGCAATAACTCAAAAGCAAACAAAGTAATTACCAGTTTCAAATAATGCTACTAGTTTAAGAGAGTTCTGAATAATACTGATCAGCTCTGAATAGTATGTCACTTCAATAATGATTTCTGAATAATACAAAAAAAAATGCTTTGTAACTGGCCAATCAATGCCACTGTTTATTGTAATAAGATTACCTATGATGCCAATGATTACTATAATTAGATTAATTATGTATAAATGCTATGCCAATAATTAACTCATTTTGAGTAATGACTTCTGAATAATACAAAAAAAATGCTTTGTAGCTGGCCAATGAATGCCACTGTTTATTGTAATAAGATTACCTATGATGCCAATGATTACCATAATTAAGTGAATTATGTTAATACTATGCCATTCATTAGCTTCTGTTTTGAATGATGACTTCTGATGGTTTGTAACTGGGCAATGAGTGACAATAATTACTACACTCCTGGAAATTGAAATAAGAACACCGTGAATTCATTGTCCCAGGAAGGGGAAACTTTATTGACACATTCCTGGGGTCAGATACATCACATGATCACACTGACAGAACCACAGGCACATAGACACAGGCAACAGAGCATGCACAATGTCGGCACTAGTACAGTGTATATCCACCTTTCGCAGCAATGCAGGCTGCTATTCTCCCATGGAGACGATCGTAGAGATGCTGGATGTAGTCCTGTGCAACGGCTTGCCATGCCATTTCCACCTGGCGCCTCAGTTGGACCAGCGTTCGTGCTGGACGTGCAGACCGCGTGAGACGACGCTTCATCCAGTCCCAAACATGCTCAATGGGGGACAGATCCGGAGATCTTGCTGGCCAGGGTAGTTGACTTACACCTTCTAGAGCACGTTGGGTGGCACGGGATACATGCGGACGTGCATTGTCCTGTTGGAACAGCAAGTTCCCTTGCCGGTCTAGGAATGGTAGAACGATGGGTTCGATGACGGTTTGGACGTACCGTGCACTATTCAGTGTCCCCTCGACGATCACCAGTGGTGTACGGCCAGTGTAGGAGATCGCTCCCCACACCATGATGCCGGGTGTTGGCCCTGTGTGCCTCGGTCGTATGCAGTCCTGATTGTGGCGCTCACCTGCACGGCGCCAAACACGCATACGACCATCATTGGCACCAAGGCAGAAGCGACTCTCATCGCTGAAGACGACACGTCTCCATTCGTCCCTCCATTCACGCCTGTCGCGACACCACTGGAGGCGGGCTGCACGATGTTGGGGCGTGAGCGGAAGACGGCCTAACGGTGTGCGGGACCGTAGTCCAGCTTCATGGAGATGGTTGCGAATGGTCCTCGCCGATACCCCAGGAGCAACAGTGTCCCTAATTTGCTGGGAAGTGGCGGTGCGGTCCCCTACGGCACTGCGTAGGATCCTACGGTCTTGGCGTGCATCCGTGCGTCGCTGCGGTTGGTTGGTTTTGGGGAAGGAGACCAGACAGCGTGGTCATCGGTCTCATCGGATTACGGAAGGATGGGGAAGGAAGTCGGCCGTTCCCTTTCAGAGGAACCATCCGGGCATTTGCCTGGAGTGATTTAGGGAAATCACGGAAAACCTAAATCAGGATGGCCGGACGCGGGATTGAACCGTCGTCCTCCCGAATGCGAGTCCAGTGTCTTACCACTGCGCCACCTCGCTCGGTGCGCCGCTGCGGTCCGGTCCCAGGTCGACGGGCACGTGCACCTTCCGCCGACCACTGGCGACAACATCGATGTACTGTGGAGACCTCACGCCCCACGTGTTGAGCAATTCGGCGGTACGTCCACCCGGCCTCCCGCATGCCCACTATACGCCCTCGCTCAAAGTCCGTCAACTGCACATACGGTTCACGTCCACGCTGTCGCGGCATGCTACCAGTGTTAAAGACTGCGATGGAGCTCCGTATGCCACGGCAAACTGGCTGACACTGACGGCGGCGGTGCACAAATGCTGCGCAGCTAGCGCCATTCGACGGCCAACACCGCGGTTCCTGGTGTGTCCGCTGTGCCGTGCGTGTGATCATTGCTTGTACAGCCCTCTCGCAGTGTCCGGAGCAAGTATGGTGGGTCTGACACACCGGTGTCAATGTGTTCTTTTTTCCATTTCCAGGAGTGTATATTCAGATAATTTTATGAACATTATTCTGTAATACTACATACATGGTACAGAAATGTTCAGTAACTGGGCGATGAGTGCCACCAATTACTCAAATCAGTTGTTAGACTAGTGTAATTCTCAATTAAGACTACTATGTGACTAAATGTCCTTCACCTTCTGACCTAATTACCAGAAATTACTGCAATATCCATTTGTCCTGTCTATCCTCATCATCATGGAGCACTATATTTGGTTTTTGCACTAACTCTACGTTGGTCTACTTTACAAGAACATGGTGTTGACACGACATGCTGTCCACCACCTTGAGCGATGGAGATGTTATTATGGTCCCACTGTTTGGTGTACCTAGTGTACTACCAAAATGATAGCATGGAATATTATTACGACATTTCAGTGTCTAGGCTACACTGATTAATACTTCAAGGAAAAGAGCTTCAGATTGTCTCACTTGGTGTTGTGCTTCTGTAGAAAGATATGGACTTTCAGTGCAGCTGCGTGCAAACTAAAGTGCTACAACCATGACGCAATCCTTCCCATTCCTTTCCTATTTCTTGTAAAATGATAAAGACATATACAGTGCGTGTGCACTCTATGCCATTTGTTAATATGATTTGTACTCATTACGTATACATTTTGTGATTCCCAGATATGTTCTGTATTACAGTGCGTGTGCACTTTCGTCATTTTGTTAACATGATTTGTATTCATTGCTTACACATTTTGTGATTTGCTGATATATTCTGAACTACAGTGTGTGTGCACTTTTGCCATTTGTTAATATGTTTTGTACTCATTGTGTATACATTTTGTGATTCCCAGATATGTTCTGAACTTCAGTGCGTGTGCACTTTTGTCATTTGTCAATATGATTTGTACTCATTATGTTTATTTGTTGTAAAAATATTAGAGAGTTTTACAGTGCGTGTGCACTTTATGCCATTTGTTAATATGATTTGTACTCATTACGTATACATTTTGTGATTCCCAGATATGTTCTGTATTACAGTGCGTGTGCACTTTCGTCATTTTGTTAACATGATATGTATTCATTGCTTATACATTTTGTGATTTGCTGATATGTTCTGAACTACGCTGCGTGTACACTCTTGTCATTTGTTAATATGTTTTGTACTCATTGTGTATACATTTTGCCATTGCTTGATATGTCTGTACTCAGTGCGTGTGCACTATATTTTATTTCATGTTCTGCACTTATATATCTGTAAATATTCTGTGATTGTAAAGTTAATTAATTAAGAAAAATTCGTTGCTCATGGCAAGTCCAATTGACTCACCATCGCTGCCAAATTTTTGCCCCCCCCCCCCCCCACCTGGTGGAGGGTTATGTAAGGTGTATGCTTCGCCGGCGATGGGCGAGGCATGACAGAATCTCTGACCAGAGAGTAGATTATTGTTAGTTGTTGCTTGTGGCGAGTCTGCGCTAGTCTGCGCGAGTCGACAGTAGAAGCCAGTCTGCGCTAGTGTGCGCGAGTCGACAGTAGTAGTCGGTCGGCTTTAGTAGCGAGTGGACGGTAGTAGTCTGCGGGTGTCGGCATGCGTCGGCTGTGTGCTCTGCTCGCGACTCTGGTCAGGACTCTGGTGGATGAGTATTGTTGTAGAAGGTAAAGAAGCAGCATTGCGCATATTTAATAATGTATGTCAATTGTAATCTAATTTGTTCAAAAAAAAATGCCCCAACAATAATTTATATAATATAAAGTAACTCTTTTGAAGAAAAAGCATTCATTTCAATTTAAAGAATTTTTCCAATGCATTAGCATTGCTTGCAAGAATCAAAGAAAAATATACGCCAGCATTGCACGAAGCTGTGTCGATAAATAAGAGCAGAAATAGTCGCAGTTTTTATTGAGGTAAGAATTTTTGCTTCTGTTATTCAGAATACAGGGCCGAAGGTCAGCGCTGCTGTCGTTATAAAATTTACCAGATATTATTATTTCTGTTAGGAGGTTACATTTCGTTCATGGTTCATTATTTAATTAATATTATTGTTGGTTTATGGTCAATTTTCATTCCTTAATTTTTGTGGGGAGGTTACGCTTGGCACATTTCCATTTCCATTTGACCATATTTTGTGGGGAGTTTACGTTTGGCTCCATTCTTATTTATTATTCAATTTTTACTGCTGGGAGGTTACAAGGTCTTGCAATAAACAGGAACATATTCGCTTATTTTGTGTTAGATAGGAGTTGGTTAAATTATTATTGGATATTTATGCAACTGTTGTCAGATAGTATTTGGGTAGATAACTCCATCATCTGCAAAAAGTTTGATGTTACCATAAATTTTGTCTGTTAGGTCATTAATATCCATGCCTACAGTCCTAACAGAGTTTCCTGGAGCATGCCTGCGTTTAGTTCTGCGTTTTGCGATGACTCTCCATGCAAGATAATATGCTGCGTCCTTCCTACAAAGAAATCCTCAATCCAGCTACAAATTTTATTTGATATCCCATATAACTGTATTTTTTAAATAAATTTTGATGTGGTGCCTAGTCAAACGTTTTTCGAGTGTCAAGAAATACCCCATCCACATAACTGCCTTTATCAATGGCGTTTAAGATGAGTAAGAAAAGCGCATGATTGGTGTTTTTGAGGTCCCACCTGTCTGACATGGGAGAGGTCATTCTGTTCGAGATATATCAATATATCATTTCCAAAAACCTATAGCATAGAATGAGAACGATGGAAAGATAGACGTTGGTTTTTTTTATTTTTTTTACATGTGTGGAGTATTTTGTTATTACGAGAAATAAGTATAATACCAATCGGGAATCGAACAAGCAATGTTTCGTCAACAATCACGTGATATATAATTGGTATAGCTACTAATGATACTTAATTTCGTAAACGATCACAAATAAGTGGCCTCTGTAGGGTTAAATCCCTACACACCAAACAAATGAGCACCAAAAACTGCATATAGACAATATTATGAACAGCAAACACACACAATCAGCGCACTTAAAAGAAACGCGCAGTTGCAAGATGATTGCTCTATATGTAACTCAGCTGCTAATGTAAGCCCTGTCTTAATGAAACTAGGCCTTTTATAAACAGGGTATGTATGTGTGGCCCAAATAATCAATTAATAAAGTTATCTGGTTACGATGGTGAAAATGATGTTAATTGAGCAGCTGATGGTTACATAAACCACGCATCTTAATAAATGACAGGCATAGTATAAATAAGAGAACATCACTGAATGTGTAAATCATTTGTGTGATCCTATCAAAACTACTAATGTCAAGTAGTAAACAACTTGTAGTCGATCACTGTCCACTGAGGATCGAGACCTGTTAATCACTATAACCAAACATAAAAAGAGAGTAACTGGTAGAGGGGCACCGCTGTCACAGGACCAAAAGTTGTTGACATCAGGATCTGCATCCCTGGAACCACTGACATCAGCATCGACTTTTCCCAGAATCGTCGACGTCAGTATCAAGAGCTTGAGCAATGACATTATTCCCAGAATTACCTACCCCCCCCCCCACTCTCCCCTTACCCCCTCGTAGCTAATGGCGTTAAGCGTTTAACGCAAACACAGAGTGCCCCCAATGGCGTGGAAATTCGGCCTTAAAACAATTTAATTTTTATGGTTGGAGTGTACAAGCAGCATCATTTTTCCGTCTGTACGTTCATCCAGTGTGAAGTGCCGACATTAACTAGAACAGCAGCAGCGGCAGTGATCAGCTGGGAAGAAGAAGTCTATCAGCATGTATTTGTCAATTCTTTTTGCTATAACTAAATGGCTATTGGTAGTATAAAACCCTCAACTTCTGCATGTGTTTGGGTCACATCGCTCCAACGTAGTGATAACGTTATACACTGTAGTGACGAAAACCGTGGGATACCTCATAACATCGTGTCGGACCTGCTTTTGCCCGGTGTAGTGCAGCAACCCGACGTGGCCAGGATCGACAAGTCGTGGGAAGTCTTCTGCAGAAATATTGAGCCATACTGCCACTATTGCCGTCCATAACTGTGAAAGTATTGCCGGTACAAGGTCTCGATTTTGTCACATGTCGGAAGATCTGGGTGGCCAAATAATTCGCTAGAATTATCCAGAATGTTCTTCATATCACTCTCGAACAATTGTGGCCTGGTGCCATGGTACACTGTCATCGATAAAAATTTCATCGTTCTTTGGGAACATTAAGTCCGTGAATGACTGAAAATGGTCCCCAAGTAGCCGAACGCAACCATTTCCAGTCAGTGATCGGATCAGTTGGACAAGAAGATCCAGTCCATTCCATGTAAATACAGTCCACACCATTATGGAACCACCACCAGCTTGCACAGTGCCTTTTGACAACTTGGGTCCATGGTTTCGTGGGATCTGTGCCACACTCGAACCCTACCATCACCTCTTACCAACTGAACTCAGAACTCATCTGACAAGGCCACGATTTTCCAGTCGTCTATGGTCCAACTGAGATGGTTACATGCCAAGGAGAATCGCTGCAAGCGATGTCGTGCTGTTAGCAAAGTCATTCGAGTCGGTCGTCTGCTGGCATAGTCCATTAACGTCATATTTCATCGCACTGTCCTAACGGATACGTTCGTCGCACGACTCACATTGAAATCTGCGGTTATTTCACACATTGTTAAGCAGTGACAACTCTACGCAAAGGCTGCTGCTCTCGGTCGTGAAGTGAACGCCGTCGCCCACTGAGTTGTCCGTGGTGAGTGGTAATGTCAGAAATTTGGTATTCTCGGCACACTCTTGACACTGCGGATCTCGGAACACTGAATTTCCTAACGATTTCCGAAATGGAATGTCACATGCGTCTAGCTCCAACTACCACCCCGCGCTCAAAGCGTGTTAGTTCCCGTCGTGCAACTGTAATCACGTCGGAAACTTTTTCA